>NC_142514.1:165955000-166567500 GCF_057876585.1 Rhinolophus sinicus
CCACTCCTTGACTGCAGATTATTTTGAAGCATTATCTTAGACATTGTGTCATTTCACATCTAAGTATTGTGTTATATATCTCTAAAAGATAAGCATTCCCTTTAAAAATATATATCTACTTCCTGGGGTGGCTGGATGGCTCCGTTGGTTAGAGCACAAGTTCTGAACAACAGGATTGCCAGTTCGATTCCCACATGGGATGGTGGGCTGCACCCCCTGCAATTAAGATTGAAAACAGCAACTGGACTTGGAGCTGAGCTGCGCCCTCCACAACTAGATTGAAGGACAACGACTTGGAGCTGATGAGCCCTGGAGAAACACACTGTTTCCCAATAAAATTTTTTTAAAAATGAAGAAAAATTTGAGACATTTTCAGAGAGGATTTAGAAAGGGATGAAACTATATCTTTAATTAAAACATTTATTAGACAACTAATCTATGTTTTTGTTTCTAATATAGGTGTGTTTGTAATAGGAACTCAATTTGTTAGATAAACTTAAAGAGGGGCCATTAAGAAGGAAGGATATGGCATAATTTTTAGTCACTTGTTGAAATCAAGAATTTAATTCTGCAGAACACAATTATTATCATGATTCAGAATTTAGACATTGAAGGTATTTCCCCAGAGGGTAAGCTCAGATCTGATTGATTTAATTTTCCACTTGCCTAGTTATATGTTTAGCCGTGTTAGTTTTGTCCAGATGGGTGGTCTCCAAGCTTTTTTCACTGCGCACTTCTATCAGTAAAGAATTGTGTGTATTCATAATATGAATTATTTATTTATAAGTTGTATATAAATTCTATTATGGTAGTAAAATAAGTATATTATGAAACATATAAAATAGAAACTAAAGGGTGGAATAATAAATAAAAACGAATAGCAGTTCTAATATTTTCTTCATACCCTCAATGGATCCTCTTGTATGTACCCCAATTTGAAGGCTGTGGGAAGCCATATATGTCATAGTGAAGTGGCAGGAGTAGAGCTGCACAGCCCGTGTCCAAAATCCCAGCTCCACCACTCCTTAGCTGTCTATTCTTTGATACTTAACCTTTTTAAATCTGTCTACTTATCTGTAATAGGAGGGTCAGAATAGCTTAAATTGTTTTGTAAGGCTTTATCCTTACGCAGTGCCTGGTACATAGTAAGCATTTGATTTATTTTAGCTAATAATAATAATAATAATACAGTTCTGGAGGGCTGGGCTGTGCCTAGGTTTTTCTTGATTTCATTAATAGAATAGCACAGCACAAAGCACACACATTGGCATTTGATCCAATTGTTGTGGTGTTGATGATGGTGATGCTACAATGGTAGTTACAGGGCTGGTCATGTTGGTTGGGTGTGATCAATAGCACATGTCATCACTCACTCAGTTTTATTTGTACTAATGAGAATGGTGACGGTATGATGATGGTTCCAGGGATGGTCATTGTAGGGTTGATGAATACAGCCAGAAGTGGAAACCAGTCCCTACCGGAACTACGTCATCAAACCTGTCCTTGTCTTCCTTAGGAAAGAACCCTCCCCTTAGCCACTCGACAACTATGCTGACTAACTTGTTTGGCCGTGTCTCCTTTCCTGGACTCTCTGTCTTGCTGATCTATTTTGCTGCTGCACCCTGCTCTTGTGTTCCTGTGTCTCTGTCTCTCTGTAAAGCCTTGTGTTGTGTTTGCCTGAACACAGGCCTAGTAGATGGACCAGAGCTCTGCACTGCCGAGCCAACCATCTACTAGTGGCTATTTGGTACTCACTGCAGGGAACGTGCCTGTCAATCCCTGAGGACCACGGGCAGAGTGATAGAAACCTACAGAGTGTGGCCCTTGGTGGCCTTCTGCAAGATGTGGCCCATGTCTTTCCTGTTGTGAGACAGCACAGACATTGTAGGGAACAAACTCATGCATTTGTGCAAAGCTGGGGTGAATGCCCCAGCCTCACCAGGCAGGAGCACGGGGAAGGAACTTGTCCAGTTAATCTGCCACTCAGCTCACAGCTTCTGTTTTCTAAGTGATCTCAGAGGCCTGCTGGGAAGGGCTGAATCCTCAATGGTGTGGGATCCCAAGAAAGCTTTCTCCTTTCCAAAATCAGGACAAAGGAAGGACAGTGTTGTGCTCAGTGGTGCCAAAAGGTAAGGCTGAATTAAAAGAAGAATTTGCCTTACGTTCTTTGTCTGGGGGCTTGTGTTTTTTCCATTTACCTTGTCAACTGGGCTTTAGGGAAGTGTGCCCCACTTTCTCCAGGAGTGGTTCAGATTTTGTATTTTTAAGGAATTCAAGAGTCTGAGGTTGATACTTCCATATAACCACCCCAAATTCTTTTGTTCTAGGTATTGACTTGGGAATTAATCTCTTTAGGAAATTCCAACACAGTAGCATCTCATAACCTTCCCCCCCCCCTTTATTTTGTTCTTTAGATCACTTTGTAGGATATTCTGAAAACAAGCAGTGACATCTAACAATATATACTTATCTCTTTATGTTAATTTTCCAACTAGGATGTTGTCCACATGTCAAAATTACCAGGCTCCAATTCTAGAGAATGGAGTATGTGATTCTATTGAATGAGATTACATGTTCTTAGAATACTAACTATATACAAATTATTCTTGAACACAAAAATATTATTCTATGAATTTGAAATGTTTTATCAGCTCTATACGCGATTCTAAATATTCTTGGGGCTAAAATATACTTATCTAATGATCAAACAGTCATGCTACTCCAAACAATTGGGGATTGCCTTCCAAGTACCTTTCTGGGTGTTTCCTCAGCTGGCTGAGAGACTGCAGTCCAGGAAACAGGGAGAAATTTCTATTTGTGATTCTGGTGGAATGGACTACATCCTTTCAATGGTCACTCTAATGAGGACTGGTCACAGAGCTTATGTTTAAAGAGAAGTAAGACTAAAAGTCGGGCTGTTGTCTGGTTTGTAAGATGGAGCTTGCATCTGACTTAGCAGCATTGTTTAGGCTAAACATGGCAGACTTACCACTCACATTTATCACCTCCCATTCCAAACTCCAACCACCCCCCATGATAGGAAAGGAATAAAAAAGTAGAAACATGTTTATCCACTAATGAATGGATACACAAAATGTGGAATATCCATATAATGGTATATTACTCAGCCATATAAAATGAAGTACTGATATATGCTACAACATGGAGAAACTTTAAAAATGTTACGCTAAGTGAAAGAGGCCAGTCACAAAAGGTCACATACTGTATGATTCTGTTTGAAAAATCCAAAATAGATAAATCCAAAGAAATGGAAAGTAGTTTCCAAGGACTGGGAAGAATGAGAAATAGAGCGACTGTTTAATGAGTATGGTTTTTTTTGCGGAGGTGATGAACATATTCTGGAACTAGACAGAGGTGATGATTGCATG
The DNA here is from genome assembly GCF_057876585.1 of Rhinolophus sinicus. Lineage (NCBI taxonomy): Eukaryota > Metazoa > Chordata > Mammalia > Chiroptera > Rhinolophidae > Rhinolophus > Rhinolophus sinicus. The sequence continues at coordinate 165,958,390 of NC_142514.1, forward strand.
TGAATGTACTAATTGCCAGTGAATTGTACACTTTAAAATGGTTAAAATTGTGTGTTTTATGTTAAGTGAATTTTATCTCAATTAAAAAAAAAACGTAGAATATGACAAAGAGAAAGAGAAAGGGGAAGAGTCGACATCATTGGACAAAACTTCTTGGAATACATTTTGGAATATGGCAAACATTTATAGAAATGGCAATTGACTTGCCAGAGTAGAGAAAACAATAACAAGTGACTACTGAGGAATGGGTGTTGGGATGAGGTTCGTACCAATAGAGAAAGAAGTTACTTTATTGGTCAGAACCATAGAAAGGCTTAGGCTTGGAGATATCAGGGGTAGATAGCAATAAACAGGATTTGTTGATATTCAGAATATAGGGGATTTAGATGCTAAGGTCTTTTTTCTCCATGCCAAACAGCTAGGAGACTTTGTTATCTGCCCCTTTCCTCTGCACTGGGAAGACCTAGAGACAGCCAAGTGCAGAGTGAGATTCCTGAAAACAAGCGAGAAGGGCCAGTCTGCAGTTAAAGCCCAGCTCTCCTCCAGAAAGCTCCCAGCCAGGCTTAGATCAGCCCTACACCCTGCCCCAAGTAGGAGGCTGGGAGATTCCTTCCTGGAGAAACAGACTCATCTAAGGAAAAACACCCAGATCCTTACTTTTGAGAGCTCCCCAGTGAACAGGTAACTCACTTCCCGATCAGCTTCTGGGAGGCCCACCAGCCAGCAGACCTCACCATGAGCCCAGAGTTTCTCATCTGTTGTGTAGTCATAATTATGGAAAGACAGGATCGCTTTTGATGAAAGTTCCCACAGGAAAGAGAGAATAACATACATAAGGAATAAAAAAATTTGGTAAGGAGCAGAGAAATGTCAGGGAAAAGGAGTAAGTGAAATAATAGAAACATTCATATAATTATTGTCCTTTGGAGAAGTAAAGAAGAAAGGGATTGCATCCCTGAAACAAGTACAAGTTGCCATGGAAACAGATTAATTAGAGCAGAGGAAAGAGCTCCTGGGAATTTAAAACATGAATGACAAAATAAAAATAAAAAATTAAACAGAAAGTTACGAGATAATGTTGAAACAATAAAACTTTAGATTTCAAAAAACCAGTAGTGGAGAATCAACCCAGTAGGTTGTGTGTGACCAAAAAAAGTTTCAGAAGAACAGAGGAAATGGAGGGAGAAATATGATATGAAAAATTTCTCAAACAAATGGCCATGGGTCTCCAGATTGAAAAGACCCACCACGTACCCAGCAAAATGGGGTTTGAAAAGCAAAAGAAAACAAAAACAAAAACAATACATCAAAACCTGTCTCTGTGAAATTTTAGGACAAGAAGATCCTAAAAGCTTCCACAGAGAAAAATGGGTCACATACAAAAGACTTGGACTCAGAATGACATTAGACTTCTTTATTGCAATATCAGATGCTAAAAGAAAAAAAGCAATGCCTTAACATTTCTATGACTTTTAGCTAGGATTCTATATCTAGTTCAACCAAAAGCCTGATGTGAGGGAAGAATTAGAACATTATTAAACATACAAGGACTCTAAAGTTTACCTCCTGCTCACCCAGTGTCAGAAAGTATTGGAAGATGCACTTGACCAGAACAAGGACATAAATTACAAAAGTAGAAATAGTGGGATCTGGGAAACAGAGATGCCACAGACTACGGGGCACAGCCAAAGGGCTCCCAACAACATGTCCAGGATGACAAGGATGGACAGCTCCAAAGGGGACAGCAGCAGGGGAAGAAAAAAAAAAAAAGGAATATCTGATCAGCGAAGCATTTGGAAGTAGTATTAAAAAGTATGCAACAGCTATATTGGGACATTTATAAAACATAGTAAAAGTCACAAAGAAAATCAAGCAAATGAAAAGTAAACAAAGCAATGCTTAAATCCTGGAAAAACAATAAAACAAACTTTCAAGAAAGGAAACACAATCATGGCGCACTCCTGGACTAATTGGTGAAAAATAAACACGTCTGTGGTCATTAAAATGCAAACACTGATTATTGGTTTCACCCAACGTTGTGACATTTGAAGGAAGAGGCAGGGACAATGGGGTGTAAGAGCTAAATGTAAATCTTCATTGGCCATGTGTTTAAAATGGACATGTCAAAGAATAGGGCACAGGGACGTGATTTAGCAATATGGATGCAAGTAACCAATGAAAAACCAAAAAAGGTGAAAGTGCCTGCCTCTGGGAACAGGACTTAGGAAGTGATAATGGTGGAACGGGGGCTTGCTGCTTTTGTTTGTTTGTCTTTGTTGTTGTTGTTACTGTAAGTCTTTTAGTACTGTTAAGTCTGGAAATAACAATATAGATATTCGTCAAAGTGAAAATTAGTTAAACATGTGGAGTGGTGATGGCATGTGTGCCAAGACTGATAGTGGTGACTTCCCTGTATTCATACCCCAGCTAGCGCAGACAATTAAAATTGTTGGTGTTTATTGGACATTTACCATGTGCCAGGCACTCTGCATTATTTCAATGAATCTTCACAACAACCCTGTGATGGAGGCTCTTTTACTCTCCTCTGTTACAGATGAGTAAACCCGGAGAAGGAAGTACCTTGCCCAGGGTCTTGCAGCTCATAGGTGTGGAACTAGGATTCAAAGTGGGTCTAGGAGACTCAACAGCCCACGTGCTTAACCTGGAAGTTTTACTACTTTTCTTGTGCATCTTCATTAAGTATTTTTAGTGCCTAATTGTCCATGCCCTGCGCTGGGTACTGTACAGGAGACTTGCACAGGCGCAAAGTACACGGTGACTCTTATACATAGCAACATGTCAGAACTAAGGGAAACATACACATACGACCCACTGCCTCAACGCTGGGACACCGTGAGGGGGTGGCACAGAGAGCACATGGGGCCCTGTAATTTGGGGGGAACTGGATGTTAAAGTGCTTTGGGGATGGGGTGCTGGTGGGCAGGAATGTGGGAGAAAGGAAGGGGTTGTTCCGGACCAAACGTAACCCTCAACGTCCAATTCCTCACCAACGAGTTCTGTCCCCTTCTACAAATTCTCTCCAAGCCACACTTTCCGGTTTCTCTTCCTGTTCAAGTTGGATGTTCTTTTGTAGGTTTCAAAAAGTTGATTTTACTTTCCTCTCTTATAAAACCTAAGGGTGGATTTTTTAAAGAACAGAAAAATGCAGAAAAATAAAAGTAAAACAGTCAAACACATTTTGCCACGTCTCCTCCTTTGTTACTTTAAAATGTCTTTTTGTTTACTTAGTTTATCGAGCAAATACGTGTTTATAGCTTAAACATTCAAATAGTACTACAGGCTTAGAACGACTAGCAGTAGTGGGAACTCCCTTCCTTCACAGCTCTGTACTCCAGTTCTTTCGGGTGCTGTTCTGGGTCTTTATATTTCTCAAAAACACGCTTAAATGGCTTTCTTTCTTCCTTCTTTCCTTCCTTTTTTCCTTCCTTCCTTCCTTTCGTATTTATTTATTTATTGAGTTTATTAAGTTTTGCCGTTAAAAATGAGGACTTAGGTTACTTAAAGTGCCCTCCGCCCACTGTGCTCACTCTTGCTACCTATACACATAACCCCCTTCCCCATCCTCCAGGTAGTAATAGCTGACTTACCATTTGGGGGTAAGTCAGAGGTCAGTGTTTATATAACATCTATAGAAATAGTGTTTACAGCTGAGCCACATAATGTGTTCGGAGTATATATATATTCTTTCTTTTACTGCTCTTCATCCTCCACTCTCATCCTCCACCTCACCCTGGCATTCACAATTACCTCTTTTTCCCTTTGTTTCGTTTTCTGAATATCTGCTCTCAATTTTTCTCCTCTTTTCTCCAAGTCTTCTCTCAATAAGATCCTCCCATCAGAGAGCCTATCAGCTCTGTTCCCTTTTCCCCTGTTGACGTATCTCCCAGAACCCTTCACCGTCCTGGGTGGCTGGTCCTGCTGGCTGCTCCACTGTCTTCCCGAGTTTTCCAATCTCCCCTCCATCTCCCCAGATATTCTAGCCTCTCATTTTCTGTGTTAGATCAACTGTGGCCTGGATCCCACCCTTGTCTTTCTATCTCTTGGGTTTATTCCCTTGTTTTAATTGAACTCACCATCTATGAACTTCCTAAGAAAGAGCAAGAAATAAATTGTTTGAGTCCTGGCCTGAATTTTGAAGTCACCAACCTGGAAGCCTCCTTGTGCCTTCATTTATTCACTGGAATTCCCCTTGTCGTTCCCAACCATAGATAACGCCCTCTCTGCCTATCTCCCCAGCTCATGGTGAACCCATCTCCCAGGACACCAATACTGAGTGTCCTTGTCTGGCATGAGGCCACTGCCCATGCCCAACAAGTACCAGTCAACAGCACTGTCTTAATAATACCTTAGCCTCAACACCCAAGGTTTACGTTGCATTAATCACTTAATAAAGAAACCTTCACAAGTGCTAATTACTAGCCTAGTCTTCATACTAGGCCCACTTAAAGAGCTGCTATTTTAGAAGCTGTACTGCGTATAGTCACTCAACAAGCATTTATTAAGTGTCTACCATATATAAGACACCCTGCTAGGGCTTTAACATGGCTTATCTGATTTAATGCTTGTGGCAATCCCGTGAAGTGGGCATTATTGCCCTTTGTAAATGAGGAAACAGTTTCAGAGAAGAAAGCTTGTCTAGCTATTCATGCAGCACATTTGCTGAGCACATATTATGTGCTATGTGATGAGGGTCCTGCAGGGGACAGACACGCATGTCCCCACCCTCTTGAAGAGTCTGGTCTAGCCAAGGACGGCAGACACCAAACACATGATTTTACAAACAGTTTATTAAATACATTTGAGACAAGTGCCACGAAAAAAAGTATGAGAAGCTATGTCCTAGTTTAGGGGATCAGAGATGGTTTTCCGGAGGCAATGCATTAGATCTGTAAGGTTAGGAAGAGTTAGCCAGAGGAACGGAGGTGTAAGGAAGGGAGAGAGGGAGGAAGAGCGCGAGCAAAGGCTCAGAGGCAGGAAGGGGCTTTGTGGAAGTGAGGAACTTCCACAAAGTGGAAGAAAGGCAGATGTGACCAGAGCAAAGAGGGTGTGCCATAAAGCACGACAGGGACCAGGTCAGGAAGTGCATCTTGAAGGGTTTATGTGCTCTGTTAAGGAACATACATGTTATCTTTGAGTACAAAAGGAGGCAATGAAATGAAATGATGAGATTTCTCTTGTAAAAACTCCTTCTGGTTGTTGTGGGCACCTACATTGGCGGGAACAAGAGCGGACGTGGGGAAAGATAGAGACGGCTGCCCCAGACATCACCACCATGACTGCTGCTTGTGTTAGAGGGGTGCTGGGGGGGACGAGGAAAAGTGGAGGGATCCAGGAGGTATTTGTCAAGAGAGGTCACTCAAGGTCACATGGAGCTGAGCCGGGGTCAGAAGTTGGCTCTTTCTGATACACAAAAGCTGCTGCTTTCTCTGTGCAAGGGTGAGCAGGGAGCCCACACGTTTTCTCTCCCAGTGCAGTGGCTGGGGAGGCAAAGTTATTACTAATAATGACGAGGAATCCCTTTCTTCCCTATGCAGTGATGGAGCCCCTACGTTATGCTGTGCAATGTGTCAGTCATTCGGGATAGAAACAGAAAACATAGTCACTGCCTTTAAGAGCACACAGCCTAACAAAGTCAGGAGGAATGCAAACAGGGTCCTAAACCAAAACTAAACATGAGGAAGTTGCAGAAGCTCTAGAATTGTATACATTTCTTAGGGTTCTAATTCCAGGGCTACAGCTCTTGACTGTTTGACTACCCAATCCCCATGTCTTTAATGGTCCTGGAATGAGGTTGCATTTTCCTAAATAGACTTAAAATGACATCACTCTCAGACTGGCCTGATTCTCTGTCCTGGCCAAACATTCTACTCCTCAGGAATAATAGTAACACATTTGAAATTATTTTGTTATTTTTTTCCAGTCCAAATGTTCTCCCAAATAATTCACCTTTATGAATTTATTGGTCAATGTTGAAAAACCTTCTCATTGATGAACTTCTTGGTCATGGGGGCAGAAGCTATGCAGTTCAAGAATATGACCGTTATGACCTAAATTTTCTGCATCATTCTTAGTTTCCATGTGTAACAACCATTGTTAGAACATGTACCCCATTTTGGTTTGAAAATAGGATTTACCTCCCAGGAGGGTAGGTAGGGAATTCAGGGTGTGTGTCTCCAATGGAAACTCTGGGGTGCACTTTGAAAAAGAAAGTGTGGGATCCTGCAGACCTCATGGCTTCTAGACTAGGGAATCTCTTGTGGATGCCTTGGGAACTTGGGCTGTGTTCCTTGGGGACCCTCTCTGAGCTGCTATATGAATGGGACCGGGGTGAAAAGGAGGAAATAACAAATGTTGCTTCTGGTACATGATTTGTTTTCAAAGATTGTAAAACCCTGTGTTCTCTGGTCCAAGCCTTGACAAAACAGTTTCACAAGTTAATAGTTAATAAGTAAGAAGAAAGTGAATCAACAAAGCTGTATGTTGGGCCTTCCATCATTTGTCACTGACACGAGCAATTTCGTTGCTGAATTAAATGATAGTTTTCAAATATTGGAAGTTTTGGTGCTCATTTTTTTGTGCTATCACAATGTATTTATTGCTTATAGATACATTTTAAAATTTAATCTGCATTATTAACATTTCTCCATCACTGTTTTGAAAATCTTGATCAGGGATCAAACTGTGGTCCCTGGGCCAAATCTGGTACCCTCCCCTGTTTTTGTAACTAAAGTTTATTGGCACACAGTCTACCCCTTGGTTTTCAATCTTGCCTACGGCAAGCTTTGCACAACTGCAGAGATGAGGAGGTTAGATAGAGACTGTGTGGATGCAAAACAAAATATTTACTATCTGGCCCTTTACAGAATAAAGTATGCCAACCCCAGGTCAACAAAACAATAAATGAAGCCTTGATCTGTAGTGTTTGATTTGTAGTGTTTGCTGATTTGTAGTGTTTGGGGGAAACCAAGAATTTGGATATGGACATGCCTTAGATCTTGAAGTGTTGAGTAGACAGCTGCATATATGAGTCTGGAATGCAGAGGGAGACGCTGGGTGGGGGGTATAAGTTTAGGAATCATCAATAGATAAATGACATTTAAAGGCATGAGGTTAGATTATCCCTCCTATAGAGGGAGTTAGATATGGAAGAGAAAAGTCCGAGGTCTGGGTTTTGGGTCCTGATGTTTAGAAGTGAGGATGCAGCAAAGGTGATCCTGTATTTTTAAAATGAGAAGGCACAAAGATCCCTCATTGTTAAGGAATTTGCAGAAGGGTTAGTTGAAATGATTCAGGTTGTGATTAGATGAAAAGCCCTCTTCATAATCCCGTGGACCCAGGCTGGTGGCCGTGCCTGTAGTGAGGACTCACGTCATGTCACTCTTTCTCAGAGGAGAGATTGTGATATTTGGCAAAATTTGCCCACCTCAATTTTAAATTAAAACGTATGTCATATGGCTTTCCAGTGCGTTCTGTAGTCAAGCAAATAACAACAGGATGTGATAGCCACAGAAACACTGGGTGCTTCTGTAGTTGTCAGGCTAGAAGAACAAGAAGTGAGTGAATAGTATCTTGCTACTCCCCAATGGAGAAACCATGGAGAGCTGTGTCACAAGCACTTAGCACTTCACCTGGCCCATCATAGATTCAATATTAGGTTTCTTCCCTTCTTTTAAGTCTCAGTGTTGTCGTTGGCAGCTGTGTGACCTCAGGAAAATTGCTTAACTTCTCTGAGCCTCTATTTCCTTTTCAGTCATGACTAATTATTCCCACCATAGGGCGTTTGTAAAGATTAAATAATTTTAAATAGCTTAAAGCATGCAGTGAACTGAAAAGTGATATGCAAATCTAAGAGGTGGAAATGACTGGCCTGTCATAAGATGGCTCAATTTCCACAATAATGGATTTTCACACATTGCATAAATAATCAGGATTTCTATATATGCCTCAATGCACTTACTATTTTCAGGACCCAAGCATTCCAAATAAACACAAAGGAACCCCCACTATTATGTTCTATATTTCTTGCTCGCCTAGAGAGTTAGGAGAATGAACCAACCTATCAAACCCCATCATAATGACTGGTTCCTGAGTTGGAAATATAAAACTTAACACGGAATTCTCGGTTTCCAAATCCATCCATGCTGTTTCTCACTGGTGTCTGATCTGCCTTCTCTCTATGCCAGTTGTCAGCTGGAAACTCCCCTGGTCTTCCTCCTCTGCCTCCCTTGAAGTTCAAAAAAGCAAGAGGGAACATGCAGGATGAAAATGATCCTGACTGCACTAGCCTCGATTATTAAGCCATTTTAGCTAATGTAAGGGGTGAGTCCGTTTGGGGTCTAGCCTTGACATTCACAAACCATCTCTGTACAACATTTCCATTACTCAGTAAAGAAATTCTATCCAAGCTCTAAGGATCCTTCTAGCTCTTTGTCTATGGTATTCTGTGACTTAACCTTTTTGGAAACTAGAAGACCATCCCTCTCAGTCTAGTTATTTCAATATCGTTCCCCTAGGTGGCGATGTTTCCTTAAACCCAGACCAAGTTTTCACTGTGGGTGGCAGAGGAGTCAAATTTTATTACCAGGTTTTTCTCCACTGAATGTTCAAAAGAATGTTTCTCCAAAGCCTGTGAAGGAAAGAAGGTACTTTCCTTTTTAACACCTTGGGCAGTTTATGCTGGAAACCAACAGGGCCCTTGTTTAGTGATTTCTCCTGTCTGCAGGGATTGGGAACCCTAATTGGAATTTTGTCTTCTGTGGTTACATACAAGGGGAGCTGGGAGCTGTTGGAACTGGTGGGCCCTAGGGAGGCTTAGGGGGCAGTGGAGATATAACCTAGCCCTGGGCCTGCATGAGCCCTGCGAAACTCCACCCAGAGAGGGGCATCAGATGCCAAGTTTTTGCAGGCCACGCAGGACTAGGAGTTGCTGGATGCATGCATGAGCAAAGACGGCCCTTGCAGAACCAGACTGCTCTACTCATGAAAATCAGAGATGCAAGACAGCAGCATGCAGTTCTGAGCTCGTCTCATGCAGATAGAGAAACTGAGGCCCAGAGCCAGTCAGTTCTCCTGATTCTACCTCCTTGCTAAAATATTACTTTTTGGCGAGAGAGCGTTGCAGCGACATGAAGCTCCTTACCCACAACATGCAGAGCTCGCATGTGCGAGGGTGGCTTCCCCGGGCGCCTCCAGGCCACCGAGGTCCGCATCAACAATGTGGAATTCGACCCGGTCTTCGTGACGTGTATGATACCCAAGATTGAGTGGGAGATGCTTCTGGAAGTGGCTGATCACTTGCGTCTGATCCAGGTGCCCAAAGAGCTGATTCAGGCGAATGAGCAAGATGAGACAATTCTGAGGAAGATCCACCCCGTGCTGCTGGAGGTGGAAGTGTCGGAGGGCACCCTGCAATCGCCGGAGTCTGCACGTATGTTCCCCGTCAGCCGCGGGATCCCCAACACGCTGCTGAGTGCGGAGGAAACTGAGACTTAATCGAGCCAGGCTCCAGTCTTTCATTCTGTGACCATGCAGCTTCGTTGGTGTACATACTGTTTGTTACTTTTGTCACGTGCATTCCCAATTCTTGACGCAGTGACACACTACACACAGTGTTCTTGAGCTCGGTATATTTATTTTTTTTCATTGAAGGTTCAAAACCATACATACATACATACATACATACATACATACATAAATAACTTTTCACTTAAACATTTCAAATAGACTTTTCCAATGTCTCAGCTAGCACATCTTGTTTAGTTAGCCTGCCGGCCTCCAGGCCTGCCAATCCCCTGCAGTATGCACTGGATAAGACTCCAACAGCTGACCGATTTGTTCAAAGACATCAAACAGAAGATCCACCCAGTAGGGGAGAAGGTCATTTAATGTATATGTTTATTAACCTATATAACAAATCTCATAGTTGGATTTGCTGGTTTGGCTTTTTTTTTTTTTACATTAAAAAAAAATAATGACGAGCATTTATTTAGTGTTTCCTATGGACCAGGCTCTGTGTTAAGCACTCGACATCATTATATCATATAGCAATCCTCCTAACAAAGCTGTGAAGTAGCTATTACTAACCAGTTATTATAGAGGCTCAGAGAGGTTAAGTAACTCACCCAAGGTCACACAGCTGGAAGGAGCAGAACCAGCATTCACACCCTGATTTGCCTAACTCCAGTTTTGATCTTTTAGCTTCCACATTGTGTTTCATGACACTCTTTCATTTATAGGATCTGATATAGAAATGTATTGGAGTCTCTTACTAAAGCACCAGTCACTCTCTCATCCTTTTCTTGTTGTGACATGAAGGCTCAGTGACAATGAGCCAGCTAAGAGCCTAGAGACTTGGCGATGTCAGTGTCACACCTACAGGCTGCTCAGAACATGGACACATGCGGTGACGAGAGATGCTCCTGAAAGCTGTCAGCACCAGAATCCCAGAAACAATTAGAATCTGTGTTTGGAAGTTTTTCCTATTACCTGTAAAGGTAAGGATAACTGGCAGCCCTGGGGCCTGAGGAAACAATGTAATAATGGAAGCAGAATAATGAGCGCCTTCGGTGCCTTTCACTGAGCCAAGCGTTTTATATGTATCATTTCATTTGGGCCTCATGACAGTGTTGCCGCAGGGACTACTCTGTCCCCACTTCACAGGGGACATTGTCTCAAATGCAGCAAGTTGTCCTAAAGAAACTGGTGCCAGACACAAATGGTCTTCAGAAATCATTGTTCCTGATTTTCCTCACAACAGTGTGAAATTGAAATATCTTATTAAGAGGTAGATGAATAACAGTCAGTGCCCAGAGCAGTAGATACTGTCACAGAAGAAGAGACGAGGATTTCCAGTCTGACAGATTTGAATTCCCAGTTCAACTCCATCCCCTTCTCCCTGTGGGTCCTCGGGCAAATTACCTAACTTCTTCTGCGTCTCAATTTCCTCATCTTTGAAAATGGGATAATATATACATCCCAGGGTGGCTGTGAGTATTAAATGAGATCATGTACGTAAAGGGCCTGGCATAGTTTTTGCAACAAAGTAAGTGTTCAGTAAATGCTAATGATGGTGATGAAAATGGTTGCCCTTAGTGCCGTCCCAGCAAGCTGCCCACCCAGGTCCTTCTTGGTGATCATTGTGAGCCACGTTAGTATCTCTGAACCCATTTAAAGCCCATTTATCTTGAAGGCCCTGCCATGTCTGCTGTTGACAGCTCATTTATCTCTGGGATGACCCGTATACTCCATGTCCCCATTCTATTTTTTTTTAAATTATTTATTTAATTTTAATTAAATGTATTGGGTGATATTGGTTAATAACATTACATAAATTTCACATGTACAACTTTATAACATGACATCTGTGTATGCATATATATATATATATATATATATATATATATATATTTTATTTTTTTTTTATTATTTTTTATTTTATTTTTTTTTTTCCCCCCCCCCGGACTCCAGAATTTAGGAGGTGAATTCTCAGGGTTTAAGGAACCATGGTCTATGACGAGTTTACTACCCATGCCCAGTAAACGTTCAATCAATAATTAAGAGCCAATAAAAATTACAAAAACCAAGAGTAAAAATAAGTATCCTTATATGAGCTTTAGATCTTAAGTTTATATTCACACTGCTAAGAGTCAAGCATGTGTCTAATAAAGATTTTACAAAGGGGCCTGGAGTGGTGTGACCAAAGGAAGAGGGAGGCCCCAGTTCCAGGTCCAGCACCTGGGGGAGGCCAGATGGACAGCCGCCCAGGACAGGGCCAGTGGCCTCACATCTCCTGGTCTGAGAAACATCATGGAAGACACTCGAGTCTAAAGGTATTTCCTATCAGAGAAAAGAGACCAGACATGGAAGAGAGAAAAAGGAAGAGACTTCCCACACGGACCTCCCTCCTGGAATGGAGACTGTGAATCTACAACAGAAAGTCTTCTAAAAAGTGACATCAGGCTGTCTTGAGGATGTTTTAGAAACTAAATGAAAAAGAGCCATAGGAAAGGCCACAAGGACCATCAAATCCCACCTCCATCCACCTGCCACTTTGTCTAAATTCCATCATTAGGATTTCTTTTCTTTGGGTTAACAAACAAGTAAGAGGAAGGTCTGGAAAATTCTTATTCTATGTCTTCAACTTTTAGATTGCCTCTTCTTGATTATAATCATACACAAAAGCAAACAACTTATTGTTTTTTCTCTCTCTTATTACAAAAGAGATCCATATTCATCACAGAATATTTGGAAAAAAGAGATAAGCAAAATTTAGAAAATAAATTCAGCCCATGATGCAATCACCCAGCGATAGCTAGTATTAAAATTTAAGTATTCCCTTCTGCTATTTTCTTTTTCAAAAAAACATTTTTTTCTTGGGAAATTTAATACAACACAATTTAACTACCTTTTCTTTTACAATTTTTTGTTTTTTATTTAGAAAATACAAATTTTTTACAATTTTTTTCTTATTTAGAAAATCTTTTTCTGCGTCATGAAGAATTCTCCCATATTTTCTTCTAAAAGCTTTATATAGTATTGTCTTTCAAATAAGGTTAAGAATCCACCTGAAATTGATTTCTGTCTATGGCATGAGGTAGGGACAAGTTTTATTTTTTCCCCCCAAATAAATATCCAGTTGTACCAAGACCATTTCTCCCCTACTTACTACTCTACAATTTTACTTTTTGTTGAAAAATCAATTGTCTGCATATAGGTGCCTCTCTCTCTGGGTACTCTTGTGTTCCATTGGTTTATGTTTGTTGGACGAGATATGATGGGCTATTTTGTTTTGGGTAACAAGCAACTCCAACATCTCCTGGCTTAACATAATAAAGTTATTTTTTCTTCACTAGCAGGTCACTCATGATGCAGGAGATGTGTCAGGGCAACTGTCCTTCATGAAGTAAGGTGTCTGCACCATTGCGAGCACTCTCCATCCAGAGAAAAGAGACTGGAAATAGCCCATGAGGTTTTCACTGACTCAGCATGAAAATGTCACCCATCGTTCACTTCCTCTTACAGCCCATTTGCCAGAACCAGTCAGAGAGTTATACTTACCAGCAAGGGGCCGTGAAGTGCCATCTTCCATGTGCCTGGAAGGGGAGGATAACTAGATATTGAGAAACACTGGTGATATCTACCTCCATCTCTATTCTTGAATGAAAATGACAGTCTTAATTACTTTACTTTTATTAGTAAGACTCCGTACCTGGTAGAGCAAGTCCTCTAACCCAGTGTTTCCTCTTCAAGAAGGTTCCTTGGTCCTTGGCAATTCCATATAAATTTTAGAAAGTGTTTGTTAAGTTCTTAAAAAATTCTGTTGAGACTTTTATTGAATCCATAACTCAATTTAGGGGGAACTGACATATAAAATATTGAGTGTTACAATTCATTAACATAGAATTGCTCTCACATTTAACCCACATCTTTAATGTTTCTCCATAATGTTTTATAGTGTTTTGCACAGAGGTCTTGCACATCTTTTGTTAGATTTTTCTGTGGGTTTTTGATATTTTTTAAATCTAGTGTAAATGTTATCCTTAATTGTTAAATAAAAGTTTGTGGATGGTGTATAGAAATTTAGCTCAGCTATCAGCGTTGACTTTATATCCAGCAACCTTGTGAAACTTTCTTAAATCAAAAATAATCTGCAGATTCCCATGGATTTTCTATATGGATAATAATATAATCCATAAATAATGACAATTTTATTTATTCCTTTCTGATCCTTATGCCTTTTATTTCTTTCTCTTGCCCTACCCGTGTCCTTGCCTTGCCTCCAGGACACTGTCATAATGGATGTCCTTATTTTGTTCACAGTCTCAAAGGGAACACTTTCAAAGTGTCACTTTTAAATACATTAGTTGTTATAGGTTTCATTGTCGATACTCTTTTCCAGATAACTTCTTTTTAGTTTCTAAGATTTTAAATAAAAAGTGGATGTTGAATTTTAGCAAGGGCTTCTTTCTGCATATATTGAGATGACTATATGATTTTTCCCCCCACTTTGATCTGTTAAGATGGCAAATTACATTGATTTTCTGATGTTAAAGCAACATTTATAGTTGCATCCTGGAATAAGACAGATTTGGACATGATGTGTTTTCCTTTTTTTTTAAAGATTTTATTGGGGAAGGGGAACAGGACTTTTTATTGGGGAACAGTGTGTACTTCCAGGACTTTTTTCCAAGTCAAGTTGTTGTCCTTTCAGTCTTAGTTGTGGAGGGTGCCATTCAGCTGCAAGTTGTCCTTTCAGTCTTAGTTGTGGAGGGCGCAGCTCAGCTCCAGGTCCAGTTGCCGTTGCTAGTTGCAGGGGGTGCAGCCCACCATCCCTTGCGGGACTCAAGGAATCGAACCAGCAACCTTGTGGTTGAGAGCCCACTGGCCCATGTGGGAATCGGACTAGCAGCCTTCAGAGTTAGGAGCACGGAGCTCCAACCACCTGAACCACCGGGCCGGCCCATTCCTTTTTATATATTGCTCCCCTTGGCTTGTTCATATTTTCTTTAGAATTCTTACATGAGTAAAATTGGCCTGTAATTTTCTTTCTCCTACTGTTCTTGTTGGATTCTGGTATCAAGATTACTCAAGCTTTATAAAATATAATGGGTAGTGTTCTTACTTTTTTTTATTTTCTGGAAGAGTTTGTATAAGGTTGTCATTATATTTTCTTTAAATATTTCATAAAATTTGTTTGAAGCCATCAAAGACATTTTATACATGAAAAGTTTATGTTTAATTAAAAACAATTATTTTAATAGCTATGGGGTTATTCAGATTTCTAGATTTCTTTTTTTGTTAGTTTTGGTAAGTACTGTTTTTCTAGGAATTTGTCTAGTTCATCTAAATTTTCAAATTTATTGACATAGAATTATTTATAATATCCTCATATTATTTTGCCAATGTCTGCAATATATGTAATGATGTTCTCTTTTTTCAACACTGACATTAATTATTTGTGCCTTCCCCCTTTATTTTCTTGATCTGTCTCAGCAAAGGTTGATCAATTTTATTAGTCATTTCAAAGAACCAAATTTTGAAAAATATGATATATATGAAAGTTGTTAACAGGGTAGATTCTAAGAGTTCTCATCACAAGGAGAACATTTTTTTTCTTTTTTCTTTTCTTTTCTTTTTTTATTGTATCTATATGAAATGATGGATGTTAGCTAAACATATTGTGGTAATCATTTCACAATATATGTAAATCAAACCATCATGCTGTCTGCCTCAAACTTATACAGTGATGTATGTCAATTATTTCTTAATAAAACTGGAAAAAAACACATTTTTACCTTTTTAATACTGTCTATTGTATTTTTCTGTTTATTAATTTTTGCTTTTGTAAAAAATTTTCTTTCTTCCATATTTTTGGGAGATTATTTTGCTGTTCTTTTTCTAACTTCTCCTTCTAGGAATTCTAAAAAATTATATTAAACCTACTCATTGTATTCTTTTTATATTTGTATTTTCCATTGTTTTGTCTCTTTCTGCTCCATTCTGGGTAACTTCTTCTGATCTATCTTTCAGTTCACTAATTCTTCCTCTACCTGTGTTGAATTTGTTATTAAACACATACGTGAGTTTTTCACTTTGGTTATTGGGTTTTTAAATATTAGAATTCCAGAATTTCTATTTGATTCTTTCCTTAAATTTATGATGCTTTTATTTCAGTGGACAGCTAATATATTTTGTTTTTATCTCTTTGAGCACGATAAGCACTGTTTTACAGTCTTTATGTAAATATCATCTCTTTCATTAATCTTTCCAAGTTTCTCATGGTAGGAGTGGCTCTGAGCAGCAAAGACTCTTTCATGCTCCTATAGTCTTTTCATGACATCTATTATTTTCTTATCTCATTATTTAGATATTTTTCTCCCCTACTAGACTAACAGTTCAAGGTTCATCACATAAATTCTGTTTTGTTCATCACTGTGTCCGTCATAGTACCTAGGAGAGTTCCACCCAAGATACGAAGATGTTATAAATCATTGAATGGATTTAGTCTTACATACTTACTTGTCTACCCACCTACCAATATTTCACTTATTTTTGCCTTTTGGCTTCTTCCCTAACTTCACTTACTGTTCCCCAACTACTGGCTCTGTGCTGTTTTCTAAATAAGGAAATGTGCTCTAGCCTCAGGGACTTCCTTTCGTCGGAATGCTCTTACCCCAGATATCTCTCTTATTTCCTGATCTCATTCACATCTGTTTTCAAATATCACTTGTGTAGAGACATCTTCTCTGACTACCTTGTCAGTAATTGCACTTGCTCTCCCCTCTGTAATTCTCTGTCTCCTCACCTTGCTTTATATCGCTTCATAGCACTTATCACCAAGTGACAGTATATTGTACATGTATCTGTTTGTTAATTATCTGTCTCCAGCAGTAGTTTATAAGTTCTATGGGGGCAAGGATTATGTATTTTGTTCACCACAATTATCTCCAGGGCCTAGAACAATGTCTCGCACAGAGTAGGCCCTCAAGATATATTTATTGATCTAAGAGCTGTGATGACCACTTTATATAAAATTTTAAAAGAACTATTTTTCCTCCAGCAGTTTTATTGTCTCCAGTTTACTGATGAGTGGACTGAGGCTCAGAGAGATTATTTAACATGGCTAAGGGCACACAGCTAGTGAGTGATTGACCTGGGATTTGAACTCAGGCCTTTGTCTTCTAAAGCTAGTTGGGGCAGGCTCATAGATGTGACAAATGTCTACTGAGATGTGCATATACAATTAAGTGAGGCAGGTTGGGGTCCAACAGTTGTCGGGAAGGACAAAGAGAGACGTGGATGATATCTGAACACATGAGCGAGCACTAGACATTTTCTTACAGGT
This sequence comes from Rhinolophus sinicus, assembly GCF_057876585.1. Lineage (NCBI taxonomy): Eukaryota > Metazoa > Chordata > Mammalia > Chiroptera > Rhinolophidae > Rhinolophus > Rhinolophus sinicus. Next base: position 165,975,254 of record NC_142514.1, read on the forward strand.
CAGCAGCCCTCTCTGCACCCTTTGAACGATCATCCTGACCTGAGAATCCCCCATCCCTGCTCCTGCCTTGCTCCGTCTCTATCTGGCTGTTTCATTAGCCTGGCTGATCCAAACAGCAGTGTCAACAGAATGGTGACCAGACATGTATAGCAATGTATTAGAAAAAAAAAGAAAATAGCAGTTCAGATGACGTAAGGTCATGCAGAGGTCAAGCGCCCTGTGCTCGCACACTTGCCCATTCATGTTACTACGTTTTTAAACATTTGTGATAAGAGCAAGAGTTGGGCTCCTCCCCTTGGGGCCTTCCTGGCTGGATTAATGCAGACATCTGCTGCTTCAGGCGCTGATTGGTTCCTACTGGTTTGGGGCAAAACCAGAAGTTGCTGAGCCAAGTGAAGGGGTAGAAGAGCTTCCAAGAGAGCCTGGGAAAAATGGAGAAGGACAATCAAGAGACCACTGAGGGCCTCACCTGCCACCTATCACCTGGCAGTTTAGAAGAGGGGTTGCCATTCACCTGCCCCTTTGTAGCTCACTGGCATCTCATTCAGTAACAAGCAGAAGAAAATGCCGACCTTTTGGAGAACAGGAATCGGTTGCTCACACAGAACCAGTCAGCATATAATTGTCCTCATGATTGTTTGGAGATGAAGTGGGCTCCATCCTGGGAAGGGGGACATGGACAGACAAGAGCCCAGCTTGTAGTCAAACAGATCTCCATTGGAATTTGAGTCACAAGTGGGTGACCCAGAGGCAGTTATTTAATTGGATTCTCAGATTTTCTCATGTGTAAAATGGAAACTACAACAGCTACGTCACAGGGTTGCTGTGAAGAGTAAATGGAGTCACGCACATGCAGTTTTTGAGACTACACCTGACACATAGTAGGATATTGTAAGTGGTACCGCTTAGGGGATGGAAGCCTGAGGAGCTGGGCCTTTACTTGATTGGCCAGAAACCAGCCGTCCATCACCTTGCTGATCCCACCCCATGTAATTCTGACTTTGAGAAACAGTGCTCTAGGATTTACAGAAGGCTGAGGAAGCCTGCTTGACTTAAATGCAAAATATTCTTCTAAAGCCCAAAATAGAAATGAATACTCTCTCAAGTCCTTTGGGTGTGCAATTTGCATAGTTATAGCACCTTTTCATCAAGTGCAAATGAGACCCAAATGAATCCTTGTTTTGACCCATAAAGAATGTCTTCTGGTGGTAAGAGGTGGGGAGAGAGAGAAGGGCCTCGATGTCATAGGGAAATTACCAGCAGCCCACAAAGCACCTGGATTCTAGCTTTTGGTCTGTAGTTCACTAGCGGTGCAACTTGGGCCTATCACTCTAGCATCTCTAGATCTGTTCCCTCTTCTGTAGAATGAATGTGGTCACCCCTGCCCTGTCTATGTTTCAGGGATACCGTCGGCTTAAGGGAAATGAACAGGCTTTGCAAAGGGCAAACAGCTTGATGAGCATGGAAGACAAAGTGTTAGAATATTGACTGGACTGGAAAGTCGAATCCAGTTACCTCCTGTGTCAGCTGGAGTCTAACCAGGAAAGTAGAAAGGAACTCACTTATTTTCTTTTTTCTTTTTCTTTTTTCAAGTCTATTGGGGTGACAATTATTAGTAAAGTTACATAGATTTCAGGCACACAATTTTGTAATATGTTATCTATATATCACATTGTGTGTTCACCACCCAGAGTCAGTTCTCTTTCCATCACCAATAGTTTAGTGGTTACCAGAGGGTAAGGTGGGAGGGGGATGGTAGATGAGGATAAAGGTGGAGCTACCAGGGTCCCTGATGGATTTGTCTGGAAGAAGCTGGCGCCACGGAAGAAGTGTAGTGGCTCTAGTGGGAAGAAATAACCTGTCTTCTCACCTCTTCTCTTCAGTCTCCTGCAGGTGCTGCCACTGGCTGAACCCAGGCTGAAGCTGGCAGATGCTGGAGCCTGAAAAACCCTTGCAGCCTCAGGCATCAGACCTGGAGGAAGAGTGCAGAAAGAGAGGGGACTGAGAGGGGCAAGAGGTAGGGAATGGATCTGAGAACAAACAGGCCAGAACAAGTACATCTTCTGATCTTCTGTCTGGACACAGGCCTACCCACAGATCTTTGTTCACTGAACACGTCTTGGAGTTAAGAAAGCTACCCTATTCCATCCTGTACGCCAGTCAGCACTTAACGACTCAACTCAGAATTAAAAAATGCAACAAAGACTAACATTCTAGGTCAGATCGTTACCTCCACAGTGACCAAGATTCATGAGAAAAGAGATGGCATAGGATCAAGTTTTTATTCGAACCTTTGATCAATATTATTTTTCCTTGTCCACAGAAGCAGGGAAGTTAGTATGTGCAGGGAATTTGGCCAACCTTCGCCTGAACCTTACCTAGTTTCACACCAGTCCAATAATTAATCAGATATCCTAAGTTTTATAGTTGTCCTATCTGCCTTGCCTATATTGACTTTTTCAAGCCATTAGAATCCCATCATCTATATTCAGGGAAATGGTCTGTAAACATAACCTAGTTCTTCTTTGATGAAGACGCCTTGGGATGGTGCAGGGTCCACACCGAACTTAAGGAGTCAGAAGTACCCATTGGCAGAGTTCTGGTTAAAGGAACGCTATTGACTCCAGAGGCCTCTATGTAGAGGTGGTGCTGTGGGCTCCTTGAGAAAACTATGCTTCCTCACTGGGCAACACGCCTCTCCAGGGAGACAACCACAGAAGTGAGAAATGGAAGGAAACACCGATCCATCCTTTGGTTTGGCTTTCTCTTTGTACATGAGCAGCCTGAGTTCTGTAGAGGAGAATTGCTGGCCCTCTACCTCACCCCAGCTCTGCCAATCCAGGACCCTTGATGTAGTAAGCGATGGGTAGAAACCAGGGACCCCTCTAGTTTTGTAATCCAGCTTGAATGATAACTTTGGGATGAATGATTAAGTACCACGTGACTCAAAGCCCACATACAGCAGCATCACATGTCATACTCTCAAAAAAGCCCCCTCCTCAAACCCCATCCCAGACTGAAGACTCAGACTCAGGGAGGGGCCAGGAATTTTGCCGTTTTCTCCAGTTTCCCAGGTGATTATGACGTGCATTAATAAGAACTCACAGAAATCTGGTGAATGGAAAATGAATGCAAGAATGAATGAAACAAATGCCAACACTGTCACAATGTATCCATTCTCCTACTGAAGTCCACCTAGGTTCTTTTCAACTATTCATTTTACAAGCAGTGATGTGACAAGTATCTTGTACCATCACCTGGTGAGCCTGTGCTGAAGTCTCCAGGACTCGCATCTGGATGTGGATTTGCTGGGTCACTAGCACCTGTAGCTTCCTTTTTACTAGAATTAACAAATGATTCTCAAAAGCATTTGTAACAAGCCACAGTTCTGAACCAGCAGTGGGTTGGAATTCTTTTCTTGTTACCTCCTGGCCAGCATTTACTATCATTAGATGTTTAGTTTTGCTAATTTGAAGGATATTGGGTCACCTTTGTGTGTTAGTTTGTTTCTCTGATTATTGGTGAGGCTGAGCATCTCTTCATGTGTTTAAAGACGCTCATTTTTAAATCGATTTTCTTCTAAACTTTTCAGCAGTGAATGTAAGTTGTAACAATATATATTTCTTTAATTTGGGAGATTCTCCTCGATACGGTGATTTTTATTTGAATGAAAAAGACAATAAGTTGTACACACATTTGTATTTTCTTTCTTAATTTTGCCGGTGCAAAAACAGCCGCTCACATTGGAAGAATCAATGGCACTTTGCAAAATGAAGGGGCAGCCGGGGAAATCCTTAGAAAGGTGCTGCTCTACCCTGGAAAAAATGGGTCACATCTGAAAGTCAGGACAGCCCACCTAATCCAGCTTTCGTCTACCATGTGTTCCACGGGTCACTCTACCTGTTTCTTCTCTGTGGCTGCCATCTGGTTTTCTTCATTGGGACCTTTCTGTTGCCTGAAAAGACAGACTTTGTGACCCAGGGTCTTTGTCTTACCTCCAATCTTAGGGGCCCCTAGGAATTATTAGTAGTTACCACTAGAACCTGCTAACAAATGTGGGGAAGGCACAGCGGATGGAAAGCCTTCAGCTGATGGTGTCATCAGAGGTAAACAAAGGAACTGGGCCCACGTTGCACAGGTCTCTCCCAGCTGGCTTCACGAATGCATCAGTCATACTTCTGACATTAACCTCTCTCCACTCCCTCTCCCTTCCTTCTCGCTTTGAATTCCCAGGGCTAGTGTTCATGAGTTTCTCTATTTCTTTTCTTATATAAGGAGGACCTGTCCTCTTTCTCAAACCAGCCACCAAAGTAAGAGTCATCACCCCTCACAGGAAATACCAAATACATGTGTTGTCACCTTTTGTCACGCAGGGAGGTCATCTGAGGTTGGCTTCTGATGGAGCCTGCTGGCTTGGTTTTTCCTTCTCCTGCCTTAGAGTAACCACAAGGGGAGTGCAGTTTCCAAATATAGCTCTCCTTTCAGCTGTATTTGTCCATCCTTGCCAATCCTCATTCTATTACCATGTTTCCTGGAAAATAAGACCAGATCTTATATTAATTTTTGCTCCAGAAGACGCATTAGGGCTTATATTCAGGGGATGTCATCCTGAAAAATCATGTAGGGCTTATTTTTTGGTTAGGTCTTATTTTCAGGAAAACACGGTACTTGTTTCTTGTCCTGGATCAGCCTAGAGCCTAGAGCAGTAACAGGATAAGGAGAAGGGACAGGGCCTTTGGGGCTGAGAGGTGGGCAGCTCCACAGACGGGGCAGCAGGGCAGGAAGGTGGGGGAGTTGGCTATAAGCCTTCAGATCTCTATGCAACAGTTTTTGGGGGTATTGTCACATTGCTGAGAAGGATCTGTCTGTTGCCAAGCATCTTCCTTACAGAAGGACCCACCACTGGGGTCCTCTGCCTTGAGAAATGGTGATTCACTGAGCTAAGGTTCTGCATGGTTGATTGTCTAATTTAGTCTTTCAGCAAATATTTACTGAGTTCCAACTATGTGTCATATGCCATGCTGGGTAGCATGGGTCGGGGTGAAAGTAATATAGAGAATACCTGTCTTCGTTCCCCCTTTCACTTAGCAGAGAGCAGGACTTTAAGGGACTAAGATGGGCTTTGATCTCTGCAGAGAGAAATGTCTGGAACAGGAAATGCTATGGGACAGGGGTCAGAGCTGAGTGTCTTAATGACAGGAGAGGGGGCTGAATGGTCAACAGGCCACAGGTACTCAGAGGAAGCAGAGAGTCTGGGGGTGGAGGCTTCCTGACCAAAGATTTTGCATCTATTTAAAGTTTTGTCTAGAGCTGAGAAATAAAGTAGGTAAAGCACCAAACACAGTGCACGATACATAACAGGTGCTCAATAAAATGTTATTTTGTTCTCATTGTTTCTATTTTCCTTTCTCTTTTCCTTTTTATTTTTATTCCTTTCCCTCCCTCCATCCGTCTCTATATCTAATTGGATTCTATCTCTACTTTCCTTCTTAGCGTTGGTTAGAGCAGGGGTTGGCCAACTTTTTTGTAAAGGACCAGGCAGTAAATATTTTTTAGGCTTTGCAGGCCAGACAGTCTTTGTCACAACTACTCAGTTCTGCTGTTGTAGAGTGACGGCCACCGTAGAGAATACGCAAATGGCTGGTTGTGGCTATGTTTCAATATCACGTGGGTTATGGGCACTGAAAGTTGAATTTCACATATTTTTCATGTTACTAACTATTATCCTTCTTTTGATTTTTTCCAATCATTTAAAAACATAGAGAACATTCTTTGCCTTCAGGCTGTATGAAAACAGTGGACTAGATTTCGCTCAGAGGCTATAGTTTGCAAATCCCTGATTTAGAGCCATAATTCTTCTTAAGTTTTGGGGTTTACAACCAACCTCTCCGAGGACCCAAGGAAAGCTTTGCATTCATTCATTCATCCTACAAATGTGTTTGAAATTTCCTGTCCCAGCTGCTGGAACTGTAGCAGGGAACACCACAAAGCCCTGTCCTCATGGAGCTTGCATTTGAAATGTTAAATAGGCAAAGCAAGACCTCCTAGGCGCAACGAAGACATAAACAGGGCCCTGTGGGGAGCTGACTCAGTGGGGCAGTCAGAGCAGGCCTCTCTGAGGGTGAGACATTGCGCTGAACCTGAACTAGGAGCCAGGGGCCTCCGTGAGAAGAGCTGGAAGAAAGCTAGGGGCAGAGACAGGAACAGCAAAGCCTAGGCAGAGAGGGACCCAGAAGGGTCTGAGTGCTGTGATCCAGGCCGGGGCTGAGGGAGAAGGCGACAGAGGGCAGCCAGGGGCCTCTCTCTCATGGTAAGGGTTTGTCCCCCTCGCCCCCAAAAAGCAATGGCATAAACAGGAAGTGAGTGAAGGGTTTAGTGTGAGATAGGACAAGGTGTGCTTCACATCACTTCGGCTGAGTGTGGGAGCCCGTTCCTAGAAAGTTGTACTTAGACGAGCAGTCCCGATTGTTTTGCTAATTATGTATCTTTTTAGGAGTTCAAAGTCTACTGAAAGTCCTTCTATGGAATTCCAACCCTCGAATCAAAAATCCCAGCATTAAAGAAAGGAAAATGTGGAGCCCACACACTGAAAGGAAATTTACGTCCCCTGTAAGGGTCTGGACAGGGCTTGACCAAGTCAGCTCCTTTTTCTACCTGGTCTCCTTCATGGCCCACCTGAGGTGGAACTTGCTGGAAAGGGGTGGGAGGTGGTTGCTCCAACTTGTATACAAACCCTGACCGGCATAGCTGCCATCAGATAAGAGCTGCAAATGTAGCTCTTACTATCTGATGGCAGCTACACAGGTCAGGGTTTGTACAGAAACCCTGGGATGGGGTGGAGCGGGTGTGGTGAGAAAAAGTCAATCCTCTCTCCCCCAGGTCCTGGTCATCATTCCCTAACCCCCAAACACACACACACACACACACACACACACACACACACACACACTTCCAAGGAGACAGCTCCTGCAGAAACACGTCCCTGGTGCCCTTCCCAGCAACCCTTGCTAGTTAGTGCAGCGCCAAACCTCTTGGCTTGGCTCTCCTGGGCCCATGACCCGGGGGGCTGTGCCACTGGGTTATCCTTGTCTTGCAGAGAGAACTGGGCCCTGAGTCAGGCTCTCCTGCTTCAACCCAGTGGCCACCTGTGCTCCTGGGGGCCTTTGGAGGCTGGGAAACCTTCAAGGAGCAGTTAATCACTAACTAGCTGGAGATAAGAGAGAGAGAGAGAAACAATGGAGAAAATGCCCAACCTAGAGCTCAGAGCTTCCCTGCCTGCACATGTCAGGACCTCACCCGCCCTGAGGAGCTGGGAATCACACTGAGGTTGTTGGCTAGAGAGAAACGACATGCAATCGTGGCGGGGCAGCAGCCTCCTGGGACTGAGGGTCTTACAGGGTTGCTGCCCCTTCCCCACAGGCCCTTTCCTTCAGCCAAGCCTCAGCCTTGAGGATAAATGGGGGCAGGTACCCAGGGAGGATTCCCTTTGTCTCTAAGGTTAGGGTCTGGAATTCGGATGGGCCCATTTGTTTGGCCAGCCTGTGCGGGACATGGAGATCCAAGACCAATCAGACAGGCTCCCTGCTCTCAGCGAGCTCACAGAGGGAAGCAGGGGAAAGAACCAGACACACCTGGAAAGATTTCCAATAGTCTACCTGCTAACACGGTGGAGGAGGAGGAAGGCAGGCTGGGATCTAGGAGGGAAGGGTCAGCCCTACCTGGGGAGATGGGGAAGGCTACTCCAAGGAGGTCATGCGGTCATTCATTCTGGGGTTGCCAGGGTCAGGCATTATCCTAGGCGCTTTCCATACATTATCTTTAATTCCACAACCACCCTGCATGGTTGCTATTAGCCCCACTGTACAGATGAAGCACTTGGTGGCTTGCCTAAGGATACACAGCTGGTAATTGCTGGAACTGGGATTCGAACTCAGGGCTTCCTGACCTTAAAACCTCATCACTTTCCTTCCAACTGCCAATTCCCATGGCTGATGTCTAAAACATTCTCAGAGGAGTATTTCTCCTTCAGTGAAAGACTTGGATTCCACGGAAAACAAGAGTTCCAGACGTCCACTCAGGCTGCTGACAGCCCTTCATGCCTTGGTATGAATGATGCAGATGCTTGTGTTGCTGGGGAAAGGAAACTTTTGGGGAGGGCGTAGAGACAGTTGCCGAGAATAGAGAAAAAGGGTCCCCCGGCCAGAGGACAAGGAATCAACCTTTACGCACCTGGTTCCCAGTTTTCCCAGTTTTTCTTAAGCCCCCGCTGACCTGATAGTCCTCATGGGCTTTTAATTTGTGTTTTCTGAGAACTCCCCTGATACGCCTGCAGCCTTCTGCCCGATGATATCAGCAGGAGTCTGCAGTTACCTCATCATCTTTATTACCTCCTGGCTCTTCAGGATCTTGGAGATAAAAACCGCTCTCCCTCCTGAAAGCTCTGACAGGCTTTTAGAGAAAACAAAACCGAAGGACTGCCAGATGGAACCTCAGCTCGGCAGGGCAGAACTCTGCTCCCTCTGCCTGGGGCACGTAATTGGCTTAGCTCTCCCAGGCGCACAAGAGCAGGGCTGGGGGAGTGCCCTGGGTTGCTCCTACCATTACCTTGGCTAGGTGGACTCATCCTTTCTGGTCTCAGGGCTGTTTGAAGGTGGTTTGGACCGAGGCTAGTCCAATGTCAAAGAAGAATGTGTTGACTTTTCTGGGGTGGGGTTCCAGGATAGAAAGCAGGAGGGCTGCCTTACGATAGGAAAGCCTCTCCTACCTTCTGATAACAGCCAATGGCTTTTGAGTGCCTAATGTGTGCAAGACACTGGGCAAAGTGCTTAACACGTATGAATGCATTAACCCTCTCAATAACTCCGTAAAACATAACTATTATCACTGCCCCCATCCCTTTACAGGCGAGCAAACCCAGGCACAGTAACTGGCTCAAGGCTACATGGCTGGTAAGTAGCAGCGCTGGCCTTCGAATCTGAGGTTATGTCTGGGGCCATGTGGGGACAGAGCCAGGAGTGCAGTTTCCAGGCTCTCAGCCTCATGTGGAAAGGTGCTGGCTCAGGTGGTAAATGGCCATCAACTGTGACTGGATGGCCATCAGCTGTGGCTAGTTGGCCGTCAGCTGTAACCAGTGAGCTATTGGCCACGAATATAACTGCCATGGCTACGCCAGCAGCAAATGGGAGGCTAGCAAGAAGAGGGTGGCTGAGCCTGCAAGCGGCGGAGAGCGGATTGTGGATTGCAGAGAGGCGGATTGCAGCTAGCAAGTGAGGTTGGTTGGCAGAGAGATGTGGATGGCAGGTTGCGGATCATGTGGCTCCTGCTTCCTGTGTGTCCAACCCAGCCGCCAGCGAGACTATAATGGTATGACTCCCCTATCTATGGCTCCGTGGGTGTTCCTTTTTGGCTTCACCATGTCCTGCGTTCTTATGTGGGGAGCAGGAGCTGAGACCCCGCATGACGCCCTTCATGACAGGCCAGCTTGGTCAGCACCACCCAGAAGCCTACTGGGAACCCCAGTCCATCCCAAACTCCTCGAGTCGGCATCTGCATGTTAACATAACCCCCCAGGTGGCTCCTGACACATGAGTCTTAGAAGCGCTGCCTCTGTCTGTACATTATGTGTTCTCATCCCGGTAGGAGATTTAGTTCCCCAACTGTTCATTCATTCAACTGGTGAGTAGTTCCTGAGCTCTGGACACTGGGCCGAGCAGGTGATGGAGGCCAAGAGACAAACGTCCTCATGGAACTGTTGGCTGTGCTCTTCATGTGGGCAGTGCATGGAGTGGGGTGAGCTGGTGTGAGCCAGGATGATGGCAGTGAGACCGTGGCTGAGTCATTTCACCTTCCACTCCCAGGTGGAAGACAGGGCTTCCCCACCCCCCTTCACCCATGATACGGGGGCCTAGATTGCTCCCACAGTGGGCCTCTACCCCTCCGTTTCTTTCTCTTGGTGAAATTCTGTCTCACATCTGTGGGTCACTGGGTGACTTTGGTAACACGTCCAGTGTGAGTAGAGATCAGGGTGGGGAGAGGGATGACCGAGAATCCTGGCCTCTGACTTTAGGGACCTCGCATCTTCAAGGGAAAAGGGCAGATACGATCTGAACAGCGCGGGTTGTTTTGGGGTTCCCACTTTCTTCCTCCCCTGCAAACCACTTTGAGTCCCTTTTGGTTACCAAGATAAAAAACCAATCCTATGTTAACCCTTGGCAGCATTTCTGAAGCTCTTACCCCAAGCCAGCTCCTGTACGATGCACTTTGCATGCATAATGTCATGGAATCCCTCTAACAACCTGAGGATGGCCGGAGCCATTGTCACCCCCACTTTAGAGCCAAGAGGACTGAGGCTCAGAGTGGTTCATCTGCTTGCCTGAGACCGCTCAGCCATTTCCTCTTTGTGGTAAACCTAGGATTTGAATCCAGGTTTGCTTAACTCCAAAGCCCAAGTTCTAACTAAACCACTACACTTGCTGCCCTGATAGGAGAATTGTGGGTCCTTCCTCAGCCACACAGGAAAGGTAGTAAGCAGGTATTTCCATCCAAGAATGTCAGCTTCCAGACCCAGCTGGACCTCAGGCTCTTGCACGGAGCACAGAATGCAGCTTTCCAGGCCCCATCTTTCAGTGCCTCTGGCTCAGTGAGTCTGCGTGGAGCCAGGCAACACATACGCTGGTAAAGCCCCCCAGGTCCTTCTGATGCTGATCCTATGAGGGACCCCCTGACCTGGGGAGCGACTGGATTCAGTGGGGGTGGGACGCAGCTCTTCCTCACCGAGAGCAGGAGGAGCCAGTTGGCTCCTGAGAGTGAAAGCTAATTAACTTGGAGGGACCTTCCTGTGACTGACCTTTGCCCTCAGCGAAAGTGTGGAGAACGAGATAAGGGAGATAAATCACTGGTGCAGAGGCAGGAGGAAGGGCAGGGTGTTTGCTGTCCGGCTCCAGACTTAGCTCTTGTGGCCTCTCTCCCGGAGGCAGTGTGGGGTGGGCCCAGGTGTGGCTGGAGGGTGGGTGAGGGGACAAAGGTGACAGATGTGGGATTAAAAGCATTAAGCAATGAACCTTGGGGCTATCCCAATTCTGCTTCTGAAAAGCCCAAGAACAAGGTGACATGAGTGTGTCTGGGTCTTGAGAAGCAGCAAGTTGGCCACGTGCTTGTCACTGCCTAGTTCAAATGTCCCGAAAACCCGGGGCTTTGCTACATGCATTGACCCCCTGTCCTATTAGGCCCTTAGGCCCCTTATTTAAAATGACTCACTGATGAAAGAATTTACATTTATTTAAAAAGTGATGATATCACTGCCTTTAATGGAAAATTAGCATCACTTGCCCGCAGAGACGTTAACTGTTAATAAACAAGACGAAAACCCAACAATGGGATTAACTCCACATTGGATCCTGCAGCTGTGCCCTTTGTCCATAGGGGATATCAGCAGCCTGTGAAGGACAGAAAGAATTGGAAAGGGTGCATATTTCTGAATATGTGATTCAATATGGTTGAATTCCAGGTCCATGTATCATCTGAAATCATACCATTGATAGCTATTTATAAAACCACAGCACCAGAATGTAAGCTCCATGAGGACAGGCTTTTTTCTTTTCTTTTCGAAATCTGTTTTAGTGACTGATCTATTCCTAGAGCCTAGAACAGTGCAACAGTGCCTGGAACACAATAGGCGCTCATGTATTTATTGAAAGCAGGAACTATGGGGCATGTGAGTTGGGTTGTTCCATTATCCCTCTACTTTCCAGACTGAGAAGCAGAATGACAAAATGTGGAGGGCATCAGACTGGTAAGTAAATGTCTTGGTTCCTTGATCCTAGCCGCTTGTGTAGGACTTGGGGCTCTTGGAAACTGACCCAGAGTCAGTTTCTGCCCCGGCCTCAGCTTCTTCACAATCCTAGGCTGCACGTGTCACCTGATGGTGTTGAGGACCCAAGGAGATCATGGGTGGGTGAGGACTCTGTGCTCTAGGAAGCCCCTTGCCCAGAGGAAGGGTGGAGCTGATTGTGAAACAGCAGGGGTGATGTCTGATTGTGACACCGACACATCCAAAGCCTGCCTCTAGAGCATCTTTTTTGCCTTCTTCTGAGGGAGAATCTGCTTGCTTCCCTTCTCCCAGCATTGGGCAATCATGCTGACTTGGGGGATGCAGTCTGATCTTACACCGTTGAGACCAGCTTCTGTCTGCGACTGACTCCTGGGAAGGGTGACCCAGGTACCTAGTGTTAGTGGAACCATTATTATACTGATAACGTAAGGGGCCACCCACTTATCTGTGATGAGCTGGTCTTTCCTGGAAGCAGAGAATGGATTCCTGGCCTCTTGAGCTTGGTCACAGCTCTCTGGTTCTATTACCACCCTGGAAACCTGAGGGTGTTCTGTCTTTTGCACTAAGGACTTGTGGTTAGAATCTCCCAGAAATTTCTCACAACACACCTCCCAAGCGTCACTGCCCTTTGTCACATACCTCGTCATTCAAGGCTCAAGAGTTCCCAGAAAATAGCAGAGAAGAACTGGCCCTGTAGAGGAGGCAGCAGCATCTTTGGGACACCAGCCGGGATTGTGAGGCTAAGTTCCATTGTTGACGTCTGACACCTGTCATCTACCATGGGATGACAGCCATACCACATCATTCCCCTTTCATTAGTTACGTCTTTAGGGGTTCCTATAATAAACCGGCTATGATGTTAGTCCAGCCAGGGAAAGAGACAATAAATAAGCCATTACAATGCAGTGTAGTAAGTGTCAGAGAGAGGAAGACCCAGGGAGAAGGGAGGTAACAACTTGGGGGTGGGGATGGTGATGGCAGGGTGATCTGATGAGGAAAGCCCCCCAGAGGAAGCTATGTTGGGCTGAGATTTGAAGGATGAGTAGCAATTAGCCAGGAGGAAAAGGGGGAGTAAGTGTGCTCTGGGCAGATGGTACAGCATATCGAATACATGAGGGGAGGGAGGGAGGGAGGGAGGGAGGGAGGGAGAGAGAGAGAGAGAGAGAGAGAGAGAGAGAGAGAGAGAGAGAGAGAGGAGAGGATGGCCTGCCTGTTTGGGGTACTGAATGGAGTCAATAGGAAGAATGGTGGGTGAGAAATAACCGGAGATGAGGCTGAAAAAATAAGTAGGTGCCAAATCACAAGGGGCCTTGTGAATACCGTTATGGAGGCTGGCCTTAATTTCAAAGGGCATGGGAGCCACTGAAGCATGTTCAAAAAACAGAGGTGCATTATAGAAAGACCTCTGTGGTCTTCTCCTACTTATGGCTCTGAGGACAGACCCTAAAGGCCTATTGGGCAGAAGGACATGTGACACACCTAGGATGGGAGCAGTCCCACTGCCACACTGGAGTTTAGGCTCAGCTGACATACAGTTTTAGAGCAAGATGGTGACAATGGCTCATTCGCATTCAACGGAGCTGTCTTGGGAAGCAGACACCTTTTAGGGTCTTGCTTCCGTGGTGTGTTGATGGACTACACGCTGAATTCTTGAACAGGATGCCCAGCCTCCCAGGCCTTCTCAAACCCGTTTGATCTCTCTTCTCCCCATGCCCTTCACCTCCTCTGTCTCTCTGCTCTTCTCCCGTCCACTCTCAGCTTTCTTAGCCATGCCCAGGTGTTCTGGTTTTCACTCTGGGCCAGACAAGATCTGGGGCCAGGGTCATCTGGTTTGGGCCATGGAATAAATATTGCAGGTATCAGCTGGGAGGGTAGGAAAGGTAGCTGACACTGAAGGAGGACAAGCTGAGCTTCTAGTCCTGGCTCTACCAACCACCAGCCATTTCATATGGGGCCGAACCACTTTTCCTCTGTGAGTTTTCTCTTCCGTAAACTGGTGACAATCTTACAGAGGTGCTGTGGGATTTAAATGAGGTTTTCTTTCTGAAAATGTTTTGTAAACTGCAAAGCTCTGAATAAGTGTTTATTTTGGGTTATGATGTATTGCTTTGCTTGAGGATTCTATTGGAGGGATGGTAAGGAGAGAAACGGGTAGATCTGTTGTGTTGGGCTGTTTTTGTCATATAAATGTGAATATAGATAAAGATACACCTTTCACAAAATTTATACGAAGAATGCAAACTCTCCTCCCAATCTTCCCCGCCAGCAGCAACTAGTCATTTATTGTGTATTCTCCCAGGCATATACAAATACATATATTTAAACAAAAAAGTACAGTCATAAGCCTTGTTCTTTAACTTGTTTTTTTCCACTGTATATGGACATTTTTTTTAATGTCATAGTGTATAGATTTAATTCAGTCTTCCTAACATTACTTCATGGTATAGCTGGACCATAGTTTAAGAATTCTATTGATTAACACTGGTGTTATTTTCAATTTTTTAGCACATATTTCTGTGATCTTGTGTATATACATCTAGGGGAGAAATTCTGAGAAACGGGGTTGATGAGTCAAAGGATATATGCATTAAAATTTTGATAGATATCACGAAATTGCCCTCCATAAAGATTGTACAAATATACTCTCCCACAACCTGCAGACCTGCCTCCCCGTACACACACCAACCACAGTGTTATCAGTTCTGTTGGGGCTTTAACTATGAACCTTCCTCTTCCCTCCACTGGCCATGTGGGCCACTGACCAGCTTTATTCCACTGCTCCTCTGCCTGACAAGCAGAGTGCGATAAGAAGGCAGTAGGCAGGGGCCGTCCGGGAAATGGTTACCCAATAAAATGGTAGGAGTCAGGCCTAAGAATATCTGGAATGCGCGCTTTGAGGGTTAAATGGAATGATTCCCCACTTCCAAACATAACATCTAGAAGCAAGGGGTAATCGACTGTAAGCACAAAGCATTGTGCCTGGCACAACAAATTATTATCGTGATTGTTATTCTAGAAAGTTCTGATGCTCAGATCTTTGTTGTATTTGGCGAGATGGTAGGTTGAGAGAGGAGAAAGGTGTGGAGAAGATGTAAGGTATTAGTTTTGAAAAGGGAGAAATCGTCACTGTCAAGCTGTGATCAGTGCCATGTCCTGGTCACATCCCAGCCTTTGGTGATACAACATGCAAAACACCAGGTAACCAAATAGCACTTCCATGGAAAGAGCCCACAACCTTCTGGTGCTGTGTGTGGGTGAGAGAATGCGCACTCTCAGGAAGAGGAGGGGGCGAGAGTGGGGTGGGAGGAAGGGGGCCTCTTCAACTTCTGAACCTTAAAACCAGGGGCCCTTAGAAAGTTCCAGGACTGGATTACTGACCACACAGGCCCCACAGCGGCGAGTCTGGGGTACCCAACGACTTAGGAACCCGAGTTTGCGGTTAGTCGCCAATTCAACTGGCCCCATTTTAAAATTCCCATAAGCAGGGGCAGGGAGTCAGGCCCAACAAACTATGGGGAGGTGGTGGTCAACGGAAATCGGCTAAGATGAAGGCTGAGTACGGGAGCAGGAGGAGGCAGAATTCAGAATTATGGGAATAATAAATAACTGACAAAAGTTGCCCTTTACATGTAGTATCTGATTTCATCCCCTTAATTGTCCCACAGAGTTCACTTCTTTGCTATAGTCTATGTTTCATAAATGGGGAAGCAGAAGCTCAGAGAGGTCAAGTTATTTGGCCAAGTTCACACAGCCACAAATGGCAGATGTGGAACCCAAATGTAGGTCTATCTGACCCTAAACCAAAATGCTGAGGAGAGCCTCTCTTTCGGCATGGCAGAGTTCAGTGTGGAGGTAGAAGATGGTGTCATAATAGTGGTAGGTTTTTATTTTCTATCTTGATGAAAAGTGATTTATTTTTACCCTGTTGTAGGACAACATGAAAAGTCATGAATTCCATTTGTCAACCACACTGCCAATTTTTGTATAACGTATTTGACAATTCTATTGCATACCCAACATCACACCCTCCTCTCACCCTTTTGGAGAATTCTGGGCTAATGGGGACAGTATCAGGGGACTTAGACATGGATTTATGGAGGGAAGAAAGGCAAGGAGGTCATGTGGGGTGGTCTTTGGGATGGGGGTGGGGAGGAAGTTATTTTTTAGCTTTTGTTTATAAAATTCTAGTAGAGTCTCCAGTGGCTTGGTGGAGCCTCTAGAACTCCCCAGGGTCTTTGAGGTTGTGATTCATCCTCAGAGTCCTATAAACCAGCCAGCCCTTCACCTCCATGCTGCCTCTCCAGCCTGTAATTCTCTTTGCCATCTGCAGTGAGATGCTCTTTCCTTGGTCCCTCTGCATTCCCGGGTCACGCTCAGGCTCCTGGGTGCTTATCGGGACTGGTGAGTCACTAGCTATCACCTAGGAGGGCAGCACAGTTGGGGAAGGAGGGGGTGCACCCATGGAGAGGCTGCTCCCACCGCGAGACCCCTCTCTTCTTTCTAGGCACTTGTAAGGAGCAGTAGGTTGAGAATTGTGGACTGGAGGGTGCTACCAGAGGGTGACCTGTGAGCTGGGCATGTTCACCTGTGTCACCGCATCGAAAGCTTTACAGTACATATTACAAGGGCTAGTACAGGTAACAATGGAAAGAGAGTAGAGAACAAGGTTCTCGTGATGGACCACCTGGGCTTCAGACCTGCCTCTGCCGCTTCTTAGACGTGTGACTTTGGCCCAATTTTCTAACTTCCCTAAGCCTCAAGTTCCTCAACTGTAAAATAGAGATTATAATAGTAACTACTTCGAAGGGCTTCTGAGAGAATCTGATGCAAAGATGCAAGTATAGTTCTTCACACACTTTACTCCACGAGGTATGATGATGATGATGGTGATACTGGAACAAACTTTATGCCCATTGTACAGATGGGAGAACTGGGCCTCAAGTTTTCCAGAGTGGCATTGCTAGTAAGTGGTAGAATTGGGATGAAAACCTTGGTCTATATCTAAGTCAGGAACCCTGTGCTCTGTGATGGACAGTCGACAGGAATGAGTCTGCCTATTACACTGTCGTGGGCCGGAAAACAATAGGTCCAAACTACAATGGTTCATCAGCCCAGGTTGGTTGCGTTTCTCTTCAGTCTAAAGCTGGGGAACAATGTAATGAAATTATGTAAATATTTACTCAGGGTTCTGGGAAACCCAGCAGGGTTTCAGGGTAAGCCACCGCCCAGCAAGCAAGGGCTGCCTGCTAATTCCCCTTCTCTCCAAAGCTGATCAGATTGCCCAGTGCTTCGTCAAATGCCAGTTTCCTTCTCTTTGGAGGGGAGAAAAGTGGTCCGCTCCTTCCACGGCTCTGAGAGAGGATGTCTCCTGCATCTGGTGAGGCCGTGGTTAGGATAGAGGCTCTGAGGTCAGGCAGCCCTGGTTTCTGTATGTCCTTCCCAGCAGTGTGACCTCGGGCAAGTTACTGAATCTCTCAGCTTCACTTTCCACATCCTTAAAATAGGGGAGTATAATGCTATGTGGAGGGGCTGTTGTGAGGATTAAGTGAGAAATCGCATGTACATAAAGTACTTAGTATCTGGCACATAATAAGTGCTTAATAAAAATAGTAAGGCAGAGGTGGGTGGATCGTGAGTTTGCTTTACAACCTTTTGCTGCCAAGTCTCTTGTTTGCTGCCACTCAGAGACCCTGATGAGAGACTACGTCTGTTGTGACCCCATGATCCTCGGCATGTTCTGCTCCAAAAGAGGGCTTTCCTTCAGGCATTAACCAGCTCATGAGCCCTTTGATTCTACCGTGGCAATCCCTTTTTATACTGGCTCTCAGTCCAGCCTCTGAAGGGATTAATAACAACAACCATTTATGGAGCATTGGCACGTTCTCTAAACAGACATGACCTCTTTAATCCCCAGTGCAGCCCGGGGGATGGTATTCCCTCCATTTGCAGATGAGAACATATGGCTCAGAGTGGTAGGTAACTGCCCAAGGACACACAGCTGCTCGAGAAGATCGGAGCACAGTGTGTATGACATACAGCTGGATTGACCAGCCTTCCTGATTCGCCTGGGACCGTGGGCTTCCCTAGAAGATGGGGCCTTCAGTGCTAAAACTGGGGAAGTCTGGGATGAGTTGGTTACTCTGTATGCAGCCTTGCTGCCCAGGCTTCGCAATGGTTCCAAAAAAGAGAGCGGGGTGAGAGGGAGGAGAAGAGGGGGTTGCAAGGAGAGAACAGCAGAACTATGCACTGTTTGTTTTTTTTTTAGAAAGACGTCTGTGGCTTCTCCTGCTCCTAGCAGTGCTCTCGAGGGTCCTCCTCTTTTCAGCAGTGGTGATAGAGCCTTGCACCAGTAGGTACTGTGGGGTTCATCTCCTGTGGGTTTGTGTCTGTGCCTGAAGGTGTCTCTCCCTGAGGCTCATCATGGTGTCAGAAAGCCACCGAGAACCATGACTTGACCTCAGGCCCCTGCCTACAATGCACTAATGCACGACCTCTGGAAAGACACCAAGTCTGATAGGGCGATCATTTCAACCATCTTGCGTGCCTCGCATGCCCAGGGATATTGGGAGGACCTCAGGAGATACGCAGAGCAAACAGTTTCTAAAGATCCATAGACACACAGGGTGTGTGGGTTATGAGTCTAGACACCAGAGTCCCAACTCTGGCGTTTCAACCTCTGAGAAATGTCAATTCTATGCCTCACTACTGGATAGGAGTCCTGTTGGGCTTTTCTGGGGATAAGACAACAAAATCCTGTCTGCCTGGTTACCCCGCTGGCTGGGGAAAAGCAGTACCCCACAGTGACCTCCCCTGGCAGAATAGCAAATGTGTTGGTATCTCACTTCATTCGAATCTGTTTCCTGATGGCAGGAATTTTTGTCTTTTTTTTTTTTTTCTTCTCCTATGGCTGAATCCCCATTGCCTCTCACCGTGCCAGGCACATAGTAGGAGCTCAATAAACATTTGTCAAATGTTGACTATTAAATGGTTCAAAGTACCAACAAACATTTCTGGGAGATTTAAATTCTGATGAAGCAATTGGGGGAAAACTGAACAGAGAAATGTGTTGGGTTTCACTGAGCAAAGATGGGGAAAGGATGGTCCATATGGTGGGACACATAGGAAGCAGGGAAGCAGGTGACACACGTGCTAAAATGACCAGGGTCCACCATGTCTGGGATGTACCTTGTGAGGCACAGCTGGAGCCCAGGGCACTTGGGACATCAGTGGAGAACAAATGATGGAGGACCGGTAAATGGTTCCCCCTCAGGGAGTTTGGACTGTCTGTCTTTAAGCCACCGTTTCCAAAATTTTAGTCATTCACATTTTATTACCACTCTTTTTTGCCATGTCTGGGAACTCACCTCTGTTGTTTATTTAATAATTTCACATTGACTTTCTGTTTGACTTTACTGTGTTTGTTTTCACATCAAAACCATGTAACTATTAAAAAAATATATTATTTGTACTTCAAATCATCTTGCATATCCCCCTTGGTAGGTATGCTTCCCTCTGAAGAACATAGCCCGAAGAATGGGGAACTGACAAAGATTCTTCAATAAGGGAATGATCTAGTTGCTTTCTGAGAAGGCAGCCAACATGAGGAATGGGAGTGTGTGGATAAGATTCTGGGTTAGTCGTGACAAAAATGGTAAAAAATATTACCTAGGTGAGTTTGGGGGGCATTTCACAGTTTCTTTACGGGCATCAGGATAAAACATGCAGAAACTGCGCTCTCTCTGTCTCTTTCTTTCTGGATCTCACTTTACTCTTTCCTAGCAACTCTGCCTCCTCTCTGGGGCTTGCTGCTGCCAGCTCTGAAGAACGAAGAGGAATTGCAGTTAGAAGAATGAACGGTCACTCTATGGGCCATGCAGTGACCCTTCGTGGGTCTGGATGCCTGGCACTTGTGTTCACGTTGACACAGTGCTGTGGCTTCCTAGGCTTATTTTACCTGGTTTTTCAAAGACTCTTACCCTCAGCCATGGCTCAAGTTCACAGAGCACTGACCCACTAACAAGTCTATTTTTCCTAACGGTGCATTCAGCTTCCAAGTTAAGGTGACCTGCCAAGCTGGAAAGAAAATGGATTAGCAAATATCAGGCCTTTGTTAAGGGTCCCCCTCCTCCACCACAGCCACACACAATTGTGAGATCGAAGGTTGGACTTCCTGAGGTTTTCTGCTCTACTGGTCCTGGCTACTCCCAGAGAACCACCAACTGGTGTACCGGAGAATCGTAAGTAAGCCCTGGGTAGACTTTGAAGTCTTTAGGCATTGATGGAAAAAGTCCATCAATGTCGCAGTTTGCTGTTGATGAAGAATGTCTACAGCAAGCTGACCGCGTCCTTCTTGCAGACCCCCCTTGGGAGTGGCTCCTGCCCCTTCCCCTCCATCTCCCATTCTTTCCAGCATAAGAGAGCGCCAGGGCCTCTATGTTTTCCACTGTAAGGGAGGGGTAGACAGTGGCTGGATCCTTTCACTGCAGAATTGTCCTCCCAGGAGTTTTCACATGAACCAACTGTGCATATTGTGGGTTTGGTGTGCAGAGGAGTTCCTTATTTCAGTTTTACTGTACACCCACCTACACAATATCTTTTGGTTCCCAAGAATTTCAGATCTATTAACCTCCAACCTTAAATCAGGATTCTCATAAAACTTTCCTGGGGCACTGTCATAAAAGAAGCTAGGTCTCAAAATAAAACTGTTTGGTGTACAGCTCTTGTCCAGGAAGACAGACTGACTAATTCCAAACCCTGAACTCACATGTGGTTACTAAGAATGGTGGTGGGGGAGAGAAAGGGGAGAAAAATCATACACATGCCATTTTATGTGTGGGGGGAGATTTCATCTGAATTTCCCCCAAATATGGAATTATTCAGAAATAATTCCAAGGGCTTCTTTCTTGATAGTCCACCAAGTTGCAGGTGCATATGTTTTGAATAGACCGAATGGATAATTCATGTATTCAAATGCGTGTTTTTTTTCTTTCTTTTTTTTTTTTTTTTTTTTTGCGTGGTCCCAAGGGATGTACTTGTCAACTCTTGTATATCATTTCCAGGAGGTTTCTAGAGGTATTCTTTCCAGAGGCATGAGCAGGTCCAGAATTCCAAATTTCTACGTGGAAGACATTTAGGAACAGAACCTAGTTGCTGAACATTTTACATTTCCTTGAGACACTCTCTACTTAGGAAAAATGGAGATTGAGAAACTGATTTGGCAGCGGGCACCCCCCCCCCACCTACTAGGTTCCACCACCGCCCTCACCCTTCATATCAATGTCTTCATCATCACGGCAACTCTTTGCTGCGTTCCTTCATTCCAAGTGTTTCTGGATCCAAACGCCTAGTGGTGTCTCGCTGTGTGGTATTTAGCCTGTCCAGTTCTATTAGGCCTGGTGGGTGGCATGGTGACCTTTTTGTCAAGAGAGACTCATGACTTCCCAGGCAAGAACAAGTCACAACATTTTCCAATGGGTTTCCCCTCAATTCTTATTCTGAGCTTTTAGCTTTTTAAATATTTGGTGTTGAAGGGCAGGGGCTGAAGACTATCCTGTAAGAGCCACACCTGTTTGCCTATTCCATGCTGTTTTCCATTTCGACTTTATAATCTAACTCTTCTAAGAAACATTCACATTTCTAATTGCCTTCCAGAACTGAGCTTGGTTTTCCAGCTCAGTACGATTTTCTAGTCCAAATTTCAACAAGCTGTTAAGTTTCTTTCGTTTGAAGAGGGTGGTAGTTAAGAAATCTTTTGGAAGGTCACTGACTTTGGCCTGTGCTCTGGCCACTTGTGTGGCTGTGTGACCTTGACCAAGTTACTTATCAGGCTTCTGAGGCTCAGTGTCCTCATCTGTAAAGTGGGAATATTAGTAGTAGCTTTCTGATGGATTAAATGAGGTGGTGCAAGTTAAATTCTTAGTCTAGTGACCGGGACCTGGTTAAAACTGAATAGATGTGAATGGTCATCATTTCTCTTCCTTTTTCCTATAATTTTTCCGGCTTTACCTCTTCTCCTACTTCGTGTTTGGAGACATGGAGAGTTAGTTCTCTGACCACCCACATGTCACTTCATATATGGTTAAGGGGGTGTCTTGGGATTCACGCTCCATACTTCGAGGGACCGGTAAACATTTCCTGAGAGTCCACCAAGTGCCAGGCGCTCAGCTAATACTTCATACAATTTCTCATTTAACTTTCCAAACAGCTCATTGAGAATGTTTATATCCTCAGTAAACAGACGAGGAAACTGAAACCTAAAGTTTAAACCAATGTGACAAGGTTTTCCTGGTCTGTTCAGCTTAAAACTCTATGTTCCTTCTGCCTTACCAGGCTACGTCTGAGAAAGCTGAGCCCTGTAGTGTTTTCAGGGCGAAGGAATAGCTCCTGAGTGTCCCTAGTTTTCCAATAACACAGGTTCTCCCAAATAATTAGACATTTCGATGACAATTTCACATGTTTTCTAGTTTGCTATCTCTCATGGTTCCTGGGCACTGAGACCTTCACCCGAGGTCAGCTCCACTAAAATGTCTCCTTGGACAGCGGGAAACTGAGTCTTCTGGTTTCTCATTAGTGGAAGGATATGGGAGCCCACAACATATAAATGGATGGTGATGGATGCAAAATTGATCACTGTTCCTGTTATCACTCCACCCCCGGAGGTACCAGTTTGGTAGGTGTAAGGCGGAACTCAAGAATCTGAACTTGTAAAGGTGATGCTCCATCAGCTTAGAGCCAGGACACAGAGTCAGAAGGATGCTACAGCAGAGAAGGCTGAGTGCCTGTGGGCGGGGGGAAGGGAGACCGATGAGGGGAGGCGGTGGCTGCCTCCCTCCAATCCTTATGCAGCGGCATGTCTCTAATCTGTTTTATATTTGGGGGTTCTGTGATAGTGGAAAAAGAATTCTTTGCTAAAGTGTTGTCCGAACATTGTAAGAAAAGCTTCCCCACACAAAACAAGAAGAAAATCCTGGCTGCAAGAGGCTGCCTGGAAGTGGCTACCTTTTGCCGGGACTTCCTTCCCGCTCTGAGACTGAGAAATGAGTCTTCTTGAAGACAACGATGGATACACTGTTTAGACTCCTGAAACAGAACCAAAGTGAAGTTGGCAGTGAAGCTGGCATTAGTTGGGACACCGTGTACAGCTATTTGTGAGGAAAAAGAATAATTATATAGGTGAGACAGAAGGAATCGCACAGGGGTTAGTGAAGTTAGGCATGAATGGCGGTGTCTTGAGAATAGTTAAAATATAAAGGGCAGTTCAGAAAATTCAACTTTGGTGCATAGGTAAGTTTGGGGACATATTCAGATGCCTGAGGATGTGTGTGTGTGTGTGTGTGTGTGTGTGTACGCCCCTGTGCCCATGCACGCATGCATATATGCAGTGGGTCATTCGTTACAGAAATGGTGGGCCGCACTCTCCTACTCTAGCACCAAGGTTGTCCCCCACCTCAGTAGTTTGGTGGTATGTGCCACTGGCAGAGGATTTGCTCAGCACGTAGGACAGATGTGATGACAAATACACAGTCAGAGGGTGCCATGCAAATCTGTTAGGACAGCTGTCACTGTCAGACGTCCCAAACAAAATTAAGGTGCCACCTTCAGAGCCCATGATGCTTCTCCTAAGAGGATTTGAAATTCCTCAGGAATCTAAGCCAAAATCTAAAGATTTGGGGAATGTGGCTTTTAGTGGGGAGTATGTTAAGAGGCAAGATGATATAGGAGGTCTGCCAATCAAGTTCGCAAAGTTGTTGCAATGATGTTGCTAACCTTTTTTGATATCAGAGGGATAATTTATTATGAATTTGTACCAACTGGACAAACAGTTAACCACATTTACTATTTGGAAGTGCTGAAAAGGCTGCATGAAAAAGTTAGACGACCTGAACCTTCCGCCAACAATTCATGGCTCTTGCATCACGACAATGCACCAGCTCACATGGCACTGTCTGTGAGGGAGTTTTTAGCCAGTAAACAAATAACTGTATTGGAACACCCTCCCTAATCACCTGATCTGGCCCCCAATGACTTCTTTCTTTACCCGAAGATAAAGATAAATATTGAAAGGAAGACATTTTGATGACATTCAGGACATCAAGGGTAATATGACGACAACTCTGATGGCCATTCCAGAAAAAGTTCCAAATTGTTCTGAAGGGTGGACTAGGTGCTGGCATCAGTGCATAGCTTCCCAAGGGGAGTACTTCGAAGGTGACTGTAGTGATATTCACCAATGAGATATATAGTACTTTTTCTAGGATGAGTTTGTGAACTTAATTGTCTGATCTCATATATTAACCTTACTTCCTTATTTGATTCTATCCAAGGTAATTATAACATTCTGCTCTATGTAACCCGCGCCCCCCCCCCCCCACTAGACAAAGATTCTTGTTCCTCTCAGGCATACCGTAATATTCCTCTGTGGCTCTCTCTAAATAGTTGTCATGTTTTGCCCTGGAGGTAACTCCATGTCATCAGGAGGGGATGATAGACAGAAACATATATAAACACACACTTCCTTTAAAAAATAAATACAGGGCTTCTCATTAAAAGGTGCTGTGTAAAGTAAGCAAGCATCCTCTTTCTTGCAGAGCAAGTGCACAACTCTTACTAACCTTGTAACCACAGCCTATGTTTGTATTAAGACTCAGACCCCTTAGGGCTTGATAGTTGTCTTAGAGAGATTCTTTGTCTTGGCTTTGATTTGATAATTAAGGTCCCTGGGCTTCTTTGGTTCTGTTCTGTGATGTGTATCTTCTAGTAGACAATCCAAATGCAGGGTCCCCAGCCTGCTGCACACAACCTGGTCTGGTTTGCTCTGCTCCCTTTTCCTCCATGGGAACCAGCATCAAGACTCCATTCAAATCCCTCCATGTTTTTGTGCTGGTGGAAGACAGTGATAGGGTCCTGACGTGGAAGGAAGACCAGGAAGATTTCTACGTGGAGCAATGGGGTCTGTAGAGTTGGTTCCAGTTCCCAGTGTTATCTCGATCTTGACCTGAAGGCAAGCTGCTTTGCCTCTCTCTTAAGTCTTCCCTTTCATAAAACCCAAGCAATCAGCTTTGTCTTATCATTCTAGTCACTTCCTTCCCTGTGTCTTTATCAGTCTCCCAGAGAACACTGGGATCATAAAACAAATGGAATCTGTGGTGGGTTTGGGGGTCTGCTGATAACAGGACTCTTGTCCGATTCCTGCTCTAGTAGGTTATGACTTTTAGGAAACTAAAAATGTGTCCATATAGTAAGGCTCTGGTGTGTTGGATGTTTTTGTGGTTACACTTTTAAACTTTTTATACACGAGACATGCTTGAATATTTGAGACTCTTGCCATAGAAAGCCTCAGAGTCAAATCCAACTTTTAACATTCTCAGTTAAAAATCAGAATTTGTATCCATTCTATATATCCTCCCCTCCCCCCGCCGCACCCTCTCTTGCTATCCTTCTATTTTGATGCAGTGCTGCGTTGTTGAAGGTGAAAGACATCATACATACTCTGAGGGAATTTCTCTATGCATGGGACATGCCTAAAACTCTAGCTTTTTAAGGGGTAGGGGTGGGGGAGGGACGTTGTTTTTGTTTTTCTTCTGGGAGGTTCAACTAAGTCCCAAGTCAAGGAAAGAACCAATACATTGTTAGGTACTTTATATACATAAAGACTCCACAAATACAGTGGCTCGTGAGTATGAGGTGACACCTTTCCGTCTCCTTTTACCTCCACTATCCCAAAATGACTCTTCTAAAGAGTGCCTTAATGGAGCAGTCCCCTGATCTACAATGGGTAGGATAAAATGGATAAAGGAAGAGATATATAACTGGAACTCTTCAGCCAGAAATTAAAGGGCCTATAATTAAAGGTGGTTGGGACTGGACCAGAAAGTGACATCACTCTTGGGGTTGCTTTTGAAGTTCACCACCTCTTGACCACAGAACCCCTACCTACTCCCCCGCCCCCTCTTCAGGTTAGTCTCAGGCAAAATTGTAAAGGAGTCCCACTGGCACTAATAATACCCTGCCTCCCCAACACACACACACACACACACGCACACACACACACACACACACACACACACACACCCTGCAGTGGGAGGAGTTGCTACTTCAGAGGCTCCTGATTCATCACTTACGCAAAACCATCACTATGCCTTTCCTTCAGGGCCCTGCTCTCAGATCTGGAGCTGATAGACTAATTGGGGCTAATGTGATAATGGGCAATAATAACATTTACTGTTTTTATCAGACACTTGCATATTAATAGGGCCCTTGGGAAACACAACGAAAAACACGGGAATAGTGGGAATATTTAGTAAAGAGAGGGAGGCATGGGAGCTTTTTAGAGCCTCCCTAAATTGCACTTCCAAACCTTCAAACCTTTTCAGGCCCACCTGAGTTCCAAGACCCTCCCCGATCCACCCCTGCCCTCCCCTCAAGTTTTGTTCACCTCTAGACACCTCTGCATTCATGTTGCATAAACTAGGAAAACAAGCAAGAAAGGAATGTTACTACTGCTCACTCACCTTAATATAACAACCATTTACTTTTTGTTCTATTCAGCCTTTGCTCATATACAGACTTTTCTTTTTTACACAAGGATCTTCTTGGTTTTGATCACAAAATCTTTGTCTCTTTGCCAAAACTCAATTTCCCTTTCCTCTCCCACAGAAGGGAGGCCTGGTGAGTTAAAGAAATCTTCTGGGACGCTTAGTTCATGCTAGGCCAGTGTCCAGGAAGACCTGAGAGAAAGTTAATGGTTAGGAGAGGGTATTTTTCCTTGCCAGGAGCAGTCCCTCACCTGTGCAGGTGGGAGTACATTGGTGACCCAGTGAAGCAGGGCCTTGGCTCAGGGGGATGGGGATTGCACGGCCATTTGAAATCCATAGCGCTTCCCCTGGTTCCACCTTCTTCTTGCCCCGACTGTGCTGTTTCAGCATCTTCGTCTTTCCCTCTCTAGCTCCTATAGAAAATGTCAATAAATAGTAAAAAAGACCACATAAGTGTTAAGAGGAAGTAAAGACCCTGGGTAATCCGCCAACAGGACGGTCAGCCCTTGCCTTGTTGAGAGTTGACTATTCCACTGAAAAACTCAGAGGGACTCTGTCCTGGGACCTTCCCTTCAAACTTTTTCCCAAGGCTCTTCTTACCTGGGGTCAGGGGAGACTGGCTTTTCAAAGTTTATTATAATTGCCAAGGGTCACTGCCAAAGGGACAATCGCGGTGCCTAAAGAGAGAACCTATGCTGTGGGCCACCTGGTTGGGAGCCCCATCAGAACCTGGTACCCGCACAGCCAGGGCAAATATCTTGACACCAAAGCAGAGTGGGCTATAATAACTATAGATTAGTACCTGAGATAGATGCCACTCCCCTATACCATCATCTTCTCCAGATCTGAGTTTCTGCTCACTTTGCTTTTACATCCTCCCTTCCTGACAGTGTCTTTGGGGAGCACGTATGGTGCTTTCACCTGAAACAGCCTCTGCTAAGCCGAAAAGAACAGTCACCACCAAATCAATTCCTCATCCATTAACAGGTTGTCTCTCTGTTCTTGAGACACAGGCATAACCTGGTTAGACCTGTTTTGTTTGAACACTAACGTGTGAGTTGGCCAAATGCAAATGAGCCAATGTTTGTAATCCTTTATTTTATTTTTTTAAAGGGCCCGGCAGCCAATCAGAAGAGGAGGAAGTGACTTAGGGAATTCCCGGTTGGTGGCTTATTGCTTAACATCCTACAAAATGATTTAAAATTATTGTCATATGCATTTATCTCCACTCTGATGAGGGCTCAGACGTGATAACACCCCTGGTTCTCCATCCCCGTAGGAGCTGGCGTGACGGGCTGCCTGTTGCCTCCCCTCCATTAGCCACAGCTATTGGATTTCCCACCCAGAATCGTTAGGTAAATGAGGTAAGTTCTTATTTTTAAAGTCCTTCTTTTGAATGTGAAATTCAGGCACCTGAGTGGAAAGAAAAGACTGCCTTGAATCAGACAGACGCAACTAAAACAGACTCCTGGAGGCAGCAGGCAGGAAGTAAGCTTGTCTCACCTGCGCTTACCTCACTGAGTCTTATTAGAATTGCATTTGGGGGGGCAGCTGGGCACTGTTGATGTTATCTGTGAATTCCCTGCATTGAGTTGGACTGCCAGTGACTGCGAATTTAAAAGCTCCAGGTTTCTTTCCCTCTGTCTGTGTGACAAAGCCATTCCCTTGGGTTGAATTCTAAACCAAATAGGCAGCTGGGGATAGGTGATCCTCATAGAGCTCGGTGAAGAACTGGTGGACTCAATAGTTATTGGAGCTCAGAGCACATGTTCTCACTTTCTAGAGATGTTTTCTGTTGGTAATTTTTCTGACTCAGTTGTAGGGAAAGGCAGATTCAGTTTTAGTATATTCTGGTGTTAGAAAATGGCTGGAAACAAGCAAGGGCGTATGCATCCACACTGGAAAAAGTGGTCAGGCAGATCGGGTAGGCAAGGGAATTTGGGGAGAGCTACACACCTTAAAATGATTCTGTCCAGAAAAAAAAAAATTGGCAAGGAATTTTGCCATATCACAAGGTGACTAACCTTTTGTTTGTTTCATAATGGGGTGCTCTGACTACACAGGCAGACATAGGTCAGCAACATCAAAGCCTTATAAGACGGAGACTATTTTGATTTTATTTGGACACCACGGAGAAGTGTTGGCCCCAGGGAGGATGGAACTGGGAACAGTGGAGAATTAATCTTCTTGGTAAATAACAACAACATTTTAGCCATCCGTCTGTGCCAAGATTTAGTATACTGCCAGTACTGTGGATGCGTGTTATAGTTTTAAGAGGACACGTAAAATTCTGTGAGCCTAAGGGCGCAGGTGTCTCCGCTGGTTATTTGCACTGACCCTAGTAGCAGGAAGAAAGTGAGTGAGTGTGTGGATTCTGGAAACTCTCTGAGGAAACGTCTAATTCAGGAGTGAATTCTGTAGGCATGGGTGTGTTCAAATAGAGCCCTTCAATGTATAAAAAGGGTAGTTTGGGGTCATGAGGGACCATGTGCTAATTCCACTGAGATCAAAGGAAGAGTCAATTTCCAATAAGAGAGATAAAGTCATATTATGAGGATGAACTTCATGAGTAAGCGACGCTAGCAGAAAAGGCTCTTAAGAGATTTTAAGAATGACTTTAATAGGTTCATTTGGAGTTTGCAGAAGGCTCCATTGTCCTCTTTTTGAGACCTAGAATTCTGAGACTATAAAACAGCTCATTGTTTCCATCTTCTTTTAAACTGAAGTTATGTAGGATCACATCACTTCCACACCAACTGCTAATGGCTCATGTGGATATATTTTAAAAACAATGATAAAACGTGAAATGGGGGTCATTTGGAAGTTTCTAATTACATTTGAAAAAATAATAAGACATTCCTTCTCCATGTTTCCAAAGTATTTTACAAAGGCATTTTAAAAGAAAGTAACTTAGAGAGAACAACTGTGCTGTAAGTTCTCCTGAGTTACTGTTCAAGATGGCGAACATTTTTAGGATGGTTGTGAATAGGGTGATGCATTTGATCCAGGCTGCATATATACAGAACAGCTCAAATTCAATTATATTTTTTTCTTTTGTGTTAAAAACCATCTGTTGTTAAATTCAAAAAACACTCCCCCCCCCCCCCCCCCGTTTTTTCCATTTTTTAATACATTGTGAGCTCTCCCAAATGAAAATGCCTTGGGCCTTTCTGGACCTCTGAGAAAGCCTTCTACATTTTGATAGAACCACTTATGAGTCCATGTTTATGCTCCCATTAATTTACCAACTTTACCCAGATCTTCTTTCAGTATCTTTTGGACTCCTTGAGGGGCTGAGACAAAACGAAAACTGGGAGGTTAAAATATTTAGTCAACTGCATTCAATTAGCTAATTAGAAACTAGAAGGAACTCATATCAGGTCTCAGGTCAGAATGTGAGTGTGTTGGGCCAAAGTTCACCTCTACGAAGTAGAATTGAGCATTTTGGAATCTGTAATGTTTAATTTCCTCCTCATCCTCCCCACCTCCAAATCAGGGAATTTTAGCCCTGGGTTGTGTTCTTTAGACCATCTTGCTTTTCTGAAAGCCCAGTGTAAGGATCCTGTCCAATGTTAAAGCATCCAGCACAGACATAGGGGTTTATACAAATCATTAAAAAGTTATTCAGTCTTTCCCTCTTCCTCCAGACGGAATCATTTCTAAGTCCTTTTAAAGAGATGTGATTTTCAAAGGCCTCTGGGAGTGGGGGTGGGGGGGTGGGGGGTGGATACCAAGAATGCCATAGTAGAACTCGTAACACACTTGAGAAGCCATGCCAGAGTTTTAAGGAACCAAATATAAAGTTGGAACCTGATTTTCAGTAACACCTTTTTGCTGCGTTTCAGCCCATTTCTCTTGTAAAGATCGCTTTCTGGTAGAATGGAAGTGACAATCATTTCTGTTGTGGGTGGGGCCCTCGTTGGGAGGCACTCCACTCCACTGCAGGCTTGGTGTTTAGAGACCAACCAAGCTTTCTCACCTTGGCTTTGTTACTGGGTAACCCAGGGAGCTCGGTGGCTTTTAGCTTGGGTAAGCCGAATCTGCCGTTGGGGATTTTCATCTGAAGACAGAGGCAAGAAAGCAGCCATATCTTGCATGGATTGTCTTAAATCTGTTGCTGAATAACTGAACAGATGGGGAAGATAAACTCTACTTAATGTTTTCTTACTGAATTTTTAACAATAAGATTTTAAATAATATGATTTGTCCCAAGGAGCAGGCAATTGTGCTCTTTTTAGAAATATGTGACTATTATGGTTATTTAAATTGGACAAGGTTTTAAAGGGCCAGAATATTTAGCTGCACAGGAAACAAACAGTGCAGTGGGGAGAAGGGTGCTAATATT
The DNA here is from genome assembly GCF_057876585.1 of Rhinolophus sinicus. Lineage (NCBI taxonomy): Eukaryota > Metazoa > Chordata > Mammalia > Chiroptera > Rhinolophidae > Rhinolophus > Rhinolophus sinicus. The sequence goes on from NC_142514.1 coordinate 166,005,963, forward strand.
AAGATGGGACGTACCATATGTTTAAGTTGAATGGCATTGATGTCAGGAAGCTGAGATGTCCTGGAGTAAAAATGTCCCTAGAGTTATTTGATAAAAAATTTACTGGACTTCAGAGGGAGAAAAAAAAAAGATATTTCTTTAAGAATTTTCCTGAAGAATTTCAGGTTTTTGAGTGATTGGGGCACAATGCGGATAAGACAGTGTGCAGGGCAGGGCTCAGAACTGGCAGTCAGGAGACTTGGTTTTCTATCTCTGGCAAAGCTGTGCGCCCAGAGTGACACACTCCACCTCTCTGGGCTTTAGTTTCCTCATCTGGATAAATGAGTTTGAACCTGACTGTCTTTGAGATCCATTGCAACCCTCAGATTCTGATGCCCGGGGAGAACCAGCTATGCCTAGAGGTTACCAGGTTTCACTTGAGTCTGTGAAAGCTGAGAATGAGGTGAGAGATGCTCTTCTAAGGATGCGATAGATAGGAAAGAAAAGAAGTAGGAGCTTTTAAATGCTTTCTTTAGGGGCCTTCAGAATTTTGGATAAGAGACAGAGCTGGTGGAAGTACTCAGACCGGCTACCTGGGCCCTGTTTGGGGGGTGTCAGCGGCTGCTCCATGATAGCATCCGACCTTCATCAATTTGCCTCATGTGTCCAAAGTTGGTGGGAGTATAGAAGTGGGTGACACTGACAGTTTTGTGACCACAGGGCACCGTTGGTGGACACGAGGAGGTACTCTAATGACCTCTTCTCTAAAACACCAAAGCAGCCTCCTGAAAAGTGCACATTTAGGCACGCAGGTAGTCGACTCAGGTTGTGTGGTGCTGATCAGATCGCTTGACTGATTGCCCATGAATTATTGGGTAGATTGGATGGCAAGCACTCCCTCTCCTAGAGGAAGACCCTAGGGATAAGAGAAGGGGCGCATGCCTGGCTGAGCCACTGGGCAATCAGCCTGGAGACTCCTGTGTTCTCAGAGGGCCTCAGCCTGCATCCGGGCAACCAGCACTTGCAACAGGGTCAAGCAGGGTGGCCCATTTAAAGAGGCTCCCAGGGTTTTAATTGGCCTTGTTTTAAAAGAGACACCCTGTAAAAATACCCTTTTAAAAATTGATTTCACTAGTACCTAACCACACTCTGTCTTCAGTTTGTTTTACAGGGCTGGGTGCCTTGTTCTGGTTCATTGGATTCAGATTATGTGTTTTTTTCCAATCTTCTTCCACACCCTGGCCCTCACAGCCTCCTTCCCTTCCTTTCTCAGAAGTGTCTTTATTGTTATTAAAGCTATCTGCCTATTTATTTAAAGTATGGCCAGCATTGGTGCAGTCAAAACATGCTTTCTGGTGAAAACAAAGGCAAACATAAAAAGGAGCCCCAAAGCCTAATATATTTTAATTATTAGACTAATAGACCACCTCATTAACCCACTATTTTAATGTCAGTACTTATTTTCACTTTTGTGTGACCTTGTGTAGATGTCATTATAATTGTGGTGAAGTTAAAATTTCATATTCGGTCACTTCCCCCTTACTCTATATCACAGACATAACATAAGCAATCTTGGGGGTTGGGCCTCATTTGCCAGGTTATGGATGTGAGAAGTTTCACCCTGCTAGCCCTTTCTCAGGCTGATGTCAAGTTCTTCCAAAACCCTGAACTGTCTTTCTTGGAATATGAAGAGGCTCTTCTATCTTTTGCAGATGACAGTGGAGCTTGGAGAATATGGCTATCTTGTAGAGATTATGTTGGGATCCCTCTTAGGAAGCTTTTAAAAATTCCCTCGGTAGGGCTAAGGCTATATTCTGGTGGTCGAGGTAAATGGGGTCTGAAAGGTGAAGCTATTTTCAGCCCTGTCTTCACGGTGACTGACAAAACTTATTTCATCTTTGCAGTGCGCTTTAGATTTGGCCCAAATCAGCCTCTGTCTCAATTATGTCCACTTGTAAAATTAGAGAGCTCCTAGATCCCCTTTCACCCATTGTAACTCCTCTGGCCAGGTGCTATGGGTTGAGGAACACAGATGAAGGGAAGGCTTTGCTTGTGTTTAAGAAGGGGCAGGAAGCTATGAGATCCGGTTGCCTGGGAACAGATGGAATGTAGTACAAAGAACACTGGGTTTAGAGTCAGAATACCTGGGTTCCAATTTGGCTCAGCCCATGGTTAGTTGAGTGACTTCGAGTGAGTTATATAAGTGCTAGAATCGACGTTTCCTCACCTGGGCAATGGGGTTACTGATATCTGCTCAAGACTGTTATAGGGATTAAATTAGACAAAGAATCTGAAAGCACCTAGACAAATGCTTGTGAGCAAATAATCAGTAATGTGTAGAGTGGAAATTGAGGACACATCCTCAACATGGGTGTTTTCAGTGAGTCTCTGTTGGGTCAAAGTGGATGAATAATTCTGGGATTTTGTTTTTTGAAATGATCGACGTTGGTTCCACACTGGGACGTTGGGGAAGAAATGCAATAGGGTTTTCACTGCAGAAGGTGGGTGGCGGGGCGATGGGACGAACCATGGTAAGGGGGGAACTCCAAATTGAGCCTCATCTTGAGCAGGCGACAAACCTCAACCCACGCGGGTGCTGGAGAAGACCTGGGGCCGGGACACAGCACCTTCCTGTCCCTGTGTCTTGTTGCCTGTCATGTAGGAGCATCTAGAAGAAACTCATCCCACTCCAGGCAGTTCAATTTCATATACTATTACCCACCCCTAAAATTCTTGAGAATGTTTTTAGATATCTACTGACCACGTCAGCTAGGGCATTACCCTGGGCATTCTAGAGGCTTTGAAAAACATCCCTGCTTGCTTGTTATGCCAAGACACTACGGGGCCTGTCTCTTGTAATTTGTTCAAATGAGGATTCTGCCTCTGGAAGTGATTTCTAGAAGCTATTTGAGTTGAACGAGCAGTCTTTGCTGTTAAGAAAACAGCAAGCATTCCTAACCTGGGATCCAAGGTTTTCTTGGTGTCCATGGAGAGAACTCAGGGAATTTAGGAACTTGGCTATGAAACAAGTCATGTTTGTATGTTCATTAATCCAAAATTTAAGATTTTTTTTCAATATGAATGTAGGTGAAACTCTGCAGTAGCTTAGCTGTAACTGTGACTGTCACCAAGAGAACTTACAGACATTTTCATGCCACATTACACTTGTTACAGATTGTCTCGAAATGTCGACATTATCACTACTTACCTATCGTGGGGGTTATTAGACCTGCACTGGATAATCTTATTTACTGTGTTAATAAAGAAGTACGTATATTATTATGACATCACACATGTATTTAAAAAAATATTTTGTTTTAAAGATTTTTTATTGGGGAAGGGGAACAGGACTTTATTGGGGAACACTATGTACTTCCAAGACATTTTTCCAAGTCAAGTTGTTGTCCTTTCAATCTTAGTTGTGGAGGGCGTCATTCAGCTTTAAGTTGTTGTCCTTTCAGTCTTAGTTGTGGAGGGTGCAGCTCAGCTCCAGGTGCAGTTGCCGTTCCTAGTTGCAGGGGCACAGCCTACCATCCCTTGCGGGAGTTGAATGAGCAACCTTGTGGTTGAGAGGATGCGCTCCAACCAACTGAGCCATCTGGGAGCTCAGCAGCAGTTCAGCTCACGGTGCCGTGTTCAATCTTAGTTGCAGGGGGCGCTGCCCACCATCCCTTGCGGGACTCGAGGAATTGAACTGGCAACCTTGTGGTTGAGAGCCCACTGGCCCATGTGGGAATCGAACCGGCAGCCTTCGGAGTTAGGCGCATGGAGCTCTAACCGCCTGAGCCACCAGGCTGGCCCTAAAATAATATTTTGATCATTGTATTTCAATAGAAACTTCCTTTCTAATCTTACCTATTTTATTCTGTCACTTAAAAGCATTTTGAGAAGGGGTACATAGGCCGCACCAGACTGCAAAATAGATCTGTGGTATAAATAAAAGGCGAAGAACCTCTAATTCCCTCATTTAGAGCATTCTATCATATAGCGCTAATGAAATGACTTCTGAACAGCTTCAGCTAACAGATGGTCTTTGTCAAAATATTAGGTTGGTACAAAAGTAATTGTGATTTTTGCAATTATTTTTAACCTTTTAAACAGCAATTGTTTTTGCACCAAACTAATAGGAGTATATATTTTTCCCATCCATTGTTCCTGCCTATGGGTAGCTTCAGTGTTGCGGTGGGATTTTGACATAATGAAGATAATGGCAATAATAAAAATAATAATAATAAATAGTAATAATAGCTAACATTTTTTGAGTGCCTACTGTAAATTAGGTGCCTTTACAGGCATGTTCCACGTCATATTTTATTTACTTCAGAGGGTCTTCCATGGGGCAAAGACAGAAAAAATTCCCCTCTCATCCCCTGTGGTGATAGAGCATTGATGCAGATGAAGGCACAGGTGGGGCCTGACCCCCCCCCACCACCACCACCGACAGGGCCAGTGTCATGGGTATGCCACCTGTGCAGTCACACAGGGCCCCACACTTAGAAAGGCCCTGGGCTCAGTTTCATGCTCTGTTGTTGCCGTCTTGAAATTCTTAACACATTTTGAACAAGGGGCCCCGCATTTTCCTTTTGCACTGAGCCCTACAAATTCTGTAGCTGGGCCTGCCTCTGGATGTGGTGAAACTGTTAGCATGTGTGATGACTCCCCTGCTGGGACCCTGCTATGGAGAGTCCCCTGCTCTTTCTTATCTCGCTGGTCTAGCTAACCTCTGCTGGGAAGCTGAGGCCTGTCAAGCAGGGATGCTGTTGTTTTTGAGTTGGTGAGTTTTATAATTTTGTTTGAGCACCAAAGATTTCCTCTGTAGCCACTGGAGAAATGGTAGAATAATCAGCTGAAAGGGATTTGATTTCTTGGAAAACCTTTCTGCTAAGGAGTTGCTTGCCTTGCTGATGGTTTTTCTTTTTCTTTTCTTTTCTTTTCTTCTGTAGACCAGTGAGCTAGGAGAAGCAGAGCAAAGTATGTCCTGGAAGGGAAAATGGGACCCACTGTACCTAGTCTATCATTCTTGTAGGAAGGCACTAAAAAGAAACTCAGCTTTCTTGCCTACTGTCATTTAATGATTATCTGTACAAAAAGAAAACTCCAATTCTTCTAGAGAAGAGATCCTCTGATTTGTGAGAAAATGCAGATATTATTTGCTATGTAAGCTGCAAAGATGAAAATGGAATAAGCCTTATGAGGTTCTGGCTGTGTTTTACTGCTAAGTTTTTAGAAACTGTTCCAAAGTTTGAAACAAGATCAATGAATTCGGTGGAAGTGGGTGAGAACTTTCCTAGGTCTGTTTGTTGGAACGATGGAATTCAGACTCCTGGAATGACACATCCAGTCTTTCTCTCATCAGTGTGATGTCCACAACATGGCAGGTCTGTCATCAGGACCCACGAGGGACATCAGTCATCAGGTGCTTTTCCAAAGGAGCCATAATTTCCCCTTAATTTTTCAACAGTTTTTTTTTCTTATTATTATTGCTGCTCTTTTATTGTGGCTAATAAGTCTGAGGTGACTTCAGGCAGCCAAGCCCAACCCCTGAGTCAATCTGGGGCGTTCAACAGGAAGGCAGCCTGAAGATTTGATGGATGGGTTTGAGTGGCTGTGAACTAGTGCTTCTGTAGCATCCACACTGCTAAAGGGAATTTTCATATTAGTGCACACGGATAATTAGTATGCCTACTATTCACATTTAGGGAAAAAATTATGGGAGCTGTACTCAGATAAAAGTATGTGATCCTGGGGGCGGCCGGATGGCTCAGTTGGCTGGAGCGTGAGCTCTCAACAACAAGGTTGCCAGTTTAATTTCTGCATGGGATTGTGGTCTGCACCCCCTGCAACTAAAGATTGAAAATGGTGACTAGAATTGGAACTGAGCTGCGCCCTCCACAACCAGATTGAAAGACAACAACTTGGAGCTGATGGGCCCTGGAGAAACACACTGTTCCCCAATGTTCCCCATTTAAAAAAAAAAAAAAGTGTGTGATCCTAAGAGATCTCCTCTTCAGAACAACGAGAACCCATTTCAAAGCTACAAAGAATTGTTGCACTTCCCCCCTCCACCCCCAATATATTTATTACAATACATCCAGTCCATTTTACTAGCTCTGTGTCTTTAGATAAGTCGCTTAACCTCTCAGTGCCTCCTCATCTGTAAAATGGGGATAATATTAGTATCACTATCTGGGGTTATTGCAAGGACTAAATGAAATCATTCATATCAAGCCTAGCTCAATTCCTATCACATCGGGAATGCACAACAAATGTAAACCACCATCACTTTCATAGTGATGGTGGTTGTTTTGTAATTACACAGTCTGTGAGATTCCAAACTGGTGGCTATTGATCTTTCCTTAGCTGGAGCATCTTGGTCTTTTCTCGGGAAGAAACTTGAACCTCGAAATGATCAAATCAATTGTCCCAGTCCATCGCAGCCCCTCCCTGGCTCCAATGCCCACTTTTTACCTCCCTCCACCCTTCCCGCATTCCTGTGCAGTTGGTCTTATTTATTTCTCAGTCAACTGAGGGTGTTGTTAAATCTTTTCTTTTTCTGGCTGCCCGATTTGGTGCTGAGGCACTCCACTCCCTGCCCTGCTCATGACGAGAATGCTTGGGAATGCTCAGCCAGCCATGTCCCTTCCCAGTGGAACACCCTGTTCTTAATGCTCCTCGAGAAGCAGCGTTTCCGAGGCTTTTCCCCATGGCCGTGACTCCCCCATTGAGCCAGTGGTCTGGTGGTGGTAAAGGCCCCATGGCTGAGAGAAAGCTGAGGGAAGAGGGTAATCTAGGGGAACTTCCTGCGTTGTCCACGTCCTGTCCTTTCTTCTCAAAGCGTAAACAGAGATGTTAATAGGCTTCGTCTGTCTGTGTGTGTTGAAGGCTGAGTGGTGATGCCATTGCTTAATTAGTGTTGTCATGATCTCCTTTTGAGTGATTTGTTTAGCTCTTTGTCGCCCTTTCTGGCTTGAGCTCATCATGTGATATTGACAAAGTGATGAGAAATGAGAATACGATGATGCTTGGATTAATGCAGAAATCACACCTTGGACATCTCAGGTCCTTTCCACCTGGGACCTGGGACCTCAAGTCACTTGGCAGGACATGAGTGAGCCTACACAGTTCACCTTTGAGGTAGGCATGGGTAGCCTCCTTTCCCCAGTGGGAAAGCTATGGTCTGGGGCCGGGGTTTTCAAATCATGCTGTTTGCCCAGGGCTGGATGTAGGAAGTCTGTGGGAGAGGCCAGACCAGGATTCAGGCACTCTGAGTCTCTGCTTTAAGAGGTAACCCATAGACTACACCTACTCCCGGAACCATACTGACTTTCAGAAGTCAACAGTTGGGAAGAGTGTGGTTTGGGTTTTGATCATATCCCAGCAGCCTCTTCTCTGCCCTTGTTAATCTGATTCACAATCTTCACCTGGGTTGGCTGGAGGCTGGCCATGCCATTCTATAGACCTTGGATACCCCTCAGTGCCCTCACAGAGCCAGCCAATGGAAAAGTACAGTGTCTTCTGGCTTCTTGGCCCTGACAGCTCTTGCTGGCCCACTTGATACTTCCTTTACTTCTGAGGGACTGGGAGGGTAGCATCCAAACTGAAAATGCAGCGTTTTCTTTCTTTCTTTTTTTTTTTTTTTGGTTTTTATAGGAAAAACAAATTGGCATGAATGCTCAGTCAAACCAGCTCAGGCTGTTTGGGCAGATGCCTTTCTTTGCTTTTTTCTGTTTATTTTCCAACAAATCAATGCTTAACTGGTTGTTATCGGAGCAGAGCAACAGGTGCAAAAAAATAACCCTGCTGCCAACTCAAATGACAAGGTAGGGCTTATCCCCTCTGGGAGGTATTCAGAAGATAACAGAAGCCCCTGCCAGCAACTGAATTAACAGCTCTGTTTACGGTGGGTTTTATGTTAACAACCTGCTCCTAACCCTCTTACACATAAACACACCATTGTCTAGGGAGAGACACTCAGCCGTCCAGACAACCAATGGCCTTATTCTGCTCTGAGTGGAGACTGGTTTTGGCTGAGGCTACTTTGTGAAACTCAGGGGCATTACCTCGTCTGCCAAGTTGATGTCTTAGTGAGGGTTTCCTGCGAAGGTAAGGGCATAGGGTTGCTGGAGAGAAGAGGATCAGTCCTGCTTTTGAACGTTGTTGAAGTTCTTTTCAAGGTCGGTCATGTCCGAAGGCCAGAGCAGGTTGCCCGTGTCTTCTCTGCTCTTGCTCGACTCCATCCCCAAGAGGAGGTGGCGAATGAGCTCAGACGACTTTGGAGAGAGCTACTGTTGTTTTAGAAGTGGTGTCCCTGCTAAATAGTCTATCAGGGCAGGGGAGCGTCTGTGTTTTGTTCACTCTTGTGCCCCAGTACCTAGCGTAGTGGCCAGCGTCTAGTAGACATTCAAAAAATATATGTATTAAAATTGGAGGGGATGAGTAAACACTTATAGTAGCAGGACAAGCATTGCTTAATGATCGTTTCCACCGAAGGCTAAGACACCAATTTTCTTGGGAATCAGGGAGGAGTGAAATCCAGGTGGTTAAGCAATCTTTTGACGGGCTAAGGTGGGGGTGGGATCAGGTAAGGGGTGACTCAGCCGACCATGAAACTCTCTTCATAAAGGTAATCGTCAAAAATATCCTCTGCAAATGTTGTGTTCTGTGGCCATGTTTGCTTGCTCAGGCTTCACAGACTCGTACTTATAAATAGCTGAGCACTGTTGAATTTGCCAATTTGGTGGTACTGAGCACTGGGAGCTGCTTTCTTTCAAGTTGGCAAATAATACAGTGATAGAATCTCCACAGACAGATTGGAGCTCGAGTTCTCCAGATCGAATGTGTTGTCTTCGAGTTTTCCAGGATTTCCTGGAGATGATGGATGTTTCCTTCAAGGCTGCTCTCCTGGAGTTAGTTATTATGTTGTGGGAATGGAGGGGAGGCAAGTAGGTGAGTTGATGACCAGAAGTTTTCATCTGTGAGAGTGCTGAAGGATTGGTTAGGGAGGTTCTTAGAACTGTAGATCCTGATTCAGCGGTCCTGGGTAGGACCACAGGAAACGTCAAGTTTAACCCCTTCTCTAGTGGTGACGATACAGGTGGTCCATAGACCAAACTTTGAGAAACACCTGTATGGCCTCTTCAACCACGTAGGGAAAATACGCATCATAAGGGGAATCTCGGATGCTCCAGTTCCCACACCAGTGCTTTTCCAAATATCAAAAATGACCTAAGGTTATTATAAGAAGTAAGTCCTGTTTTTCATTTTTTGCTACACTTTTTTTTAATTTCTGATCATTTGGTTTTATGAAAGATAAAGGGGGTTAGTGGAGACACAGACACTGAGGTACAATGTGGTAAAAAAAAAAAAATTGGGTGGATTCTTCACTGCACTGCCAAACAGAGGTCCAGAAGGACCATGCTGGATGAACGGTCACTACTTCAGCTGCTGAAGGAGAGGGACAGTGGGGCCCTTTCTAGTGTCCCTAGAGGGGAGCGAAGCAACATCCAACCCAAATAAGAGAGCGAAAATAGAATCTCTCAGGTCTTCTCTTACAGGTTAGCGTAAACATGTGTCTCCCAACCCTGACTCCACTAAAAAGTTTTATTTAAATTTCAATGCAAACGGAGTGCAAGAGAGATGTCTTAAAAGATCCATGGTGTCCATCGATCTGTAAGGGTCAAGAGATGGTCTTTGGAGGGCTGGGGCCCCACAAAATACATGCCAAACAAGGTGTGGGTGTGCATTTTTGGTAGGAGAGAGCCGTAGCTTCTGTTAAGGTTTCAAAAGGCTCTGTGCCCTTTTTAAGATTCAGAGTTTGCCCTATTCTTAGTTTGTCATGTCCGAAGGGGGTTGATGAAGGCCTCAGGGGTCACGTAAGGTAATCTTGTCTTTCAATCAACTTTGGTACCTGTCCTCTGTCAGTATCTGCATCTTGTCTGGCACCGAGAACGATAAAAATCAGTATAATATGTATATTTCCAAATGGCTTCCAGTCAGTAAAGTGTATCTATGATAGATCAACACTTGGCCTCCCAATCCTGCATCACTGCTCATGAAAACGCTTGAAAGCCCAGGAATAATACTTCAGATGTTGCCCCTGGGAGCATGAAATATCTGCTTCAAAACACATTACAAGGTTATGAAATTACCTGTGATGTAATCCCGGGAGGATCAAATACATTCCCCAAGCTTGATTCACATTTTGATTCATTTGAAAAACATGAATTTTCGTTTGTATTACAGTCTGTTAGATTTCATATGTACGTGAATTTTCTTTTCTCCTATTTGGGAGTAGTTCTTTTGAAATGACAGTCATACTGAAACAGGAAGTCAGTAAGCTGTTGCAATATCTTGAAGGCAGATACTGTGAATTCACCTGCTGGTAACTTAGATGAAGAGCTGAGAATGGTGTGGATATCACTGTCATAGCAAAAGTAGTTATTCAAAATGCCTAATTGCTCCTCTGGCTTGAAGGGTAAAAATACCCACATGCCAGCCAGTTTTGTGGCAGTTTGTGGATGATGTGGTTGAATGATTAAAGGAACTAGAAAGAAGGCAGACCATGGCTTTGACTCCCAGTCCCTTGGGGCTAGGGACAGAGATTACAGGCACAAACTTTACTTAAGATCTGCTCTATGGCCTGATAGCTCCCAGTGTATCTTTACCCTCTCAGCAAGAGCAAATGGTGCTTTTTGACTTGTGGTCTAATTCAGATAAAGCACAAATAACGATAGACCAGTTTATTTCCAAAATATAGAATAAAAATAACTTTATTGAATCATAGAGGCAGTATTTATAATATATATGTATGTATGCATATATATGTGTACATATAGGTATGTTATGCATACAGAGGGCGCAAAAATGCATACACATTTTAAGAAAGGAAAAAACCATTACAATTGTAATAATATATACTGATAACAAAAGATGAATATAAGTCACGTTTGACTTCTGCAATTACAAGAGCTATTCAAAGTGGTTACCATCAGCATCCAGACACTTCTGATTATGGCAAATTACTGCTTGAGCAACATTGACCAAGTGTCCACTTGTGTACATTTTTTTTGGCACCCCCACTATATGTATAGATCTGTTTTAATGGTTAAAAGAGTATCATGAGTTAAACTGGTCCTGCATTTGAACCACTAACATATCCCTCCCTGAGCATATTGTCTACGTGGCAAAATGAAGGCAGCTCTCTATTCTTTCCTCCTGAAAGGAGCTCTTGGATAAATTGGGAAGAAGGATGGTTTCGGATTGCTCTGGCAAAGTGGAAAGAGGGTCTCAATCAGGGTCCCTGCATTATGGAATGGGCCAGGGAATTTTATAATCTTGGAGAAGCTTGATAAAGGTGTGGTGCCCCAGATGATATAGGAAGAATGCTGCGACTATGTACGGAATGGGGGTGGAGGTGAGGATAAGTTGAGGGCAACATTTTTCACCAGCAAAATACCCTCTTCTCAGCAGAAAGTGGCTAAGGTCCCAGGGTTTGTTGCTAGACAATCCCAGTGTGAATTCTCTTCTAACTCTAATTCTTGCTAAGCTGTGTGACCTTGAAGAAGTTACCTAACCTCTCTGATCCTCAGATTGGCCGTCTGTGAAATGACATAATGCTTTGTAAGTTTATCGTGACTCTCCACTGAGACAACACATTTAAAATTATTAGCACAGAGCTGACACATTTTAAGTGTTCCATAAGTCCTAGCTACTATGGTATCATCATCATTATTATTATTTTTACAGCATTCAGTCCTAGGTCTCAGCAACCCTACCATGGAGCAGAAGACGTTCCCTGTAGCTGAGTAGGCTCAAGCTGGGCTGTGTTTGTCTCTGCTGGGAGGCTCTCTCTGGAGGAGAGGCCAGTTGAGAAGTTCTTGGCCTTGTTAGGAGTCCTGAAACTGGGCAGAGCCTCCTGGGTTCTGGGGTGCATGGCTCCAGCTCCCTCCCAGAGTCCCAGTGGTACTTCCTTCTCCTCACTTTTTTGTCCCCATGAGCTCAAATCCCAGGCTCTATTCTTTGCAGTAATTGAGCATTCCTCGTGCTAAGGGACCCCCGAAGGATAGAGAAAGCCTCTGGCCACTCTTTGGCACGAGCTCACATTTTAGACGTGATGCCCTGCAAACCAGCCATGATGCATGGGAGTACAACGCAGGGCGATACCCAGAACCTGTGAAGGTATGCCCTCCCACTGTTCCTGGCAGTCTTGGGTACCATGTGTCTTGTGGGAGGAACGGGAGCAGGAGGGATAACTTTCAGTTCCTCAAGCAAGGACCATGACCAGAGAGGCATAGCATGGCTTCTGTGAGCAATGGCTGACAGATGCTGTTCATAGCTCAGCAGAATGGTATATCCACACAGCAGCCCAGAGGTGGGGGGTGCGGGGGGAGAGGCAGGAAATCCAACCCTTGGCTGGACTGTGCCTGCTAGATGGAATTGGGAATATTATGTAGCTAGAAGAGGTTAGAGGCTTTGCTTGAAATGAACTTGGCCCTCAATTTCCTCCTTGGCGATTCAATAAACTAGTGTCAATACAACAAATAACAAGTATTACCATGTTTCCCCGAAAATAAGACCTAGCCAGACAATTAGCTCTAATGCATCTTTTGGAGCAAAAATTAATATAAGACCTGGTCTTATTTTACTATAGTATTAGGCCAGGTCTTATATAATATAATATAATACTGGAACTTATATTAATTTTTGCTCCAAAAAACGCATTAGAGCTGATTGTCTGGCTAGGTCTTATTTTTGGGGAAACATGGTATTATAAAAACCAGCTAACATAAGTATTTACTGGTACGTGTCAAATACTTTTCTAAGCATTTTACAGGTATCCTCTCATTTTATCTTTTAATAAGACTTTTCATATCATCTCCACTTTATAAATGAGGAAACTGAGGCCCAGAGAAGTTGAATTTCTTGTCCAAGCTTGCCTCATTAGTAAATTGGCAAAGCTAGGATTTGAACCATGGCCATCGGATTCCAGAACCTAGAGCTACCAACCATTACACTATCCTGCCGCTGAAGAGTCTACTGTGGTCCCAAGAATGTCCCCAAATGCAACCAACACAGTTTAAAGAGAGACCTGTGGGCAGACCCTATAACAATAGCTAACATTTCTTGGCACTTGCCATGTATGAGATAACATATTGAGGATTTTACATTCCTATTTAATCCGCACATTAACAGCCCAAGGTCACCACACTTGCAAGATCAAAGCCAGAGCTGTCAGACTCCACAGGCTCTACTTTTAACCAATGTTCTCAATTGGGGGTGACTTGGCTCCCGGGGACATTTGGGGGTGGGGGTGGGGGGTGGGTACTGCTGGAATCTAGTGGCTAGAGGCCAGGGATGTGGCTAAACACCCTGCAATGCACAGGACGGCCCCTGTGACTGAAGAACCATCCCAGCCCAAAATGTCAGTCATGCAGAGGTTGAGAAACTGCTTTTTACCTGGCACATATGACTGAGGAGCACCCCCCAGAACTCCCCCTTGAGTTAGAGATGAGGAGGGGTGGGTCTGTTTCCTAGCTTGCTTTTGACTCAAAAGGCTCTGAATATACTTCTTCAGTCCTGGAAGAAGTGTGTTAAAGAAACACCTTGAGAATTGATGTTTAAAGAAAGGAAACTAACTTTTATTGAGGGCATGCGTGCTGGCACTGAACTAGATACCTTTAAACCTATTATACTATTTATCTTTTAAAGCAGTCCTGAGGCTTAGAGGACGGCAATGTGCCCCCTACTCACCCTTTTAAACCAGGGACGAAATTGAGTCTCAAAAAGGTTAATGTACTTAAGGTCACATGGCTCAAAGGTGGAACCTGGATTCTAACTCAGCCTTCAAAGATTCTGAAGTCTCTACCTCACATCCTAGATGCTTTTTCATGTGTGTAAGAAGTAATAAAAGCTATGCTAAAGGTAAAGTTGCAAGCTTAAAGAAGAGCGTTAAATAACCTTCATACTTTTTAATTAAAAGGATAGCTTTTTACACCACAAAGTAATCACTATATACCAAAGAAAGTCTCTATTAGAATATGGGAGTACAGGCGAGTTGCTTATAATGACTTTCTTTTTTTGACAATTCCCTAGGCACATTTATTATCCATTATCTCATTTGATCTCCACAATAGTCCTGTGAGGCTGTGGGGCGGGGGGTGTAGATGGCCTCATTTCACACCTGAAGAACTGGGTCTCAGAGGCGGGTAGAACTTGGTGAAAGGGCTCCAGCTGTGGGGGCGCCGGGCCTTCCTGAGCCGACTCTGAGGCTACTGTCCTTGCAGCTCCATGCTGGATTGGGGACGCTGACCTTCTTTCCTCACAAGCCTGGGTGAGCTCAAGCAAACTCTGACTCACTAAGGGTTAAGCCACATAAACTCTTTTATGAGTAGTAACCATTTACGGTGCCCTGTAAAAAAGGGCTCCTCACCATGCTGGCTTTCCCTAGGAAAGGGGGTGCCAGCAGGGAACAGCGCTCACACATGCCAGTGTCTTGGGGGGCTGAGTGGTGACAGGCCAGAGGTACTTCTGAAGTCCTCAAGGCTTCTCTGTGGGTTGAGAGTAGTTCTGGATGACTCCAGGAGGTAATGGTGAGAAATGACGCCTGCCCTGAGGAAAGGGGCTTGTGGGCAACGGGTCACAAAGGGAAACTGGCCCTCACTGTCCTGTGACATTTATTAAATTCTTTTTTTATTACCCACGAAGCTCTTTACATGCAGGACCTCATTAGATTCTTGCAGTACTTTGAGTGTGGGGTTGTTTCCCTTTTATAAGTGGGGAAAAGTGAGCATCAGAAAGTTTTTGGCTAAACAGACTTGGAACTTGCTCAAGGTCATGCACAATGAGCAAGGGAACTGTGATCTGAGCCCAAATCTCCATAACTCTGAAGCTGAGGTACTTAGCTGTCACTCCACCCTGACTTCTGGTCTTTTTTGGGAAGTGTTTTTTTTTTTTTGGGGGGGGGGTGCGAATCTCTGAACCAATTAAGGTGATAACTCAGAATTGGCCCAGGCAGGTCTCGATTATACAGAAATGGCCACTTTGAAATAGCCCTCCAGGCAACTCCTTGTGAAAGAATTTCAGGGAAGTCTTCCCTGCCCATTCTTCACCCCCCCCCCCGCCCCCCCAGCCTGGAGGGCCTATTCCTCCATGCAGATGGGCTGGGCTCTGAGCTGCAGCCCTTTCAGGGTTAAACAGTAACCTTTCTACTGCTTGTGGTTGAGCAAATGCTGGGGAGGGACAAGCCCAGCCTTGAGCAAACAGGAGACTGGCCATGCCCCTTCCTTTCCCAAGCCACCCCTCTGGGGATGGGGAGGTTTTCTTTTGCCTTGAAGTCCCTCATCTGATTTCTTAGCTAGAGGGTAATTGCTCTAAAAAGCTGGATGGGAAAAGGCCCGGTTATTGTGACAAAGAAAGGAAAGTTTGACTTGGTTTGGTTATCCTTCTCTGAGGGTGAGAATCAAAGAGGTTTCTGGAAGGGAATTTCAAAGTCCATTTAGTCACTTTCTTTAGATGCTTGTATGGGGAAAAGGAGGCCCTCAGTTGTGTCTGGTTGGGGTTATCCAGAGAGGTAGTAGCTCTCATCACAATGCCCTACTTTGTGCCAAGTGCTCAAGGTATAAAAACTCATTGAATCTCCCAGCAGAACACGTGGAGGTATGCTGATCTGCATTTTACATATGAGGAAACGGGGGTTCAGAGAGCTTAATGACTTACCTGTGTTAGCGCTAACCTTGGCTGGTAAGTGGTGGAGCTTGGAATCACACCCAGCTTGACTGGGCTTCGAAACTCGTATAGAAACCACACGGAACGCACTTCTCCCGGCTTCTCAGGCTGCAGTCCCTTCGCTGTCACAATGGCCATCGTTCCCACCCTGCCTTTCCTTCCCCATCTTCTACTTAGGCTGGATTCAGGTCTAGTTATTTGCCAAACAACCCTGATGATGATGGTCATAATGACACATGTTTCTGGCTAGCCTCGCTCAACTCTTAGTCACTGCTCTGTCCCCAGGACCTAGGACGGTGGGCAAGCCCATTATAGGGCTGATACATGTTTGTGGAATAGACGAATACACAAATGAATTTGTATTCCTTTTTCAGGTCCTTTCCCTCCCCCCTCAGGCCCTACACAGAACCAGAGGAGCAGTAGCCAAATCCGAGGAAGGGGTTTTGAGGGTTGGAACTACCCTGCGTGGGCTATTCTGATCCTGGGGACACTGGTTACACACAAGGATACAAGATTTCTCCCAAACAGGCAGAACAATTTCCATGATCTACTGCTGTAAAGTTAGGTTTCTCTTTCCACCCCGACATTTTAGAAAGAGCAAGTTACCTTTATATAGCCTCTGGGTAATGTTCAGGCACCCTCTGGAAATGGGTTGCTCTCCTTCTGAATGAACATTCATTCAAATGAGTCTGGAGTCTGAAAGGTGTAGGGTGCCTGGCTTGGGGGCGAGAACATTACAGAGGCTAGAGAACTGAAGCAAATAGTTCTAAAGTATACAATTTTTACATTGTTTAAAAAAATCCAAGCACACTCATGGAAGAAAGATTCTTTTCCAGGGAAAACGACTGAGGAAAAATGAGTCCTCAAACAGAAAATCACCTTTCAGTCAGCTTCGGAGCTTGTGGGATTCTCTAGGTCTCTAAAACGAGGAGGAAAGCTGGTCAGAATTTTTACCAGGAAGGTAGGGAAGGGGCAGTGTCTTGTCAGGGAAAGCAGTTGATTCTTATATTATCATGGAGCTGAATACTGGAGGAGCTCTAGGTAAAGTATGGCTGAGGCCCTCTGATACCAGCCCACCCCGTGGCTGGTTTTTGTGAACATCTGATTTCAGCTCAGGGTTCCCACAAAATCTCCTTGGCAGTTTCACTTTTATTGAAAAAAAAAAAAAAAAAAAAAAAGGAAGAAGAAGAAAAAGAAAGAAAGAAAAAAATCTTGGCTGCTGGCCAGACTCGCCCTGGGAGCAGGTATTGCATTTTCTCTCCGCTTCATTCCTGATCAGAGATTATTCATTTATGAATGGGTGGCTGTAAAAACTTGCCTCATGCATATGAAAATTGAACCTGGAAATTTTTAATTGCCAGTGAGTTTTGCTTTTACTGAAAGGGCCGTGGCAATATGCTTTGGACGCAATGGTTGGAAGGACAAATTCTCTTTTTTTTTCTTCCTAAATTAACTCTATGATCTGTACTCTCAAAAGACATTTGTCCAGGAGGCACTGACTGAACAAGCTGTTTGATCCCCTTACAGATCATGATTCTGGAAGGAAGTGGTGTAATGAATCTCAACCCCAGCAACAATCTCCTTCACCAGCAGACAGCCTGGACAGACAGCTACCCCACGTGCAATGGTAAGGGGACCGCGTGGGTGTCATGCTCCATCAGGATGTTTCCTTTGCTTTAATTAGACTTCATTCCCAAATTTAATGTTTGAAAAGTACAGCAGAAGCTGTGAGGAATAGCAGGAAAGGAGAAAACTCTTTCTGCTGGAGTTTTCTATGGGTCGATAGGGCTGCAGACTGAAGCCCATTTGATATATTTCATTGTTTCCTCCCAATATTCAAGGTTCTGGGTGGGCTGCCTGGCAGAAAGGATTGTAGAAGAGATGCTCAAAGGGAAGGCCACCTGTTGAAGCTTTTAACAGTAGTTGGCTTAGGATATCGAGACAGGATAGGAGAGAAAGCTGTGTGCGCGCGTGCGAGTGTGTGTGTGTGTGTGTGTGTGCGCGCGAGTGTGTGTGCGTGAGCGTGTGTGTTTTGCAAGGAAGCATGGAAGTTGAGGCGGAGAGCATTGTAGCAGCTTAATCTTTCCATTTCATCTTCTAGTGACCTCCCTTTGAAGGGGAGAGATTTGTTAGGAGACCATGTGCCCTCCTTTAGTGCTTTAATGGAGAACCTATTGCTGGGGCTTATAGAGGGTTTGGTGACCAAGCCAATGGCTTACTGTAAAAGTGAAACTGAATAAAGCTGTTGCTGAATCGGGGCCCCACACCCCACTGTGAAGGCATTCAGTTGAGGCAGAAGCTCTGGGTCTTCTCCCACCCCTCCCCTGCTGCTAATTTTGCCATAGACTCTGCTGCTCTTGTTTCCTCTGAAAAATGGAAATGGCCAGTTAGTGAGCAGAGTCTGAGAAGAAGCAGTGGGAAGATAATGGGAGATTGTAGTTTCCACCAAGCAGTGGCTCCATCTGCAGCGCTACCACTTTCAGTTTGGAACCTCAGCCAAACACGGTTGAAAGCGTGAACAGGTGACATTCCCTTGCTTGATCACCTGTTCCACCAAAGTGCTGCCTTTTCTGGGCCGTGACATTTTCTGTTGTAGGCCTCAGATTGCCTACGGGGACCTCAAAGGAGGATTTCGAATAGGACAGGAGGGTTCTGCAGACTGGAAAGTCTCTGGCATCCCCAGGTGCCTGCTTCCTCGATTGACGACTGATGCAGCATTCCTCCTGTTTGCTTTGGACGGAGCTGGGGCAATTTGTTTAGCAGGGGGGAGAATCGGCTGCCACTTTTACTGCTTAACTTCCAGAGGCCCAAAGAAAGCCCAGCTCCCGGTCATGATTGATGAGGTGGGGGAAGTCACTTGAATGACAGACAGAGAAGAGTGGAATTCATAGGGTTTTCAGTGTTCCTCCTGAAATTTTAGGAATCGAATGAATCCCTTGGCTGATGGGGAGAATTTCCTAGTTGACTGCAGATAAAATTCTCTGGTTCTTTCAAGTTCTAACAAGATGCACTCTCAGGAACTATCCTGTAATCTGGGTCATGTGAAGTTGAGAGATGAAATTACTCCAGGCCAGTTGTTGGGTTATTGAGAGTTATTGCCTCTTTTTTACACACCCTAAGCTGCACTGTCATAGCATCATGATTATTTTATAAAAAAAAGAATAAAGACTCGAGGAACCATAAAAAATGTATCCCATCCTTAAACAACTGTATTTGTGAGACCTCCAAAATTGAGGGGAAATGGAAACATCCAGTCTAAACTCTGCATGATTGTATATTTGGGAATATTTCTACGGAACTAAATTTTTGGACTTAATTTTCCCAATCCTTGCCCTCGTTCCTCTCCACCACTGGCTTCCTCTTTGGGGCCCAAGCTGATGGTTTAGGGCTGCTTTTCCCTGGCCCTGAAGTATGAGGAGTAAAGCACACACTGTGAGTGGCAAGAATTACCTAAGGCAGTCACCTTCACGCCTAAATGATCTCTACCTCCTGCTCGTAATGCTTCTGAAGTCTGGAAGTACTGGATGGATTCTGAGGGCATGAGCAAAAGTGAGATTGGATTAGAAAAATGGGAGCCTCTCCTCTGGGGGTGTTATGGGCTAGGCCATGGGCATTATAGGAATCCATCTTTTTGGGGTTCTTTGGCTTCTTGCAGCTCAAACTGTATCTGCTAACCAGCATCATCATCAAGTGGAAGCTGGTTAGGAATGCAGAAACTCGGGCCTCACCCCACATCTGTGGAATCAGAATCTGCATTTGAGCAACACTCCCTGGTGATTCAGAATCACACCAGAGTTTGAGAAGCACACATCTAGCACGAAGAAAAAGTTAGGGAGAGTTTTCTTGTGCTATGTGTTTCTCTCTTGGTCCATCCTTGAGTCTGTGGGAATATCTGTGTGTCACGTTCAGTTGGATTTCCCCTGCTCGAGTGTGGTGGATTGCAATAGTGTCTTTTCCTCACCCCTGCCCCTCATCTTTCCCAGAAGAGAGCCCCTCCCCTTGACCTCTGTTTTCAAGGGGACTTGAAGATCTCTCAGCCCTGTTCTAGGCCCCCAGAGGCTGGCTTCTATCTTCTCCATCCTCCAGGACTTTGGGCTGACTTTGTGATGTTCTCTGAAGTGAGCAGGAGAGCCACATACTCAGATGGTTAGCCCGTAGCAAGCTCGGCGGTTTTTATTGGTTTGAGTAAACTGCACTTCTTCACTGGCATTTGAATTAACTATCTTGTGAAGGCCTCTCACAACACTTCCACGTCCCTACATTGTTTCTTCTTCAGCAACGAAGTCCCCTAAAGAAATCTATAGAGAGCACCTATGATGGCAGTCTCTAAGGTAGTTTTTATAGGTGATACAGAGATGGGTAAGACAGGGTCCATGACCTTGGGCATACAGTTTATAAAGGAACATAAGACAGTACTTAGATACTGGTAAAGCAAAGCAGAACATGACAAAAGCGGTTAGGATAAATACCCAGTACGACTCCTGGAGGTTCATAGGACAGCAGCCCTCATAATAAGTCAGGAAGCTGTGATGACTTTGCCACATGGTCAGAGTTTGAAAGTTGGGTCGGAATTCAACAGGGAGTGATTTGTAGAATACAAACTGGGCTAAAAGAACAACATAGAAAAAAGACAAAAGTCAGAGTTTCACCTGAAGAATAGTTAGTGAAGAGTCTCAATGCCTGGTTTGCCAGTTTGGTGCCTAATTTCAGTGGCTAATGGGACGCTACTGAAGGTACCTGAGCAGGGAAATGACGTCATAATACCATACTAACCAGTGTGGGGCTGGTATGCAGCACAATTAGTAGATGGATAACGGGGACCACTTTGGGGACCAGCAAAGGTATCAGAGAGAAAAGAAAGTTACTCTCAGGCCTCATTTTTGGCTGAAAATGTTCTGAATTTGGTGTGTGTGTGTGTGTGTGTGTGTGTGTGTGTGTAAGAAGGAAAAAGGTGGGAGAGACAGAGTGGGACGAAGAGAAGAAGAGAACTATGTGGGTGTGAACAATAAGCTAATAAGTTGCTGAAGCTAAAGCAATGCTTTAGTTTTCATGGTAGTTTTCGGGGAGGTAGGGGAATGAGCTCATGATCTGAGAGCATTTCAGGTCTCATGTCCGCATCCAGCTCCCAGGGGTAAGAATTATACTAAGGAGGGCATGAAGATGCACGGAGGCTTAATGGCCCCCATCACAACTGGGAAAAGAACCACATTTCCCAGAACCTCCTCTCTAGAACTGATCTCATGCCCCAACCCCCACTGATGCATACAGATTGTGGTCGTGTTCCCCATGACATCCGGCAGCCAGCGGTGTATCCCTCTGACTGGGAATATGCCCAGGGACAGCCACGGTTCACTCACAGAACCACCTCCTGTTTTTCAGTTTCCAACGGGTTTTTTGGAGGCCAGTGGCATGAAATCCATCCTCAGTATTGGACCAAGTACCAGGTGTGGGAGTGGCTCCAGCACCTCCTGGACACCAACCAGCTGGATGCCAGCTGCATCCCTTTCCAGGAGTTTGACATCAATGGCGAGCACCTCTGCAACATGAGTTTGCAGGAGTTCACCAGGGCGGCGGGGACGGCGGGGCAGCTCCTTTACAGCAACTTGCAGCATCTCAAGTGGAATGGTGACTATCTCTCTCCCTATCTTGCTAGGAGCCAGCTGAGAAGAGCAGAGACTCTGCAGCTGGCAGGATTCCTAGGCAGGGGCATCAAAAGATGGTCTCCCCTCCAAACCACTGTTTCCAAGGCAGGAAAGTAGGAGGGATGTGAGAAAACAGGCATGAAGCTTAGGGTACGAGGTGTGTCTAATCTTCTACAAACCCAGTGTAATTTAATTCTCTCATTATGATTAATTTTCCAGGAGACAAAGCCTAGCCAGGTATTCACAGAATACTTGCTACTCTCAGAAAAACTTTTCTTCTTTCCCTTGCCAACAGGGTTTGATAGTTTAATTCCCAATTACTTGCTTGTTAAGATCATCGTGGCTACTTTTTCTTTTTTTTTTTAAATGTCTAGACCTAAGTTCTTAAGATGGAACCTAAGGGAGGTAAGAACATATGCAAAATTAGATCTATGTTTGTGTTTTGGGAACGGAAAATACTTATATTATTTCAGCAGGTTCTTAAAGTTCTGTTAATTAAAAAAATGGAGGTTAGAACTAATGGTCAGGACACATGTGGGATGTTTCTGCAGTGATTTCTGGAGTTTGGCATTGCCCTAGAGGCCCAAATATCTCTCTTTTGAGGTCTCATTTATACCCAGGCAGGCACCATTCAAACACTGTCCATCGGTGATAGTTTATTCACACACATACACATTCTACACTAGCCTGTAAGATATGGAAGGGCAGAAAACTCACCTTGCAGAATGTCTGACACTGGCATAAAATTCCCCTGATAATGGCTGGACAAAGCTAGCTCCTCTGAGAACTATGGGTAGTTTGGAAAGCAGTGATGTGTAAGAATAGTGAGCTGGTCTGTCCACATCCACATGAGCAAGTCTATCTTAGCAGAACCTGTATTTAGGCAGGTAGTTGGGGCTTTGGAAAGCATGAGTTCCAGGGCAACGAACCAGATTCAGACCCTGACAGCTGCCATCAACACTGAGGAGGACCCAGAGTCTGGCAGAGGAGCTGGCAGCATGGTCATCCATTTTGGATGACCTCATTCAGCTCTTGGGCACTCCCTTCTTCCCACCCATGTCACAGAGGTAGTTGCTCATTTTTCTTTTACTAGAACCAAACCAAACAAGACTCTATAAATAACTCCCAGGAATCTTCAGAAAGAGCAGACTTACACTTGAAGAATTAAAAATATTTACCTCCCATCTCCAATTAAATCCACTCCTTTAAAGCTTTGCCTTGATTGAACCCTAAGGCAAGGTGTCCTGGGAGGTGATGTGGCCATTTTTGACCTTCCATCTTTGACCTTCCATGACTTGCTTAGTCCAACTGTGTGCTGCTGGTGCCTCAGTAAGTGCCTAATGACCAGATTTCTCACCTTTGTTTTGTTGTTTGCCTTTTTATAGACAATCTATTAACTTACATTTGTTAGGTGTTTACTTATACTAGGCATGCTAAGTGAGTTGATTCATTTAATGACCTTATGAAAAAACACTGTTCCCATTTTACAGGTGGGAAAACTGAGGGTCAAAGAGGTTAAAGGCATGACCCCCTACTCCTGAGATATTTATAATCTGGCTGGGAGTAAAAACATATGAGAGTCATTCACATGCATATATGTGCTTTTATATGTGACACATCCAGAGAGGAGTTGAAAGACATAAATAAGGGAAGACTCACTGCATATATCTAGACATATTTCATAGATTGGATCTAATCAAAATGGGCTTGATTAAATTTAAGGTTAAAGGAGAATCACACTAGTTAAAACGGTTTTCTTTGCACTTTTGTTTTCATTTTGTATCATATCTTAGTATTGAAAAGCACTTTAGAGGCTATCTAATAACTTTATCTAGTTGAATCCCCTAAATTTGCAGATGAGGAAACCAAGACCCAGAAAGGTGAAGTGCCTTGCAGTTATTAGTGGAAAAACTTGCCTTCTGACTTCCGAAGTTCTATTTCCACCACACTGGATGACTTCCTTATATAAGACCAAATAACTCCATCTGATACAGGTGCCCTAGCTGCTAATTTTCTGAGCCAGGGACTCCAGCCTGGAGAGTGTAGATGCAGAGAGGGAAGTGTCTCCCGTAAGAAAACAGAGGTCATCAGGCGGTGGGATTGGCAGAAGCTCTTTCAAGAAGCCAGCTCTGTCCTTGTTTAAGTATCACGTTTTGGCTCCCTGTGAGTCCTCTCTGACTTTCCCAATCCGTCCTTCACAGGCCAGTGCAGCAGTGACCTGTTCCAGTCCACACACAATGTCATTGTCAAGACCGAACAAACTGGTGAGTAGTAACAGACAGAGAGTCACCTTAGTAGGCAAAGCCCTGGGGAGGAGAGTTGGGAGGGAATACGAAGGAGTGTGGGAACAGGACAGAGCCAACATTTTGGCAGAAAACCCAGGGACACCTCTTCCCGCGCTGTGTCCAATGGGCCATGCTCCATGAGCCTCATCTCTTGCGCTTGGGACCAGCCACCTGCCAACTAGTTCTGATTTCTAGGTGGATGGTGAGCCTAATTCTGCCCACAACTTCTGTGCTTCCCACTGCTGGTCAGGGCATCATACAGGCTCCAGTCCGGGAGCGCTGGGAAAAATGCCAAGACTAAGTGTGTCTCCTTCTCACCTCAAAGAGTCAGAGGACTTGGCTAAGCTAGGAGAAGCAAGAGGAGAGAAGAAGAAGGGTCAATGTCTCCTCTTCCTTTCCTCCCTTGGTGGGGGTGTTACCCAAAAAGGAGGAAGATATGGACTTGCTGTTGTACTTACTGTAGTTTCTAGGGGGCTTCTGTAGGGAACTGTGGAACCCAACTCTTGCCTTCAGTGCACTTTTAGATGAAAGACACTCTTCTGGGCTCTGAGGAGGGTCTGCAATCCCATAGTATCTACAATCATCCCTCCTTCCCTGTCCCGTCTCTCTCCTGGGGACTTTCTGTCTCTCCTGGAGACTTGCAGGGGGCAGTAACTACCTCAAGAAGTTGTGCCCCGTGGCCTTGCACCAATCAGAGCTCCTTGCATATTGATATTTGGCCTATGGCCTCTTAGTCTAGGGAAACCTATGCAAGCCCCACAAAGTCCACTGGCTATGATGAAACTGCAGCTGCCACTGCTCCAGAGTCACACTGCAGGCCTTCATCTGGGAGACTGCAAGCCACGTGGGCTGACCAAGTTTGCCACAGCCCTGCCTGAGGGTTGCGTGCCAGTCACCAAGGGCAGAATTTGACCTAGGGGTGATTTTTGAGTCACTCAGAGCCAAAATTATCCCCATGCAGTTATTTACTCTTTTATAAGGGGGCTAGTCTACCATTATTAAAGAAAAAACAATAGCTGCTAAGCATGCTAATTAGGTTTTCCTAGCCCTGCCCTTCCCCCACAGACCAGGGGTTGGGTTACCTGGATGGTCTACGTGCTTTATGAGTCAGACTGCCCTAGAAGCAGACACAGGACTTGGCAGAAAGATGGTACCCCCCAAGCCCACTGTGAGCCCACAGATAGCCCCATTGGAGAAGCCAGGGTGGTATGGAGAGGTCACAAATGACTTGATAATTCCTTCTTGACCATCCAGACATTCTGGTGTTGCCAGTTCAGAAAAGCTGAGCCAAAGGGTGGAGAAGAAGGTCCACCCTGGGAGGAGGGGAGAAGAGGCTCACAGAGGGGCCAACACCCCCAAACCTTTTTGGTTCAGTTTGTTTTCAGAGACAACAACAGGTGTATGAGGTGACCCAACAAGGAGAGAGGGTGTAACCCCAATGGATTGGGCTTGGGATGCCCAAACACGTAGCTATTAGTTAAAATACCAGCTAAATCCCTATGTCGTAAACAGGAGGACTTAGCCAGTGAGTCAGGTTTTATACCTTTTATGTTATAAAAACAAAATGAAACTCGGCCAGTAGTTTACCACGCTGGCCCTGAAATTCAGAACCTGGGCAGGAGGGGAGCCTTGATCGGTGAAGAGAAGAAAGCAGGAAGTTCCTGGTGGGGACGAGGTGAGAGCTCCTGCCAGATCTTACAGCTCTTGGCCAGCCAGGAAAGATAATGCTTTTGTTGGAGACTAGCCCAGATGTGGGGGTTGCGTAGGAGTTGGGCTTCATTTGGGGTAGGTGGAAGGGAGTTTTCTTTGAGTCTGAAATCTGACGAGTCAATTGGAATGAGATGTGCTTACCCAGCACATTGGAGAGAGAGAGAGAGAGAGCGAGAGAGAGAGCGAGAGAGAGAGAGAGAGAGAGAGAGAGAGAGAGAGAGAGAGAGAGATGCTTTTCTAAGATGAGGCAATGATGTGACCCTACTCTTAAAAGTTGTTTGGTTTGGTAATACTCCCCTCCCCTGCTCCTCAGTTTTGTCTTGAGAATTTTATATCTCCCTTAATTTAACTGGAGAAATCCTAGAGGGGGCAGGCTGTCATCCAATTTGAGGAGAGATCTCTCTGGATTGCAGCAATGAACATGCTATGATAAAACTGACTAAACTTTTCCTGGAAAAAAAAATAAATCTGTAATTGTCCCAGGAGGATATTACTAGAAAAATATGCTCATTAATCATGAATGTATTTGTCTCTAACAATTTCTTTTTCTAGTGTAAAAGTATTTTGGTGATTATATAGTAAAGGGCAAGACAATGCCAGACTCCTGAACCCACCCCCTGCCCTGTGCAGACTGAGAAAATGCCCAAGAAGCCAAAGCATTGGTCTAGGACAGGATCTCACTGTTGCAAATTCCCTCACTTCCCTAAAAATACAACAGGTGTAGAACCTATGGAGAGAGCCATAACAAAGTCCATTTCCCCCAGGACACTGGAAGAAGCACGGGGTAACATTATTATAAAGTAATATGGCTGAAGCAGAATCGCATCCCTTCTCTCTGAGGACCACCCCCTATGTCCCACACCTCTTGGATGAGCAGTGAGTTAGAAAATAGAAAAGGCAAACTCTTCCGCCGGGGATGACAACTGCTGACTGTTCCCATCTTCTGTCCTTTGTAGACCCTTCTATCATGAACACCTGGAAAGAAGAAAACTATTTATATGACACCAACTATGGTAGCACAGTAGGTAACTAACCCCCCAATACTTAAGGCCCTGTTACACTCTTATTCTGTTTTTCTAAAAGTAAGAAGTTTCCATTGTAAAGAGGGGGCTCTTACTGTCCCTTTTCTTTCATTGCTACAGATTTGTTAGACAGCAAAACGTTCTGCCGGGCCCAGATCTCCATGACAACCACCAGTCACCTTCCTGTTGGTAAGTTGTCCTGACATCAGAGCATAAGTGTGCCTCATGCAAGTGCTTACAGAGCATGAATGAGAATTACCAACATTCTACATTTCCACTTTGCTGGAGTCTTTCTCATTAAAAGGCTAGGAAAGGAATGGAGATACTATTTATAAAAGATCTGCTTTTGAGCCAATATTTGTACATTGAAGATGACCGGCACGGATGACTCTAGGAAAAGTGTGTGTCTCCTGTGAAACCAAGTCACAACTCCCTTGTGACCATAAAACCTCTCTTTTTAACAAGAACTTGCTCTTGGGAAATTATCTGATAAAATTATTTATACTTGAGTATACTTATGGGGCCAGAAGGCTATGTTTAATTTTCAACAAACGTTTGGCTTTCGAGAAAAAATGTCTAACAGTGACATTCAAAAGTCCGTGAACCTGTGGCGATGGTCTTTGGGTCGAGGGGGAGCAACTGGAAAATTTCAGGACCCCCGGAATCACACTATTTTGTCACTTTTTTCAAGTCTGACCCTGATGGCTCATCGAGACTCTCCAGTCAGACAATGTACACTTTATGAATTATGTTCACTTTAGTCTCATGTGGTTTAGACAGGATACAACGGGGGGCTATCCATGACTCAATCAAAGTTGGTTGGCTGGGAATCTAGGAGCGGGGCCTTCAGATTATATTCCCCCCTCCTTTTATAAATAAATACACCGGCATTGGCATGTACTGTGTAGGAATGAATGCACCGGGGAGGTGAATACAGGGTTTCGTGTTGTTCCTAGATCTGGGTGCAAACTTGTCTGATCTATGAAATAGAGCTTAGACTTTTCCTGGAATTGAATTTGGGGCAACTTCAGGTTTAAATGAGTGTTTGTGAAAGAAAGCACAGAATCAAACAACGGCTTCTCCTTCCTTCCTTTATTTTTTTTTCTTTTGTTGAGTGTGTTTTTGAGAACTGAAATAATGAAAGCTTTTGGTTTGAGGTTTTGTTTGGGTCAAGCCCCTTGAATGAGAGGGCTGGGAGCCAGTGTAAATGCTTCTGGAATTGAGGTTAAGAACTGAGGCCAATTCATTTCTCTACTTCCCCTCCCCCCAACGACCCATAGCATTATGTGTCATTTTAAGTATTTGTTGAAATTAGGGAACAGATCAAACACTGGAAGGGCTCTGCAGTGGATTTGCCATTCTGGGGGAGCTGAGCCAATCCAGGTAAAATTTCTGTGGCAATCTTGGCCACCTAGTCAAGAGCAAGGGTTTCAGAGCTGAGGAAACCATTCACCCTGCTCACCCTCAGACTTCTTCTCGCATTTCCTAAGGTGTCTCCTCCCATGTCCTTCCGGCTGGATCTTTGGCTTGTGGCAAAAGATTCCAACTAAAAATAAAGTTGAACCAACCACTTCTTGAGCCTGAGGGTTTGTTAGGTCTTAAGGCACCTGGGAAACCTAAAAACCATAATCACAGGCTACTCTTCTGTCTTCTATATCCTGACTTACTTTCTAGAATCTCACCCTAGAGGGGCCTTAGAGGCCAGTTTCTGCTTTCCTATTTGCAGTAACAGAGAACTATTTCCTGAGTCAACCCATACTGGCTTTGAATAGTATTTCTTAAAACGGGCTTTACAAATCTGCTCCACATTATCTCCCTGACCCCTCATCCCTCATTTCTATCCCGTGATCATAACACAGGCTGAAAAATGAGATAAGCACTCCAGGCCCTCTATCAGAATTATTACTTAAAGAATCAATTCAGTGTCAGGGGTTGGCACATTTCTTTGGAATAACAGCCCTCCGGTAGGATATTTAATTACAGCCTTGTTTGGGTCAATTCATTTCAGAACAGTTTAGTCTCTATTGGATGGGACGAGACCCCTGCCCCCACACCCCCCCAAAAAGCCTTTGTCATTTGTCTGAGTTTTTAGATTTCAAGCTCCCATTAAATTGAATGCAGTTAAATATCTTTCTATGTTTTAATGCAAGTTACAAGCTGAGCTAAGGCGAGGCCCAACATAAACTGATGCCCTCTGTGATAAATGCAGGTGGGGAAGCGGGCCTTGTTTTGATTTCTCTGTCATCTGCCCATTTCATAAAATGGCCGCCGGTGTTCCTGATCTGCCCGATAGTCCTCGAGCCAATCACGCCAACTCAGCCTTGATCTGTTTATTCACTGACTTGTTGAGCCTAAAGCTAGGGTGGCACAGTCTATTATAACACTGAAATTTGTATATCCCGTCAAGACATGGCTCACAGCTGAATCATATGCAAATGCTTCTAATCTTTGCTTTTTGTGAAGCAGCTTAGCTGAAGTCATGATCTGGAGCTTGCATCATAAACCTGTGACTTGGTGCTGCCCAGGTCCAGACTGGACCTTGGCCTGAGGTACCTGGGAGCGGAGTGGAGTGAGAGAAAGCCAAGCTGGACCATTTCCCCAGAACAAACCATTCTTTTATAGGCATGAATCACTTCACCACGTGGCTACCTTCAAAGGTTTTGACTTTTGTTTGGGGGGCAAGGGGAATGCATAGGGGGAGAGGCCATCATATTAAAGGGAGGTTTCAGATCAAAAGATTTTAGTACTAAGGCAGGTCAGTGGTTCCACAGCTTGCTCTTGCACACTGGGAACGGGACAAGGAGGCTGGAAGAAATTCGAGTTTCCTTTTGCCTTTGGTTGCATATTCCCCCATATGGTGATGAAAACATTTTTATTTGGGAATTTTTTATTTTTGTTTTAATTTTATCTTTTCTAATCTGAATGGAGGTATATCCTAGGTAAAATGGCTGACATCTCAAAGAGAAGATTTCTTCATGGTATCCTGTCTGGGGGTTTTTAATCTGAAGCCACAAACCTGTGAAATTGTTTACAGATTTTTCACAAGTGGACATATATGTGCATTTTTCTGGGGACATGGTCCAAGGTTTCCACCTTATTCACAGTTACCTTAACCCCAAAGTAATTGATTCTATATCAGCTTGGAACCCATACACAATGACTGAGGCTAATAAACTGAGAGACACTGGGTTTTTCCAAATTCCACTCTGGCTCTGGAATAATGGCCCTGCACCCCTCCTGGCTGCCACCTGAAGATGAGCTTTGCTTGTGGCCTGCTGGGTAAATGCCACTCTTTGTCTGCAGAACAACGTGGCCCTGTCAGAGTGAAGTATCACTTGGAAACCAGGGTGGGTGCCAGACCTGTTGCAATATTGTCACATCCTGATGAGATGTTGCAACCTCACCCTGAAACCTACAGGGAGGGAGAGTGGAGACTCCTTGCATTTCCCCTGAATTTGTCCTTTTAGATTTCAGAGAAACCCAAGTCAAGTGCAGGTCTCCTGCTGACAATGCCTGGGGAGAAATTCTTAACCAGAATAAGAGGTTTCTTTACTAACCAGATCTTATTAAATCCCTTCCTCCATCCTGCTGGGCTTTCAAGGGAAAATGCTGGGAATGCTGAGCCATGACAAGCTGGGTGATCAGATAGGTGAATGTGTCCCTGCACATTGGGAAATACAGAAGCATCACTGGAATGTCTTTCCCCCACTAACTAGACCATTGTAGGACTGAGCCTGATTCTTGGCAGGGAAGACTCGCGAAATCTGTTCAGTGCCACCAGCTTTGGAAATGGCATAGAATGGTGGTATGAGCAGAACCTCTGCGATCAAATTGTGCGTTTACATCCTGGCTCTATTCTCAGGCTGTATGATTTTAGACATTTGACCTCTCTGTCTCAGCTTCTTCTCAGCTATAAGCTTTGGATCCTAATAGTACCTACCTCATAGGGTTATTGTATGAATGAAATAAAGTGATTCATGTAAAATGCTTTCTTAGCACAGTGCCTGTTACATAGTAAGTGCTCAACAAACAGTAGCTACTCTTCTTAACCATTTTACTTAGGAGCTATAGTGGATATGCAGACTTTTTTGAATAATGGACCACCGCTCTTGGCAACTGAATGAGCGCTATGGGCCCTCGCCCTTTGTATGTAGTTCTGGTCAGTATGAAATGCCTTTGGAGGCTCCACATTGGTCAGTGAACCCTAGGTTAGGAAGCCCTGATGGAACACATACAGAAGAAATGCATTTTACCAGCCCAATTTCTTAACAGGATTAGCTTGCATTTAAGGACTACTCTGTATGAAAATTGGTGGATTTTTGATTCTGGGATTTTTTGGTAAGATCTACCTTGGTCCTTCTGACACCCAAAGTGCACACACACACACACACACACACACACACACACACACACAGCTGGCTAGATCCTTGCGTTTTCTTTTCAAGTTGTATTTCACAGATCCGCCTCTGTCGTCTCTTTGGTGACGGTCACAAGGGTGACCATAATGAGTCATTTGTTAAACTAATCTGTGTTTCCATAGTCGGTGGTGGCTCTCTGTGCTGAGATCAGACCAGTCAATGGCCTCTTTGTCAGGCTGATTAAAATATAACTTTGCATGCCAAAAAGGCACTCCTTTGGCTTAAAAGCCGGCTTTCTTTGTTATAAATGTTCACATTTTTGTATTATTAAAACAACAACAACAACAACAACAACAAACCTTTTAATGACCTAAATCCTTCAATGGCTTTCCATCTCTCAGAATAAAAGCTAAAATCCTAAAAAAGGCCCACAAAGCCCTAATGCTCTGAACCTCAGCTGCTGCCCTCTGCCCCTTGCTCAAAGCCACAGTGGCTTCCCTCTGCTCTGTGGAGACAGCAAACACACACGGACCTCAGGGCCTTTGCAGTTACTATTCTCATGCTTGGAAGACCCTTCCACAAGCTCTCTGTATGACCGTCTCCTTCACATCCTTCTAGTCCCCTTATCAGAAAGGTCTTCTGTGGCCACTTTAGAGTAAATTGCAAATGAGTCCCCTCTCCATACTTCTATCCCTAGTTCTTACCCTGCAATATTTTTCTCCATAGTACTTATCATCTCTGTTTTGTTTTGGTCACTACCACATACCCGAACAGTGCCATGTAGTAGGTGCTCAATAAATATTGGTTAAATGTGGGATGAATGAATGAAAATGTTACTAGTAGGAAAAAGGTGAATTAAGCAGCTCTCATTTTTCTCTTTAGTAGAGTCACCTGATATGAAGAAGGAGCAAGACCACCCTGCCAAGTCCCACACCAAAAAGCACAGTAAGTTGTCTGGCTTTCAGATGGCACTTGGCCTGTTCCTTCAAGTTGAGTTTAACTAGAGGCCACTAGTTTTTAGACAAGTATTGCCTCTGCCTGCTGCCTCCATTTCTTCCCTTCAAACTCAGGATGGTGAGAAAGTGGAGGCATCACTTGCTGGCAAAGTAGCTCTCTCTGCAGTTGCTTCTCCAAGTGGTGCTCCAATGGTGATTTCCCTCTCAATCTGTTCTACTTATTCTAAAACGGAAACACCCAGTAAATAAGAACTGCTCACAGGCATGGGGGTAGAGGTTTTCCTTTCTCCAGAAAAAAGGGTGGGATGAGGAGAAAGATGGAAAGAAACAACAGAGATGTATTTTTTTTTCTTTTGCTGAATGTTGGCTCCCTACCTTTGTGCAGTTAATGTTTCAAGAAATGACTGTTTATTCTTAAGATGCAACAGTGCTCCTTGGGAGTTGTATTTCCCCCAATAATTAAACCTTATGAAAGTGTATTCAGAGACACAGTGTATATGTGTGTGTGTGGGGGTGGGGGTGGGGCTGGGGGAGGCACAGAAAGAAATCAAGATGGTATAATCTGGGAATCATAGGGACTTGGACATCTTTATTATCTGCTACTCCAGGTGACCCCACAGAACAGAATTAACACAGCCTCTCAGACGGGAAGACTGGGGATGGCATTGTGTGTCACAAGTCTAGTAGGCGTAAAATTCAATTTGGTTGCTAATCTCATTGCGGTAGCTGCTTCATTTTCAAACTGGGCCCCTCAATCCCTGTGAGGCCTCGCCCCAGTCTATTCTGGGAGTTAAAATTCTAAAACCCAAATGATGTTTGGGTTCAGCATTTGGCTGAAGCACAGTAGCTAGGTGGGCACAGTTTAATTGATTGAGGTGCTGAATAGAAGTGGTTGCAAGTTGCTCTCCCTGGCAGTAACAAGTTGAAATGACTCCCCAGCAATTTGTCAGCAATACTTAGAAGATGCTCCCCCTGGTACAGGACAACTAAGACCTATTCTTTCATCTTGGCTTTGCTACTACTTCCCTGTGTAACCTTGGTCACGTCCCTTAAATTCTCTGTCTCAGTTTCCTGATTTGCAAATTGAAAAATTGTGCTAGTTCGTTCTCAAATACTTTGAAAAAAAAAAAAAAAAAAGAAAATCAAATATTTGGGGATTCTGTGATCTGCCTTCGCTGATGGATAGGGGAGAATTGAGTATCTGCTACTTGATGGAAAACTGCTTCCTCTGCCCCTCATTTGCGGTGACTGAGGCCATTATTAAGGTCCTTTTTCCGCTTTTCCTCAGATCCGCGAGGGACTCACTTATGGGAATTCATCCGCGACATCCTCCTGAACCCAGACAAGAATCCAGGGTTAATCAAGTGGGAAGACCGGTCTGAGGGCATCTTTAGGTTCTTGAAATCGGAGGCTGTAGCTCAGCTGTGGGGGAAAAAGAAAAACAACAGCAGCATGACCTACGAAAAGCTCAGCCGAGCAATGAGGTGAGCAGTTTCTAGTTTCTGAACATGAGAAGGCCACACGACCAGTAATTTTCCTGGCAGGCTTTGTTTGACCAGCCACTTTACGCAATCTGTCTTTTGTTACAGATACTACTACAAAAGAGAAATTCTGGAACGTGTGGATGGACGAAGACTGGTATATAAATTTGGGAAGAATGCACGTGGATGGAGAGAAAATGAAAACTGAAGGTGCTGACACTTGGAACACAAACCCAAACATATCCCAAATCACAACAGCCCAAGAACTCCTGGACGTAAATATTTCAAAGACGACTTTTCTGTGATATTTATGTACCACGATGGGGGAAAAAAATCTACTTCTAATGGGAAGAAGGAACACTACAGTTGATAAAATTATTTTGTTACTTTCAAGTATGTCCTATATAGGGAACAAACGTACACAGTTTTCTGTGAACTATGATGCTGTATGTGGTTGTGATTTGTGTTTGCCTTTATTGTGAAGTTCTTTTCCACTGCAAGAAGAACAGGGTTTGTTGCATTGTGCTTCTTGCTAAGAGAAAGAAAAAAATCAGAGGGCATTAAATGTTTTTATACATAAAATGATTTAGGAAAAGGTGATGTGTCCTTCGCACATAAGCATCCACAGGCAGGGCTGCTAGGATGAACTCCAGGGTCTCAGACTGATGGGATGAACCGGAGGATGCTGGGAAGTTTAATCTGACCCTTAGGAGCCACTGAGTGGAGAATGAGGATTTCCAAGGGTCAGATGATTTGCAATGTTTAAATCAGAAAGAACAGTAGTGGGGGCTTTACACTCATTCAGGAATGCTTTTCCTGATGCCGAGGCTCTTTCCTCCTCCTCCTCGGATGATTGGTAAAAAAACTTTAATTGCCACCTCGACTCACTTTTAGTTATTTGAGAAAGAGTTCAGCCTTGGCTATTTTTATCCCAATTGCTTAAAAATAAATGGGAAAAAGGATGTGATGAGTTCGCTCTTGTATTCCTATAGGCCGCGGTTTCTCGATTGGCACGGTTGACATTTTGGGCTGAGTAACTCTTTGTTGTGTATTATTTGGCTGTCCTGTGCATTGTAGGATGTTGGGCGGTATCCACGACCTTTACCCACCAGATGCCAGTAGCACTCCTGACCCCAAAGTTGTGACCACCAAAAACGTCATCAGACATTTCTATGTATTTCCAGGGGGGCAAAATTACCCTTGATTGAGAACCACTGATTTAGCCAGTCAAAATGAAAATGGTGATTTATTCTCAGAATAAAAAGATGTCTAAGATCTTTCAGTCCCTAGAAAGAAGCAAAAGCAAGACTTCAAGTCAACTTCCTTTTAATTTTTAAAATATTAGGGACAATGGGTTTAAATATGTAGAAGGATTTCTTTTTAGAACCCCAGATGAGAGCCAAAGTCAGACAAATTAAACAGGCTAATGTAGCAAGAACTACAAAGAAGACACTTTCACTAGAATTACAAAGCAGAGTAAAAATTATATTGCAGAAGGAAATGCTGAAAGAAAAAAATGTGTGTGTACGTGCATGTGTGTGTTTGTGTGTTGTGTGAGATAGACAGATGATAGATAGATAGATAGATAGATAGATAGATAGATAGATAGATAGATAGATAAAGGTCCAGGGAAAATCTTCTTTGCAGATGTCAATTCTTATAATCTTTCCTCTTTTGGATCATTTCTTTCCTGTCTCATATGAATTCATCCCAAAGTGACTGGTATGTTGCCTAGATTTTCAACCAGAGAAATGTTCAAAAACGAGACAGAAAAGAAAGGAAGGATGTAAGAGAAAACTAGAAAATGCAGCTCAGGTGCTATGGTCAGAAGCAGTTGGAGATTTCGGCAATGACGGGACAATTTGGGGTCCCTGCAGACTTCTCACCGGACCCTGCAATCTTGTTTACAGACTGTGAGCCTGTAAACACTTTGAAATGGCTTTGGCCATCCAGATTCCTTTTGCAACTTTTCTTCTTGACGCCCCATGTCCTTGGCTTTCTCCTCCCATCTGCCTCTCTTGAGCATTCAATTGGGACTGAAGACACGTACCAATAAGAGAGAGTGCTTTTCATCAACTAATGGAGCACCTGCCACAGTGGGTCACCCAGCGGATGTGACCAATTCTTAGTCAAAGGGGTGCAAAGTGCTTGTAAAATATTCAGAAGGCTGGAAATAAGAGTTAAGACTTTGTCCTACTATAATGAGAACCATTATGAATGGGACCTTGGGGGTACCAGCTTAGTGAGATAAATGACCTTCTAAAAGTCCAACAAAGTCTGTTTCTGTTTCTACCTGGCTTGATCACCTCCACAAAGGTGTTGCTCAGTGTTGTCAAGTAACAGTTACTGAGGGGACTGAGAGAAATAACAAAGCAGCAGCCCAGATCCGAGACATTCCTGCATGACACACCTTGCTTTTCAGACAAGGCTAAAGAAGCATGAGGCTTTCCCAGCACTTTTCTATACTTCCCACAGAGTGAATTAAACATGCAGATATTTGATGTAATGTCACTGTGTCCGTGTGTGTCTGAATTGTGTTATTTGGGATATCTGCTAATTCTCTCTCTGCTGTTCCTTTCCTGGCTTTGCCTGTTCGTCACCTAAGGTGATTAGATTTTTCTCTGAGTTTACCCTTCCCCAGACCTGTAAGTTTTTTACATTTCTCTAAATTGGCCTTGGCTCTTCCCGCGCCCTCTCCATTGAACAGCAATCTTTGCTAAGTAGTGAGCGAGTCTGGGGAGTACCGACTGGAACAGTGCTGCAGAGAATTAGCAGATCGTGTTGTTTGTTGAATGTGGCAGTTTCTTGGCAGCCAGTTTCTACTTAAACAGGCTGGAGTATTAAGTTCTCAGCATATCTCTCTATTGTCTTGGCTTGAATTTGATGCATTTTCTATGTGCTGTTCGTGACTTGGAGAACTCAAGGTAATCAAGCCCTGCCAACTTGGGGTGTGAACAGAATACTTCCTACCACAGTGTTGAAAGGGAGAGCAAAATCCCAGAGATAAGCCAGCATCAGGTGAAGCCCCCTTTCTTTTGGGGGGCACACAGCTTCTCACTGAAGATGCTCGTCTGTTCTAGATGCTCACATGGTCACCACACATGGTCTCCTCGAACCCTCCCTAAGCTCGGGTGCTTATTTGTAGTTTTCATGGGAACTTGAGGCAGGAAATGTATTGCTAAGACTTTATCAGACTCAGATCATCTGAAGCTTCTAGATATTTGACTTGATGAAACTTGAGTAAGGCCCTGGGACACACCTACAGCTTCTTGTACTTGCCTTATGAGCCGGGCAGACCCAAGTTATGAGTTTTCCTTTGGACATGCTGGTCCTTCCTCAAAGTTTTTGCCTTGCTGGACTGTAAGCTCTTTGGGGTCAGGTACTATATCTTATCAATATTTTTTTTCCCCAGTACCTAACATGAAATCGGTGCTCAATAAATATTTGTTGAGTTAATGAATGAAAGTCTTCTGGAAGACTCCTCGGATTCGGCGGCTATATCCATAATCGGATGTGAATCATTTCTTCACTAGAATAAGAGCACAGGGCCATAACATCAAGGACATATTATCTATTAGATGAACATTTTACTGTGAGATGCCTTACTTTGCCTTCCTACTTGCGCTGAAATGAAACCAAAACAGGCTCTTTGCTTCCGCAAGTCATGTGTTGGATGAGAATTCTGTTGCCTTATTAGGAACTGTGAGATTTATCTGGTTTAAGAAACCAGTAATGAACCTTTGACCTGTTTCAACCAATGAAGATTATGAATGTGTTTATATGATGTAAATTGCTATTTAAGTGTAAAGCAGTTCTAAGTTTTAGTATTTTGGGGTTGGTTTATATATATACATGTATATTTTTTTTTCTTTTTGAAAAATATGGAGGGATCTTTTGATAAGGTGAGTCAGGCATGTTAGATTTTAGTTTTGCAAGTGTGTTGTTTTTTAAATGTATAAAATATAGGAAAAGGTAAAATAGTAAGAGGGAAAGGCAGTTATGTTCTTCTATAGTTAAAAAAGCATTTGTTGAGTGCCTACTAGGTGCACAGCCTGCAACCATGTGTAGGAGCTTATCTACTTATATAGGGTGTAATAGATACTCTATATGAACCTACTGAATGGACGTTTACTGTATAAAGAAAGAAAAGTACAGCAGTCATAACATCAGAACTGAATTAACCTCAGTGTTGGTCCTCAAGATTCCATTTCTGGACTAACAGATAGAGCATTTAACAAAAACCTGTAGAGACTAAGCCTTGTGAACCAGTGAAATGTATAAGCCTTCACAGATTTAGCTAAATTGGGATTAATCTTTCCATAGCTATCTGCATAATTCTTGCTTTTCTTCCCATCTGGCTTCGGGGTTGACAAATTGTGGGAAACAACCCTACTGCTGCTGTTTTTTAAAAATCAGAAATCTTGCCCTTTAAACTATGTTAAATTCAAGTTGAGTATTTCTCTTTTATGAAAGGATTATATTTTTCAAAATATGACTTTTTGTTTGATGGGTCCCTGAAAAACACTAATAAAAACCACAGAGACCATCTTGTAACTGTGTGTTTCGTGCTTCAACAAGCCATCTACAAGGGGCTTAGAGAAAATGGAACAAACTATATACAGTCTATAGCAACAAAATATAGGCAGTTCCCACATTTATTTATTCAATAAGCATTTATTTGAGTATCTACTCTGTGCCAGGCACTGACTTATATCAAAGAATGAAAGAGACAAAAACATCTGCTCTCAAGTGTGTCCTATTGGGTAGATACAGACAAGAAACAAAACAGTCACAAATAAACAAAACAGCATGTCAGATGTATAGTCAAGAAGTGAAGAGCAAGGAAGAATGGAGGGATGTATTGCAAGGTTAGGCAGGGTTAAGAAGGAAACATTCCAGTAAAGATTTGAAGAACGTAAGGGAAAGAGCCATGAAGGTAACTGGGGGAATGATACCCCATGGGAGAAACCAGCAAGTGCAAAGGTCCGGAGGCGAGTGCGTTCCTTACATGTCCAAGGAATAGCAAGGAAGTCTGTTTGCCAGAGTACACTGAGCAAGAGGAGGACATAATATAAGAGAGGTACCGACTGGCCAGATCATATAGAACTTGGAGGCTGTTAATGAGGCCTCCAATTTTTCTTTTGAGTGAGATGGGGGCCACAGAGGAGTGACATACTCCAGCTTCTAAAAGGACCCCTCTAGCTGTTGTATTGAGAATGAATTGCAGGAAGGCTTTCAATGCTGAGTGTACATTCTTCGTCAAGGATGAATAAAAGGAAATAGAAAAGCTCACTCTCACATCCAAGTTTCCAATAAAATACTTAAAAATATTTCAAGGTAGTATGTGAACCCTACCTGTTTATAACAGTATTTCTCTGGGGCTCAGAAAGTCTCAGTCACTTAACTTCATAAATAATAATGAAAATCCTCATAGCTAACCATCTTGGGAAAATCCCCTTAGTCCCAGGAACTGTGATATGTTTTTTACGTATATTTCGATCCTCATGGAACTCTGTGATATGGAGATATTATCCCCAATTTTCAAATGAGAGGAAATGAAGGTCAGAAAGATGAAATAACTTTCTTAAGGTTATACACCTACCGTAGTAATAAGTGGGAGATTGGTATTGCTAACCCAGATCTCTTTTTCCCAAAGTCCATACACGTAGCCCTAATATTTCTCTAGTTAGTCAGGATACTAATATTACACACACACACGCACACAGACAGTTTCATTATTAATACTAAGTTAAACAATGGATTACAGAGCTATTTACTGTTATGATTTCTTAAAGCCTTTATTGGGGTGATGTGGATTGTGAGTCCATGAGAGGGATAAAGTGTTCCTAATTTCCCAATGCACCCTTTTCATCAACAATTTTATGAAACCGGTACCCTTTATAACACACTTAGGGAAATGATGATGTTTAGCGATTACTTCTCTGACTTAGCAGAAGCAGTATTTTCATGTCTGGGCCAAATTAGTATGCTGATAACGTTATGCACAATCCAACTTGGCCAACTTTGTACATATTCCTTTTTTTTTTTTTCTCATTGAGAAGAAATTGCCTCACTTCTGTGTGCATTATTTATTTTCATTGATGCATTTCTCAGTAATCACACAGAACTTTCAAAGTGACTCTTCTTTGGGAGCTATGAACTCTCCTGAATTTGAACTCTGTAGAACTATCTGTCCGAAACTACAGGCACTAGCCACGTGTGGCTGTTTAAGCTTAAATTAGTTAAAATTATATCAATAAAAAATGTAGCTTCTTAATTGTACTACCCACTTTCCAAGTGTTGAACAGCCACGTATGACTAGTGGTTACTGTATTGGACAGCAGATATAGAACATTTCCATGATCAAAGAAAGTTCTACTGGACAGTGCTACTCCAGAACTTGACCTGGGAGGATGGGATAAAGGGAGTGAGCGAAACTAACCAACACTGAAATGAGATCCAGTTTGCCTTGGAAACCAAAGGTGACCCTGAATTGTAGAGAACAAAAAAATAAAGGTCCAAAGCAAATATCTCTGTTTGCTGGAATGGTGACAGTATCTGCGAGTGCAAACATGTTTGGTGTTGTCAGTGGAGCCTTGGAGTGGGAGGATTTGATTATTCTTATCCCCAAACCCCACAAATACCCTACAGTCATTAAAATGAATGTTCCAAGGTTGTGGCTTTCTGGTTGAGAATATTGGCGTTGAGGGGAGATCACTGATATGGGAAGGGAAATGGAAAATCCCCGAAGAGGAATGGCTGGCGCTGCCTTCTGTCTACAATAAATGACCTAAGACCACTTTCTTCCTTCTTTTGAAGACCACCTTCTTGAATAAGTAGTCTACGCCGTAGGCTATTTCCATGTAAGTCCCTTCTTCTCCATTAGCTATCATTATCTGGCCTCTGTTCACATCAAGTCACTGAAAATACCCTCTTGAAGTTCATATTAAAACATCCCGGCCTCAGGGACGTTGCTTCGCTTATTCCCTGTGCCTAAAATGCCCTTTCGACCTTCATGTGGCTGGGCTCCTTCTACTCATGAAGGTCTCAGTTCAAAAAGTCACCCTTGCTTATCAATCTGGCTTCAGCGGCTCTCCTACCCACCCCTCACTTCTTATTATATTATATTATCCTCATTTTATCTTCTCAGAACTTACCCCATCTGAAATTATATTTTTAATTTATTAGTGGACTTTTTTAGTGTTTATTTTTTTTTCTGCCAGAAGGTAAGCTCCAGGAGAGCAGGGACCTTGTCTGCCATGCTCATATCTTCCTAGAGTGAGGATGTACATCACGTAGGTACCTGACTCTGTTAATATTTGTTGAATAAGTGAAGGACACTATTCATTTTCCTTCTTTATGTTTTTAAAAGTTATTTGTTTCTTTATTTTTTATTTTTATAAATTCAAGTTTATTGGGATGACAATGGTTAGTCAAGTTACATAGGTTTCAGGTGTACAATTCTGTGACACATCATCTATATATCACATTGTGTGTTCATGTTCATGTTTTGTCTTGGAAAGTGTTATGGAAAAATTAAGAGCTGAACAAAGTAAAGGCATTCTAACTACATTTGTGACAACTCAAGGAGAGGTATTTAGAGCGTTTAGTCTGGGAATGCAATGATATCTAGTCAACAAGGGTGGCTTCCAGCCATGTCATTTCACCCTGTGTCAAAGTCAGACCTGATCATCCCTACCAGGGACTACAGAGGATTTGATGTCTGACCTGCCTTCATGGTCCCAGAGATGCTTAGAGCTGGAAGACCATTTGGTGCAAACCCATCATAAGGGAACAGAGCTTAATGCACAGATTCAAGGTCACCCAGGCTCTTAGCGAGGAAAGGAAGCCAATTTTCTGGTTTTCCCATTCATGCATCCTTCTGCCCAAGTGTGAGCTTTCCTGGCCACGGGTTCTTCCTCATCACACAGGTCTTCCGCACCCAACATGGAAACAGCCTCAAGAAAGCGCCTTTGCCTCCTGGCCTCCATGGTGATGCTCTGTAACTTTCTTATACTGAATCTTCAAATCCAGTCAACATCATCTCCCCGCTGGGTCCCAGCCAGGTCTGGGAGGAGAAACTGCACATCCTAGACATTAACGGAGGAGCAGATGTGGAACCAGGGGACCACGTCAGAGCTGGTAAGAAACCATGAATGCAGAGGTTCCCAGCACTACTAAGGAAGGAGCATAAGAGAGTATGGAATCTGGTAAAAAGATCCCTTAATCATCAGCTTTCTGATATCTCTCCTCTGCCTCGTGTGTGTGTGTGTGTGTGTGTGTGTGTGTGTGTGTGTGTGTGTGTCTGCCCTCCTCTCCCTTGCTTTCTGTGTCTCTTTCAGAGTCCCAGCTTCTTTCCCATACCCTTCCCTCCTCTTGCTCATCAGGCCCTTTCAGATTCTTTTTTCTTCCAAACCTGTCTTTCCAGGTTGCTGAAAGACAGAAAGCTGACAAGAGAACAGTCCCGGACCAGGAATGGTGCCACCTCTCTGAAAGCCTCAGTGGTGACAATAACAAATGGTATTTACCTAAGAGTTATTAACACATCAACTGTTCTCTCCTTGACTATTTAGTCATGTCATTCAGCACTAATGGACTTTTCCAATGGCAAACAGAAAGAGAAGAAGGAAAACAAACAGTGTATTCACACTAGATCGAGTCGGTGATCCCTGCTGAAGCTGTGAAAACAGAGGCCATCTCTTAAGTTTGACCCGAGGACACGTCTCACCTGAATGGGGATACACAGGACTCCAGGCTCATGTTGGACTCTCCACCAAGGTTCCCCGTGAGAAGGAAACCACAAAGTACAGGATGTGGCTGCCTGGGACACACAGGGAAAAAATCACTTTACGTGCTCAACGATTTTCAACTATGCATTGATCACCGCCAGGCACCGCACCAGCTGCTACCACAGTGCCCAAGACAGAGTAAAGGCAAAGGCAAGTGACAGGTCCAAGTTCACACAGGGCCCAGTGTGAGAGCCCACTTCTACTTTGCTGAACTGCTACCATCGATGCCCATTCTTTCTTTAGGAAGGAAGTATCTTTAAGTTACCAGGACTGACCAACAGGCCAACAGAGTAAAAAGCACATGTTTTTGAATTGGAACAACCCCAGTTCCAAATCTCACACTATCACTTACAAGCTGGGTGACCTTGGGCAAGTGGCTTTACCTCTTTAACCTTCAGCTTCCTCATGAACAAGCAGGTGTTCTAAGTTGAAGCTTAATACTTTATGGTGGAGACAGGCAAATAACCAGAGTGGCAGTGCAATCGATAATCAGGAAATGCAGGAAGATGGGACCTGCGTTCCAGTCACGGCTCCACCACTAACTAACTAGCCGTGGGCCCTTGGGCAAGTTTCTTAAACTCGCTTGCTTTGATTTCTTCATCTATAAATCAACAGGTTAGGCTGGATCATCTCTGAGGTTGTTTCAAATAGAAAGTTCCAGGAATTTATGAAAATAAGTTTGAATGCAGTCCAAAATTTATTTAAATGTTTATGATTCTGCCATTCTATTAATTTATTTTGATAACCAATTAAATGAAACAGAGGGTGCTCCCCACAAAATGTATACACGTTTTAAGAAAGGACAAAACTGTATTAAAATTGTAATACAATGAAGGACGCTAGTATTCATTTGATTAACGCCATCTTTTGAGCAAGCGTCATACTACACATTGCTACCGTAATCCAACTCAACTTCGAAAAGTAATATATAGATACCATCTCTTAAAATGTGTACTTTTTTTGGCACCCCCAGTATTTATTAAAGCAACT
Source organism: Rhinolophus sinicus (assembly GCF_057876585.1). NCBI lineage: Eukaryota > Metazoa > Chordata > Mammalia > Chiroptera > Rhinolophidae > Rhinolophus > Rhinolophus sinicus. The sequence goes on from NC_142514.1 coordinate 166,048,898, forward strand.
TGTAAATTCTGTTTTTATTGAAGAAATTTGGCATGTAACATTATGTAAGTTTAAGGTGCACAACATGTTACTTTGGTACATTTATCTATTGTAATATGATTGTCGATGTAGCAATATTTATCACATTACAAAATCATAGTACAATATTATTGTGTATATTCACGATACTGTTCATTAGGTCTCTGTGGCTTATTTACTACCTATTGCAAGTTTGTACCCATAAACGCCATCACTCTCCCCCTTACTCTTTGGTTTTTACAGTTCTAACATTTTTAGATTCCACATATAAGTGATATGATACAGTGCATTTTTTTTCTCTGTCTGACTTATCTTGTTTAGCATAACATGCTCGAGGTCCAGCCATGCTGCCACAAGTAGGAGGCTGTCTTCCTTTCTCGTGGCTGAATAATATTTCATTGTGTATATCTGCCACACTAATTAGAAATGGCTATCTTCATCTCCCTGGCATGGGATGGGGAGCTAAAGGGGACACAAAAACAGCAGAGCCTGGATCCCTGTATGTTTGTGGCCAGTTTCCAGGAGAGGCTGCCCTTTGTGATCTAAGAGCTCTGTCTCCACATGATAAACTGCTTCCTGGGAATATGCTCATGGGTAAGAGTGATGGCCGATATTTATCTAGCGCTGCTTACTCTGTCAGGCAGACTACCATGCACTTTACTTGCTTGATCTCGTTTAATGATATGAGGTAGGTAATTTCATTATTACTATCTTTCCTTTCGGATGAGGAAAACAGGGCTCAGAATGATTACACAATTTGTCCAGGTGGAAGAATTAAGACTTAAACCCAGCTCCCAAGCCATGACGTTTGTACTGCATGAACTCCTAAGTTGCTGAAGGAAGCACTAGCTGAGGTTTGAACAGCTGAGTGAAGTCCTTTCTTCCTTTGAGTATGCTTTCTTAGAAACAGGAACTAGAATTTTGCCAAAAATAAACAGGTCCTGGCGGCATTGGGTGTAATTTGAAATTCAAAACTCGTGACAGATAGTGCCTTTTATGGAGTCTGATTGGTCCCGGGAATGCTAACAGTGGAACCACAGATTGAACTCCCAGGGAGCTCCCGTAGCAGGAATATATTACACATCCACAAATAGCACTGGCCTCGGAGAGTATGTGTGGTGTGTGAGTGGTGCAGAGTAAGGGATTCAGGTGATGGAGAAGAGAAAGGTAAATTCTGGTCCTGACAACCAGCAAACTCTTCACAAGAGTGGGGTTTAATCGACCATTGAAGGAGAGTTCATTTTTAATACAATAACTTTAAAAAACGATGTCTGGGGCCGGCCAGGTGGCTCAGGCGGTTAGAGCTCCATGCTCCTAACTCCGAAGGCTGCTGGTTAGATTCCCACATGGGCCAGTGGGCTCTCAACCACAAGGTTGCCAGTTCAATTCCTGGAGTCCCACAAGGGATGGTGGGCTGTGCCCCCTGCACCTAAGATTGAACACGGCACCTTGAGCTGAGCTGCCGCTGATCTCCCGGATGGCTCGTTTGGAGTGCATCCTCTCAACCACAAGGTTGCCAGTTCAATTCCTCGACTCCCGCAAGGGATGGTGGACTGCGCCCCCTGCAACTAGAAAATGGCAACTGGACCTGGAGCTGAGCTGCGCCCTCCACAACTAAGATTGAAAGGACAACAACTTGACTTGGAAAAAAGGCCTGGAAGTACGCACTGTTCCCCAATAAAGTACTGTTCCCTTTCCCCAACAAAATCTTAAAAACAAACAACAACAAAAAAAACGATGTCTGATGATTATTTGAAAAAAAGAGAAATATAGAAAAATAGTAAGAAAGTTAAAAAAACATACCTCAAATCCTTCCACTCAAAATAACCATTGTACACATTTGGTGGACACGATTTGAGGCTTCTAGATTAATAAGATGATAGATGTATTGAAGGCTTGGAATTGGGAGAGTGGAGGATGTGGGTGAAAGCAAGACTTCTCACTGTAAAACATTGTATCTGAAGCATATTAATGTATTAGCTATTCGTTGAACAACTAGATAGGTGTATAGGCAGGAATAATTTTATTAAAATGTGACATACTATTCGAAAATTAAAAACCGTTCAATTTGACTTGAACTCGACTTGAAGAAAAAGAAAGGAAAGAAATCTCTGAATTCAAATAAATTTTCTTTAGTATAAGGTATGTTCATTCAAAAAAGATATCTTAACTTCATGAAACCAAAGTATGAAAATATTGACATTGGAGTAATTATGTTTTCTAGAAGTACAAGTTTCCGTTTTAGACAGGATTGATTAACTCCTTGTGAGAGATGATAGAATTAACCCTTGTGTTGTTTCTCATTTCCCTTCCCCATTTGCTGATTTGGGTTAGTAGATTTTTAGTTTTACATTGCTGAGGATTAAATAAATATGTTTATTCTTGTTAACAAAATCAAACCCAAAATTCCAAAGTTGTTTAGCCTTAGATCTAAATTTAAATGTTAGATGTTTGCCACCAGTCCTTTTGTATATCTTTATTATGATTCACTTTTTGGGTGTCAGGATTTCATAATGTAATAAATTTCTATTGGTTCCTCCTGAGTGCACATTCTTCTCTCTTTCTAGTAGTTCTCATTTTCCTTTAGGGATTTGTGTAGTTTTGAGAAAACTAGTTCTTCTTTTACCTCCAAGTATGGAGAACATGATCCAGGCTGAGAAAATCAGAGCATTCTATGCTCTTGCTGAAGATTATCTTTACAATGTAAACTGGTGCAATCAGAGTGAGTATCAGAACATTTTGCTGGGAATGTTGGGACATAGAACTCCCTTCCTCAAAATTCTGTAATATGAAGATGTGACACATAGAACTATTGCAACTTTTTTTCCTTCTGTAAGGGAAGTTAGCCTGATGATAAAGTCAACACACTGAGGAGGGCAGAACAAACCAAATTTCAGAAAACTTTTGCTGGATCCCTGATGAATCATGGACCGCTGGGTCAGGCTGCACCTGAAGGCTTCCCTACTACTAGACTTTTCATTTACAGAAGACTATATAAATCGTTACTTTATATTTCTGTGTTCTCTTCTGATTGCAAAATGAAGTATGAAGTGTACTACTTAATACAATTGTGAAGGTAGCTGGTGACAAGAGCTAATGGAAAGAGTATTCCTATAGAGGAAACAGCATGAACAAAGCTTTGGAGGCCAGAGAACAGACAGCATGTGGCCTAACCTTTGGGAATTTAGCTTTTTCTCAAGTTATAAGGGGCTTTATTCTTGTTAAAGAGGAGTAGAACATTGTGGTGACAGCTTGCCTATCATAGTATAAGTTATTTTCTCACAGGAAGTGTTTATCAAGGGCTGAAAAATGCACGGGAGTCAAGATGTTAAAATTCTATACCCAGCAAAAATATTCTCAAATGTTAAGGCCATATAAAGACTTTTACATAAGACTCAGAAAGGACCTGAAAAGATCATCTTGTCTTTTCCTTCATCTCTAGGAACACAAAACTCCCTGCTTTCCAGTAGCTTCAAGTCCAGTGATAATTTGTATAAAGTCTGTGCATTCAGTACTCAGTCCATGAAAGGGATAAGTGTATCATCACTAGATTTCATCTGAAATATTTACCTTTCTGGTCTTGTTGGATGAAGGATAATAGAAAAGTTTCTTTTTTCAGGTAAAGTCTTAGAATTCCACATCGTCTAAGTTGGGAGGATAATAGTCTGGCTTGCTGCTTTAGGGCAAATGGATTGAGGATTGAATCAGCTCAGGGTTGCCAACCTCCAAGATGGACTCCCAACGATCCCCACTTCCTGGTATGCTCCCACAATGTACCAGGTTAGGTCTGTTGTACCAATAGACTATGGCAGAGGAATGGTATGTCAGTGCTAACATTAGTACAGAAGTTAGTGAGGCTTCCATATGGGGCATTCTCTTTTCCCCCCTCTCAGATGATTTACTCTGAAGGAAGCCAGCTGCCATGTCATGAGCAGCTTCATAGAGAAATCCACACGAGGGCAACAATGGCCTCTATTTAGTGGCCACACCAATGAACTTGGAAGTGAATCTTTTAGCCCCAATCAGGTTTTCAGATGATTGAAGCCCTAGTTGACAGCTTGATTGCAAATTCATGAGGGATTCTGAGCCATACCCAGGTAAGCAGCTGCTAGACTCCTGGTCCTTAGAAAATGTGTAAGGATATAAATGTTTGTCACATTAAATGTTGCCACACAGCATCCTACCTGTCTGTCTCCTAGTACCTGCCCCTAAAGAAAGGAGAGTCTGTGAGATGGATCCTTTCAGGGATTTTGCTTCACCTTTGTGTTTACACCTTATGTCTCCCTGTTTGGCCCCAAAAAGATGGCTGGCTAGTCAATGACGGGTAAGATTCCCCACGGTGGGGGAGGGGGGAAGCGGGGGCGGGGGAGAGGGGCAACCCAAGCCAGACACAGTCGCATGGGGACCATCTGGGGAACTCACGGGATAGATAGAGGTGGGCACAGCCCCCCACCTACCCCCGGCTAAGGAGAGTTTCTGCCTCTGTGGCTGCATTCCTTCCCACAACCTGCAGGGGAAGTGACTCAGTGATGTGCTCTCCACCTATTCATATGCATAAAGCAGGGTTGTCCAAACTGCGGCCTGCGGGCCAACTTACGCTCACAACCCATTGTTAACTGGCCCGCAGCAGATTCCAAAAATATATTTAGTTTACTTAAATAAACCAGGTGAGGCAATACGTACTTCCCCTCGAGTGAGTGGCCTGGCAGTTTGTGTATTTTACCGCACATGGCCCTTGGTGAAAACCGTTGAATAAAGTTTGGACACCCCTGGCATAAAGGTTTGGTCCCTTGGGGAGGTACATACATCCTGAGACTTACGATTCCACTGCCTGAAGGGTGATTGGTTTGAATCAGTTTCCTATTATAATGTATGGGATTCACAGATCTATGAGATTGACAAGCCTTATCTCCTTTACTTCCCCACCTAAGTAATAAAAGCTATGTGTTAGCCCAATTCGGGGCTCAGTCCTTGAGGCTGGAGTCCCTTGGCTCCGCTTGCACTCTACTCTTGGCTACTGTCTTTCTTAACCCTGTGCCACTCTCCTCGCTTCCCACAACTCTTGTTGTGCTGGACGTGACAATTAAGATGCTAAGTTTTAGAGTAATTTGTTATACAGCAATAGATGCTAATATCCCCCGTATAGGTGCTTGATAAATATTTGTGGAATAATTTAATGCATTTGTATTTGGTTTTCCATCCTTGCCTCCCATGCTTGTCTCTTCCTTACCAATGAGTTGCCTTCTGCCTTCTTGATCGTGATATTTATTCCCCCAGATCTTTCTCCTGCTCACATGCTGCCTTCAGTCAGATGGGGCAAGATGGTTAGACTATAGGCTTCTTGACTTGGGTTGGCCCGTCTCCATGGCAACGAATGGACCAATATCCTTGAGAGATAATAAATCAGGCCTTATTATGCATCCAAAAGCTGTGGGGACACTTGTTTCCTTTTAGGCCTGTTTTCATTACAAATTTCAACCCATTGACTAACAAAGCTTATGTCTGAGCTCCTGAGGAAAGTGTCCTTCTACAATTGTTGCATTCTGATTTTCATACTTCTTTCCAGAGAGTAGGTTGGGGTGGAAGGGGCACTCGTGGGAAAGAAAAAGGCTTTTCAAGTCATCTTGTTATATGAAGACCTGAGTAAAATCAAAGCAGAGGTTGATAATAAATCCCAGGGTCAAACCAGATCCAGGAAAGATACAAAGCTGAGCTGTTAAGACCTTAGGGAAGCCTGACCCATAGGAAAAGCCTCTGGTGTTTTTCTGCTGTAACAATAACCAGGATAGGAATTCCCAGGGTCCAGGACTCTAAGCTGCTGCATTGTTATAATTTGCCACAGTGGGAAGAGTTTGGAAATTGTGTGTGTGTGTGTGTGTGTGTGTGTGTGTGTGTGTGTGTGTGTGTGATTGTACATACACTGAACTGGGAGCACTAGGGCAGGCACTAGTCATATTCCTGTTCCATCTCAGTACCACCCCATCCTGGACACGGTAAGTGTGGAATGAAAGCAAGGATGTGCATTTTTCAGCCTCTGGGATGATATATACTTGTTTTAACTTATATTTTCTTTATGCATTTTGACCCTTCAAAAATCGCCTTCTCCTTCCATTAAAAACAAAACAAGACACACCACCAAAACAAAATAAGCCAAAACAAAAACCCAGATTGGTGATCTGATAGCTAACAGTTGTTTCCTTCCTGCATGTCGTTTGCTGTCCGAGGCCCTTTTCATGTATGGTTGCACTTTTCCCTCAACGACCTTCTCAGGTTGGAATCAGAGCTCCATTTTACACAGGAGGAAACCTGCTCAGAAAGGTTCTTTTCCTTGCCCAAATTACATCGTAAAGGGCAGAGGTGAGCTCTGAACCCAGGACTGTCTAACGTCAAAGTCCCACGCACTTTCCACTATCCATACTGTCTCCATGACACAGTCCCTTGTCCCCAGATGCATGGCCATCCTTCTTGAATTATGAGGTGCACATGTCCAGGCTCTTCGGAGGAGGTGAGGCTCTGGGTCTCCCACTCATTTTCAACCCAGTGGTTCCACTTTTATTGACTTTACACTTTGAGCTTTCCTGTAAAATTTCATTTGAGCAAAATGTTCCAAAGCAAAGTCAAACCAATCAAACTGGAACAAACAAACAAGTCCCCTGACCTTGCTGATGAGGTAACCTCCAAGGTCCCTGCTGTGAACACCCACTCCAGTTCCTTCCTGCTGAGCCATTAGTCTTTTGTCTCCCAGGCTCCTGGTAATGAAGATTGCGTATGGAGCCAGACTTTTCTGGGCAGCACACGGAATCTTGTTCCCTTCTGCTGTGCTAATGTCAGGGTCCTGGCCCCAAGGGAAAGGGGAAACTCTGGCAACGTTAAACAGACTGTTCAGCGTGTCTCAACTTCCACGAACGGGCTTGGGAGCCAGCACATCTTAATGAGGCCTTGGACTCAGACGTAGCTAGTTGCAATCCTGATTTTCCCTGATTGCCAGCTTTTGGACCATGGCCGAGTTCCTTTATTTCCCTAAGCCTCAGTATCCTCGTTGCTAAAATAGAGACGATAGTAATAACCATTTCATAAAGTTCTTGCAAAGATGAAATGAGACCTTGCATGTAAAACACCAGCAGCTACCCTTTGTGGAGCATTTACTATATGCTACAAGCTCTACTAAGTGTTTGAGATGCGTTGTCTTTATTGCAGCTTCACAACAACCTTGCGAGGTGGGATATTTGGCCTGTCACTAGCTTCATGAGAAGCAATCAGTAAATGGGAGGTGTTAATACATGGTAATTGCTGTTACTGTGACATGGTGTTGGGTCAGCTGTGCCGGGTGACCGCTGGGAACCCCCACATGAAATGCTACTGGGGTGGACCCTCCCATGTGCTGCCTCTGCTTGGCTCTCTGGCTGGGGAAGACAATACCACCACAGAGCTAAGGGCTTCTCTCAGTGAGTTATTCCTGTTGGGTTTTCTCCTCTCCTGGCCCAAAGAACTTGGGCTCCCTTCCTTCATCTCAGCCCCAACTAGTCCTCCCTCCAACCCCCCACCCCCAGCTAACACTGGTAGGTGAGAAGAGAAAACCAATTTTCAGAAAATGTGTTAGAGTTTAAATTAGAAAAATAACTAGACTTGAGTCCCAGTTCTCCCACTTTGCAGACAGAGAACAGATGTTTGTCATTCACCATTGAAATGGCAGATTCTTTGGCAAGTCGTAGAATCTCTCCAAGACTAAATTTCCATATCTGATAAAACTGGAAAGAGAATGGGTAAGGAATGAAATGTTCACTGAGCACCTACTACATACCAGGAGATCTATATAAGTTGTCTCATTTGTTCATCACAACACCCTATAATTTTTGCCACCATTTTACAGATGTTAAAACTGAGGCTCAGGGAAGTTAACAGACTCACCCAAGATTATACTGCCATACAGAACTTGAAGGCAGGTTTTGTGGAACCAAGTCACAGGTTCTTTCTGCCACATCAACCAGCAATTCCAAAGGCTGTCCTAGAATCGCCTCCCATCTGCCCCTCTGGGTATATGGGAGGACAGCCTTTCATAGGTAAACATCTCTTTGCAAACTACCCATGACACGGGGACAGGTGCCTGTAGCCTTTCAATGGAGTTTCAGAGGCTATCCTACCTCCACCTGCTCGCAGACTAGCACCCTACCTTTTGCAGATAATTTGGAGTAATATGAGTCTCTGGTTTTTCCCTGAGATTGTTTCTTTACTGAATCTGTAAGCTTGGATGGACACAAATGTAGTTTTGGTCCCTGTAAACAACCACAGTGACACAGCCAAATGACTCACCTACCAGTCATTTCCAGTGGCTTTCCAAAGCGTGGGCATGGCATGGCTCTGACCACCCATTTCATCTCCTGGGAAACTGGCTCTTAGGACAGGCCACACGTCAGTCCCACAGTTTACCTCTCTGGTAGAGTAGATTGGAGGAGGCGAGGAACAAAGTCACAGTAAGGGGAATTTATGGCTTTGCTGAGAAAGAAAGAGACCTTTTTGCTAGGAGAAATTGATCATTGGGCAGCCGATTGATTTAGAATCTGTTGAGAGCCAGGTGCCTGGAATATGAAAAGGGATGAGTTCATGGGAACTTAGGGGCAAAACCAAGGTTGGATCACATTGCCTGACCAGCTTGAGTGGTAGAATATTTGATATTATGACTGATTGGAAAAATCTGGAATGCTGACATAGACTTAAAACACGGAACTCTGCCATGAATCCTACAATTTTGTTTTTTGAAAAGAAAATGAGGTTGTTGGGAGTGAAAGGCACCTCTTTCCAAATCTTTCCCAAAGGTTGGCTCCCTAAAATTCTACCTTGAGTGTTTGTCTTTAGTCTAACGTTTTGATCTATCGAATACATTTAATCAAATATATTAACAGTTTACGTATAAATATCCTGGGGAGGAATAATGCACCAGACCAGAGACAGGCTTCACCGCTGTGCAGTTTGAACTGATTAGAAGGAAAGAGGTGGATTATTGTATTGAGCAGCATTGTAAGTCTCAGGTAAGAGTCAGGGGGAGAATCCAGGTGGCTGTGATTGATGAGCAGTGTCCTTCTCACGTGGGAATAAGTGATAGGATGGATTCTTTGTAGGCACATTTATTGGCCCCCCCAACCCGTGCATTTGTTTGCTCATTCAGTGGTGGTACCCAACTTGATTCTTATTCCTACTGACCCACAGCCCGCCTTTCACTCCCTCTGACAGTCGCTATTATGGTGATGTAGGCCTGACCCAGCCAGTTTCTCCTTGATATTTCCAATCAATCCAGCCCACATCCCTGGTCATGAAGCAGCACTGACAGCTTCGATGTTCTATTTCTGACCCTGTTGGAAGGAAGCAGAGGGAGGGCTTGTGGGCCAGTGTTTATAAATTCTACAGTCATGTCCTTGGCTTTCACATTCACTCAGCCCTCACTCACTGACTCACCCACAGCAACTTCCAGTCTTGCAAGCTCCATTCATGGTAAGGGCCCTATGAAGAAGTACCATGTTTTATCTTTTATACTGTATTTTTATAGTACCTTTCCTATGTTTAGATATTTTTAAATACACAAATCCGAACATCGTGTTACAACTGCCTCCAGTAGTCACTATAGTAACATGCTGTGTAGGTTTGTAGCCTCGGAGCAGTAGACTTCACCTTGCAGCCCAGCTGTGCAGTACACTGGGTCATCCAGGTTTGTATAAGTGCGTTCTGTGAGGTTTGCACAACCCCGAAATCCCCTCAGGTGAATTTGTCAAAATGCATCCCCATCATTAAGCGGTGCTTTTCTGTCTGTTTACATCCAATCCATCGTTTCTCACTATTACCTAATGCCCCAGGTAAGTGTCCCCACAATTTACCTCTCCCCTCTTCCACTGACGAATGTGCTCGCTGTCTCCAGTGCTCTGACACCATGACAATAACACGGCAGTGAACATTCTGGTACTTGGTTTCTTATGGGATTGGGTAAAGAATTCAGGTAAGATATAAACCGAGGAGTGGAATCCCCAGGACTAAATTCTCACCTGTAGTGCACAAAGCTTCCTGTGGCTCCTTGATCTCACCAAGACTTCCATCGTCCAGCTTTGGAATCTTGATGGTAGAGTAGGTATAAGGGGATTTCTTGTTTTAAATTGCTCTTCTCTGGTTACTAGTAATTTTGAGTGTCTTGAGTGCCTTTCATATACTAAGTAATCTCCCCCCCCCCCCCCCCCCCCCCCGTAAATTTTCTTTTTTACACCCTCTGCCCATTTTTCTACTAGGGGGCATTGTCTTTTATTGAATTTTCTTGAAAATTTTAGATACTGGTTTTAGAGATTGCAAATATATTCTGTTCTGTCATTCACTTATTACTTTGGTCATGGTACCCTTTAGTGAACAAAAATCCTTACTTTTGTTATAGTCTAATCCATCCTTTTTAAATTTTGCTGTAGCATTTGTGTTCTGGAAGTTTTATGAGCCCCCACTTCGCCAGCTCCTAGGTCACAAAGGTATTCTACATTTTGTTCTATTAATTTTATTCTTTTACTGCTCACATTTCGGTTTTTAATCCATGTATAACCTACCTTTGTTTATGGAATTAGATAGGAATCTAGCTTCGGTTTTCTTCCTATAATAGTTTCCTAGTTTCCCACTATTTATTAAACAAGTTTCTCAATGAATCTGTGGGTCTATCTATCTATCTGGCTATTTATCATCTACCTGTCTTTATCTAGACACTAATTGCCTGTCTTCCATTGGCTGATCTTTCTGGTTTGGAACCAGTACCACACTTTTTATTACTCATTTTCTAATATGTCTCAAAATTAATAATGTCTTGATTCGTCGTGAGCCAATATAAATATTAGATGACCAAGTTCCTGAAAAACATTTCAACTGGAATTTTAATTGAGATTGCATTAGTTTTACAGGTCCTCATCTGAAGCCCAGCAGGGGTTTTTGGCTGTTGGTGACCTTGTGACCCTTGGCAATGGGCCGGATGTGGTGCTTAGTGTTAGGGGAAGGGTTGGTGATACCAGCACATTTGGTGAAGTTGGCACTTCAAGGCACTCCTCAGGCTCCTGGAAATCCTCACCAAACGAGATGACTCATGGTTTCATAAAAAGCCGCTGATCTCATTAGTTTCAGAAACAATTGCATGGCTGGGCAAGGCCTCTCAGGTAGACGCAGTGCTGACTTGGGCCCCTGGAGCAATACCTCTCACTTCTCCTGTGGTGGTGAAATAGCCAGAAACTGGTTTCCATCCAAACTCTGGAAACCACCGTGGGTGACGTCATTCCACACATGCCAAGACCTTTCTGAGATTATTATCTGCATAGTCCAGAAAAATCACTTTTTTTTTTACCAAACGTCCTAAATGATTAATGGAGAAAAAAATTTCTCCAATTGTGTTAACTGTTATTACTAAAGGACTATGTGCTATATCACACACACACACACACACACACACACACACACACACACACACACACAAAGTATTTAGATGAGGGAAAAGCTTAATTATTTCATCGTCAGGAAAAAAAAAAAAGCCCCTCTGCACAATAAAAAGATGAAAAAAAGGAAAAGTAATCCTAAGTGTGGGGACAGAACCAGGAGTGCAGTTTCTAGGCTCTCAGCCTCACGTGGAAAGGTGCTGGCTCGGGTAGTAAATGGCCATCAACTATGATCGGATGGCCATCAGCTGTGGCTAGTTGGCCATCAGCTGTAACCAGTGAGCCATTGACCACTAATATAATTGCTGTGGCTACGCTAGCAGAAAATGGGGGCTAGCAAGGGCAGAGTGTGGATTGCAGATCGTGTCTCCAACCCAGCTGCCAGCGTCTCCAACCCAGCTGCCAGCGAGACTATAGGGCTATGGCTCCGTGGGTGTTCCTTTTTGGTTTCACCATATCCTGTGTTCTTATGTGGGGAGCGGGACAAGAGACCGGGCCTGACACTCCACATGACAGTAAGACAACAAAATTAATTCACATATACCCAGAGATGATCACTGTTAAAACCTTGATTTTACTTTCCCTTCTGGATTTTTAAATGATTGTGAAATATGTTAAACAAAAAAAAAAAATGTATGACTTTTTTTCTTTTTGAGAAATAAAGAACTATGACAAATACAATTGAAGACACCTGGGTGCCCTACCACCAGTTCTATTCTCTTCCTTCTTTCCTGAGAGATAAGTACACTCCTGAAAGCTCATGCTTAACTTTACACTTTTGCTATCTATGTATCTATGCCTAAGCTATAAGTAGCAAAGTTATGCATATTTAAAAGCTTTATATAGATGATCTTATGCTGCCTGTATCATTCTCTAAATTTTACCAATATTCATTTATGCTGCTCCGTCAGCTTCATTTTAAGTGATGACTAGTATTCCATTATATACGTAGATCACAATTTATCCATTCTTTTATTGGTAGTGAAATTATTTCCAAATTTTTGCTTCCACGAAAAAGCTTCAATAAACATTCTTGCACATGCTTCCTTGTGCATGTGTTAGAATTTCTTCAGGATGCTATATTAAAGAGTATGAGTATCTTCTGTGTTCTTAGATGATGCCAAAATGTTTTCCAAAACAGTGGTATCAATTTCCCCTCCCATCAGCCAGCGTGAGGGTCACCATTACTCCGTGTCCTCACAAACACTTAGCATTGCTATCGTTTTGAATTTTCACTAATGTGATGGATGTGAAATGGCATCTGGTTGTTAACATTTGCATCCTGCAAAAATGAGTGAGGCTGAGCACATTTTCAAACATTTATTGTCTTTTACATTTTTCTTTCCTCTAAATTGCTTGTTAACATACTTGGCCCACTTTTCATTGCATTGATTATTCTTGTAATGTTTTGGAAGCATTTTTAATATACTCTGGATAGGAGCCAATTTTTGACTACATATGTTACGAGTATCTGTACTGAGTATATAGCTTGCCTTTTTAAAAAATATTTTACTTTTTTAGAGCAGTTTTAGATTCACAGCAAAATTGAGGGGAAGGTACAGAGAATTCCCATCTACGTCCTGCCCCCACATACGCATACTCTCCCCCGTTACCAACATCCCCCATCAGAGTGGGACATTTGTTCCAAATGATGAACCTACACTGACACATGATTATGACCGAAAGCTTGTAGTTTCCCTTAGGGTTCACTTTGGTGTTGTACATTCTATGGGTTTGGACAACTGTATAATATATGTAATGCCACTGTCCTAAATGTCCTCTGTGCTCCTCCTAGTCGTCCCTCTCCCTCACCTCAATCCCAGGGAACTCCCGATCTTTTCACTTCCTTTATAATTTTGCCTTTTCCAGAACGTCACACGGTTGGAATCATATAGTACATGGCCTTTTCAAATTAGCTTCTTTTTCTTAACAAATGCATTTAAGGTTACTTCATGTCTTTTCATGGCTTGATAGCTCATTTTTTTTCAGCTCTGAATAATGTTCCATTGTCTGGATATACCACAGTTTATCCATTCCCCCACTGAAGGTCATCTTGGTTGCTTCCAACTTTTGTCAATTGTGAAAAAATCTGCTTCTAAAACATCCATTTGTGGGCCGGCCCTGTGGCTCAGGTGGTTGGAGCGCCGGGCTCCTAACACCGAGGTTGCCGGTTCAATTCCCAAATGGGCCATTGAGCTGCACCCTCTATACAGGAGCTGCGCGTTCTATAGCTGGGCTGCTGTGTGCTGCCATGAGCTGCTGTGAACGGCCAACCAGGGGGAGCGCAAGGCTCCCAATACCAGCATGAGTCAGTGAGCTGTGTCCTACACAACGAGGCTGAGAAACAATAGTGTGGGGATAGAGTTCCAGTTTCCAGGCTCAAGGGGAAAGGTGCTGGCTTGGTTATTAGACGGCCATCAGCTGTAATCAGATGGCCATCCACTGTGACTGGGTGGCCACCAGCTGTTACCGGTTAGCCATTAGCCACTAATATAACTGCTGTGGCTACACTAGTTGGTTGGTTGTGGGTTGGTAGAGAAGCAGACGGAGGAGGATTGCGCAGTGTGGAGCCTGCTTCCTGTATCTCCACCCTCGCCGCCAGGGAGACTATAGTGGTATGAACCCCCTATCCATGGCTCTGTTGTTGTTCCTTTTTGGCCTCACTGTATCCCGCGTTCTTGTGCGGGGAGCGGGAGCTGAGTCTCTGCATTACAAATGGCTTGAACTGGGGGGGGGGGGGTGCGGAAGAAGGGGGAAAAAAACAACAACAAAAAAACATCCATTTGCATGTTTTTGTGTGTACACAAGTTTTCGACTCCTTTGAATAAATACCAAGGCACACAATTACTGGATCATATGCTAAGAGTATGTTTAGTTTGGTGAGAAATCGCCAAACTATCTTCCAAAGTGACCATACCATTCATTTTGCATTCCCAACAGCAATGAATGAGCGTTCCGGTTGCTCCACATCCTTGCCAGTATTTGGTGTTGTCAGTGTCCTGGAGTTTGACTGTTCTAATAGGTGTACAATGGCATCTCATTGTTGTATTAATTTGCATTTTCCTGATGACACACGATGTACAGCATCTTTTCATGTTTCTTTGCCATTTGTATATCTTAGGTGGGGTGTTTGTTAAGGTTGTTGACTCACTTTAAAATCAGGTTATTTCTTGTCTTATTGTTGAGTTTTAAGTGTTCTTTGTATATTTTGGATAAAAGTCATTTATCAGATGTCTCTTTTGCAAATATTTGCTCCCAGTCTGTGGCTTGTCTTCTCAGACTCTTAACGTTTGTTTTTTTTGTGTGTTGTTGTTTTTTTTTTTTTTTTGCATGGCAGTTGTTTTTTGTTTTAATGAAGCCCAGCTTATCATTTATTTCTTTCATGAATTGTGCCTTTGATGTCACGTCTAAAATGTCATTGCCATTCCCAAGGTCATCTAGGTTTTCTCCTATGTTATCTTCTAGAAGTTTCATAGTTTTGCATTTTACATTTAGATCTGTGATCCATTTTGTTAATTTTTGTGAAGGGTATTTATATCGGTTAAATTGGAATTTCAGATCAACAATGAGTAATTTTTTTAGTGTAAGTATGTCACAAATATTATGTGAGACATATTTATACTAAAAATTATTTGTTTTTTTTTTAACCTGAAATTCAAATTTAACTGAGTATGCTGTACTTCATCTGGTAACCAGTCTGGTAACAGGGGAAAGGATCACGGTGAAGTACACACGGGCATTGGCTTTGAAAACTTACACTTGGAAATAACACATACTATTCCCAATTGCATTTCAATGGCCAAAGAAGTCAAATGGCCATGTCTAATGTCAATATTCCAAAGGGAGGGCAACACCATAAGAAGCAGAAAATATGTTGAGCGGAATTATAACTTGCCCACACATACTTTACCACATATTTTTTCTAACAAAGTCTACAGCATCTTTTCATACACAGACTCAGAACATAGGCCATATTAAATGTATCCATTGCATATTCCTCCTCTTGTTTGTGTTGTCTGAAGTTTTCATTTCATCTTCTAAAACACACAAAATGCAATTTTTAAAATTACGGTTACTAGCGAAGTCAATTTATTGGCATAATTTATACAGTTTTGTGTTCGTTATTGCTCTCACATCCTCTTTATGGGTCTGCTTTTCTTCTTAATGAAACATATCCTTTAATAGTTCTTAGAGTCTGTAAAGTAATTTGTCTTTGTGCTTTTATGTCTAAAAATGTCTTAATTTTGCCCTTAAATAATTTCCTAACTGGTTATACAATTTTAAACAGGCAGATAATTCTCCTAAACAGTTTGAAGAGATTAATCTATTGCTTCTGAAAATCAATATTGCTAATGAGATTATTGTTGTAGCTTGTCTGTTTTAATATTTTTAGTTACTTTCACTGTTAGAAAATTTTATCACATTTTGCCTAAATATAGATCTATATTTATCCTGCTTAATATTCAGACTGCATTTTTAATCTGAGGGTTCAGGTTCTTCTTTAATTATGAAAATTCTTAGCTTTCACATATTGCTTCTCCACCAGTACCTCTTTTGTCGCCTTCTGGGATTCCTATTAAATGATTTTTGGAGCCACGATAATCCATCCTTCATGTCTCTTAGCTGCTATCTTAATTTTTTCACATCTTTGTCTCTCTGTGCTATCTTTTGTTTGAGTTCCCTGGCACAGCATTATAATTAACCAGCACTCTTTTTGACTGTGTTTAATCTAGAGTTGATTTATCTTTTGTATTTCTTTCCATTATGAGTATGTATTTTTATATCCAATATTTCTGTTCCTTTTTTATCCTCCTATGTTCCTTGTCTCATTTCTATTTTTGTTGTATAATTTTTTGCTTTTCCTTGGGAGTTATTTGTTGTTTATTTGACTATCTTAAGAAGACTTATTTGAAAGTCTTTGTCAGATAGCTGCATAACATTAATTTCATTTGGAGTGAATCTGTGTCTTGATTGTTGATCTTAATTACTGACTTTCTTAGCATTTTATTTCTTTTTCTGGTGGAATTTTGGTGTGAAGTCTTACTTTGTGTGAATGTTTTATGTTCATTCTTAGTTGCCCAGCCTCTGTGTCCACACTGTTTTGTGGTTTTGTGATTGCTTCCACTTGGCTTTCCCAAGCTTTCCCAGAATCAAGTTCTATGATGCCATTTTGGAGCGCCTGCCCCTACCACAATTCAGGATCTCATAGATAGAATCCTCATTGTAGCAGATGCTGTTTTTTTCCCCACCCAGCTATTCTGGGTGTTGATGCTAATGGATCACACTTGCATCCTTTTCCAGCCAGTTGCCTGACAGAAGCTCTGTTCCTGAAGGATTCACAACTTCACTTTGTGAGGTGCCATGTGGGCATTGACTGATTAAAGCTGGAGTATAAGAGCGTATCCCCCTTCCCTTTGAGAAGGACAATTTTTGTTTATACTCTAGGGCTCCTGGTAGAATCAGGCTGAGACTAGGCGTCTTCTGAAATGATATCCGTGCCAAGCTTCTTCTTCTACATGTTCCTACTTTCCTGTGTCATTACAGATTTCTCCTTGGAGAACTCTCTCAGTTAATCGATCACCCCATCTCAGACTTTGTTTCTGGAAACCCAGCCCAAGATAAACCCAAGGTGGTTTGGTTTTCTTCCAGGTTAGAAGGTTGTATCTGTTTTGTCCCCAGACAAAACACAGCTTACTTAAACCATTGCTTCAAATGGTTAGAAGTAGTTTCTAAGGAAAGTTATGTGAACCACCAATGAGAGAAGACACTCCTGCCGCCTCTGTATAATCTCAGGATAGCAGCAAAGGCAAGTAAGCCCATGAGGATTCACCATGTTTTCAGGTCACACATTGAACTGAGAGAATGAATTTTGCTACCCAGAACACACATAATGATAACAACATCCAATACATACAAATAAAAGGCATATAGAATAGACAGAAGTAATGAAAACCCCATTTCAGATGAAAAATTTTCTTACATAGGAATTCTAAGAAATCTATTAAATGACCATTATAATTAATGTGAATTTAGCAAAGTTACAAGATACTAGGTTGATACACAAAAATCAGTTGTATTTAACATACAAGGAGCAAAGAGCATGGGCTGTGAGACAGGAAACTGCTTGATGTATTCAAATAAAAGGAGACCAGTGTGGCTAGAGTGGAGTAGTAGAGCGACGGGGACATAGGGAGGCAGCCAAGTAGGCAGCAGAGCTATCACACAGGGCCTGCCGGCTATTGCTGTCTGGCTTTCATTTTTTTTATTAGTTTCAGGTGTACAAAACAATGTAATAGACATTTATCACTTATATCCCTCACACAGTGACAGCCCCCCCTCCCCCCATCTATTACCCCTCTGACATTGCACACAGCCATTACATTTCCACTGTCTCTATTCCTAATGCTGCACTCCTTATAATTGTGTATATATATATATATATATATATATATATATATATATATATATATATATATATATAATTGTAGTTGACATTCATTATTATTCAGCTTCAGCTTCAGGTGCACAGCACAGACACAAAGCTGCTCTTTTGAGTACAGAAGTGACATAATGTAATGTTTGAAAAAGTTGAATTTGGCAGCTCTGTTGAGAAAAAACGGGTGGTGAGGGGAGTGGGCAAATGTAGGGTACGAGGGTAGAAACCAGAAGATCAGCTAGATGCTATTGCAATACTCCAGGAAAGAGATGGTGGTGGCTTGAACCCCAGGGGTAGCAGTGAAGGTGATAAATAATCAGATATGTAATCAGATTCTGCATATATTTTGAAGATAAAAATGTCATAATTCGTTGTGGGATATGAAGAAAAGAAGGAATCAAGGCGGATAAAGATTTTGGCCTGAGAAAAATGAAAGGTTTGAGTTGTCAATACCTGAGACAGGGCGTCTTCTTGAGGGCAGGTTTAGAGGGGAAATGCAAGGAGCTCAGATTTGGGCATGTTAAGTCAGATGCCTATCAGACATTCAAATGGAGATAAGTAGGCAGATAGATATTAAACTCTAAGGTCAGGGAGAAGTGTGAGCTACTGATTAAAACTTGGGAATTGTCAGGATAGAGGTGATATTGAAATTCATAAAACTGGATGAGATCATCTGAGATGCGAGTGTAAATACAGAAGATATTTTAAGATCTATTGGTCATGGCTTTACTACCTTGAAATGTTGGAAGCTGCCTTCCTCTTTTTTGCCACGATTTAGTACATGGATCACAGTCCTTTTCCATGGTGCTACCCTTAGATGCAAGTAAGAGGGGCTCCTGACCCAGACCCCACCCTCTAGAAGACTCTACTCTGGTCCTACTCTTACTATGACCTTCCCTATAAGGTGAAGGGTCCATGGAATCAAAGGAAGGGGCTCACCTGAAGCTCATATCCTTCCTTTAAGACCACAATTCCCCTGTTTAGATGGTCTTGAACTTGCTTCTGGGGACTTGCTTCTTGCCTGGGTCTATTCTCCTGAGGATGCACTGTGCCTCTGCGAGAGTTAGCCCATGGACACCAATTTGTGAGACGTATGATGGAACTTGGGTATGTAGGCTAGGACACCTACATAGCTGTGCATACAAGACATTCTTGGTATAGGATAGAGTCAGGGGTAGAAAGAGACGGAGGAGACATCCTGAAGAACGCCAGGGGCTGGTTCTTCCTGAGCACCATGTTGCAAAGCGCTAGAGAATTCCACATTGGAACCTAGCCTTTTATGTTGTTTTCAAGTTGTGTTTGTCAAGGTGGGATGATAAAGCATGTTTTATATAACTGTGAATTTTGGTTTATAAATTTTAAATATGTAAACATCTGGTAGGTGGGTCTTCATTTTAACTCTTGCTTTAAGCTCACCTGAGTGTCCTCTCACCCCAGGCACTTTGTCCTCCAACTTAGCATGACTTGGGGTAGATAGTCCTTAGCATTCATTCCTTAGGAGCAGGGAAAGAGTCAAACATACCACCCTAATCAACTCCCTGCCTGCAGAGCTGGATAGGTGGCGTTATCCAACGTGGCCAAATCAAGTTATGTAGCTCAGAGCTTTGGATTTCATGTCTAGTCAATGGGTTCACAGCTCTAAGGAAGCTTGAAAAAGGTCCTGGGTCTTGGCTAACTGTCCAAAGCCCCATGAACTTGTGGTTTGGCATTGTTGATTTTTCAAAAAGCCTTCTCTTGGTAAACCAGTTGGAAGTTCTTTTCTGACGTCACTGCAGTTTCTGACGTCACTGCACAACAATCTGGTTGTAACTTTGCCACATAAGCAAACTATGGCCAAACTGAGATTTCTCATAGCAGAAACGTAATAAGCTGAATAAAACATATCCCTTGCCCTCATGTAGTTCACACATAGAGAGTTGAATTATGAGATAAATACCAGAATAGAGATACCAAATGGGAACAAAGGCAGTGAAATAAATTCCAGACCAAGGGAGATTTCATGGAAAAACCTTTGGGAAAGAAGGGTAATCTTGACATTTCGACAGACAGAAGTGGTGGGAGATAGGTGATGGATAAGGACAGGGCAGAGAGAGGAAACAATTTGAGCCCAGGCATCATTGCAGATGTAGTCAGCGGACAATGATTGGTTCATCGCTGTTTCAGCACAGAGTGCGACGAGGGAGCGGGTGGACTCACCATGTTCTTTCTTGCCTCAGAGCCTTCCTGTAAGCTGTTCCATTTCCCTGGGATGCTCTTCCCACCAGCATACCACCACATTTTGCTGAATATCTCATAGGATTTCTCCCTCTCCTTCATAACACTTATCACAATGTAAGTAAACATTGATGTAATTACTTGTTAACATTTGCTCCCGTTTGCTAGCATGCTCCATGAAGAAGAAGGTCATCTTTGTCTTGTTCATGGAGGTATTCCCACTATTTGGCAGGGAGTCTTACACGTAATCCTCACTCAAAAAATACTTGGATAATGAATAAACATGTGAACGAATGAGTTAACAGACAACTTATACATTAATTAACAATGCATGAATCGAGTAATAAGGCTGGAAGAGTAGGTTGCAGTGAGATTGTGGAAGACCTGAGTGACATGCTAATGAGTTTGGACTTTGTTTGGTGAACAATAATGTTTTATTCATTCATTATTCAAATTCAAATAAATAGCCATTTAAGTGTTTATTTTATATCTGGAACTGTGTTAAATATCCAACATAAAATGTTAATTAAAACACTTTGCCGGGAACTTGCAGAATAGTAGGAGGAAGCCGATAAGCAAATAGCTGCAATAAAAAATGTGGGAGGTATTTGTTTAAGGTGTTTCACGTATGTGAGAACACAGACAATGGACTAATTTATTTTGCTTTTATGGGGAGTGGGACAATAAATATTCCCCAAAAGAGATGACATTTCAGTTAGGAATTGAAGGATGAGTGAGGGTAAGAGGGAAAATAGCATTATGGGGGTTTCTATTTCCAGCAGTAAAGAGGACTGGATAGTGTAAAATCCTTCTAAAAGAAAAAAAAAAGAAAAGAAAAGAAAGGAAGAAAGAAAGAAAGTGAAGAAATAAGTCGGGGTAAAACTAAAAATGCTGGATAAAATGTAAAGTAAAAAATCTTTTAAACAACCTAACTGAAAAGAAGAGAACCCCTTAGATGTTAAATCCAAAGTTGGAATACAAACCCAGAGAGAGAAATAAGGCAAAATTTGGACGTTTCTCCAGTAACCTATAACCTAGATTGTTCTGTTTTCTTTGATTTTGACAACTGGACTTGTAAGAAATAAAGACAAGGGCTTGATTGTTCAAGGTGGGCGTCAGAACAGAGATTTTTACATAAAATTAAGACCCTGCGAGGGCTACTCATGCAGTGAAACAGTGTCTAGGAAAACAAGATCCACCCAGGAAGAAGGTTGGTGAAGAAAGAGGTGTGTCTCATCTTTGACTCTGAATAGAGGGGAAAATTGCTTCCTCCAAGAGTTCCTATCAGCAAGCAAGGCCTCGTGTGAACTTGGATTCAAATTCATACTGCCTGTGTGGTACAAAACACCTCACACCAACATCAAAAGTAGTTCCTGAGTTAGAACTGGCAGGAACAAACACTAATCCTCTCTGGTGGGTTGCTATTTTAACTTGACCACAGAGAATATCTATAGGTAATGATTTAATGATCACATTAATAAAAATCCCAATATAAATGATACACGAGCCATGATAAACGAGAAATAGTCCGACAAAGAATGAAAATATGTGTACTTGATTCACAGATAGAGAATAAAAATTGAATATTAAAAACATAATGAATGAATGAATAAGACCTGGCATATTTAGATAATAATCAAATAGAGCATCTTGAAACAAAACAAACCAACAAATAAAAATGTAATAGGAATCACAATTCTTACAGAAATTAAAATCTCCTGGCTGAAGAATTAATTATTTGACTTGAAAATAGATCTGAAATAATTACTCAAATATGTAGCATGCAGAGATCAAGATATGAAAGATATGAAAAAAATATTGTGAACATGGAAGGATGAAAGGAGAAACTGGTTTGGTAGTAAGTACACTAAGAAAAGCTAACATACGTATCTAATTGGAGTTGCAGAAGGAGGAAATAGAAAGATTTAGAGAAAACAATCTTGAGAAGATAAATACTAAGAATTTTCCAGATTTTAATATACCAGTTAGATTTAGAAAGTCCAGCAAATCACAAGCAGGATAAATACAGAAATCAATAGCTAAAGTTGTTTAGGGAAGTTCACATCACCTAGGAAGAAGAAAAGACAAGATGATAAAGAAAACAAGAGAAAAAGCCTAAAAATTGTTAGAAATGACAAAAGATAACGAAACTGAGATGCAGCAAAAGCTTTGATGATGATAAGACAAAGTCAAAAACAGACAAAACAGATCAAAATTAGAAATACCAAAAAATGCAAACCAACAAAACCAACTTGTGACAAAGTGAAAGCTCTGAATTTCTCTGTGACCATTAAAGAAAATAAACCAGAAATTAAAAATTTCCTCTCAAAGAAAACATCAGGTACAGATAGTTTTACAGGAAATTCTCTCAAACACATTCAAGGAACCCATCATTCTAATCCTCACACAAACTTTTCTAGAGAACAGACTAAGAGGTAATACTCATCAATTCATTCCATGAATCTGGCATAACTATTATTAGGTTGGTGCAAAAGTAACTGAGGTTTAAAAGGTTAAAAATAATTGCAAAAACAGGACCACAATCAGATAAATGCAGTATGAGAAAGGGAGATACAACCAATTTCACTCAGCATGGATGTCCTGTCCTAGTGAACCACATGCATAAAAATAATATGACTTCTTACCAGGAATGCAAACTTGCTTTAACATTAGAAAAACTCTTAATGTAGCGCACTGCATTAACAGATTAAAAAAGAACTGATGATATCCTTAACAGATACAGAATGAGCATTGATGATAATTCGACATATGTCCATGTAAAAATCTTATTAAATTCAGTCTATGAAGGAAATTCCATATCCTGAAAAAAGGTTATCAGATTAAAAGCTACAGCCAGCATCCTATTCAATAGTAAAATCAGAAACGAGACAAAAGTGCCCACTATCATCATCTTTACTGAACATTTTATTAGAGGTCCTTGCAAGCAAAGTAGGTCGGGAAAAACAAATTACAAAATATAAATATTAAAAGACAGAAACGAAAATGTTATTATTAGTCAATGATATGATTGCTTACCAGAAAACTCAAAAGCATTTACCAACAAAGTATTAAAATTAATGAGAATGTTCAAAAACATTGCTGTATGTAAGCATTTAAAACATTTAAGAGATAATACAGGAAAATGTATAATTTCAAGAGTAGCAAAGAATTTCTTAAACAAGACACAAAAAGCAGAACCCTTTAAAATGGATGAATTCAATATATTAAAAATAAAATATATTGAATTCACCAAAGGGTACTCTAGAAAGAAAAATAAGCCACAAAGCATATATAGGTATATATGCTATACCTATAACCTGCAAAAGTTAGATCCAGAGTATCTAATACAGAAAAAACTTCTACAAATGAAGAAAAAAGATAACCCAATAGAAAAGTAGCCAGAAGCCATAAATAGACATTTCACTAAAGAGGCAACACAAATAGTCAGTAACCTATGAAAAGATGCTCAACCTTATTTGTCATCAGGACAATGCAAATTAGAACCACAATGAGATATCATTTCACACTATTAAGTTGGAAAAAATGTAAAACTTCCACAATGTCAAGTTTCAGCTAAGAAGTAGAGCAAGCAATAGTTCTCTCAGATGCCATAGGTAGCTGTATATGTTGGTATCACTTTACCTAGTTAAGTTGAAAATGTCCCTCACTACAGGAAATAGAAATTCTACGTCTAGGTACATAATGTGGAGAAACTTTTGTTCAGCCTCCACTAAAACATGAATAAAAGTATTTATGAGTCAAGGTGGCTTCTTAGAGTTCCATAGTCATATGAATGAAAATTTGAGAATCACTACTTCGGAAAAAAGAAGAAAAAAGATAACACTGGATAACTTTTGTATATTGATGACAATGCTTTTTACATGGGCTTTGAGGACGAGCGAACCTGGGTGAATCCTGGCTCGCCCATTTACCTACCACCTACATGACCTTGGGCGAGCTGTTTATACTCTCTAAGACTTGGTCTTTGTCTCTGTAGACTGAGGGTATGAGACCTAACTTAAAGACAGTTGTGAGAATTCGATATGAGGATAGTATACGCAAAACACCCAGCACATAGTAATGTTCCCTAAATGGCAACTAATATTACTTCTCCATGGAACTAACTGGACAGTGACCTATGAAGAAGGGAAAGGAGTGGATGGGAGCCAGCTACTTACCAAGCATCTCCAACTTCTCAGTCACTCTCCAGGAGGAGGAAAGATAAAATCTTTAGGGCGGGGTAATATCAAATTAGAAAAGAGTATTGCCTCCAGGTAAAATGTGAAGTCAGGCATGAAGGTGTGGTGGAAAAAACTTGGGACTTGGGATCTGCTTCTGCGTCCTGCCTTCACTACATGTTGAATCTGTAACGTGGGGCGAGTCACTTAACCTCTTCAGGTCTCAGTTTGTTTGATGTTAAAAGAACATAGCAATGCACCAGGCTGCTGTGAGGATAAGGAGAGAAAATATGCACAAAAGGTCCACTCTGCAAAGGGTTACACAAAAGTCTTACTATCAATAGTAAAAATATATTTCTTTCTGTTTTTCACCCTTCTCTGCAAAATTCTCCTGTGTGAACGTTTTTGGTGCGCAGCATTCTATTGTTGATTCTAGGGTTTCTGCTTGCTTGAGTTCTACCTATCAAAAGTTACCCACCCCAAGTCCCATATCTTTCAGTCTTGCTGGAGAACAGGCTGATATACACTATATTGGTCTATCAGTAGATAATGATCGATTCTTCCACTCCTCCCCCATTTACTTATCGTGTTGGCGATTATGTAGGCATTTTAAAGATGAGCCATCAGGAGGGAAAATCCTTTAATGAAAACACTGACAAGTGTTCAAAATTTTACTTGCTTGTGGCTAATGGGTGAGCTATATTGGGTCAAATAAGGCTTCCTCTCATGACACCCCAGAGGCATCTTCTTCCTCATTTACTCATTGTATCAAACTTAATGACATCTGTATCCCCAAATAAAGTTTGAAAAATCTTCTGGGAGAAATAGATTTAGTTTTAGACTCTGACACTGAAGATGGCAATGATAGAGCGACTCAACTAGCATTTTATGTTGCACGAAGACCTTTGGTACATGTTGTCTCATTCAGTCTTGACATCAATCCTTGGAGGAGAAAGCTGAAATAGGGTTTGTGGCCCCTTGTTTTGTAAATGAAGATACTGAGTCTCGGAGGTTTTAGAAAATAATTTGCACAAGGTCACATACCTCTCTAGTGGCTGAGGTTAGCCACGCCTTTTTGGGTTCCTTTTCCTTACTTGGTCTCTAGAGCACTTGGTCACACCTACCACATGTGCCACCCAGGAAAGGATGGTAGGTGTGGAGTCACCACAGGGCAGTTCCTCTCATTAGTACTTGGTATTTTTAGTTCCTGGGAGAACTAATTTCCAGGTAGGGTCATGATGAAAGGACCAACAGCCCAGCTAGAAGCCCATTACAGACGCTGCTCCTCATACATCCTAAGACATGCCACTATTGTCCCACAGGTTGGGGACACTGGATGTAGAAAGACCTAGTTTTCCAGAGGAGGCAAAGGGCACGCCTGTGTCCCTTCCACCTTCCCCATTCTTTTCCACCACTCTTTCAAGGTTTTCCCCAACCAGAGCAACAGGTAGCTGCCCCCTTCCATTGGTAACTTTTGAAAAGATAATTAACAAGTCCTCCTAATAACTTAATAATCATGTCTTGCATATCAATGGGCCTGGTATTTCAAGCCTCTTCAGAGTCATTAATTAATTCTGCACCTAGATGCCCCAAGCTGTAGGTCACCTTGATCACCTGCAGGATGTGGCTGAGTCACCAAGACAGGCCAGGTATCAGCTAAGGTCAACCATCAGTCTGAAGCCCAGTCACCTCACCAGTCAGTGGAAATCAAGGTTATGACATCCGCCCTGCTCTCACACCTACCTTCCAGGGTTCAATGCTCTCCTCCTGCCTTGCACCCCGTTCCACTTCCCTAGTTAAGTCTCCCATCCAACTTCTGTGTCCTGGTGCCCTGAGCCATATTAAATAGTGAGGTAGTCCAATGCAATAATTTACATAAATGCATTGCTGGTCAACATGCCTTGCTTTTTTCCTCCCATAGGTGTGTGCAATTGAACAGAGGGTCTCCTGAAGCTCTAAACCTTTAATCTATAGGGATAAAGTTTTAACGGTAGAATGCCAGGCACTTGTCACCATCAGTACACAAGTTACATTAGCAATGGAGCTCTTTGGGGAGAAGTTGCCCGCACAACCTCCAGGCCATGTAAGCTTGAGGATCTTTCTGGTGCTGCCCCCAGGCTCCATGTCTTGCTTGGGTTTGATCATTAGCTCATTCTCTAGGGACTGAAGAGGAGAAGCAAACTTGGATGCCGGCACCACACGTTAATTAAGAGTTGGAAGCTGGCTCTCTTTTAATTGATTTCACCAGAATCCACATGCCTCAGACAACCAAGCTGTGTGCCAAGGCAACTTTTGCCCTGGTGTGATCTGGGTTGGCCCAGCACGTGAAGCCAGATTTTGCAGATACTCAAACACATGACTCAACAGCGGCTCAAGGCATGCATGAGTGTGTGTGTGTGTGTGAATGCATGTGTGTGCATGTACACACGTGTGCCTGTACGTGAGACAAAGCTGCAAAAGTGACCACCGGAAGGATGATTCCCGCCCAAGCAACTTCAGCCCAGAGGCCTGTGGGAACCAAATGAAGGACACATAATAATGAGCAGGTGGATGGCAATGGCAGTGGCACTTTGTCAGTTCTCAATTATGTGTCCTGGCGTGGGAGGCACCGCGACTCAGTGGCCAATCCCAAGGCATTGATTGACAAGGGGTTTAGAAGTAACCAGATGGTTACTGAAAAACTTATTATTTGTACTTGAGCTATTATTATTAAAAAGAAATTGACTGTGATTAGAAATCAAGAGACCCAGGCAGGACTAGGGGTACCTAGGGTTTTGGGAAACCCATATTGAATAATTGTGGTTTTCTTGCAGCTCCTTATCCAAAGGGAAGGTTTGGAGCAAATCTGGGTGGAAACAATGGGCTGCAAATCAGTTTAGCTGATGTACTGTGGAGAGTCTAGAGCAAAGCGTCTTTTCCTAGATTAAAAATTTCCTATGGAGATTTCTCTCCTTTTTCATCTTTTGGGGCAGCATCGAGATTGGGTTCTGAATCAAATAAATTTGGGTTCAAATCCTGACTTCACTCCTTACAAATTATGTAGGTTGATTGACTTAATTCTCTGAGCCTTGATTTTTTTTCATCTGTAAGAATTTGGCAGAGTTTCTGTGATGATTAAGCAAGATAATGATAATTATGATTCTTGTTTATGATAGTTGTTAACATATATTGACATGTTTACATTTCTATTACCAGTTTACAAATACCTTTCAAGATACAGAACAGGAAACTAAGGTTCAGGGAGGTTACATACCGCTGTTTAATAAATATTCATTTTCTCAAGATAGTTTTATGCAGTCATTTCATTTTGGTTACATTGAAAAGTATTTGGGTGGAAATAAAATGGAAAGGACATTAAAAATATTAATTGTGATTTTATTTAGGATGTGGGGCCGTACATAAACCTTATTTTTTTCTTACTCAGCGATCTGTAGTTTCTAAAATTATTATTACTTTGGTAGCATGAAAAGAATCATAATTGGGGTAGAGGGTGTGGGTGGTGAAGACAAATGTATTGCTCCCACCAGCTGCCTGCTTTGTCTGGGGCCAATTAGGGCTTGAAGTCCTGATCTGTTCATTTAACAGGGCTTATACTAACTCTGCCATCCTGCAGAGAAAATTCAGAATTGAACACTTACTGTTAATTCTGACTCATGTGCTTTCCCTCTCTCATTGGCTTTTTAGCTTAGAATTATAAATCAAAATCAACAATTCTGCACCATCACACTACAAAGTATATTTCATTTACGTATACATGGGTATTTATTATATTCATATTTATGTCCTTCCCTCACTTCTCTGAAGATGGGTTCTAAGCACATAATTCAATGATGTGTGACATCCACGTCGTAGGGCCCAGAATTCATAGACTGAGAAGTGAAGATCCGGACATACCGAGCTCACTGCATAGGGTCGTAGAAGAATGTGTTGGTAAAAGCAACTGGGGATTGAAGGGATACCCAAGTCCCCTTTCAGGGCACGGGAACACAGTTTTGTTTCAGGACTGGTCTTGATACTGTCCCTTTCTTCCTCATGGTTAACTCCAGTGCTAGGCAAGTTCCGAGTGGACAGAGGGAGAGCTTTTGTAGCCTAAAGCAGGCTCTCCCCTCAAAGAACAAGGTCATCTGGTGCGTGAGACAGTGACCCATGAAACCCACGGGGTTGGCCCTGGAGGTGGGAGAGGAGGCTGGGCAGAATTCTCCTACAGCCAGCTGTCTGGTTCTCCCAGATTCTTCCCCTCAGCGCAGGTGGCTCAGCCATAGCCCAGAAAGGACATGGCTGGTAATACCAATAACAGCACCCTCCATTACATTTTAAGCACTTTAAATGTTACTTTAATTAAGGCTCCCAACCCCCCTACCAAATAGGTACTATTGTTAGCAGCTTCTTTTCACAGTTGAGGCTGTTGAGATGTACCGAGGTGATATAACTTGCTCATTATCACACAACTAAATGGCAGAGCTGAGACTCAAACCCAGGCCTGTCTGACTTCACAGCCCCGACGTTCTCATTTCCAACAGCATGCTCCTCATCAACCTAGCCCAGGCAAGCCCACCTGTTTCCTGTCGTGCCTCAGCTCTGCTCCCTGCACTGTAGGCCCGTCAGCCCACTCTCAGTTCCATGAACACAGCGGGCATGGACTCACTGTTCTCTTTAGGTGTGTGTGACTCTCAGCTTGGAATCCCCCACCACTGACTGTTCAAGTTTGAGTGAAGTCTTCCAGGTTCAGCTTACGTCTTCCCTTATCTTCCTATTTGGAATTAATCTTTATCTTCTTGGCTCAATCACAATTAATTGTGCTTAATTTTATTTTGTTTTATTTTTTTAACATTTTAAAAATAGTTTTAGGTGTACAAAACAATGTAATAGTTAGACATTTATCATTTATGTCCCTCACACAGTAATAACCCCCCTCCCCCATCCACTACCCCTCTGACATCGCGTATAGCATTATATTTCCACTGTCTCTATTCCTAATGCTGTACTCTGCTTCTTGTAACTGTATATATATATATACACATATAAAATTGTAGTTGTCATTCATTATTGTTCAGCTTCAGCTTCAGGTGTACAGTGCAGTGATCAGGCATCTACATCATTCCTGAGGTGGGCTCCCTAATGGGACAAGTGTCCATCAGATACCCTACAAAATCTTTACAACATTATTGATTACATCCCCCAAATTGACTTTCGTATCCCCATGGCAATCTTGTGGTTACCGATTGTGCTTTCTAATCCCTCACCTTCCCCTTTATCCCCACCACCCGCTCCCATCTAGCAACCCTCAGTTTTTCCTCTGTGTCTCTGAGACTGTTTCTGATTAGTTCATTCATTTATTCTTTTCTTTAGATTCCACATATAAGTGAGATCATATGGTATTTGTCTTTCTCTGTATGACTTATTTCACTTAGCATAATGTTCTCTAGTTCCATCCATATTGTTGCAAATGGTAAGATTTCTTTCTTCTTTATGGCTGTGTAACACTCCATTGTATAAATGTGCCACAGTTTCTTAATCCAGTTGTCTACAGATGGGCATTTCAGTTGTTTCCATGTCTTGGCTATTGTATATA
Source organism: Rhinolophus sinicus (assembly GCF_057876585.1). NCBI lineage: Eukaryota > Metazoa > Chordata > Mammalia > Chiroptera > Rhinolophidae > Rhinolophus > Rhinolophus sinicus. The sequence continues at coordinate 166,078,754 of NC_142514.1, forward strand.
GTGCTGCAATAAACATAAGGGTACATACATTTTTTTGATTTAGAGTTTTGGATTTCTCTGGATAGATACCTAGGAGTGGAATTGCTGGATCATAAGGTAGTTCCATTTTCAGATTTTTGAGATACCTCCATACTGTTTTCCATAGTGGCTGCACCAATCTGCAATCCCACCAACAGTGCACAAGGGTTCCCTTTCCTCTATGTGCCTGTTTTTATGCCAGTACCATGCTGTTTTGATTACTATAGGCTTGTAGTATAATTTGATGTCAGGTATCGTTATACCTCCCACTTTGTTCTTATTTCTCAAGACTGCCAAGCCTGTCCGGGGTCTTTTATGGTTCCATGTAAATTTTAGGATTATATGTTCTATTTCTGTGAAAAATGTCCTTGGTAGTTTGATAGGAATTGCACTGAATTTGTATATTGCCTTAGTCAGTATGGACATAATTGTGCTTGATTTTAGATAGATGATAAATAGATAGATGTGCATAGATATAGAAATATAGATATAGATGATATAGATACATTTTTAAAAATTCCCTGTGGGAGGCAGAATAATGGTTCCCCTAAATATATCTGTGCCTTAATCCCTGGAACCTATGGTTATGTTTCCTTAGGTGGCAAAAGGGACTTTGCAGATATAGCTAAGATTAAAGACCGTGAGATGGGAGATTGTCCTGAGTTGGATTGTCTGAATGTTCTCAGTCTGATCACCGTGTCTTTAAAAGTAGAAGAGAGAGTCAGAAAATTGGGTCAGAGTGATATGACATGAAAAAGACTTGACCCACCATTGCTGGCTTTGAAGATGGAGGAAGAGAGTTATGAGCCAATGAATGTAATGACCTCTAGAAAATGGCAACAGTCCTCAACTGACAGCCAGCAAAAGATGAGACTGCAGTCCTACAACCCTAAGGAACTCAATTCTGCCAACAAACGGAATGAGCAGGAAACAAATTCGAGAGCCTCCAGAAAGGAATGCAGCCTGCCAACCCTTTGATTTTAGTTCAGCAAGACCTGTGTTAAAACTCTGACCAACAGAACTGTAAAATAATAGATTTGTGTTGTTTCAAGCCACTAAATGTGTGGTGATTTGTTACAGCAGCCATAGAAAACTAATACAGCTTCATAGAGTGTTACAATTTTATGATATCACTTGCTTCACTGTACCCGCTGTGATTGCTTGAGTGTATATGTTTTTCTCTCATTGGCTTCTAATTACATGGACTAAGTCTTACTCATGCTTACGCTTTTCTCCAAAGCCACAGATAGTACCTGAATTCTATTGCATTGTCATCTGTGTTACCTGGCTGACCATGGTGTGCCCAGCCTCATCTCGAGTGCAGAGAACTCAAGTTAAGTCAGTGGGTAGTTGGCTGAGTACTTCACGGATGTCTGGATTCACTCCTTCCAGGCATGAGAAGATTACAGCTCTCTGCCTACTTGAAGTTCAGTGTGCCCTGTATCTTGTTTTGCCCAAGAGCGATGAGCAAATGCTTTGTCCCTCTTTCTTTTCCCTTCAATGTGCTACCTGATAATGTTCAAGATGGCAGTGGTCTGGCAGCGTGCATCTCTTAGTGACTTTAATATGCAGTGCCTGCCAGAAGCACAATGGGCATATAGTTCCCACAAGTGAGAAATAACCTCGTTGTTTTAGCACCTGAGATTTTGAGGTGGTTACCGCTGCATGATTTAGTCCATCCTAACTGATAAGGATTCTTACAATCTTTAGGAGAGAAATGAAACATACACACAAATAAATACTATACAGCATAGTCATGGTGGGAATAACTAAATGTTAATAAGTTAGTGTGTGTCCTTCCAGACTTCACACACACATTCACATACAAATACACCTATAAATATGCAAGTCTACAAAAAAAAATGCTTCTTTTTACAAAAATGGGATCATGTCCTATCTATTATTTTGTAATTTGACTCATTGATATTTGTGAGGAATGGCACTTACCTCTGGTTATAAGGTGGGCATTGTCCCTTTTCAACAGATTAAGAAACTGAGCCTCAGAGGGATGAAAGCAACCTTTGCAAGGGCCCTGAGCTAGCAAGGGATGGAATTGGGACTTGAACCCAGGTCTCTCTGGCTCCAAAATCACTAATGTGATACATTCCCTAGCTTCATAGAACAGGACACACAAAACACCTCACCTGTAAAAGGCAGCACGTGCTGAGTGACGCATGAGCACCGTGACTGCGTCTGCGTTCTAAGGGTTCTGACTGAAGTGCTCGCCATGTGGGCTGGGGCAACGGGGAAGAGACTTCACAGAGACCATGGCGCTGGAATTCAAACTGGGAGGAAGGACGGTGCTTAGCTAGATGAAGTCAAAGGCATTCATTCATTCATTCATTCATTCATTCATTCATTTTCACCTTGCATTAACTTATTCAACAACTATTCACTGAGTGCCTCTTTAGTGTCAACCACGCCAAGCAGTGGACACAGTGGGGACACAGCCTTACAGGTGGGAATCCTCAGGAGCAAATGGCTGCTCTGCCTGACTGGGCTTGAGGACTAAGGAGAAGAAAGATGGGTGACAAGGCAGGACAGGCAGGTAAGGAAATAAGCAGAGGACATCTTGATGCCCTGCTCCACCTTTGCCTAAGAATAACCTCAAGCTTTGGAGGAATTTTGAATATAACCATAGACGTTTAGGACTCAGCTTCTACTTCAAATTTGAAATGAGATGATGGGGCAGAGGGTGGGAGGAGATGGAAGATGGGAGAAAAGTTATAATTCTCCCTAAAAATAGTTTTACTAACCCTGAACTTCAATTTCACTCATCCACGATGGCCCAGTATATGGCAGGGCACTCGGTGAGACCCAAAGTGAGGGAGACACAGCTCCTGATATAGCTAACAACAATAGGGTCCGCTACAAGGCAGTACGTGGTTGATGCTAGAATGGGGGCTACAGACAGAAGGGCAGAGAGGTTTGAAAGCAGCCTGGTGTATGTGCAGTGACACAGCCCTGGTTCAAATCCCAGCTCTGCTCCTTCAGGTGAGATGTTGGGCAAGTCATTGAGCTCAATTCTCTCCTTTGAAAAATCGAGATATTTATATCTGGCCTGCAGAGTTGCCAGGACTGGGAAACAATGTATATAGAAAATCTAGCATAGTGTCTGGCACATAGTAGGTGATCGGTAGATGCCAGTGATGGTCAATATCTTGTTCTGAGAATGAGCTGTTAGTTTTGGGCAGGTAGTGCCAGGTTGCATAGACGTGAGAATGGTTACACCTAAGCTATGAGCTTCACTGGAAGTCAGATGAATTGCAGTTCGGGACTGTGGGGTGGTTTCCGGAATCTGCCCTAAGGAAAGGCTTCCTCTACCAGATCATCACCTTTGAAAGGGCTTCTGATGGCTGATGACCTCTCTGTGAACCCCAGGTTTGATGCTTGGATGCTTCTTGCAACAACACAAAGCAAGCCCTGACTCAACAATTTTATGTGGGTGGCAGGGACCCTTGCGGCCACAGCCAACACCTAGTCTCCAGGCCACCTGCAGCCTTGTCTGCTCAAGCCTGTGCTACAAAAAAACCCAGAAACCATAGGCTTCTGGATAGAGGCATGCAAAGAAGAGGCTCCTGGGAAATTGTGCCTCTTGAGGAAGCCTCTTTCAAGATTTGCCCTTGGCTTACTGTAGTCCTTCCTTTTGTCTTTATCCTGTATATTTAAAATACTTTTAATTGTTTGTTTTTTCCTTATTGCAAAAGCAAAGTAGGATTCTTGTGGAAAATACAGATAAGAGGAAAAAGAAGAAAAGGAAAGAAACCAACCAACCATTATTCCACCAACCCGGAGATAACCATTCTTAACTCCTTGGTATTTTCCGTATCAATATTATTCTGAATATATGTATACATATACACACATATGTATATGTGTACATATGCATGTAAAAATAGTATATATTATATACATCTCTCTATATCAATTATCACATTTCTCTCACATAATTTTTAATGACTGGATGATACTCCATTGAATGAGGATACTGCCCAAATTTTTAATCAGGGAGATATTTAGGTCATTTTCAGTTTTTAATATTATAATAGTATTTCAGTAAATATCTTTAAGATTAATATTTTCTCACACCTTTAATTATTTCTTAATTTCTGGCAGTAGTAGTTCATGTCTTTTGTTATTTCCTTGGGATAAATTCTAACAGTAGTGTTGCAGGGTCAGAAAGGAAATGCACTTTTAAGGACAATAGCCCTCACTTTTGGTTGGGTCCCTTTCTTGTAAGGTTCCTTACCGATAGTGAAGAAGATCTCTGGACACAATAGCAGAAGTCGGTGTTATATCTTAATGTTACTGAGTCCCTCGCACGGTGCTCGTGTTTCAAATAGTCATATTAAATTAGTATTTCCCTTGGGGCTTCAACAGCAACAATAACAACAACACAACAAGAACAACTACTATTGTTGTTGTTGCTATTATTACAATCTTCCTGACTCTTTTCCTGCTCTGAGAACCTCTGCAGTTGGGCTCACGAGGAAGGAATGGGCCATTTGCTGGGAGCGCCATTGACTTCCCATGGGGCATAGCACCGAGGTTCTAGTACAGTCCCTGCCTGAGCAGGTGAGGTAAGCTTTTTCTGGCCCCTCAGAGCCCCTCAGCTCGAGACAATGGGTCTTCTATACTGTTTGCCCAGTGACACCTACAAAAGTCTGGTGTTCATTGTTCTGCCCTTCTCTTGGCAGGCTCATCTATTGAGTTTGGCTTCTGCTGACTAAAGTAAGGGAAGCTGACCTAGTTGAGAAGAGTAGCTTGAAAGGAAAGTTTTAGTGTTGCCATATGGCCCGAGGGCTCCATATGAACCTGTCATAATAAATCCACATGAATTAATCATCCCAAATCAAAATAAGTCCCAGCACGAGCAAGGTCCATGCACATAGTATAGGCACTTTTCTGCAAGTGTTTGCTAAGTGAAAATATGGATGGCAGATGAAGGACAGTGTTAATTATCTCTTGCCTTATCTTGCTATAGATGGCATGTCGTGTACCCAGCGTCAGATATTTTTGTCTCCAGGAATTATTGCACAAGAGAAATGGAAGATCATGCCTCATATGTAAAGTGAAATACACACCTATTCTTCAACTCTTGGGCATATGAAGAGCAAAACGCACAGGTCTAGCAAGTGCCATTGAGTTTACAGTAAAGAAAAAGATTGACGCACCAGCTATACATTGTTTGAGCACATAATAAAAATATTTTCAGATATTCATGATCTCCAAAAAGTCACTTTGCAAGCAGCTGTTCTTGGGAAGCTACAGGATGCATTTCACTGAAAAAGGGGGAGTAAACCAAGCTATGGAATCTGGGATCCAGGGATCCAGCCCAGGAGAGAGGCTCAGGGAATTCTTAAGAGGATGATGAGAGAAAGACCGTAATACTAGCTGCACAGCAGACTTACCGAGCAACCAGCCTCGACTGTAGGAGGAAGACCAAGGACCTCCAGGAGGGCCATGCTCCCCCTGCACCAAAGAAAGTGGAACCCTCTGATTCCATGATGGGCTTGACTTCACTGGGAGAAGTTTTGTGGCTTTGGCAAATTTGGGGGATCAATTAATATTAGGTACACAAAACCGCAAAAGAAAAACGAAACAATTGTTACCTACAGAAGAAAATATACAAGAAAGGAAATATAAACATCGTCCCTTAGGTGGCTCATCTGTGAACAGTGTTTCCGTAGATGTTATCGGGTGAACAGTTAATGTTGGATTAACAAAAGGTTGATGCAGTTATAGGTGAGTGAATAGGAGAGGGGAAGTGAATATGTTGGGGAAGACAAAAGAGGAACAAAAGAAAGGTGGTGTAAAGAGGGGCATTCTTACCCTCCATCTCAGAAAGTCTAAAGATAAATGTCTAAGATTGAGAAAATCAAGAACTGGCAGTGTAAGCAGACGTTTCAAAATAGAGAGGCAAATTCCAAAGAAATAGCTGAAAGATGAGTGTTATATCTTGAAAGCTACTGTCTTTTGGGAGAACAATTCAAGCAAGGGTGGGAAGAGGTAGAGTGAGGACAGCTGTTTTTCATTAGTAGACTGACTTTTAAAAACTGTGTTAGTTTTCAAAATTAAATAATAAAAGTGCCAGAGGATGAGTAGCAGAGAGGATTGACGCAGACTTCTTTTTTCGGGGCTTTGGATAGCTAGGCCTGTGTTGTTTTATAAAATCATGTTTCCTATAGTTGCTTTGGGGATAGTCACGGAGAGAAAAGGGGGAGCTGAGAAGGTGTAGCTCTTCTACACTTTTAGTGGGTTTATGTGTTGGGGTTCCTGGTGAGATTTCATTTGAATGAAAGGGTCAATTGCTTTAGAAACCTTTTTTGTTTGCTTGTTTTCAGTTTGAAAGCACAGACCTAGTCTAGGGACTAGATTTCTCTTGATAACCCAGCGGGTCCACGTGCCAAGCCCAGCGACAGCCTTACAAGATGCAATGCATTATCCTTCATGCAGAAGAAGGGCTCTGTCTCACCGCTATGGCCTTGAGCCTTTCTGTCCAGAGAGAAGCATGGACTCGTGATGTACTGTCTACGTCTTTTTATTTATTCCCTTCTGGGATCAAAGGCCTATGTCTGTGAGATTAATGACTTGGCATTAGGAGGGCGGTATGATTCTAGAAAGAGACGGAGCTAACAGATGGCCCTGAGTTCCTGAACTCACTGTCGACCTCAGTGTACCCCTGCTCAACTGAACCAAGCCACTGGGAGTGCACACCCAGAAGCACCCTGACACTTGTCCTTTAGCAGTAAAAGCTAGCAATCATTGCGTCTATGTCACTTACCAGGCACTGCTCTAAGCACTTCACAGGTATTGCCTTCTTTAATTGTCACAACCATACCAAAAGTACTGCTACTCTTCCCAGTTTACAGATGAGGAAACGGAGGCACAAACACGATAAATGACAGGCTCGGGTCACACGGCTAGCAAGTGACCGAGCCAGGATTTGAACCTAGATAGCTAAGTCCAGATCATAGGCTCTCACCAGCTTCACTGTCCTGTCCCTCTCTCTACACACACACTCTAATGTTCTTTTTCCTTAAATGCCCTTTCATGGAGACTTTCTACGAGGCAGTCAATGCCCTTTTCATTCTCTCATTCATCTGGTTTGTTTTTCATTTAACTGGAGTTTTCTACAAATATCAGACTCCCTTGAAACCAAAGCCGGGAGAGACACCCTTCATTGACAAAATGTCTGGCACACACAAGCAAACCATTTGAAATCATCAGCAGCAATAGGATACCCATGTCGTAATGGTTTGGAATTAAGAGTTTAAGTCTCACACCCAAGGGCTGACACCCAGAGACATTGCTCACTAATCTCAGTGCTTGGTGCTTGGGCGAGGAGATTGGGGGCTGGGTTCTCCTGGGGAGACCTCATGGAACCAAAAGGGCCCTCTGCCCAGCAGAAGCCAGAGACTCTCAAACCCAGCCCCAGCCCCAGATACACTGCAACTGGATGGACTTGAACTGAGTAAGGGGCAGGGCAGTGTGGTTGGTCCAGGGGCTGGAGGGCAGGAGGGAGCCTGGAGAGGGACCCTGTCTCCATGACCTCCTGGCACACCCTACACCCTGGTCTCTCACTCTGGCCTCAGTGAAACTTCTCTGTATTTCTCCAACGTGCCTGGCTTGCACCTACCTCTGAGCCTTTGTACTTGCCATTCCCTATGTGTAGAATGCTCTTCCTCTGCCTCCTCCTCACGTGGGTCTCCCCTCAATGTTTCCTCTTCACAGAAGCCACCCTGTCCACCCGAATTTAAAGTAGCCACATATTTCCCATATTTGTTTCTTTCCCATATCCTGGTGTGTTGTTTTTTTTTTTTTTTTTTTTTTGGGGGGGGTACTTCTTAGTACTTAGCTGTAGCTGAATTAATTTATTTCTTTTATTTTACTTATTGTATTTACTGTATACCTCTTCCTCTGCCGTGAAAGCAGGGATTTTGTGTTGCATAAATTTCATTACCTCCACAGTCTAGAACAGTGCTGATATGCAACAGAAATCCAATGACTATTTCTTGAATGGATGAATGAGTGGTAAATGGAAGGTGTCTACAAACTAAATAGGTAGGAAGGCTTGGTATTGGGCCTGAGTTGCAGGAGGAACAACGGCTTTCTAACTGGGGGATTTTCCTTCTCATCAGCCTTTAGCAAGTCGTCTCCGTTTCTAGTCCGCCCTCCTACCTACCCAGCACTGAAGACATTCATTCCATGCTCAGGTGGAGAGCGTGATGCCTTCCGATTGGGAAGCCTGTGACTTCCCCAGGGGATTAAGGTCAAGATATGCCAAGGCAGAGGGAGGTCTGAGCCCTATTGCTGTGAATCATTTGGGAGGGGTCAGTGGGGGGAAAGGCCATCCTTCCTGGATGCCTCTCTCATCCAATACTATGCCCATGCGATGCCATGACAACCTGGCCCATGTCATTGACCCTGGGCTATCCGTTCAGTGCTTTCTTGACTCCTGTTCCTCTCCTTGGAGGTCTCTGGCTAAGAGCACTTCCAAGTTGATGAGCAGGACCAGGCACCTCTTAAACCAGGGGCGGAAACTTACTCACATCTGCAGAGGCTTCTCTCCCTTTTTCTTGCTCCGATTCCAACAATGAGAATACCTGTCTCTAAGACATTCCTGCCTTGCTGGGATCATGGGGACCACAATAACAGAGAAGTCAAACCCAGCTTCAGTGGGGCTTCCAATGCAAGCCTTCTCCCTCCCTCCCCTCAGGCCCCACCCTAGTGTGGTGTAACCCCGTCCTAATGGGTCACCGGACTGGTGGAACCTGAACAGTTGGAGGCCAAAGGAAGCACTTGATGACAAGAGGGTGGGGAGGTGAGCAAGTGGAGGGGGAGTGGGGGCTTCAGGAGGGTGTCTGGAGAGGGTGGGGAGAGCATGGAGAGGAATGGGGCTATTTATTTTCAAACGGAGATGGATTTTATATTTCAACCTCAGTGTTTTTATCGCAGTGAAATCTTTTGAGGTCGATGTGAACAGGGCGCTGTATGCATTGTTCTGCTATTTGGTTTTGATAAAAAGTGGCATTGTACAAGATGTTCCTTGGCTACGTAAAACCTCACTGCATAGCTAATGGTGGCACAGAGCCACACCACAAGTTGTGCAATGCAGTGGTAGGGAAAACAGAGCTGCTTCTCAGGAATTAAGGCTGGTATTTCCATTTGAACTTTAAGAAAGAGATTGAAGAAACAGGAGCAATCCCAAGAAAGAAAAAGAAAGAGAGGGATTGAAAGGACGAAATAAAGGAACATGGAAGGAAGGGAAGAACGAAGGCAAAAGAAAGGGAATGATACCATTTAACGGGTATAATTTACCATATTTGTAAAATAAGAGAGAGCTAATAGGTTCTGAAAGAGAAGAAATTTCTTTTTTTCTCCTGCTTCTTTCTATCCTGTCTACCTTTGTTCCAAAGCATTACCATATCTGTAAGTATTTTCTTTTCTATCCTTTCCACTTAAGACTAGGAGTCAAGATATCTGAGGTGCCTCTCTCAGTTTTGTAGGTTTACAATAGTCTGGCAATGCCCGTTCATTAGCTCTAAGGCCCAGGCTTTTTCGTTACCTAAATCTAAACCTGGAACTTTGGGTATTTGTTTCTGTGTGGCCTCAATGACATGTGAAGAGAGAAGGAGAAGACCCCCTTTTTAGTATCACTTTCCTTTAATTTTGGCTCCTTGGAATGAAAAAGCTAGGACCTACCCAAGCCTCCTTGGGAAGATCTTTTAGAGGCTACGTGGTACAGTGGGGGGAGCATGACTTTGGAATCAGAGAGGTGTACATCTGAACAATGTTGAGAAGCTTCAAAAGCACCTAGCACACTTTCGGTGTTTGATAAGTTGGTTCCCTTGTTGACGATTCATCTGACTAGAAAATTGTGTCATTATCTTAAAAAAAACAACCCAAAACAAACTTATTTCTTAATCTGTAACTCCTAACCTGTGCTTGAGCAATTAACTTGTAGACAGTTAAAAATCTGACCCCATTTCCAACAAAAACTCACCATTGTACTGGAATTCAAACGAATGGCTTCTACCTCGTGCAGTCTCTAGTGACTATGACCTGATTTAAAAAAAGAAATCAATCCAACTGTAGTTGAGTTCCTGGAAAACCTGGAGAACCATGTCCAGACCCATCAGGGTAACAGAGCAATGACCTACAAATATGAATGTTGCAGTTGAGTTGAGACATAGTTCCTCTTCTGTTATCACCAACAATTGTGCATTATCTGATGTCCTCCCTTCTGGAGCAGAAAAGCATTTGCTTAAAAAGAGCCTGTGTAGGACTTCCAGCTCCTTCTGTCTCTCTTCACTCCTGCCACCGTGGCTTGGATGTACTTCCCAGATTGTACAGGGCTATTGCACACACACATCCCGAGGCCTTCACGCACGCTATTCCTTCTGCATGCATTTGCCTTTACCACCTCTATCTGGTGAACACCTACTCATCTTCCAAGACTCAAGTCAATCCTCAACTCTTCTGTGCAGGCTTATCTGACTCCTCCATGGAAGAACCATCCACACTTCTCTTTGGACCCTTAATGTACTCTGAACAGACTTTTCTTATAGCCCTGGTGGCTCCTTCCATTCACCTGAAAGCTTTTCAAGCTTAATGACAATTTCTGATTCATTTCTGTATTCCTAATACATAGTACTGTACCTGACATGTAGAGGGGATCAAAAATTGATTGTTGAATGAATAAATGAATGAATGAAGGGAATAATAGCGGGAAAGGAACATTCAGAAAATCTATTGGGATATCTACGAAAGCAAGAGGTCAGTTTTAGTATTCTGAGCTGTTTTACCTTTGTTATCATTGTAAGTTTATTTAAACTCTACCTTAATGAATAACCAGCACCTTCTCCAGGCAACAGTATGGGGTATATAACACTATGAATATGCAGGTTCAAGATCAGAAATACTTTCTAAATAAATGGAATAAGAATATGAGTTTTTAAGATTATATGGAAGTCTAGTATAGTAATAGGGAGGAAGGGGAGAAGAAGGCAAACAGGAAAAATTAAAGAAAGAGAAAAAAGAAGATCAAATCACTGGACCAGAAATGCTATTAGGAGCTTTCACATATATAGTTTCATTTGCTCTTCACAAAGAGCCTGTGGAGGTAGGTATTATTATCCCATTTTACGCATGAAAAATTCTGGCCCATATAAATTTTGTAGCTGGTATACTTTGAAAGTTGACCAAAGCATGTCTGCCTCCCCATTCCAGAGGCTGTAGAATTCCAGAAGTTAGAGTTTGAAAGGTTTAGCATATCATCTAGTCTTACTATTTGAATTTACAGATGAGGAAATTAAAGCCCAGAAACATAGGAGTCTTGCCCCAGGTCACTTGGCAGTTGGTGGCAGAAGTGGGATTTAACCTCAGGTGCCAAGACCTCAACCTTCTGAGGCTGCAGGACAATGGTTTATAAACAAGTGAACAAGGTCCAAACCCATCCCACTATGGTGTCTGGGACAGGTTTATGTGCCTCGAGTGGCAAACATCAAAATTTGTAGAAAAAAGAAATTTGAGAAATCAAGCCACGTTAAGCTAATTTTGGGAAAGGGAAAGAGAGGGTGGCCTATTTGACTGGCCCACGAATTTTTTTCACCCTCTTAAGTAAGTATTTATTTATGCACAGCCAGAAGACCCTGAAGATTAAACTGCCGCTTTGATTCATAACCTGTCTCTATTTTTCAGTTTGGTGATATGTGCTGGTCTTTTAATGGTGCAGTAGAAGATTATATAATTATTGCCATGAATTTAATATTTCCTTTGTCATTTTCCATTAATTAATAAATATCAAAACTTAGAAATTCATGAGAAAATTTTCAATTTTTTTTTTTTTTTAATCCAGCATTCTGCAGAATTCTTGTTGGTTTTCAGAGATGTGCATACATGAAGACGCTGACTTGGAAAGCAGAGCCAGTGCGCACCGAGGCTGACTCTCTCCTAGATGCTGCTCCAAGTGCCTGGTAGGCATTATTTAACTTAACTTCATGGTGACAAGAACCCACAACTATTTATTTTTCTTATGTCGGTTTAATCAAGTCATAATTTAAATACAGTAGAAGTCACACTTTTTAGGTGTACTTGTCTAATGTGGTGAGTTTTGACACACCACACCAAGCCACGCCACAAACAAAATATCAAATATTTCCATTACTCCAGAAAGTGTGCTTATGCCCCTTTTTAGTCAGTCCTGTCCCTCCACGCCCAGGCATCCCATTAATCTGCTTTATGTCCTCTTCCAGAATGTCATATAAATGGAATCATACAGTATGTAGCCTTTTGTTCTGGCTTCTTTCACTTAGCATGATGCTCGTGAGATTCATCCATGTTGCGAATTACTTACTTTTATTATCCCCCATTTACATATGAGGAAACTAAATCCCAGGCTGCGTAAGTGACTCACTCAAGCTTATAAGTGGTGGAGCCAGAACACAAACCCAGCCTCCTGATTCCAGGGCCTGTGCTCTTACTCAGCTCTCTACACCTCTGCACTTGCAGTCAGGGCTCCTGGGCCACGCCTGGCCCGTGTCGTTACACACGGAGTGGTCTTGGCTAAATGCTTCACTTATTTGGGTTTACCCCCGCTGTACAATCATAATGCTAGTTTTACATATGGACTCCCACCCCCACCACAGATGTTGTACAAAGAACATGAGCTTCTTTTGGGTTTCACTTCTAGGTTGACCAGAAAATGTTTCTGCATAAAGCTGCAGCAGAACAACTTTGTTAAGATGTCAAGAACGATGAACTATTCACGGGCTCCCTCACAGGGTGTCTTTGCCCCTTATCTTCTGAATCTCTGAAATCCCCATCCTTGGCTCTGGCTGCCACACAGTTGGAGTTGTATGAGTATTTACTTCCTGAATGGTGAGCTGTTTCTATACAGTCACTAGCTAGTTCAGTCACTTGCGAGCTGGGTGACCTTGAGGAACGAACTTTGCTTCTTGAAGCCTCAGTCTCCTTACCCATCATATGGGGCTCAAAGGCTGTGTTGACGATTAAGTAAAATCATACGTATGAAGCACCGTGCCAAAAATTTAGCAATACTTCCACCAGCATCAGGCCCTTATTATTTTCCTTCTGTCCTGATTACCTCTAGAATTGAATGAAAGTTCAGGTGTGATCATGTTTTAAAAAGTATAAAGAACTATGAAAATGTGAGATTTAATAAATTTATTGACCACCTACTATGTGCTAGGGCTTGGAATAGGCTGGGGATGCAGCAGTGAACAGACAGACTCATCCTAACAGGGGAGAAGAGATGCTGCTATCTTGAGTTACTCCTGCTCACAAAAGATACCCCACTATATTAAATTTGTCAAATACGTATCAATAATGAGGATAATAATTGCTAGCACTTATCAAGTCCTTTTTGGGTGTCAACTGTGGCGTTGAGCGTTTGTTACATATACGTTACTTTACTTAATCCTCGCAATAATCATCTGAGGCTCCAGAATGCCTGTTTTCCAAGGCAGAAAAAAAACTCAGCGCTCTGAGTGGCATTGTCGGTAAATGACTGAGCTGGGATTTGGAACCAAAGCCTAAGCTTTAAATTGCTGTATTCAATGGTCTTTAATACTCTCTTATTCACTAGAAATTGAACGGCAATAGCTGCCAGAAGGGCTGCCATGATGCACAGTCGCAGGACATACCACTGCCTCCGCCGTCGGTATGAGTCACACCCCTGGAGTGGAGCCGGGCATGGCGCACACAGCCTATGGGACAGCCCTGGATGCCAAGGTGAAGGCAAGGGCTATCCTTGGCAAACTAGTCATCGGAAAGGATTTGCTTGACACATAGTAGGTCCTTAATAAATAGTTGTTGAAGTCTTAGATGAGCTTGGTTTCCTGTTGGTTCAAGTACTTATCCAAGAGTTTACAGTCTGAAATGAAGACAGCTATGCTAGAGAGATTAAAAAACTCTTCTGTAAGAGTTGAAGTCACCAATATCACCTGAGCTCATCAGCCAATCACTCCTGCTCATGCAGAGAGCTCATGTTCCTGAGTTTGAGAAAATAAGGAGTAATGTACGAAATCATATGGCTGCCTCTTAGTCACGGGAGGCTTCATGGAGGAGGTGTGCTTCTCAGAGATCTATGAGAGTGGGGAAAGTGAGGCACTGATGAAGCCAGAAAATTTTTTCAAAACAAACTGCAGCATAAATTTCTGGTCACACAAACACAATGACAAGTAATATGACAATTATGACCTGGCATTTAAAAAGAGAAGAATCATCCAGGATTCCTTTTTAAAGGGGACTTCTTTTTAAGAGGAAGAATAAAAAAGAATTATCTATTATTCTTCAAATGACCTCCTCATTCCACTATGCACACATAAACTTGACTTCATTTTTATTCATTTGTTTCTTAAGTCAGAGGTTCCCAAACCTTCTGAGAAAGGCGCCCTTAGTTTCTCAATAAGCTTTTCAGTGTCCTGAGCCAAAAGCAATACTTCATAATTCTATTAAGTGGTGAGGTCCCTACAACTTAATAAGCATTTATGTGCTAACAACTCAGTAACTGTTAGAAAAAATAATACACTATATTGAAAGAAAAAAAAGTTTAATTCTTAAATAACCCCAGTTACTTCCTCAGGAGATGTGTGTGCTTTTAAAGCATGGTACAACCTCTCAAACATTGGAATCAGATTGGGTACCACCACCCTAATTTCCTATTCCACAATAAATTTCACAAAACTGAGAGTATTATACAATCTGAAGTCTTCCACCTGGAGGGGAAACCAGAGAGATGGGGAAAAACTGTCTTGACCTAACATCCAGAGGAAGGTAGTTGCAGGCATTGGCTCAGAACTTCAATTGTCAAGCCTTGACCTTTTTCCTGTTGTTTGCAAGATGGCTGCTACGGTTCCCAAAATTAAGGGAACAAAACCAGGAAAAAAGGAATAAAAGGTGGTGCCAACTTCAACGGATCCGTCCCAACAAGGAAGCAAAAGCTATTTCAGAGACTGTCCCTTACCCCAGAAGACATCCCCCCAGCATGTCTCAGGGGCCAGAAACTGTGTTGTATGCCCATAACTGGCTACAAGGAAGCCTGAGAAAGGCAGTATTTAGCTGAGTACAAAGTACAAGTCAGGGCTCAGTCAGGACTCAGTAACAAGAAAGAAGGGGGTGGGTATTGGGTGAACAAAAATAGTATCTACTACAGAGCTATACCTACTCATGCAAAGATCAGTAGGGCAAGAATTAATTCCTGCTCTCAAGAACTGCAGGCCTCACCTGGAGACAAATGTGACCTTCTTCAAAATTTTGAATACTATACAACAAGATAAATTATACAAGAAGATATTACTGTAGGAAGGTATTTAATTTGCCTGGGAAGGTCAGAGAAAGTTCTAGGTAAGAGCTGGACAAACTGTTAAAGAAAGACATTCAGGAAGAGGAACAACAAATATGAAGGTCCAGAAATGTGAAGAAAAATGTATGTGATTTGAATAGCACACGGCCCAATATCTAGAGCACAGAATGAACGGCAGGAGGCTGAGGGTAGAAGCAAATGATACTGAACAGGTGATGGAGTCAGTTAGGGCTTTGTATGCCCACCAGCTCTGGAAATAGTGTCAGAAGAGCAACGGACATCTACATTTTCTTTTTACCTTTGGCCCCACATGACTACCTTTGTAGAAATGCTCTTTTCATACTCTACAGATCTGCCAATTATTTGGCCCAACCTCCCATTTTCTACATGTGGACCATTGACCCAAGCAGAAACAGAGTCCTTTACAGGGATTGATTGATATGGATGCTGAATGAAAGACTCCATCTGTGGGGACAGAGTCCCAGAGAGCAGTTTCCAGGCTCTTGGCCTCACGTGGAAAGGTGCTGGCTCGGTTATTAGATGACCATGAGCTGCAATCAGATGGTCATCTGCTGTGGCTGGGTGGCCATCAGCTGTAACCGGTTAGTCATTAGCCACTAATATGACTGCCGTGGCTGAGCTAGGGGGATGGTTGGTTGGCAGAGAAGCAGACGGCAGATTGCGGATCGTGTGGCTCCTGTTTCCTGTGTCTCCAACCCAGCCGCCAGTGAGAATATAGTGGTATGACTCCCCTATCCATGGCTCTGTGGGTGTTCCTTTTTGGCCTCACCATATTCTGAGTTCTTATGCGGGGAGCTGGGCCAGAGACCCTGCATGACACCATCTTAAGGAATACATAAACCTGGAGCTGCCAGTGGCCATAATTTCCTCCTTTAGAGAGAGCTTGTCTAAAGAATGGGGTGGGGAATGAGGGTGGGATAGGGGTAGGAGGTAGAGATAGGAGGGAGGGAGGGGAGAGAGAGACTGAAATAATTATAGCATCCTAGATCCAGCTGACCTGAAATCATCCAGGAGTTACTTATGCTAATAACATTTCTGTTTTTATTTAAGCCAGTTTAAGCTAGTTTTTATTATGCTAGTTTAACTTAGCTTCCTATCATTTGCGGTTGGAAGGGTCTTGATAAAGGGGCTATAACCTGGAAGCAGAAAGACCCATCAGGGGCTCTCGCCACATTCTCTTTTTGTTTCTGGCTACAAGCTGGGCCTTTGCAGGCTTCAGGATTACCTGCCCTGGCTGCTGGGGAGAAAAGCATCACTTCCCTGGAGATTTCCATGGTCCCCACCTCAATCTCATGTTCAGTCTGAGAGAGGCATGGATTCTCACCCAGCAGGCTGGATGGCACCCACTTCCTGTCCTGCGAACGTCAGCTACCATCACGGGCTGTTATCTGACTCCACTATCAGCCAGTGGCATCCAGGAACACATCAGACTTCTAGGAAAAATGATGTTCTGCAAAAGCAAACCCATGCGGCCAGAGCTGACGGTAACTCTAGCAGCCGTGTGCACAATGAAGCACTGGACATTTCTCAGGGCCTCTGGTATTCAGGAGCCTAGCATGAACTCCAGCAGTTCAGACAACCAGCCCATTGACAAGCATTTCGGAGATGGTAACTCAAATCTCCTGAGGCTGTAGGGCTGACTGGGGTAGGAAGTATTGCTTCCAAGGAGTTTCACCTGTAGGTTTTAGTGCACCCAAAACCAGCCACATGCTAGCTGGGTGAGCCTGGGAAGGTTACTTGACCTCTCTGAGTGTCCACTTCCTCGATTTTAAATAGGCATGACAATCGTGGTTGCTCACATATATTGAGTGCCTGCGATGTACCATACATGCTAAACGCTGCAGAGCTAGATACCTCCCTCTGCAAGGACTGGCACATTTTGAGATTTTAATCTGGGTTTGTCATTGTTATTGTCTGTGGTACCATAGTAACTGTCAACTTCAATTCCATCTTTTAATGGATAGGGAAACTGATACCAAGAAGCAGTGAATGACTTGCCTAAAATTATACAACATAATCAGTGACAGAGCAAAATCTAGGACCCAAATCTCATCCAAATTAAGGTATACACCCAGGAGCAACAAACATCAATGGATATCTAGAAATTCTTTAACCTAGAATACACATGATTTCTATAAAGAAAACTGAAATTCTATTGAAAAGCATAAAAACTCATGTGAAAAAGAAGATACTAGAGATAGTCTCTGCTCTTGAATGGGCAATCTCACATCATAATGGTGACAATTATTTCCAGATTAATCCATAAACTAAATACGATCAGATACCAGCTGGGCTTTTTGAGGAACTGAAAAGTGGCTTCTATGTAAAGTGTAGGGAATATAGTCAATAATATGGTAATAACTATGTATAGGGCCAGGTGGGTACTAGACTAGTCAGAGAGATCACTTCTTAAATTATGCAAATGTCTAACTACTACTCACTTCTTTGGGTATATAAATGTTGAATAACTATTGAACTATTGTGTACACCTGAAACTAATATAATTTTGTATGTTAGCTATATTTTAATAAAAGTCCTTAAAAAAAGAAAAATGGATTCTAAAATGTCTTTGGGGGAGGAAAGAGCTATGAATAGCTAAGTCAACTTTAGAACAGAAGAGTTGAGAATTGCCTTACCAGTCATTGAGATGTATTACAAAGTGAAACTAATAAAAAATTGTTTGGTAGTGGTGCAAGACTCGACAGATTTATGAAACATTGTAGAGAGGCGAGAGTCAGACCCACGCATATACGGAGACTTGAATGGCAGAGGGGGCATTGCAATTCTATGAAGGAAGGCCAGATTGTTTAGCAGTGAGGGAAACTGCCTCAGACTTTGGAGGAAAATAAAACAGGATCCCTTTCTAAATCAAGAAGTTCCAGATGAATTAAAGATCTAAATATGAAAGATAAAGTATTAGGGAGAGATAAGTGACACATCCTTGGTCTAGGGGTAGGAAAAGATTTCCTGAACAACAATAAGGGTTTCTTTTCAACAAAGGACATTTTGGACAAAGTTACTGGATAGACAGCAGAAAAGTTAAGATTTTTTTGTAATATGTAAAATTGAAAGGCACTTATATGTAGCATATATGATATCCTGCTACTCAACTAGAAGAGGAGAGCAATCCTACAAGATAATGGAAAAAGAGTACCTTATAGACAATTACAGAAGAAGAAACCTTAAAAGTTAATAGATAAATGAAGAAATGCTCAAAGTCATTAAAAGTCAATAAATGCAAGTTAAAGCAATAAAAAAAATCCCTTTCAACCTATTGGATTGAAAAATCAGAAAGCTGTACAATGCAAGTGTTGGTTGAATATAGGGATAAAGGAACCCATATGCACTGACCTACACTGACGAGAGTGTATTCGGATTATTTAATCTGGGTTATTTAATGAAATTAAGAGTATGCATTTCCTATGGCCCAGTAATCCCATTCCTGGGCATAAATTCCAAAGAAATGCTTACTGAGCTCTGAAAGGGATAGCATTGTTTATAATTTTTTGCTCTCTTTTCTCAATGAAAGGACGATGCACCGCCAACCATATGGAGATGGACTCCATATGATTTTCAGTGCTTGCCTTTAGACGATTGTACTTTTCTGCCTCATGTCAGGCTTGGCCACATGACTTGCTTTGGTTAGTGAAACAGGAGTGGAAGTGATGTGTGCCAATTTGAGCAGAGATTGAAATGCTATTCCTTGTTCCTTTCAGCTCTCTTGCTCTTTTTCCTTTGTCAGGAGTAGGGCTTGTCCCAAATGAAGGCTGTTTCTTCAGGTTGGATCTGGGAGGAAAACGCATGGAACAGGATTTCTTGTCAAGAGCCTGTTGCCATCAGCTACAACATATGACATAAACAAGAAAGGGAACTTTGTGGTTATAAACCATCGAGGTGTTTGTTTTGTTTTGTTTTTATTATAGCAGCAAAACTGGCCAATATATGAACTGGTTGGAATATACGAACTGGTTGTTCATTGCAGTGCTATTCATCGCAGCCCATAGTTGGGGGCAGGCAGCCCTGGTATCCATCACTGAAAAAACGTAGTGTGTGCTGTGGGTTATTAAACAGTCAGAACAGGCAGGAAGTTACAGGTTCATAGGAAAATATGGCTGAAACTTAAAAACACCAGGGTCAGTGAAGATACTAAGAAATAGGATCAGATATGTAACCAATTAATGTAAAAAACCACAATGCCACAATACTTATTGTGTAATAACGTGTACCTATAAAATGATGATGACATTGGCGTGATTATCTATGGGATCAGAGAAGAATGGGAGTGGGATACAGAAACAGAATTTTTCAATGTCCAAGCGATTTAAAAATTTAAAGGGTAATTTGAAAAACAGAAAGAAAAAAGAGTCACAGCTCCTGACACCCTGTTTGGTGCTTTTTCTTCCATACCCCTTTGCTTCTTGTGTGATTCATACTCCCAGAATAACAATTATGACTTAAGTCATGAATCGCTTCATATGTTTTAACTATAATCTTTCCTCTGACCCCCACAAGAACTATGATCTAAGTTCTGACCCCCTCTGCAATCTAAGGAAAACAAAAACCCCATTCTTATTTAACAAACTTTTACATGGGGCTCGGGTGTCCACTGGTTTTGATGGTGAGATTAATAGTGGCTCATCCTGGCATAGCATGTAGTCGGTGGTGGGCACTATTCTGAGCATTCTATAAGTACTAAAACATTGAAATTTCACAACAATTCCAATGGTAGGTCCTACTACTTTCATCATTTTCACTTTAGAGGAAACTGAGGTATGCAAATAGTGGATCTAGGGTTTGAGTCTAGACATTCTGACTCTAGAGTTAGGGGGATCACATATTTTAAAGCCCAAATTGGGACAGTTTTGAGAGTAAAAACGGGTGCTCAGAGTAATTAGTCTGGAAGTACTTCCATACACAAAGATGTCTGGGGAAAATCTAGGCACAGGGTAGGCTGCCAAATCCAAACTTCTCAACACCGCTATGCGGCCTCTCAGAAAGAAGCCCTGGCTCTTGAATCCATAGGCCAGGGTCCTTTTCATCATAGCAGGACTATTTAAAATCAGATCTTGCCAATTCCCAGGAAAAATAACAGCAGAAATTGGCTCACTGGGTTTTTAGAAAACAGAAATGGGAGATGTGATCTGGTTCCAGAGCTGAAGAGCAGTTGAGTTGAGCCCTCGGGGACTTGGGTTGAGCTGTCATTAGCAGGAGGATAAAGCCCCAGCCAGGTTTTGGCTCCATGTCAAAAAAAAAAATGAAGAATTGGGAGACGTGAGCTCTCTCTCCTGAACTGGGACTAAATTAGCTCGTTGCTGGAAATCACTTTAACACGGTCTACTTCGCCCCTGGAAAATGAAGATATTTATATTCCTCTCATAGCCAATCACCTCAGGAAAATGAATAATTCCACCATAATAGCTACATTAAATTGATGCTTGCAAAGTGGCAGCATTCACTCACTTCCTTATATCCGTGATTTCACAATAACACTATGAAACAAGTATTATTATTATTATTTTGCCCATTTTATAGATGAAGAAACTGAGGCTAAAAGATGTCCAGCTGCTTCCGGAAAGTTACACATCTTGTAGTCAATTCAGGTCTATCTGCCTTAGAGTCCAGGCTCCAGGATACATATTGGCTCTTGATGTGAATTTAGTTTAGAAGTTCTTCCCCGTCGCTGGGAATGATGTCTGTCAGAAAAAAAAGGAGTCAACATTCCTCACTCTAACCCATCTGTGGACAGGAAGCAGTGATGGTTTCCAAGATTAGCTTCATTTCCCCTCAGTTTTAAGAAAATCTATACACTCTCAGACTTGGAAAAGAAATGTTTGTTGATTAGAACAGAAACAAATAGCAAGGAAACCTTTTTTTTTTTTTTTTTTTTTTTTTTTTTTAAGTGCAGAAAGAATTGGGAATGAATAAGGTTACAAGAAAAGAAAGTCTATTCTCAGGAGGGAAGAAAAGAAGATACCAGGATATAGAGACACCGTAACTGAAATAAAATCAATGCCCCATGCTGGTGAGGAAAGCTCTCCCTTTTCAGAACTCTTGTAGCTATTGACTCAGACGGCCTAAAGCCCCTCAGGCATGCTCATCAAATTATTGAAATTCAGAATGACTTATTGGCAGGTCCAAGGACTCTCACACAACTCCAATCTAACCCCTGAAGCTCAACAGTCTTTATTAACCTGCTTTAGCTTTTGAAAATGGAAAGAAACTAAAGGACTTGTTGTTGGTGTTTAAAGCACCGTAGGGGATAAGTTTTCCGGTGCCAGGTAGTGATGGTCTCTCTGCCTCATCCAGGCTACATCTGGGATAATCCAAAGGGACCTCATGTTCCCTCTCCTGTATGTGGCATAGCGCAGATTCATACAATCATGCATATTCCTGTAGGATTTGCAACCGAGGTAGACCTTCGACTCTCAACTCTTTCTTTACCTCACTATTGTTTTTAACTTAAATTCAAGTCTTAAAATCTGAGAGATGGAGAGGACGCTGGTGGATTCTAGTTCTGGCCCCATCATCAACTGTAACTGAGTGACTTAACCACTTTGGAACTTTGTTTCCTCATCTGGCTTCAACAAGAGAAGGAAAAATGAGATTTTTTTTTTTTTAAGACACAAAAAAATCCAGAGAAAGCCACTTTGAGAATCCTTTAGTTGCTTTGGGGTAAATAAGATTAGCTTCCTAATAGCAATTTTTGGCACAGTTCCTCAGCTAACCTAACTAAATTGAATAAATAACTCAATGATTCGGGAGGTGGGGGTAAAGTCATGGTGACTAGAAAAACTATTTGACAGCTGCCAAAAAACACACACAGATTTATAAAGGCAGTAGTGACCCTAAGCCTTCTAGGTAGAACAAAATTATTATTCCTTTTCATGCAGCTTAAC
Organism: Rhinolophus sinicus; assembly: GCF_057876585.1. Lineage (NCBI taxonomy): Eukaryota > Metazoa > Chordata > Mammalia > Chiroptera > Rhinolophidae > Rhinolophus > Rhinolophus sinicus. The sequence goes on from NC_142514.1 coordinate 166,101,017, forward strand.
TTTCATAATACTTTTCAATGTCGGGAGATTAGCTTGGCAAATGTCCAAAAAAACAGAACAGAGGTAGCTTTTAAGGTATTAGAATTCCCAAAAAGTAGAACAGAGAAAGGGTTAGGTCCCAGGGGCAGAAATACCCCAGCAAACATACTGCATCACTGATGCGTTCACACCTAGACAAGAGAGTTTCTTCTCTCTGAAGCACCTTACTGCCATCTTTATGAAAAAGAGACCATTGGAAACCACACTTGGTTATAATTTGGGATTCAATCAGTTAGGACCTTACCAACTGGAGAAACTTCTCGCAAGAAAGGCATCCTTTTTCTTTTTCTTTTTTTTTTTAACTTGGAGAAATGTACTTTATTTCATGCAAAGCTATATAATTTTCCATATTTTAACAGCCAATCAAAATAACACTTCAAAAAATTCATTACATCAATGAATTAAAATACTACAGAGTAATTGCAAGTCCATGAGTTTGTCAAAACAAAAATGAGAGAACATTATGCATAGATTTTCTTCTTCGTTTGAATATTAACATAGCCAAAACACATAGGAACTTGGGAAAGAGGACTTGAGAAAAATCAATCCTCAGATTCTAAGGATGTAGCTAGATTATGTTTTTAAAATATATTGTGATGTCATATTTCTACTTCCTCAAGTTGTCTCAAGAGGATTGGGCAAAAACGGCAGAAACAGCAACAACTTATATTTATTCACTCTTTCCTAAGTGCCTAGCATTGTTTTTCTCATTTTGTACCTATTATCTCATTTAATCACCCCAGCAATCTTATGAGAAAAGTACTATTATTATCTCTATTTTACTGATGAGGAAACTGAGGCACAGACAGTTTAAATAATTTATCCAAGATCAAAGAGCTAGAAAAGGTGGAGCCATGAGATTCAATGTTCAGCTTTCGCGTTCCATCCAAGACTCATCTCAAATAAAATGGTTATAATATTCATAGATACCAGTGTGCACAAATCAACTGTACAGATCAATGAAATTTTGCAAAGTGAACAGTGTCATGTAATCAGTACCCAGATCAAGAAACAACATTGCCAAAAACAGAAATCCTCCCTAAGTTCCCTTCCAACTTCTACCATCCCCACGGGAGCATTTTGACTTTTAAAAACAATTGATTTATTTTTGTGTGTTTTTGAACTTTTTATAATTGGTATCATACCCTATGTACTTTTATGGTGTGTTTGCTTTCTTTCATTCAAATTTTTATTATGAGATCCATTCATATTGTTGTGTTGTCTCAATGATGTATGGTATTTTATATGAATATACCAAAATGTATTTGTTCATTTTACTCTTGATTGACATTTGGGTTGTTTCCCAGTCCATTTCTCTTTCCAAATTCCTTCTTTCAAAAAGCTTTTTGGCCTTCTATTCTTGACATGTTTGTGGAAAGCTTACTCAGTTCTTTTTTTCTTTTCTTTTTTCTTCCTTTCTTCTTCTTCTTCTTCTTCTTCTTCTTCTTCTTCTTCTTCTTCTTCTTCTTCTTCTTCTTCTTCTTCTTCTTCCTCTCTCTCTCTCTCTCTCTCTCTCTCTCTCTCTCTCTCTCTCTCTCTCTCTCTCACAGAAGTGGGTGTAGAGCTTAAACTATAAGAATCAGTAGTAGAATAAAAATCAGATTCAACGTATATAAAAGGAGAAAGTGAAGTCATTTCCGTGGTTCCCAGCTTGGGTGATCTGACTTCTTAGGATTCCATAAATTTAAAAATAATGGTATGCATTGAGATTTTTTGATTGTATCTACTGGAAATTGTAATAAAACAACACGGGTTAATGGAAATGTCACTTTTATTTGGGGATCAGAAAACTGCAAGTAATAGAAACTTTATTCAACTTTCTAAAGCAAAGAAGTTAATTGATTGCTTCCCATGACTAAACAGTAGAAAGACAGACTGTCTTCAGGCCCATGAAAATCCAGATGTTCAAATGATATTCTCAGGGCGCCATCCCAGGGTGACCAACCATTCCAGTTAACCTGGGACGCTGAAGGTTCCTCGTCTTGGGAAATCTCTCAGTCTTGGGACAACTGGGATATTTGATCACCATTTCCCTCTTTCATCAGTTTGTGTTGGTTGTTGATTTTCAGGTAGGCTCTTTTCACATCGTATCAAACATCACCACTAGCCGCTCTCAACTTGCATGATCCTTACAACTAGTAATCACAGAAAAGAAAGAGTAACTAGATCCTACCAGTTCCAACAACTTTCTGGGAATCACTCTGATTGGCTTGAGTTAAATGACCTTCTCCAAACCAATTATTGGGCCAGAGGGATCAGGTACTGACATGGCCAGCCCGGGATGGGAAGAGGTGGACCATATTTTTACCATCATATAGGATGGGATAATTTTTAGAAAGAAAGGTACTGGAAAGACAAAAAGAAGAGATGTTTATTACTGAGCTACTTATTGCATATTTACTCCATCCCAATAACTTGCAATATAATGATTACTAAATAAATGTTTGCGAGGGAAAATCTTCTAAATAACAGAGAATGGGGAAAATTTTAAAGAGTACTTATTGGTGGAAAGACTGAGAAGAACTGAACTTGGCCCTCACTCATAGAACTGTAGGAGAAACCTAGAAGTGAATTTACAAAATACCCTTCAGTCCCTTGATAACCAAGGGCACTTGCAGCACTTCTATTCTGTCCAACTCAGAAGCAAAGGATCAGGGCACTTGTCATCTTGCTATGTATCATGATAGGAAAACTGTCACATTGTGTCAATCAGAGAAGGCAAGATGACTATGGGATCCACCATATGGAAAGATTTTCAAAACTTCCCAAGGCCCATCTGTCCTCAATACTATTCTCACTTGCTTCTTGGCTTCTTGATACTTAAAATTCCACTCATAGAGTTAGAAATAAGTCTTAAAATACCATTAGCTTTAAGGGAGAGAAGAACCTTAGATTGAAAATCAAACTAAGGTATGCATGACTGATAATCACATCTTTCAAAGCTAGTTTGGCTTGGGGCGAGGCCGTGGGGTAGTGTTGGAGGGCAGGTAGCTGAGAGATTCGGGGGAGGGACCTGAAAAAACTTGGAAAACAACAGCCTAGGCTGAAGCCAGACAAAGTGGCAGACACAAAGTCATGAGCAGTTCACAGATTCAGGGGCTGGGACACCCCAGAGTCCTTGGAAGGCCTGGTCACTTTGGTCTTTTGTCACACAAGGAGGCTCTGAATATTATATTAGCATCCAGATCTGTTCTATTAGTAGGAGCTTTCAATTCTGGGGAACAGGGTATTTACAAAATGGGGAGAAACATACTATGATCCATTTAGCAAAGAAGGGTCTAGAGAAAACCCCTTCTAATGCCCATGATGCCAATGTCCCCTCAGAGACACATCTTTAGTTCCTTTAAGTAGCACGGAAAATCAACAGCTCTTAGACCCACCACAGAATGGGACCAGGGGCTGTGTGGGTGACTTCACACTTGGCACGCTTGGTACCTGGCCCTGGCTCAATCATTTTATAAAACATAGAAGTTCATACAGATTTACTGGGGGCTTCAGGTATTGGTCCAAGTTTCAGTAAAAAACAAAACAAAAACCAACAACAAACAAAAATGCCCAACAGCAACACTGTTTGGGTTTGGTTTTATTAATTGTGAAATTTTCTTCAAGTCTTTGGTAAAATGACAGCTTCTCAGTGAGGCATCACTGAATGCTTGATTGAGAATTGTACCTCACACCCAACTCCATCCATCTGCCCAGCATGATTTTTTCTCACCAGCACTGATTTCTGTCTTCTAGCATGCTATATAATCTGCTTATTTATTTGTTTATTGACTGCCCAAGGGAGTGTGCAGTCCGTGAAGGGAGGGATCTTGGAGGGCTTTGTTCATTTTTCATGCCCAGAACATAAAATAGTGCCTGGCCCCTAATACATGGTCAAGAAATATTTGTGAAGTGAGCGAAGAAAATTAATTTGTATATGTAAAGGATTTAGAAAAGTATCCGGCACATATTCAGCTTTCAAAAATGTTAGTTTTTACTATTTTTATTATGTTTGGAGTTTGACAAAGTAGAAATATTTGTTCTAAATCCGTAACGTTAAAACAATGGATAGTGAGCACTCCTTTTCATGATTTTTATAGAATAAGGCCAACACTCTGTCCCTAATGCTGTGCTGCTCATATTCTTATCTCCTCTAGGTCTGGATCGCTTTGTTCTTACTTAGCCTTGATCTCTGCTGCGTCCTGTCATCCGGGAAGGCAAGTTTCTAGGTAAATATACGCAGAATCTCCACAAAGGCAATAATGGCTTTTTTTTGGTTATGAGGATTAAGGGCATCCATCAATTGCCCATAAATAAATTTTGATAAGGAGGATCGCCCCAGATTTTATTTGTGCCTTGTCAAGTCTGCTAACCTCAGGACACATTAGGAACAAGAGAATAAAACGGAGTCCTGCACTCTGTGTCAAACACGCTTGACCCGTCCCCTCTCCTAAACTTTGTCTGTACTCCATGTCTTCCTGGTTGGTTAGTGATTCTCAGGCATCATGTGAATCCTGCGTTAGAAGCTTGAGAGATCCTTTCTTTCACTATAAACACCTCCCTCAAAAGCAAACACGGTGAGAAATCAGGCTGTCAAGGCTTTGTCCTCCTCACCCACCACTTGAAAAGTTAGCAAACTGCTTCATGGATGTAATCTTTGCCAGGTCACTCAGCAGTAGACGGGGACATGGCAGGTACTTAGGGAAGGGTCCAAAGGCTTTTAACATTGATCAAAAAAAATGTTGCCTAACCGGCAGTGGGACGGACGATCTGGGAGAGGTTCCTCGTGTGGAGGAAGTACCCACAGCTCAGGAATGGGGTGGAGAGTGTCATGGCAGGTGGCGGCCATTAAGAAGAAAGAGCTGCTTCTCTAAATCAAAACTGGGTAAGATGACCCAGTATGGTGCCAGGTGAATGGCATCCTGGGGCTCGTTGGGGCATGAAGCTCGTTGCTTCCCCACACAACCATGTCATAGCAACCTAGTAAGAGCCTCAGGGTGGAACTGAGGCCAGCCTTTGTTTGTCTTGTACTTGTTTTCCTGTTGGGATGTCTGTCCATCTCCTGTAGGAGATGACCTCCTCTGTGGAAAGTAAGACTTGATTCAGGAATAAGAAGGGAGAGTTTTCATCCCAGTGAGGATTTCTCTGTAGGGCCAGTGCCCCATTGTGAAAATAAGGAAGGTGACAGAAGATGACTCAATTACTCATGATTTATTTGCATATATTTGCAGAACACTGGGCTAGGTGCTGGAGAGAACAATAATAAAATAATGACTCTACATGCTAGGACTGTGTCGTGTCTTCCTTGATTACTTTGTTTGTCACAACAATCTAATGAGGTAGGTACGTTAATTACATAGAACTGGGAAAAAATGAGGGTTGGAAAAGTCAAATAACTAGCCCCAAATCACATATCTAGTGAGTGTAGAAATAGGATTAAAATCCAAGTCTGTTGAACTTCAGGTCCTCTGCTTTTAACCACCATAAAGATCTGGGTGGATCCCAGCACTCATAAGGTTCACAGTCTAGTGGGAAAGACGGACAAATAAACATGTGACAGATGTGGTAACTGCTAAAGTGTTGATTAGTGTTAGCCACAGTGCAGTAATTCCCACAGCATGAAAATTGCTGTCTGCAGCTTTGAATTATAACTACGTACTCTACATCCTCTACAACAGGGGTCCTAAACCTTGGCACTACTGACATTATGGGTCAGATAATTCTTTGTTGTTGGGGACAGGGGCGTCCTGTGCATTATACAATGTTTAATAGAATCCCTGGCTTCTACCCACTAGAGGCCAGTCACACACTCCCACCACAGTTGTGACAATCAAAAATGTCTCTAGGCATTGACAAATGTCCCCTGCGGCATAAAATTGCCCACAGTTGAGAACCACTACTGTGAAAGATTTAGATTTTTAAGGGCAAGAATTATGTCTCATTCATCATTTTGTTCCCCCACCATCCACCCTAACATACACACATTGATAGAACACTCTACCCAACAGAAGCAGATTAGACATTCTTTTTAAGCACCCATGGAACATTCTCCAGGATAGACCATATTCTAGACCATAAAAAAAGTCTCGATAAATGTAAAAAAATTGAAAGCATCACATGTATGTTTTCTGACCACAATGAAGCTAAATTAAAAGTAAACAACAGAAAGAAATACTGGACATTTCAAACCATTTAGAAATTTAAGCCTTTATAAGTATCCCATGATATAAGAAGAAATCGCAAAGGAAATTAGAAACTATCTTGAACTGAAAGAAAATGAAAACACAACATATCAAAATTTATGGTAGGCAGCTAAAGCAGTGCTGAGAGAAAAGTTTGTAGATTTAAATACTTATATTCTAAATAAAAAAAGGTTAAAAATCAATAATCTAAGCTTCTACCCCTAGAATGTCGATTTTTTGTAAAGATCAACAAAATTAATAAACCTTAAGCTAGGTTTACAAAGAAAAAAGGGGAAGACAACAGCAAAGGATTAAAGTCAGGAATAAAAGCAGTACACTAAAATCACTAAGGAGCCTATAGAAATTAAAATATTATAAGGAATATTATGAAGAACTTTATAGCAATAAATTGAACAACTTATAAGAAATGGAAAAATTGCTAGAAAGACATAAATTTTCAAAACTGACTCAAGAAGAAATACTAAATCTAACTACTAGCAATGAACAATCTAAAACTAAGACTAAGAAACTAATGTAATTCATCATAGCATTAAAAAATAACAAAATACTTAGAAATAATTTAACATAAGCAATGAAATATACCAAATCAACAAAATATTGCTTAGAGAAATTAGATATCTAAATAAATGGACCACACTCTTCAATGATTGCAGGACTCAGTGTCGTCAAAACAGTAATTCTCCTCAAATTAATTTATAGATTCAATACAAAATTCCATAAGGCTTGTTTGTATAAATTGAGAAGCTGATCCAAAATTAATATGAAAATGTAAAGAACATAGAATAGCCAAAAGAATTTTGAAAAAGGACTAAGTTGGGTGATTGACACAGCTTGACTGCAAGACTTACTTTATGGACTTCCCTCTCCTGCTGTTTCTCACCTGTAAAGTGAGGATAATAGTATCTCTACCTCAGAGGATTGTTATGAGGATTAAGTTAATATTTGTGAAATGCTTGGAATTGTACCTGGCATATAGCAAGTACTATGTAATTGTTTGCTAAATAAATGTCCTTGTCTAAATTTATTTCAGGCATACATTTTCCAGGGGACAGTTCTGAGGTGTCAGGGCGTGCTCTGGAACGTGGGTGAGGTACAGATGTTTGCTTTCCGATTTCAGTATTCGAGGGTCTTACCCCAAATAGACAGTATCTCCAAAGCTATGTTCCAAGGAGATCCAGAGTTCCTCTGTATGTGTGTGTGTATTTGAATAGGGAGGACAGATAGTAAACAAGTAAGCATGAAATGAGCATGATAATTCCAGATAGTGGTGTTATGAAGTAAACAAAACAGTAATGTGATAAGCAAGAGTTACTGGTCTTGTGGAATTGCTCTCTTTCTGGTTGCCTCTGTCCCATCCCTCCCCAGTCCTACCCAACCCCCACCTACTACCCCTCCTATGCCAAGATTGGACAGCCAGGGTCAAACAATTGTACACATGGAGTCCACATTGCCACACTTGGTTTGGTCCACTCCTCAGGCTCAAATGGGCCAATTTCCAACATCCTGTGCTTCTCTTTGCTTAAAAGCCCCAAATGATTATTCCAGTGACAACCTTGTGAAAAATTTTCCATGAACTTGGGGATAAAACCTTCTTTTATTTAATTTCATCTTAATTGCATCAATTAGGCTCCTTTCATGTTTGCTCAACAAACTCTTTTGTTTATTTCACTCAGCCCTGAGCAACAGCTGCCAAATGGAGCCTTTGTTCTGAGGGCCTTTTCTAATGGTCTTCACACCAGACCTGTTTGTTCTCCTCAGGGGCAGCTCCTAACAAACTTGAAGAGGTGTGGCCATTAAGCCTCTGAGGGCAAGTTCAGTTGCCAGCTGCCATTTAACCCCCATTCAGTCCCAGGAACGCAAACTGATGCCTTTCTTCTCTCTTTTGAAGGGAGCTGTTTTTGGTTTGGTCGTATGGGGGAAAGGTGTCAAAAGCCCTCAGATAACTTGAGTTTTCTTCATATTCTCACTATTTGACACCCCTGCCCATCACCCAGCGTTCCCTCCCCCACCCCCAAATCACTTTTTCTTTAAGGCTATAGAGATCTTCTAATAGTTCGCTTCCCTACCTTCAGTCTCACCACACTACACCCCATTCTCTCTAGTTGACAGAAGTGGATAATTCTAAAATGAATCTGATCATACCACTACCATAACTCCATCCCACTGCTTCCATGGCTTTTCACAGAATTCAGGGGAAATTGCTCACTCCTAAGCTTGCTGGTCTGAGTCCTCAGGCTTTATTCTCTAGTCCCAGCTTCTTCCACCCCAGGAACGCACTGAGGATGCTTTTCTCAAAGATGGCTCCTATCAAAGATGGCTCCTATCAAAGATCTTCCCTCCTCTGTATGCAAGCCATTTCCTTATTAAGGGAAGGGGCTATTTCTTGGAGCTTGGCTGACTGTAGTGGCTTGCTGGATTACCAGAATGCAGCAAAAGTATATTCTGGAACTTCCAAAGCTAGATCATAAGAAGCTTTGCAGCTTTCACTTGGACCTCTTGGAACATTCACTCCTGGAATATCTGCTCTGGGGGAAGCTGGCTGCCATGCAAGAAGCCAAACTACTCTGAGTCTGCCGTGTCATGAGACGCCCACAGTATATGGGATGGCCCTGGATAATGAGACACCATATGGAGAGGGAGAGAAACCAAGAACAAGAGGCACCATAGATGTTGACTGAGAAGCCATCTTGGAAGTGGACCGTCAGCCCCAGTTGCTTGCCCCAGCTGATGCCAAGTGAATGAGAGATGAGCGACTAGCCAAGCTCTTCCACATTCCTTACCAACAAAATTACAATTGAAAATGACTGGATTAAGCCACTAAATTTTGGGATAATTTGTATAGCAGTAGACAACCAGAAAATCATTTCTTCAGATAATTTATTCAGACCTTCTTAAAATCCATCCAAGGCTATATTCTCATTCACCGTCCTTGCACCTGTTGCTTTTTTTATTTTAAATACCCTTCCTGCACCCTCTGCATGGCTCACTCTTGCTTTTTTCTTGAAAACTTAAGTAGCATTTTCTTTGGCTAGATTCTTTTTTATTTCTCCCAGTCTGTCTAGAATGGTTCTCTGCTAAGATTCATTCAACAAATCTTTATTAAGTGCATACTATGTGCCAGACACAGGATTCAACAGGGAAGCATACTTCTAGGATGTTCTGTGCGTCCCTCTTATGGCAAGGACTCTGCCTTCTGTTTGAAATGCCTTCTGTCTTTGTCTGACAAGGAGCTCCCACCCAGGCAAAAACTCTATGCTTCTCTCTCCAAAACCTGAGCATCTAGCACAAGGCTGTATATAGTAGATAGTCAATAGATTCCAACTAAATGAGCAAATGAATTGTGACCTGTAGTTGGCATTTGCATGAGCAATTGTCTTTAGGTTTCGCTTAGTCAATTCAAGCTGATTTTTGCCAAGTCCAGCTTCCTCAAGTGGAAACATTGTGAAAACCCTGAAATGATAGTTAGTGGTGGGAATAAAGCCCAATAGCAAATTTCCTGGTTTGTGTACCCTTCAAATGCAAATCACAAATATAATGACACTAAGAACCTATAGAATGAGCGTTGGAAAACACTTGCCCAGATATGTACAAGAAAATCTTTCATTTTGAAGGTAAGAAAGAAGATTAGCAAACGTACCATTCGCATCACTCTGGACGGTAGGTGTACCTCTGAACTCAGCCCCTCTGTCTCTTCTGCCCGGGGGTTAGCAAACAGGTAAGAGGATGAGAAGAACCCAAACTCTGAAGGTTTTTTTGTTTTGTTTTGTCTTGACTATAGCAAACAAACTGTGCAAGAGAGGTAGCTCTTCAAGTCAAAGTCATGTACTCTAGCCTGGGGAATGGATTCAAAGGAAGATTTACTAAGTCAGAAACACAAAACCTTCTGTTCGGTCATTATGTCTTTTTGTGCTCATCCTTATTGTGTGCTAAGGAGCCTCCCAGACAGTGTGGCAGTTGTTTGTCACTATGATACAGAGAATGCAAAAGCCCAGAGAAACCGAGCAGTTTGTCCATTATTTCACCCATGGGTCATTTATCTCCTTCATCATGGGACATTGGGCAAGGACTGGAGACATTTTTGGTTGTCACATTGCATGGGGGTGTGGGACTACTGGAATCTAGTGGGAAGCTGCTAAACGTCCTGCCATGCACTGGGCAGCCCCACTGCAAAATCATCCGACCCAGATTGTCAGTAGTGCTGAGGCTGAGAAACCCCAGCACTGGTTTCAAACTTTAGTGTACACAGGAATCACTCAGAAGTCTTGTGAAAATATAGGTTGCTGATTTGGTAGCTCTGGAGTAGGGCCCGAGAATTTGTGTTTCTAGCAAAGTCACAGGGGAAACTGATGCTGCTCCTGGGATCACACTTTGAGAACCACTGGTCCAGCGCTTCCCTTCCCCTTGTACAGAAACTAAGAGGCTCTCACTAAGGCACGATGGGAAAACCAAGGCAGGGAGCCTTTGTGTAGGCCTTTTTGGGGACCTCCCTGACCTCCCAATATGAATCTTTCCCTTGGGTCAGTGAACTTCATTTTAGCTCAGTCCAAGCACCTACTCTGAGCTGGAACTGAAAACAAAACAAAACAAAAACAAAACAACAACATGCTTGAAAGAAAAAGAGCAACCTCAACAGGAAGAGAAATCAGCCACCACTTGGGTCAAGTCTTTGGCACATTCCATGAAGGACTCGTGGAGTAGATAACAAGAGCGCCAGTTCTCTGGAGGGGCAGCCAGACCAACAAAAGTTCAATTAGTAAGTCTTGGCAAATAAAGACAACAAACAGTTTGGCAATAATAAATTAAGGCCATGCTTGGCTGTCACCCAGGCTCGATACTGTATCCCTGCCAGGCTTTGTGAAAGGGTGGCTTTGAAGGCTTCTGAAAAAGGTCCATTTCTCAAACAATTCCGGAAAGCTTTTGTTTGTGGCCATTCTGTTCTTCCCTTCGCTCCTTTCTTCACTTATCGTGAAGGGCACGTCCATGAGCGTTAGTCTTCTGCTCTCCCAAGAGTTTGCCAGGTCACCTCCCTTCTTCCCAAGACGGTACAAGGAGTCCATTGCCCACTTCTGTTGTCACCACTTCTGTTGTCACCATGGAGGACACCCATAGATGGGACTTCAGGGATGGGTGACTCAAAGAAGTCAGCTTTCTAGTTTAAAAATTTTGTTTCCAAGAAAACAGAACAAAGGCTGCTCATACTTGGAGACACTGTTTCCATTTTGAATGTATTTTTCAGGGTAAGAAAATGAAGCAATTTGCAAACTTGGTAAGCATCTTAAAACCTTGCAGAATATAGTGTGGCGTCCACATCCCTCAAGATTATCTGTACCCCCAAAGATGTCGCTAATTGAGGATAATTGTCGATTATTGAGGATAATGACATTATCTAATAGGTATTAAGATTTTCCTATGTGCCAAACATAATTCTAAGTTGTCTACATCTGTTTAATTTTTTTGAAAAGTCTTTGAGATAGACATTTTATTATTTTCATTTTACAGATACGCAAATAGAAGCAAAGAAAAATTAAGTCATAGAGCTAGAAAGGGATGAGTGTTTCTGAGACAGGGATAGAGATTTTATTTCCTTTGTGGAATAATGCAGTCTGGTTCTTGCCAATTGGGTAACTCTTGTGTATTAGGTGGTTATTCTATAACCTGTAGAATGTCCTGTACCTGCTTTAGGCAAATATGTTGCTGGAGACCAACTGTTACCTTCATTGGGTGAGGTGCTGCTGGCAGGAAATTGGTGTTCCAACTATTCTCTGGCTGCTGACGCTGATGTTTAATGGAAAGGATTGCACTTAGAGAACTCTGAATGCACAGGGAGGAGAATACAAAAGGGCAAAAGGGCCTCCCAACAAAAAAGAAATGGCAGACTCAGTTAACTATATATGGAATTGAATCTCACTGGGTGACTTTAGGTTTGATTTTAGCAATCATCAAGGTCATTCCTCACCCCCATCCCAGTGTCCCAAAAGGAGCAGTGGAGGCTCGGGTGATGAATCTACCCAAAAGATGCACAGTGAATGGTAGAATTAAGACTAGAACTTGGGACAACTGACTCTGATTGCTCTTTCCGTTATACCACTCAGCCGCGTATCATCGGTAGATCAGTAGCATGAGCCATGTGGAATTTCTGATCCCAGTGGATTTGGTAAAATTCCCAGTGAATCTGAGCCTCCAGAGAAAGCTCACCTGGTTTAATTTCCTACCTTCGTAGAAGGTAGAGTGAGAGTAGCAGTGAGATAGGCATGTTCTTAGGTGTGCAGTTAGAGGTATGGACTCCACACAATGAGCATAGCTTGCTTATTTGGCAAACATCTTTGAGTCCCACTGTGAGCCAAACCCTGTCATGGGTTACAAAGTCCAGTAAGACGGTGCTCTCTAAGCTCAGTCCTACAAGAGCCTAAGATCAAAGAGACTAAGTCATCAGCATCCAGAGAGCATTCAGAGAAACGCAGGCAATGAACATGGGGAAAGACAGTTAAGATGGAATGGTGGGGGGTCTTGAATGCCAGGCCAGGCAGCTTTCACTTTACTCAGGTGGAGTATGGGAGACCTCCTGAGCTTCCTAGTATTTTTGACGTGGATAGAGTTCTGTTTTGGGAAAAGGAATATGGCCGGGTGCCCAGATTTGGGGGCTGACACCAGGTGGCAGGCATAACAGCTAGAAGAATATTGCAGCCATCCAGACAAAAACTAATGTAGTAACGCAGAAATTTTACACCTAGGATATATCAAATAGAAGTAAAAACATCCATCCATAAAAGACTATACAAAAATGTTCTCAGTAGTTTTATTCATAAAAGCCCTAAATAGAGACAACCCAAATCAATGTTCATCAATAGGAGAATGAATAAGCCAATTATGGTATATTTATAAAATGGAATACTACTCAGCAATATTTAAAAAATGAACTGACGCACAGCAAAGTGTGTAGGAATCTCAAAGACATTATCCTGAGTGAAAAAGCCAGGCATAAATGAGTACAGACTGCATGATTTCATTTCTGTGAACTTCAAGAACAGCCAAACTGACCTAAGATTAAAAAAACAAAACAAAAAACAAATTCAGAAGAGTAGTGGCGTGGGGGAGGGGAGAGATTAGGCAGGACTGCAGAAAAACTGGGAGACAAAAATAAAAATGTGCTAGATCATGATAAAAGCATGGGTTAAGTAGATGTCTCCACTTGTCAAATTTGTACAGCAAAATTTTGTGCTGTATAAGTTTTGTATAAATTTTGCCTTACTTGGAAAATAACTGTAAAATAATAACAATTGAGCAAGGGGTGAAGGAAGGCATAATATTGGTAATTGTCAAAGCTAAGTGGCATACATGGAGGTTCATTGTACTATTCTGTTTATTTTGTATATTTTTGAGATTTTTCCATAATAAACTTAAAAATAAATAATAGGCCTAGATCAGGGCAGTGGGAGCTTCGTGCCATACATTATTAAATAGAAGTCAGTTCGTCCCTGGGTGTGAGCCTGGTACAATGTGCTATAAAATTCAACCTTGGACAAATGGCACCACAGACTTGCTCCCATGGAAGCCAATCTCAACATCAATTAGGCCCTTTACATAATCTCCGATTTGTGATTAAACACATTTTAAAAATACCATTAGTTATGGGTCAGAGCTACGGAAGCCTTTGATTCATAATTGGCTGATTGTTTCCAAAAAATTAACTAAGGGAACAATAATACCCAATTGGCTCTGCAAAACCATTGCAAACACACACCCTAATTCCTGCAGCTGCCCAGAGTTGAAAGGACTTCTTGGTGAGTGGGCCCCTACCCACCTCTCCAACCTCAGTATTTCAAAATGTATTAAGGGACTATCTCACTCCCTGGCTCAAAACCTCTCAGAAGCTCCCCACTGTCTTCAAGATAACGTCCCAATTCCTTGGCATGGCCTGAATCTGTCTGGTCTAGCCTCAAAGGACCTTACTCACTATATCCTAGTAACTCTGGCCTTTCAGATTATGGAATCTTAGTATTAAATCCCAATTGCAAACTCATATTCATTCCTCTATTCTTTCACTCATTCATTGATTCATGCAGTAAATATTTTTTTAAGATTTGTATTAAAAATATAGCTAATATATAATATCATATTAGTATCAGGGGGTTCACCAGAGTTAAACATTTATATACCTAAAGAAGTGGTCACTATAAGTCCAGCAACCATCTGAAACCGTACTACGCTATCACAATATTATTGACCATATGTCTCATACTGTACATCACATCCTCATGACTAATCTGTTTTATACCTGGAAATTTAGACCTCTTATTCCTCTTCCAGTTTCTCCCCCTTTTTAAATTTATCAATTACAGTTCACATTCAGTATTATTATTTTATATTTATATCAGGTGTACAGCATAGTGATTAGACATTTATATAATTTAAGAAGTGATCCCCCTGAGTAGTTTAGTAACAACCTAGCACTATATATAGCTATTACCATATCATTGACTATATTCCCTATGCTTTACTTTACATCCCCATGACTATTTTGTAACTACCAATTTGTACTTTTTAATCCCTTCACCTTTTTCACCCTGCCCCTAAACCCCTCCTATCTATCACCAAAAAAAATCTAGTACCCATCTGACACCATACATAGTTATTACAATATTATTGACTATTTCCCTTATGCTACACCCTACATCCCCATAACTACTTTGTAACAACTGCTTTGTACGTCTTAATCCCTTCCTCATGTTTCACCCACACCCCCAACCCCTTCCCATCTGGCAACCATCAAAATGTTTTCTCTATCTATGAGTTTGTTGCTGTTTTGTTTCTTAATTTTGTTCTTAGATTCCACATATAAGTGAAATCACAATGCATCTGCCTTTCCCTATCTGACATACTCCACTCAGCACAATATCCTCCAGGTCCATCCTTGCCGCTATAAATGGCAAGAACCCATTCCCTTCCATGATTGAGCAATGTTCCATTGTATATAGGTACCACCTCCTCTTTATCCATTCTTCCATCTATGGACACCAGGCTGCCTCCACATCTTGTCCATTGTCAACAATGTTGCGATGAACATCCCTTAGAAGTAGTGTTTTGGGTTTCTTCAAATAAATACCCTGAGGTGGGATTACTGGATCTTTTTTACGGTTTCTATGTTATTTTTTATACTTATTACATCTTTGTTGAAGTTCACTAAGTGCCTTGAACATCCTTATAACTGTTGTTTTGAATTTTGTCTCTGGTAAGTTGCTTGCCTCCATTTCGTTTAGTTCTTTTATGGGATTTTTCTCCTGTTCTTTAATTTGGGATGAATTTCTTTGTTTCCTCCTTTTGGCTGCCTCTCTGTGCTTGTTTCTAGGTATTAGGTAGATCTTCTATGTCTTGCAGTCTTGGCTGGGTGGCCTTATGTAGTAGGTGTTCCATGGGGCACAGTGGCACAGTTTCCTGGTCATCTGAGCCAGCTGCTCCAGGAATGTCCCTGTGTGGGTTATGTGTGCTCTTTTGTTATAGTTGAGCCTTGATTGCTATTGGCACATCAGTGGGTGGTATTGACCCTCAGGCTGACTGATGGTGGGGTTTGGCCACGTCCACAGCTTATGGACTGCTGTGTGGGAGGTTTACTCCACTAAGTGGGATTCACCTCAGTGGGCTCTGGTGCCTGTAGAGACCACCCTTTGGGTGGGCCACTTGTGGGGCTAATTAGGCAGTGCTCTGCTATGGTCTGAAGCCAACCTCCAAGTATGTTGGTTCTGGGTCTCTTGAGAGGGCCTTTGGTGCAGGCCCAGGTCAGCCACTGCCTGTGGCTACCTGGTAAAAGCTACAAAGTGATCCGTGGTTGTTCTCTGCCTGTGCTAACCTGGAGGCGCATGGGAGAGACAACGCTACAAACTGAGGACAGCTGCCACAACTACCAGGTCTGGGGTAACTCCCAAAAAATCCAGGACACCCGGAGGCCTGCTGCCACCTGCTGGGTCCCTTAAGGTTCAGCCACTGATAAAGACTTGTGTGGTATTCGAGTTGGGTGAGGCAGAGTCTCAGGGGGTCACTAGAGTGGGAAGAGTTGTGGTCACCAAGTTAATGTAAACTCTGGTTTGGTGTCAGTGCTGAGCTTGGAGCAACTCAGCAAAAGTCTCAGAGCACACAGAGGCCAGTTGCTGCCCCCTGGAGCCTGTGGACTATGATAGTTTTCCAAGAAAGAATGCAATACAGGAAGGATTGGCTACACATGGAGAAAGTGCTTCCAGCTGTGTACGAGTTGGGTGGGGTGGAGTCCCAGCTGAGTCAGCAGGGAAGAGCAGTGGAGTTCACCAGACCAATCAGATTCAGATTTGGCCTGTAGGCGTGGTCTCAACATAGGAAAGATGGCTCCTGCCTGTCAGCTGCAGGGGAATAGGACCCTTGACCAGGAAAATGCCAACTATCCTCCAGTCCTTGCCCTCAGTCTGCCCCATACCTCTTCGAGGCCCCCCAAGTCATTGTCCCTCTGCTGGAGCCCAAGGTAAGTGCCTGCAAAAAGTGAGTCTGTGCGTGGGCCATTTATGAGGACATCTGGGTTTCCTGCAGCCCCCTGTCCCCACCCGAACAGTCAGAATCTCCACTGTTTTTCACAGCCAGACGTTGTGGGGGCTCCTCTTCCTTTTCACAGCCAGTACTCTGGGCTGGGGAGCCTGCTGTGGGGGACTGGGGTTCCTTGATCCTCCAGGTGTAATCTCTGTGGCCGAGATATCCCTCCTGACTCTCAACTGCCACAGAGAGGTTTGGGGCCTGTTCTGCGACTCTGCCCTCCTATCAGTTTCGACGTGTCTTCTTTATATTTTCAGTTATAGGACTTCTGTTTGGCTAGACTTCAGATGGTTCTCCAGGTTGATTGTTCTATAATTTAGTTATAATTTTAATGTATTCACAGAAGGATGCAGGCACAGTGTTATCTCCTCAGCCATCTTGGATCTCTCCTGTTCAGTAAATATTTCATGTGACTTCATTTTGTGTTGGCCCCCGTGCTAGGCACTGGGGATTAAATGATGAGCTGGGGAGTCAAGGAGCTTTAATTCTCAGAGGAAGACATTAATCAATAATTACATATCTACATGATTACAAATTGTGAACTTACAAAGAGTTGGAGAAAGGGCATTCCAGGCAAAGATAACAGCAGGGACAAAAGTGCCAGGGCGGAGAAGAGCTTGGTGTAGTTGAAGAACTGATGACAGCACAGTGAAGGATGAGGAACAGGAAACCAGGTGAAGTTGGAGAAATAGCAAAGGGCCAAGTCACACAAGTCACGCAGTATCTTGTAAGCCAAAGTAAGGAGTTTGAATTTTCTTCCAAAAGGTAGGATTTTAAGTAGGAGGAATGATGCAATAATCTATGATGTTAAAGAATTGCTATGGACTACTGAGTGGAGGAAAACTTAAAAACCAGTAAACCTGGGAATCATGAGACCTGTTAGGAGATGACTACAGAAGATTAGGGCAGTGGAGAGTTCAGTCCTCCTGGTTTACCTGCAACTGAGAGCTTCCCTGGGGGTGGAGCTTGAAATACCAAAACTTGAAAAGTTACTCACCCTCCAGGTCAGACATGATGATGTTTTGCATTATAGACTTCAAGATAAAGTTCAAGATGGAAGGATGTGAATGGTCTAGAGCAGGGGTGTCTAAACTTTTTTCAACGTTTTTACCAAGGGCCATATGAGGTAAAATACACAAACAGCCGGGCCACTCACTCGAGGTGAAGTATGTATTGCCTCACCTGGTTTATTTAAGTAAACTAAATATATTTTTGGAATTTGCTGCGGGCCAATTAACAATGGATTGCGGACCACAGTTGGCCCACGGGCCGCAGTTTTGACACCCCTGGTCTAGAGGTAGAGGACTTTTGTTGATGGACTGGACAAAAGGCGTAGAGAAAAAGGGCTCAAATTCTGGCTTTTGCAACCAGTTGGTAGATACTTCTATTGAGAAGGAAAGACTGTTTCCCATTTCTCTGTCTGTCTAAAGGCTTTTTGAGCAGAAAGCAAGCCAACCTAGAAACATAGAACGAGAGAAGCCAATTACTCACTGTATAATAACTTCCAGGACTTCTGGCAAATAATTGATGCCTCGCACGAGGGCCAAAGCCGTGGTCATTCAGGAGTTTATCTTGTGTCTAGTTTTCGAGAAGGTCAAAGCAATTTATAAACTACATGATGATCTTTGTAAAACCTTTATGTGGCACCAACTAAGAGATAGACGAAAGAAGAGAGAAAGATCAGGTTATCAGTTACTGGCTTGTTGGGAAAGCCAGTGCCTCACCACGCTCACTGGACAGCTGACAGCAAATAAGAATGCATTTTCTTTCTTTCTTTTTTTTTTTTATTAGTTTCAGGTGTACAAAGCAATGTAATAGTTAGACATTTATCATTTATATCCCTCACACAGTGATAATCCCCCTCTCCCCATCTACTACCTCTCTGACATCGCACACAGCCGTTACAGGGAAGAATGCATTTTCTTACAGAGAGCTGGTTCCTCCCCAAAGAGAGGGCGGTGTGGCTCAGTATGCACAGATTTTGGGTTCTGGTCCTGCCTCAGTCACTTACTAACTGCATGACCTTGGGCAAGTTACGTAACCCCGTGAGCCTCTATTTCCTTGCCTGTAAATGGAGGATAATAACGTACCTTGCAGCACTATGATGAAAATTGGAGATAAGATACATATTTGCTACATAATAGGCTTTCAATAATGGCGCCTGTCATTACCTCTGTGCCTCCTTCTTCTCATCTATAAAAGAAGGGTAGTCTCCATTGTATCTACCTTTGCCAAGCATGTGTAGTTGAATTTCTATGGATTAAATGCACGTGGGATGTGATTCTACTGTGATTATCAAGGTGAGAGTTTCTTTGCAAAGATTGTATTTTTCTTCCCAAAGCTAAAGAAACAATAGATGTAGTAAAGCAAAAGGGACAGTAAATATAATATTTCTTAATGCCACTACAGTCACAATTAGTAATGTAAATAAGCAAAGAATTCATCCAGCTAACTAAGTACCAAAAAAGCTGTATCCATCATCTGTTATTGAGTGACATGTATTGATTTACAATAAGCCACCATATACTATATGCCAGATAGTGTGCGAAATGCTTTACTTGTATATGCAAGAAGTAGCATAGCCCCAGTTAATGCTGTTGAATTAATTGCTTGGGTTCTGATCCTGGATCTACTGTTTACTAGCTGTGTGACCTTGAGTAGGTGCTTGTCCCATCTGATCCTCGATTTTCTCATCTGCAGCATGGGGGTAATAACAGTGCCTTACTCACTGGGTTGTTATAATGAATTAGTAATAAAAGCAAAGTGCCTGAATAATGTTTAGCCTAAACGAGGCGCTCAAATATTAGCTTCTGTTATCAGTACTTCATCTGTACCTTAAAACTACTAGGTAAGAACTTTTTTATTATTTTTATTTTCTAGACAAGTTTATTAGGACAGAAAGTTTATATAATAATATTTAGTTCATATATACTACAAACCCAAGACATGCTTAGTGCTTTACATAGGTTCCCTCTCTTAATCCTTACAGCAACCCCATGAGGTAGGGGCTGTTTCAATTCCGTTTTTCAAATGAAAACACCAAGGCTCGGAGGGAACACTGATGAAGGAACTGGTTTGGAGAAAAGCCCACTTGAATTACTAAACAAGAGGCCAGAATAGTGCTTGTTCCATAAATAGCCCTTTTCAGTTTATCTCCATTCTGGGTTAAAAGAGATCATCTTCCTTTAAATATATTCTGTCCCCTTACCTCTACTGTTCTTTGCCTGACTGTTGTATGTGTATAGTGTGGTGAAATCGGTGGTTTATTCACTTCTTCCACAAGCATTTATTGAAAACCTACTGTGCTAGCTGCTGGGGACACTGAGCAAAGATCTGTTCCTTGTTTACACTTGCACGAGCACATGAGGAGACTGAGAGAACAATTTCCCATATAGCATTTATCCACACACATCACCTCTCGAGATGCCTGCTGGGAGAAGATTCCCTGGTAATCAGAACTCAGCCAAGATGTTGACCACATGAGCTCTTCTAAGAGCTAATTGATCCAACTGGTCCTGACTAGCTCTCCAACTGAGGGAAGGCTCTTTGAAGATAGGACAGCTCAACAAGGGAAAACACAGATAAGTATGACGCGTTAGGACTTGTGGCAGAGGCTTAATCATTTGATTTTTCTCTACTTCTGCCGAATGATGTTTTAAAATCTTCAGGTTAAACTGGTTCACTTGAGTTACTCTGATTTATGTCTATGTGTCAAGATTATTGACTAACAAACAAGTCAGGGCAGCTGTACAGGGTTCTGGTCAACCCAAAAGTGTCAGGAAAATATCTGAGTTTTTACATAAATGGTATTAGCACTTTCTCCATATTTAATGTTGTGGTCATTAGGGTTTCAAACCAGAAGCTTGCAGAGTCTAGTGTGCCAGTTTGAAGTCTTGGTTTGCCTTGAAAACTCCTGTGACCTCACCAGGGCCGTTCACCACCAGCAACCTCAGTTTGGTCCTTTCCCATTAGACTCAGTCAGCTGTTGGGTCCCTTTCAAGACTAATATCCTGTGATTTTCGATCTGATTTCTAAGCAGGTCCTAGTCCCTAGGAATTCCACACCCATGGGGCTTGACTGTATGTTACTCACAGAACTACACTTCCATGCTCTTGTAGACAGGAAGAGAAACATGGGAGGTATTCTTAAGCTAGGAAAACTGCACATGAAGTCCTCATTACTTGGTAAAAAGGGAGATTTGTTTTCTACACTGGGTTACAAGGATGGCTGTATTTATTTTCCTTATCATAAAATGTTCTAGGAATACATTTGAGTCCAAACAAATAGAAAAGAGGGGGGGGGGGCATTTTTTTTTCTACATTGGCAACTCAGCACCCCTTGGTCCCAAAGAAGATGTGCACTTTTATATGACTAAGGGGTGTGGGACTAGCCAGCCGTCGAGGCTCTGTCCATCAAGGTCTTCTTTCTCACCTCTTGCACTCTTCCAGACCTAAGTAACCACAAAGACATGGCAAAAGTGCAGGTAGGTATTTTGGTACCTGGGATTCCAAGCTTCTACTAGGACTGTTCAGCTTTTCAGAGCCAAACCAATAGGAAATGACTTTTCTGTTCCCACCCCACCAACAGAATGAAAGAAAAAAAATGCCAAACCTGGTTTGGCATGTGACCACAGTAATGCCAAAGGAAAGGGGCATGACTGAAAGGGGAAGGCAATAAACCTGAAGCCACCATCCCTACCCCCTCTATACACAATCATTTACTCACTCACTCACTCACTGCTGCCTGTATCTCTTTCCCGTTTGGTGAATGGACAGTTACGTCAGTATTAATCTCAACAAGGATAACACTAAAACATTGAGAACCCTTAGAATTTCCCTCAGATGAGGCCCTAAAGCATAGGAGGTAATTTAATTCATTGCCATTAGATTTTGGAAAAGGATAATTTCTCTTAATTTTTGCCAAAGTAAACAACCAATCTCTCCTTCTCAACTCCTTTAATCTCATTCCAAACAAATCAGTCACTCTTTTTCCCAAACGCTGGAGTCCTGCGTCAAACCTGTCTGTGATGATGCTGCTAACAGGATGCAAATTTGAATTTCAAGTGGGTTATTTATGAATCAGTAGAAAAAAAAAAACTATTCCAAACTTACTACAAAGCAACAGTAATTAAGACAGTGTGGTACTGCGTAAGGATAGATATACAAACGAGTGGAGTAGAATTAAGAGTCCAGAAATAGAACTTCATATTTATGGTCAATTGATTTTTCAACAAGGATAATAAGACAAATTAATGAGTAAAGAATAATCTTTGCAGGGGGCGGACAGGTGGCTCAGTTGGTTAGAACTTGAGCTCTGGGCAACAGGGCTGCTGGTTCGATTCCCATATGGGCCAGCGAACTGCGCCCTCTGCAACTAGAATGAAGTTAATGAGCTGCCACTGAGTTCCTTGGTGGCCAGATGGCTCAGTTGGTTGGGGCGCCTGCTCTCAACCACAAGGTTGCCGGTTCGACTCCCGCAAGGGATGGTGGGCTCCGCCCCCTGCAACTAAGATTGAACACGGCACCCTGAGCTGAGCTGCCGCCGAGCTCCCGGATGGCTCAGTTGGTTGGAGCACGTCCTCTCAATCATAGGGTGGCCAGTTTGACTCCCACAAGGGATGGTGGGCTGTGCCCCCTGCAACTAACAACCGCGACTGGACCTGAAGATGAGCTGCGCCCTCCACAACTAAGATTGAAAGGACAACTGCTTGACTTGGATAGAGCTGATGAGTTTTGGGAAAACGTTATACTAAAAAAGAATAATGTTTTCAACAAATAGTCCTAAGACAACTTGATATCCACTTGCAAAAGATTGAAAACTTAAGGGTTCAAATGGATCCCTACCTCATACCATACACAAAAGTGAATCATTGACCTAAATAAAAGAGGTCTAAAGTACAGACCTTTGAAACTATAAAACTTTTAGATAAACTATAGGAGTAAATCTTTATGACCTTGGGTTAGGTGATAGTTTCTTAGAAATAACACCACAAGTACAAGCAACAACAAGAAAAAATAGGTAAAAAGGATTTCATCAAAATTGAAAACTTTTGTGCTTCCCAGAACACTTTGAAGAAAGTGAAAAGGCAACTCAACAGGAGAGAAAATATTTGCAAATCATATAGCTGATCAAGAGACATGTACCTGAATATATAAAGAACTCTTGTAACTCAACAATTAAAAAAAAACAAATAACCCAATTAAGAAATGGGCAAAGAATTTGAATAAAAGGCATTTCTCCAAAGAAACTGTACAAATTGCCAATAAATATATGGGGGGGGAAAAAGCTCAATATCATTAGTTATTAGGGAAATTGAAATAAAAACTGCAATGAGATACCACTGACATCCACCAGGTAGCTATAATAAAACAGACAAGTAGTAACACGTGTTGGTGAGGATGTAGCGTAATTGGAACCTTCGTACGTTGCTGGTGGGAATGTAAAATGATGCAGCCCTTGCGGAAAACAGTTTGATGTTTCCTCAGTAAATTAAACATGGAGTTACCGTATAACTCTACCATGTGACACTCCTAGGTATATACGCTAAAGAATTGAATACATATGTCTATACAGAAAGGTGAACATAAATGCTCATGTCAGCATTATTCATAGCCAAAAGTGAAGACAACCCAAATGTCCATCAACTGATGAATGGATAAACAAAATATGACATCCCCATACAATGAAATAAGATTCGATAGAAGACTGAAAAGGAATGAAGTTCTGACACATGCTAAAATTTGGATAAACGTTGAAAACATGATAATTGAAAGAAGCCAGTCATCACAAAAGACCACATTTTATATGATTCTGCTTATATGAAATGTCCAGGACAGGCAGACGATAGAGGCAGAAGATAGAGTGGTTGCCAGGGTCTGGAAGGGAGAGAGTTGGGCAGGAAAAAGGAATGACTACTAATGAATACAGGGTTTCTTTGTGATGGAAATGTTCTAAAGTTAGGTTATGGTGATGGTTGCACAGTTCTTTGAATATACTAAAAGCCACTGAACTTTATACCTTAGATGGGTAAATTATATAGTATAGTGTGTGAATAATATCTCAGTAAAGCAGTTTTTTAAAATATCTTTGGAGTCATTATTGACCCCTCTCTTTCTTTCACACTCTGTGTCCAGGGAATAAGACAATACTGTTGGCAAATGGACCTTAAAAGTGTAACCTGAATCCAACTGCCTCTTGCCTCTTCCACCTCTCCCACATCATCTTTCATGAACTTCTGGAGTCGCCCCTAAGAGGTCTCTTTGCTTTTATCATTGTCTCCTACAATCTCACCACAATAGGCAGCATGATCCTTTTAAAACAGAAGTCAGATCATATCACTTCTCTGCTGAAAGCCATGCAATGATTAACAACATCCTGCCTGGGAAAAACTAGAGGTCAAATTGACCAGGTGCTGCAACAGATACATTAGAAGGGAAAGAAAGGGAAGGCGGAGGACCTGTGGGCTGAAAGCAATTTAAAAGATTATTAAAATTCAGCTATGGTGAATAGAGGTGACATACAAACTCAGGTGACAAAACGGAGAAAACGAGCACGTGATTAAGAAAAGAGTCAGGATGGTGGTCACATTGTCACTGGGGCAGGGGACTCTGGGACAGAGACGTGGAGGGGCTTCTGAGGAGACTGGCAAATTTACTTCTTGACTTGGAAGGTGGTTAAAAGAGTATAGGCCTCATAATAGTTCACTAAGATGTACCAATGTTTTGTGTGATTTTCTGCATCCGTAGCTTCTATTTTAAAACAAAAAACTTTTTTATATTTAAAAACACAAGCTTTGGGATACCTCGTCATATCCCCCAGTGAAAAGCCAAAGTCCTTAATTAAAACAGTTCACAAGGCCTCACAAGACCTGGTCCGTGTTACCTTTTTAATCCATTCCTCTCTCACTCACTTTGCTCCTCTGTGCTCACCTTTCTTCACTCTGCTCCAGCCACAGTCTCCCTACTTTTTCTTGAACATTCCAGGCATGATCCTCTAGCTCTTCCCTCTGCCTAAACATCCCCTTGATTCACTCCCTCGGCCCCTTCCGGTCTTTGCTCAGGTCTCATGTTCTCAATGAAGGAGGAATACATTGTTGAATATTTAAAACAGTCATCTGCCTCCCTACCTTAAAATGCGGATGCCCCTACCCTGTCCTTTTTCTGTTTTCTATCATCTATATCACCTATTATTATATAGAGTTCACTTATTTATTGGGCCCATTTTTGTGATCTGTCACCCCACTAGAGTGGTAGCTCCGTGAGACAGCTCACCTTTATCTGTTTTCTTAACAGATGCATCCTACGAGATAAGGCCTGAGTGACTTGGCTAGTAACGATACAATGAACCACTTTTAGATGTAGACAGTTATTTACATGGACAGTGCAAAGAAAAATAAGCCGAAGGTGCCAGCTTCCCACGATTCTTTTCCCACAAACCCAAGGGACAGCCCTGAAAACAAAAGTCTCTGATGGCTACAGAGAGAGCTGTGGGATACTCTGTTGCTGAAGAGACAATTCTAGACTGCAGCCAAGTGGTTTCATAGTCTGCAGCTGTAGTCTAAGGAAGGCAAGGCAGAATGCCCCAGGACCCAGAAGGTGATGAGAAATGGGAGACAGCAAGGTGAGGGGAGACGGCCTCAGAGAAATCTTCACAAGCCTCACATGCTCTTGTGTTCTGGGAGGACCATGAGGCATTCTGCCAAGACTCAGATAAGCAGCAGTTTGAGCCTCTGCTTGCATAGTCTCCGTGGATGCCTGCAAGGCTGCTGGGAGCCAGGGCAAAGCTGTTTTCCCGCAAGTAGGAATTCAATAAATACTTATGTAATGAATACGTGAATAGCTGAAACCCACCCATTTGGATTGAGCTATGAGGAGAGAGAACAAGAGATGTAAATTTTTTTTCTTTTCCCTTTTTTTTTTTTTTTTTGTGGAGCAACAATGTGGTTCAGAAAGAGGAGCATATGCTGTGGAGTTAGACTGTTTAGGGTTCCAAATACAGCTTGGCCACAGAGCAGCTGGATGAGCTTGGGCAAAGAGGTGTTGTATAGGCGATTTCTGTAATCTTTATTAACTTTATATTTTATATTTGAATATGAGATTTTACATTTGCAAAGACTCCTTGGTCCATTTGCCTTCTTTCCACCCCACCCACTACCCCAATGCTTGTGATGGTTCCCCATATCTCTCAATGAAAATGCTTGGTTTTGCATTGCGCTGGAGATTTGACTGTTGTTATGATTGGTAAGTTTTACAGATAATAGAATCACCTCACGGAGAATGGAGGAAAAAAGAAAAACAAAAATCACTCATATCTAAGAAGCTTAGCATAGTTGCTATGAGCATTTTAATACAATTCTTTCTAGTCTTCCCTTCATATGTAATATAAATATATATAATATGCAATACCGTGTGTCCCCAAAAATAAGACCTAGCCGGACAATCAGCTCTAATGCGTCTTTTGGAGCAAAAATTAATATAAGACCTGGTATTATATTACATTATATTATTATATTATACTATATTATATGAGACCTGGTCCTATATTATATTAAAATAAAACCGGGTCTTATATTAATTTTTGCTCCAAAAGACACATTAGACCTGATTGTCTGGTCTTATTTTCAGGGAAACACAGTATTTCTTGAGGGCCTAACATGTGTCATATGTTAACACATTTAATCCCCTCAATTACCCTTTCATCTAGGTGCTGTCATTAACTCCATTTTAAAAATGAGGAAGCAGAATCACAGAGACGTTTAGCAGCTTGCCCAAGTCAGAGCAGGAATTTGAACCTATGCAGTTAGCTTCCAGTATGTGTTGTGCATTTAACCAGCATCATACCAAGCAAACAATCTTACATTCTAGAGTGAAGGCTCCCTTTGAGCTGCTATAACAAAATACCACGGATGAGGTGGCTTATAAAGAGCAGACATTTATTGCTCACAGTTCTGGGGGCTAGAAGTCCAAATCAGGGTGTCAGCATGGTCGGACTCTGGCAAGAGCCATCTTCTAGATGCAGACTGATGACTTCTCATTGTATCCCCACATGGTGGAAGGGGGCAAGCTAGCTCTGTTTTTAGAAGGGCACTAATCCCATTCATGAGGGTTCTATCTTTATGACCTAAGTACCTCCCCAAGTCCCCATCTCCTAATGCCTTAGGGGTTAGGATGTCAGCATAAGAATTTGGAGGAGAGACACTGTTGGAGGTTATGTAGAGGATGTGACCACCAATGGACCTGGGCAATCAGACATTTCTTATTCCTGTCCAATGTCCTTGGAATGACATTGTGTCCACCGTTCCCACACTAGGAGCCATTTCAAGGACTCAGCCTTGAGAGAGTAAAATGTTGTGGAGATCATCGGGGCTGTGTATATTACTAAACCCTGTTAAGGTCTCTATATAAACTTTTAAGATTTTGGCAGGTGGGTGAGGAGAAATATTTGTCTTGAGGATGCCCAAGCAAGCCTCAGATTTAAGTTCCCTTGTTTATTAAACCTGCCACCTCCAACCTGGACTGGCCTGTCTCTTTCTTTGGGCTTTCCTTGCCCTCCAAGAATGGAGCCAGTTTTGAATATCACCCAGGGACCTTCCAAGGTTGTGAACTAACAGACCCAGACATTCAAACTATAGCAGAGTCAAAAATACTTTTCATGTAGAAACATATTCCAAAGTACTAATTTTAATTTCCATCAAGTGACTGTATCATGGTTTCCTTAATCACTTCTCCTACCTTTGGAAATTTACATTGTTTTAAATTTTTCACTTTTATAAGTAAGAGAGATAAATATCTTTGTACACCAAGTCTTTTCTGTGGTTAGGATTATTTCTCAGAAGTGCAGATACAAGGCCAAAGATAAGAATATGTACTTGGCTCTGAATCCTATCACCCAGTGGTTTTCCAAATTGGCCCACTTTCTGTCAGTAGCCAGCAGCCTCCTGACTCAGCCCTGAATGTTCTCATCGAGTAGGTCCTGGGTGGTTCCCAGGAAGCTCCATTTTTACCAACTCTCCTGGTGGTTCTGATGCTGGCCAATTTGGAAAATGTTTAACCTACGTGTCTTCCTTTCCCAAGCAAATATTCTAGGATTTTTGTATGAGTTAACTCTTTTCTACCACCTTCAGGAATGAATCCTTGATAGTACTACCTCCAATTACACAGGAGAAGTTGCAAACACTAATTTATTCAACAAATGCAATAAATGTATATGGGTGCTAGACATATAACACAAAGTTCTCACTTTCACAGGGCTTACATTAGGATATGACTACACAAGAAAACAAGTAAAGAAGATGGTTTTCAGAGAGTGATAGATGCTGTGAAAGTTCCAAAATGCAGTAATGTGATAGAGCATAGATAAGGGGCCTAGGAGGAATTACTTTATGCAGCAGGTGACACTGTGTGAAAAGAAGGATGTGTAGATCTGCCAGAAAGCATTCCAGGCTGAAGAAACTGCCAACTTGAAACGTTGCAAACAGAAGCAAAAGGCCAGCGTGGTGGAATGTAGCTAGTAAAGGGAGGAATATAGTAAAGGAAAGGAGAGGGAGGCAAGGAGCAGATGACACAGGGCTTATAGGCCTTGGTAAGGAGGGTCTGTGGTTACATGTGGGACACCACGGTGGGGTTTAAGCAGGGGGTGACAGGCTGTGATGCACACTTTTAAAAGATCACTCCAGTTCAAGTGTGTAGACGGGAGTGGAGGGAACAGGTAGCAATTGAAAGACTACCTAGGAAGCTCCTCCATTCCAAGCAAGAGACGATGGAAGTTTGGCCTAGAATCATGGTAAAAGGAATGCAGAGATGTGAATAGACTCCAGCTATATACGGAGGCAGAGAGAGTGGGACACTCCACGGAAAAACTCGTATCTCGTATTATTTTAGCTAAGAGCAGACCCAAGAGGTAACCCCCAGGATGAGTGAACTGAAGTGGAGGGTGTTGGATTCTAGTTCTCGCTCTCTCAGCATTCAGCCACGTGACCTTGAATAGGTCACTTTATCACTCCTGGCCTTGCTTTCCAGAGTTGAAAGAAACATCAGATAATTGCTAGTTCCAACATCTTCCACCAATTTTTAATGTAATTTTCTCTGCGTCATTCCTCCTTTATTCAACATATATTTATTGGATGCATGCTACGTGCCAGCACTGTATTAGATATTAATGAATCCATCAGGCACAGCATCCTCTGTGGAGCTGACAGCTTGGGAGAGGTGGCTGATATTAAACCAATAATTATACAAGGAATTATTTCAGTAGCTATTGTGATAAGAGCTGCTAGAGAGAACCACAAGGGATGTAGGCTTGACTGGAGGCCATGGAAAGGCCTCCATGAAGAAGGGGCATTTCAGATGTGGCGTTTGGTGAGGGCAAAGTCTATTTAAGACAAAAGCCGTGTTTTGTGAACTTTGATTGCAAGCCCTAGTTACCTTAAAGTCAGCTGCTTGTGACACCGAGGTGACTAGCTCAGGCCGGCTACAAGGGGCCACATGGTTCTGGGTACATTGTCTCCCGAGGTCAGCTAGTTCTAGTTCTACAAAGCCAAACATTTGTCCTAGAATTGAATGTCATCAGGAGGGACATTCTATGACCGGATGTCATGATACCCCAGAGTAAAGGACGCATTTGGCAACACATCAGGCACCTCGGTCTCTTTCTTTGCCTCCACCCCGGGTACTGGGAAAGGACACCAATTGCTGAGACTGCTGGGGCCAGATTTGACCTATCCACTTGGAAAACAGGCACCCTCCCCACTTTCAATTTTGATGATTATATCAGGAATGCGTCTCTTCAGTATAAGACAGAGAAAAGAATTTCAAGTTGCTCTGGTCATTTCTGGAAGTGACTGATTATTCCAGTTTCTCCATCCACCCCTCTCCTCACTCAACTGTCACAGGAAGACACTGATCGGGCAAGAGTTTTCAAGGCTGTGGGGCTGATGTCTTATCTGCCTTAGCAGCAGGAGTGATCACACTTTCTTACTTTCTTCCTCTTTGGAAGATCCCAGACAAACTCTCACTGTAGGTGACGTAACCCACTGGCCAGACCCAGGAAGTTAGCACGTCTGACAACACTGCAGAAGGAGAAGAAGTCCTTTTTCAGGGGCAGGAGAGCATAAAAGGAGGACGACGGGGGCTCTATCTCCAGGCCCTACCCCAGTGTACCAAGGAAGGCCCACAGCCCATAAGGAGTGTGCCCTGTTTGCCTATTAGTTTTCTATTCAAGGATGCTGAGATAATTTTAGAAATTCATCTTTATGGAATATTTTCATAAGTCTGAACAAAAGCCCATGGCCCCACATCTATCCCCACAGCAAGGCAGTGTTAGGTACAATGGTTAGGTGAACAGGTTCTGCAGCCTGACGGCTTGGGTTCAGATTTTAAACTTGTGAATTTAGGCAAATCATCCGCTAAGCTTTACTTTCCACAACTTTTCGTGGAACAGATAAAAGCGCACTTATCATAGGTTGCTTTTTTTCCCTTTAAATTGAGGTGTAATTGACAGAACACATATGAGTTTCAGGTGTATGGATTGTAGGCTTTTACTCTTTGAAAAATGAGCTGATGTAGGTAATGTGTGGAAAGGGCTACAGACAGAAGCGGACCTGCTGCCACTTCTCTGTGTGACCTTGGCCAAGTCACTACCTGTGAAGACACAGGGTCTGAACGCGAAAAGAATGAAGTAAAATGGACTCGAAGATCCTAATTAGCACTTGATGATTTTTTAGGAGGGCTCAAATTAGTCACTGGGAGGAAGTGAAAGCTCCAGATTAGTAGTTTGGTTTTCAGGGCTTCCTCCTCCCTTTTGGCATCTTCACACGAGCCCCTGCCCTCGGTTTCCCAGGTGCTCCTAGTAGGAGGAGAGCACCTGCTCATGGCTGACAAGAGATCACCCATCCTGCCTTTCTCTCATTGCAAATGAGGGAACCAAGGTCCACACACATGAAGGAGCCACCTCCCATCACGCGTCCCAGAACCCGGACTAGAACCCGCTTTCTCTTACTCTACATTTGCCGTACCCACTGTTTCTCCTCTGCCACCCAAGTAAGTGGTAGAGGCACAGGAAGGAGTGACGCCTGGACCCCCAATGTCAGGAGCCTTGCTTGGAACTGAATGACCTCCAAAGGAGCCAAAAACACAAGCATTGGGAGGCCAATTTTGCCTCCAGTGTTGGCCCAAGCTGGCTGTGTCTTTCGAGTAAACAACCTCATTCCTGTGTGCCTTTGTTCTCAACTCTACCCCCAACGACTCTTAAAGCATGACTTTCCCAGACCTTACTGATCATTATACAAGAAGTCCCTAAGGTGATAAAAACCTTGATTTAGATATGAAGTCACCCAAAAGGATTACTCAGCCCCTGGCTCCTGCTGAGGAGGAAAATTCGTGAGAAGCTTGAAGCTCAGTTCCCAGGGTTTTGCACTTGGCTTTAAAGCTTTCTCTTCCAGTGAGTGAACAAAGCCCATTTAGAAATCCAAACCTACCCGCCAGCACCTGGGGTCTCGGCCCAACTCCTGGATTTGTGAGGCCCAGAGAGAAAAGCTCCTGCCGCTTGCCTCAATGAGCCTATTATGCATGGCTAATTCCACCCCAGAACACTGTGTCTTTGAGGGCCTGGCAGCAACTGGTAGTACCTGTTTAGAGTCAGTACATTCTGTTTGCTGGAGGGATAAAGGGAGAGCAGCGCACACCACATCTCATCATCGTAAACGCCATTTCGGGTTAATGATTACCACGTACAGTACTACTGTAGTCAAACTCTGCACACACCAACTGCCCTTCCCATGGAGGCTGGCGGGCCGTGCATAAAGGGGGTCATTGTGTGCTCTGCGTGAAGGAGGGAGAGGTACCTACAAGTGCCAAGTGTGGTCTCAGAGCTCACACACTTTAGGAGGAGGGAGGGTGGGACGATGTTGGGACACAGATATTTTCTCATTTTATAAGACAATCTATTTACATTCACTGTTGACACTGGGGTACTGTTACTGAAGCTGGAATTTGTGTCATTCAATAAAATGCCCTTTCAGCCTACCTTGACATTATAGAACATCAACGAGGTCCCACAAAAACAGTTTCCATCTCTGGCCAGAACCGGTTCTTTCCCAGCCAGAGCCCTTCTCCTCTGCTGGGGAGTCGTGTGGGCCTGTCTACAAACTGACAGCTGGTGGGTGTTTCTAACCACCTGAATGACTGAAGTTGATAGCTATCAGGCCCCAACCAGCCTCTTCTGTTGGCCAACGACAAAGCAAGAATGTTCCCCTTCTGAGGTCTCAGTTTACAGGCTTTTCACATTGATGATGAGGAAAGGCTTGCCACCTGCACTTTTATGTAGAGGTTCCTCCCAAGACAGTCCAGACATGGCCTTGAATCAGCCCAGCTGTGACCCCACCTGTTTCCATTGCCACCTCCAGACAGGAGATTGCTCTGGGGCTAGAAGAGTGCACCCTTGCCCAACTTTGTGGGTCAGCAAAACCAGTTAGGTGATTTGGCAGGACCAAGCAGACCCTCCTCTCTTAGGGAAAAACATCCCCCAATGCCTAAAATTCCATCTTTAGTACACACTTTCTTTGTGACAAGCATTGCCCTCTGTTGCAATTCTCACTTCAAGTCCCAACAACTCTGGCAGAGGAAGGAATATACATTTTAGCACAGAAATACATTTATCAGACTGGGAAAGGTCACATGGAAACGTTGGGTGTTGGACATGGGGGGGGGGGGGGCGCACTGAAAACAGGGAAGGGAGTCCCAGAAGGAAATAAGTTGAGTGTTAAGAGGAGTTTTGGCAGCAAAGGCACCATGAGAGTATTTCCTGAGTGGCCAGAGTTACAGATTCCTGTTTCCTCTTCCCCCTTAAAACAAACAAACAAAAAAACATAGGCTTTTAGGGACATTAATTTATAATGACTATAGAGGACACTGTTGTTTACCTATCCAACAAACAAGATTCCCCTTTCTTTTGGGAAACTTTCCTTCATACTTCACATCTCTGTGGTTCAGGTGAAGCTGAATTTACCTGGAGGCTGTGAGCTCATCATCTAGGCCTGGTCCATCAGATCACTGTATCCCACAGTCCATCCACCACAGTCTTTTACATCAATAGGCAGGCGTGTGGCTGAGCTAAGCCAACAAAATTCAAATGCTTTTGCTGAAACTATTGGAAAAGGGGAACTGTCTTCCTGCCAGTGGTGCTAAGCTGATGGAATGTAGGCCTAGACCGCTAGTGGTCTTCTTACGATGGCATGTGAAGAGCCTGCCGGGGAGTGAAACCAATTCAGAGGAGTACAGAACCAAACTTTCAGAGACCAATGTTCGTTGTGATAGCATTCAACCACCGTGCTCTGATTACACCTGCCAGCCTAACCTCTGACTTTTTAGTTACATAAGCCAAAAAACTTCCCTCTCTTCCTTAAGCCAGTTTGAGTTTCTGATGCTACAGAGCAAGTTCTCAGTGTACTGGGACTTTCTCATATAGTTTGCAATGATGTTCATCCCCAGCTACTGGCAGCATTTTTCTCTACCTGATTCTTCCATATTCCAGTGAACTTTGGCCCAAACCTGGGCCTGGTATACCCACTCACTAAATGGGGATTATAGCAGGGCAGCTAGAAGGGAGGGAAACAGAATTACTGGTATGGAAGAACTTTGCTCTCCTTGGAAGATGCACACTGTAGAAATCCAACGTCGTAAGTTCACACAGGTGGTCATTTTGGCCTTGAGAGAACTCTAGAGCTTTGCCACTCAAAGTGAGGTCCCTGGACCAGCAGTCGCATCACCTAGAACTTGTTAGAATTGTAGAACCTCAACCTGACCCTGACTTATGAATCAGAATTTGCATTTTTACAGGGCCTTCAAGTGATTCATGAACACAGGAAAGGTAGAGAAACATTGCTTAAGAGTCCCCAGGAGGGCAGAGCCCCCGGGAACACGTCAGTTTTATATGCTTGGGTACTGTGCATGGTCTCAGTTAAAAGTAGTTTCCCATGTCTTCAAGAAGTTTGAAAAATACTTATCACGTCAATCTCCCCATTTCACAGAGGGGTACACTAAGGCTGAGAAAGAATAAACGACTTTTCTAGGATCAGAAGCATTTGCTCAGTCCAGATGAAAAACAAGGGTTCTGAAAATCTTTGTGGCCTTGAGTTAGACAAAGATTTCTTGCATAGGACACCAAAAGCATGATCCATTTAAAAACATGATAAATTGGACTACACCAAAATTAAAAACTTCTATCCTTCAAAAGATATTGTGAAGAAAATAAAAAGAGAAGCCATCGTCTGATAGGAAATATTTGCAAAGCACAGATTCAATAAAGGACTTGTATCCTCTCAAAGTCAATAATAAGAAAACAAACAACCCAACTGAAAATTGGAAACATATTTGAATACATATTCACAAAAGAAGTTATATGGATGGCAAATAACCACATAAAAGACAAACACCTTTAGTTATTAGAAGAATGCTAATAAAACCATAATGAGATACGTGTACCTACCTACCAGGTTGGCAAAAACAGACAACAAGTGCAGTGAGCAGGATGCAAAATACCTCAAATGTCCACACATTTGGCAAGAATGCAGAAGTGGGACAGCCACTTTGGGAACAGTTTCATAGTTTCTTACAAATGTATATACATACACGTATCATCTGACCAAGGAATCCCACTCCTAGGTATTTGCCCAAGAGAAATGAAAACGTAAAAATAAATAAATGGACAAATAAATAACGCAAAACAGTTTATTTCACATGCAAAAATAAATAAATGAACAAATAAATAAATACAGTGTATACGCAAACAGTTATGGAAGCTTCAGTCACAATCACCCACACCTGCAAATCACCTAAATGTACTTCAACTGCTGAATGGATTAAAAAAACAAACTGCGGTACATCCATAACATGGAATACGCCTTGGCAATAAAAAGGAACAACAACAGCAAAAAAGGAATGTGGGTGAATCTCAAAAGCATTGTACTGACTGAAGGAAGCTAGACTCAAAAGGCTACATACTGCACGATTCCACTTACATGACACTCTGGAAAAAACAAAACCATAGGCATAAACATCAAAGTAGTGATGGCCAGGGGCTGAGGTAAGGGGAGGTCACTGATTATAAAGTGGCTTTTTTGTATAACTGTAAAGTGGCTGCAAAGTGCCACAAACTGGGTGGCTTACTCAACAGAAATTTACTGTCTCACGGTTCTGAATGCTGGCAGTCTGACAACCAGGTGTTGGCTAGTTGATGCCTTCTGAGGGCCACGAGGGAAGGACGTGCTCCAGGCTTCTTCCCTTGACTTGCTGATGGCCATCTTCATGTTCACATGATGTTCTCTATGTGGG
The DNA here is from genome assembly GCF_057876585.1 of Rhinolophus sinicus. Taxonomy (NCBI): domain Eukaryota; kingdom Metazoa; phylum Chordata; class Mammalia; order Chiroptera; family Rhinolophidae; genus Rhinolophus; species Rhinolophus sinicus. The sequence continues at coordinate 166,136,118 of NC_142514.1, forward strand.
TCTGTCTTCAAATTTCCCCTTTGTATAAGGACACCCATCGTACTGGGTTAGAGCCCACCCTAATGACCTCATTTCAACGTGGTTACCTCTGTAAAGACCCAATCTCCAAATAAGGTCACCTCCTGAGGTGGTGGGGGTTAGGAGGTCACCATACGAGTTTGGCAGGGACACAATTCAATCCATAACAGAAGCATAAGGCTATTTTTTGAAGCTATGGAATAGTTCTATATCTTAACTGTGGCGGTGGTGCCATGTGTGTATGCATGTATTTGTCAAAACTCGTGAAACTGTACACTAAAAAGGGTAAATTTTACTGCATGTAATATAGCAGATCTTCTGAATTTTTCTTCAAAAGATTATTACTCTTTCCAATCTACTGTGCTATCCTGACTATAGCTGACTATGCCATGTGTTTCAGGCATCCATGGGTAAGGGAGATTATTTTTTTAGAATCCTGAGTAGGACACAGATTCACAGAAAAGGCTATTTTTCTGCTATGTGAATAAAGATTCCATCACACTGAATAGCCCATTTAATGAACCGCCTTTCTGGAGTGGGATGAAGTAACACAAAGTGAGGGCCAGCTGAGAAAATCTGGTTTGGACCTGCCACGGTTAGCTGGGGCCGGCCTCCACTGCCAGTGGAGAGAAACTGCACATCTTCTGGAGTCTCAGCCCTCACCTGAGGCCACTCAGAGGACACCTGCAGGAGAGGGAGACAGGAGATCAAACAGCCTGCCAGCTACACTCAGATACCCAGGAAAGAACTCAGGAGGTGACCTCATTTTCACGGGAGGGGAACAGGTGGATGAACTTGCTCCACACACTTCACTAGGGGGAGGGGATGTGTAGGTTAGACACACACAGACCTTGCTTCATAAAGGAGGAAAAATATTGGAAAGAGCCAGAGATAACAAACCTTGCAGCATCCACCTCCCACCCCCATCCCTGGCAGCTTCTTCTCCCCTGTGCATTCTTATCTGTCTTATTCTGCCACCATGTGACTTTTAGCCATTCTGCAGGTCCCTGACTGTACCTGCTTAGGCCAGGTGGAATTGCTTGACCAGTAGTGGAAGCAGAAAGTCTTTGTTCCTTTTTTCCCTTTGTGTGTGTGTGTGTGTGTGTGTGTGTGTGTGTGTGTGTGCATAATCTAAGCCAAGGTGTATAGGGATTAGGGATGACTGAAGAAGAGAAATCATGATTTTGGAAAAATCTGAAGTGTAGATTCCGGGAAGTTGTTCTCTTTGCAGACAGCTCTTTCTGAGCACTCGATCTCATCAGTCTGCACAGGAGCAGTGTGGCTGAGATGGGAACTCGTACCTACTGCAACAAACAGGGAGCCAAGTGGAAAGAAGGGATCTTAGAGCAAATCTTCTTGAGGAGCTGATCAGAATGGACTCCAGATGCAGCTGACCTGGGGGAAGGAACGTGGAGCTACATGGCAGTGTGCTGGGCCAGACTGCTGTTGGCATGTTGGCCGGCTGCCGGCCAGGCCTCCCAGGTGTTTGACAGCAAGGCTTGTTCTTTCCGGTTATCTGTCAGAAATGAGCTCACTGTTTTGTTAACCTTCTCAGCCTTCACATTTTCACAGATGCTTTGTCTAGCTTCTATTCAGTCTGGCCCGGCTGTTTTATCTTTGTGTTTTTATTTCAGGTACTTCTTTTTTTTAATCTCCTGACTTTTATTTCCTAAACTGAAACAAAAAGTTTCCATTTCCATGGACTTAGTTTTCTCATCTATAAAATAGGAGTAGAGGAAGGGTGCCTCCTTTAGTTAGGTCTGTGTCCAGAAAATACAGACTCAGAAGGTCTGATTTTCCAGGGTTTTTCCCCCACACATTTATAAACACCACTAGAATCTATGTGCCACACACACACTCTCTCTCTCCCTCTCTCTATTTCTCATTTAGTCTTCACAATAACCCTATGGGGTAATATTATTATCTTCACTTTACATATAAGGTAACTGAGACATAGAACTTAAGTGGCAGGAAGGCAGGATTTGAACACCAGGGTTCCTACTCGTTTTTTTCCCACCAGCTTTACGAGATACAATTGACATATAACATTGTGTACGTTTCAGGTGTAAAATGGGACAGTTTGGTATATGTATATATTGTGACACAATGACCACAATAAGGTTAGTTAACACATCCGCCACCTCACATAGTTACAATTCACTTTTGGTGATGAGAACTTTTAAAATCTACTCTTAGCAACTTTCAAGCATACAATACAGTGCTGTTCGCTACAGTCGCCACGCTGTACATTGAAGACAGCTGTACCTCCACGTTCATTGCAGCATTGCTCACAATAGCCAAGCTATGGAAGTAACCTAAGTGTCTGTCCACAGACGAATGGGTCAAGACAATGGTGTGTGTATATAATGGAATATTATTTAGCTTTAAAAAAGAAGGAAATCCTGCCATTTGGGACAACATGGATGATCCTTGAAGGCATTCTGCGAAGCGAAATAAGTCAGACACAGTATGATCTCCCGTATATGCGGAATCTGAAAAACAGAACTCAGAAGCAGAACAGACTGGTGGTTGTAAGAGGTGGAGGGTGGGGGTGGGGGGGTGGGGAAATGGGTGAAGTTGGTTGAAAGGTACTAATTTCTAGGGTTCATCCTCTTAACCCCTTCACTATTTCAAGTCCAGTTCTACATCTTCTTTGCTGTGTGATCACTAGTGTATCATTTGGACTTTCTGAGCATAACTTTTCTCCTTTGGCAAATGGAGACAATTTTATGGTTCTCGTCAGAAATGACGAGCTGCTCTATGGGAAGGTGGTGAAAACCCCCGTACTGTCAGCTTTCCACAAGAGCTCTCTTGTTCTATTCTTACCTCTTCTCTTCCCTCGTTTCCATGTTGGTGGCCATTTGGGTGATGATGCCATGACCTTTCCCTGAGCGTTCCACATAACAAGAGCTAACCGTTTGGAGCACTTGTTACACACCTGGTACTACCTACACGAAGCACTTTGCATGCTTGTTTCCTCTGCCTTTGATTTAACAGCAACCTGAGAGGCAGGTGCTACAATTATCCCTCTATTACTGGTGAAGCTGAGGTACAAAGAGGTTGGGTGACTTGCCCAAGGTCCCATCGCCTGTCGGTGGGGAAACCAGTACTCAAAAAATGAGGTCTGTCTGGGCCGTTCTGTCACCCAACTGTGCTACAGTGCTGAGGAAAAGAACCAGGGTGAGAGCAGGGGGAAATTGTGTGGCTGAAATGGAAGGCATCTTGCAAACTCTACCCATAAGGAAGATCAAGAATCTGAGGGGAAGAGTCTCATTATTTTATTTTATAATTGACCTTTTCATGTTTTTTTTCTGCTCATTCGTGCTATTGGTTGATAAGTGGGATTCTCTAAATATCCAGATACGAGACAAGTAACTCTTACATGAAATTTTGTTTATGCACATCCAGATACGTAAGAATATGGAGAAGGAAATAAGCTAGTTGATCATTCATAGCCTGTGTGGTCTATTTTTGAGTAAAAAACAAGATAGGAAATACTACCACTGCTGTGTTTAGATGTCAGCTCTTTACTTTCAAGTCCCTACTTAGCACTTTGCATTGGCCTGGACAATGAGCTGTTCCTCAATAAATTGTTTCGGGTAACTGAGTTTTTTCTAGCCTTCCCTTCCCATCTACCACCAAGGATCTGACATTCCCACATGCTGAAAAGGAAGGAGGCAGAGACAGGGGAATGGCCCAAGAGAACAAGTGAGTCCATGTGACCTGGGTCCCCAGACCCATGAAGTCAGGGAGCACAGGGTAGGGTGTGGAGGTGGGGAGGGGGGCATGGCGGGGTCGTTACCATAGCTGAGCAGTAAGAGGCAGGGCCTGTGTCAGGCAGGGTCCAGCCCAACATATAAAACAGACAAGCCTAGCATCCCCGCCTGCCCAGCCTGTAGTTACAGGTTCCTCTCTAGGGCCCTATCACCTTCTCACCCTCAGGCACTCTTTCAGTAACTCTTCCCGTGAGGCCTTCCTCCCTGTCAACTAGTTTCTGCTGTGTATCTGTGAATTGGTTTCCAGAACTAGTGACCTGACAGTATTTGAATGTTAATAGAAACTTTCTGGGAACCCAAAAGAATGAATCACGGAATTCCATTTCTTCACAGGGGAGGGGACTGAGCTATCTGCTGGTCTAGAGGTTACAGATTCACATGTGTCCGGGTCAGGCAGTAAATACAGATGCACGAAGCAGCACATCACACTAGGTGATGGTGGGAGACTGTGGCAGAAGGGAGAACCATGCCTCATCAAAAGGCAGTCAGTTTCCCGCTTTTAAAAACACTCTTTAGTCAAAATAAAAGAAACACAAATAAAAACAGATAAGATACACCTTAAATGCAACGGGATTTCCTGGCTTAGATCCTGGGACAGAAAAAGGACATAAGTGGGAAAACCAGTGAAATGGGAATAAAGTCTGTAGTTTAGATAACAGTAATGTACTGATGTTAATTTCTTAGTTTTGACAAATGTCCCGTGATTGTGTAAGACGTTAATATTCAAGGGAGTTGGGTGAAGAGCACACGGGAACTCTTTGGATTAATTTAGCAACATTTTTGTAAATCTAAAGTTATTCCAAAATCACATGTTTATTAAAGAACAAAACAGCTACATCCATAGGTGAGATCTATGACAACAGCAGTTACACTTATTGAGATATGAGGCTTACAACATCTAAGAGCTTTACATGTCCTGATCCACTTCATTCTCATGACAATTCTATCAGGTAAATCCAATTGTTATCCTTTTATTGATGAGGAAACTAAGGCACAGGCAGGTTAAATATTGTGCCCAAGGTCACACAGTTACAATATGGTGGAGCCAGCCTTCTAATCCAAATGCACAGTATTTTTTCCTACACCAGCCCACTTGTGGGATGTAAAACATGTCTGTCAGGATTAGACGTTCACTAGATGTCAACTTGTAACTAGGGGGCAGGGTGGGGAGTACAGTGAGGTGAGGGAGACGCCTCCTCCTCTGATGCGAAATTAAAGAGGCGCTACTACCTCACACCCATTAGAATGGCTACTATAAAAAAACAAACAAACAAACAAACAAACAAAATAACAAATGTTGGCAAGGAAGAGGAGAAACTGGAACCCTGGTGCACGTTTGATTGGGGCGTAAAATGGTGCAGCCACTGTGGAAAACAATATGACATTTCCTTAAGAAATAAAATATGGAATTATCATATGGTTTGGCAATTCTACTTCTCAGTATATATCAAAAAGAGTTGAAAGCAGGATCTCAAACAGGGTCACCCATGTTCATAACAGCACTGTTCCCAATAGCTGAACAGTGGAAGCAACCCAAGTGTCCATGGATGTATGAATGAATAAGCAAAACGTGGCATAGACGTACAACGGAATATTATTCAGCCTTAAAAGGGAAGGCAATTCTTACATAGGCTACAGCATGGGTGAGCCTTGAGGCTGTTATCATATGTTAGGTAAAATAAGCCAGTCACAAAAAGGTAAATATTGTATGATTCCACTTACATGAAGTATCTAGAGTTGTTGAATTTATAGAGACTGGAGATACAATGGTGGTTGCAGGGGCTGGGGGAGGAGGCAATGGGGAGTTCTTGTTTAATGAGGGTACTGTTTCTGTTTGGGAAGACGAAGCGTTCTGTCAATGCATGGTGGTGATGGTGGTGATGGTTTCACAACACTGTGAATGTACATAACACCACTGAATTGTGCACTTAAAAAAAGTCAAGATGGTATGTTTTGTTATGTGTGTTTTACCACAATTAAATTTAAAATAAAATAAAAATGTGAGGGGCACAGAAAATGTAGTCATCAAGATAAATAATACGCTAGTGCAGTGTCTTTTAAAAATCAAAATTAATGCAAAAGAACCCACGAGGAAAAAAATATCAACGTTTGAAATAAAGACAGGATGAGGGACAGTGTCGTATCAAAGTGCGTTGGAGTCGAGGCAAGAGGAAAAATTGGCTATGAAGATCATGAAGGACACACCGCTTGATAGCATACGGGAATCTTAGGAGTAAGTGGGGATGCAGGGTATATACATTGAAAAAGCTTCCTGGGTGATTCTGATGTTTAGCATTTCCTGACCCCACCCATTTCAAGGGAAAAAGAAAGAAACATTTCAATATGTGTTGGAGGAAACGGACGTCCAGAGTGGTTAATTCTCACTTACTGGAGGTCATTAATCAGCAAATGAATTCATGGTGGCACATCTGAAAGCTCAATGGCCAGAGAAAGATCCACGTGAGGCTGGATGCCCTGGTGTCTCCTTCCAGGGCAGTTGTGCCTCAGGGGCCCTGGGACCCAGGCTTTGAGGTACTCATTAGGACACCAAGCCTGCGCATCTGGGGCAGGATCTTTTGGATCTCTCAGCTCCAGGCTGATTTTAAAATGTGCTTCAGACCTAACCTCCCGGCACCCTGCTGCCCCTTTGCCAACTCTTTTGGGAAGGTACAAATGGGGAGGCAGCAGGGACAAGTTTCTGCAGCAACACCTGGGGTTTAGGTACTGCCATTAGCAATGCAAATGCAGGGGAGTGTCGGTTGCTTTATTAAATGGAGCTCTTGGCACGTCCTCAAGCCCCACTCAGGTTCATCTGTCATCCCCTAGTCAGCCCTGGGAGCCAAGTGGATGGGCTACATGTGCTAACCCAGCTCAATTAATACTGTCTCAAAGCTCAGGATTTATGAAGGCTTATTTCTTAATTTTTTTGGATCCTGATGCTTAGCGTCATGAGATCCTGCCATGAGCCCTGTAGGCTCCCACCCTCTCTCGGCCTGTTTCTGGTTTCTCGACAAGGGAGCAGACAACTCTTTCTTCTTTCTCAGGCTTCGGGATCTGGCCCTGTCTGCCTCTCAGAGTGTGTTGCCGGCCTCCCCAGCCTCACTGTTCTCTCTCAGAGGCTTTTGCAGATGAATTGCCTTCCCTTGGACATACCTCTCGTCTACCTGTCCCTCTCCATTCCCCCAAACACCTGGCCTCCTCCCTGGTGCAGTGGCTCTCAGCTGTGGGTGATTTTGCCCCACAGTCAATTGACTGGGATGTGTGGGTGGGTGCTGCTGGCATCTAATGGGTAGAGGTCAGGCTGCTGCTGCAGATTGTGCACTGCACAGGACAGCCCCACACAACAAAAACTTATCGGGTCCTAGATGTCAATAGAGCTGAGGTTGAGGAACACTAGCCAAGCTAATAAGCAGATCCCGCAGCCCTAGGTCAAGCACCACTTCCTTCCCTCGGGAAGCTCGCTCTGACCCGACTTTCCTGCCACCCTCACGCCCTGACCACTACCCCAAAAGCACACCAGACCCTGCCATTTTCAGGGCATGCCCCCCTTCTTTTTTTCAGAGTGCTTACCATAATTTGCCATTTATATTTTTGTGCTTTTATTTGATTAATGCCTCCTCCCGCGCTCCAAGCTGCAAGGTTAGGGACTGTGCTCACTCACCTTTGAGTCCCCAGAGCAGAGCTGGTTGCTTGATGCACACATGGTAAGTTCCATGGGATCTGTTGGATGAACCAATGGATACATCCTCCCTCTATACTTCCTATAGAGGACCCTCCAGGTTCAAGGCAGCGCTAAGGATCTGCTGGGCTGAAACAGCTGGGATCAGCCTGTGTGGATCCCTGACTGAGCCTCTCCCTTTCCCACTCCTCTTGCCCCTCCCTCTCCTTGGCCATTTTTTCTCTCTCTCCTCCCTCTCTCCCTCTCTTTCTCTCCCTCTGTCCCATCCTCTTTCCTTCCCAATAAACAAATATGTATTGAGCACCTACTGAATACCAGGAACTATTCTGTATCAAGTACACAACAATGAACACGACAGACACAGAACTTGACTTCATTCACCATCACTCTTTTGGGAAGACAGTGGTTAAACAAGTTATCACAGTGTGGTGAACGTCCCAAGGGGAAGGAAATGGGAAACCTAAACAGGGCGGGAAGGGTCAGGGAAGGACTCCTTTCTTCTTTCTCTTCCTCTTCACAGTCCTCTTACTGGACCTCTGTTCCTACCCCTGAGCTGGGATTAATGTGGCTAATGTGTTAAACTATAACCCTTGGGAATCATCTCTAAAGCAGGTACCGTGTTTCCCCGAAAACAAGCCAGACAATCAGCTCTAATGCGTCTTTTGGAGCAAAAATTAATGTAACACCCGGTCTTATTTTAATATCATATAAGACCGGGTCTTAGCTAACATAATATAAGACCCAATCTTATATTAATTTTTGCTCCAAAAGATGCATTAGAGCTTATTGTCCAGCTTATTTTTGGGGAAACACAGTAGGTATAGGTATCGCACAAGACAACTGCTGGGGGTATAAATAGAAAATGTTAGAGCTCTGTATATTTATTTTCACCTCACCCTTATTTGAGTTTTAATTTGGGGGCATATTTGATAATGTACATAATTATCTTTGATTGAGTCCCTGGAAACAGACTCTGAAATGTGGAGATGCATGCAGGTTTATTGGGGAGTGGCCTCAGGCGATACACCTGTAGGGAAGACAGGACTGGGCAGAGGGAGCCGTTGACCTGAACACACAAGAACAGAGGCTTAACCATCCTACAGGGAGGCTGTGGAGCTAGGATGGCCCTTCAGAGTGGTCCTGAGTTAAGGCAAAGGAGTTGGGTTTTTGTACCCCCATCAGCCAATCACTGGTTACAGGCCACGTCTGGGAAGGCATGACCTTGGTGAACAGTTTCCTTCAGTTAAAAATAGTTTCCAATGAGGAATGCAGTTGGGAGGCTCCAGCAATTGGTACACTCAGCTGCTGGGAGATGGAGACATCAGCTCTAAAGAAGGGATCTGGGCAGAGCACCATCGTATCTACCTAAGAATCTACCCATAGAGCAGTACACGGAAATTTCACACACACACACACACACACACACACACACACACACACAAACACACTCACTCACACACACACTCACACTAATGCTTTGGGGATTGTGTGCCCCCAAATGGTATTTTGATAGGGTCATGTCATCCAGAAAGTTTGAAGACCATCAATTAAGAGTAGGGATACCCAACTGATAAAAGGACACCTTTTTATCAGTTCACACCCACACTTCCATTTCCTTTATGAGTCCCCTGTTTCCAAAAAGTTCCTCTCAAACTGCTGCATTAAGTAATGCATTCATTTCCCTATTTTGAAAGGAATGAAAGACAAAAACAAGTCTAGATGATAGAAAGCAGGACAGGGAACTACCAAAATTAATCTGATTTGGACTTCTGATATGACTAAGTTTTAGTTGATACAGTGGTTAAGAGTCTGGGTTTGAAGCCTGGCTATCTGGGTTCAGATACCAGTTCTACTACTTACTATGTGAACTTGAGCAAGGTAGTTAACTTTCCTCATTTCTGTTTCTTCATCTATAAGACAAGGATAACATAGCACTTACTTCATAGGATTATTGTGAGGATTAAATGAGCTATTATGTGTAAACTGCATACGATAGTATCTGAGACATAGTAAGCACTCAACAGATATTACTCAATATCATTGACCTACATGTTTCTTCCCCCATGGAAACGGAGGACTTTGACTTTTGGAATTATTGTGGAGCCCCTTATATCAGTTAAGATCAGCCTTGGCTGTGACAAAAACCCAAAGTAAGGGGTAGAAGGGTGTTTCCCTTTTATAGTATGCTTTGCCTGCTAGTATGGCGACTCCTCAGTCTTCAAAGAGCAAGAATTCTTCACGCTTGTTGCACATTATCTTTAACATGAAGATCCCACCACGTGGCCCAGTATGGCTGCTCCAACTCCAGCCATCATGTCTGCATTCCAAGACAGTTGGAAGGAGGCAGACACACCTTCTACCTTTAAGAACATTCCATGGAGGTCGCACACTTGCTTTTGCATCCATCTTTTAGCCAGAACTTAGCCTCGTGGCAAAGCTGAGCTGCAAGGAAGGCTGGGAAATGTAGTCTTTTTCTGGGTAGCCTCATGTTCAGCTAAAATGTGGATGGGAGATCTATTACTTAGGAAGAAGGAGAGAGGGGATATCAGAGAACAATTAGCAGTCTCTGCCTAATGTCCCAACTTTGCTCTTTACATCAGAAGGGCAGGAAGGCACAGCCCATGATCCATAATATTTCACTGATAGCTAATGTTGAGTCCAGAAGGATACATAGAACTGTTCTTTCCTGAGTCTGAAGCTGATCACTGTGATCCCTTGGGGCCCACTTTTGGTGTGGAATCTAGAATGGATTCTGACTGAGCCACCAGTTGAAGGGCTTCTCCTCTCCTGGCTTCTCAGGGAATCTCTTCTGGGAGCTTCTCTAATCACACAGCCCCCATGGGTCCTGGACCCCTTAAATCATTCTACTTCTTTCCTCATTCCACCTTTTCCCTTCCTTGGCCTTTAAGCTGGTTGTTTGGCCACTGTTTTTCCTCTGTTTTTCAGTGTTGTGGTGATTTTCTACAATGACCTTAGGACAGCTGTACTCTAAGAGTGGAGGGAGATGAAGGAAACTTGACCATGGGGGCCAGCCGCAGCCAGACTTGTATTATCTCAGATGTGTTAGCCGCACAGGGGCTGCCTCCTATAGTCAGTCACTCCTGTTGTTATTCAAGCCTGTCTCAGTCTCTTTTCCACCTTGACGTACCTTTGACATAAGTGCCCTCTCATTAGCCTTCCTTGGTGTGTGCTTGCCTCAGAACGAGGTGGTGGTAGGTTGTCAGCTGGTAGTGTCCTAGGATAGGTTCCCCATTGTCCTCTACAGAGACCACTAAAGATTGCAGCTGAGAGTTAAGTGGATGGCATTAGCAGGGCCCTGGTTACTCATGGAACCCCCAGAGGGCAGTAGACTTTATTTCTTATCAAGACCCAGATAATTGGAGTAGTCCAACTGGGCACTCCGGCTAAGACCCTCCGCAAGGTGCAAGCCGTGATGCTCCAGGACTCTCCGAAGTTCTCCCTTGTAAGTCCAGCTCGCCTCAGACTCATCAGGGGCCCAGTGATCTCTCCTGGACAAGGGACCTCTCCATCTCGATTGACTCTGGGACTCGGTTCGTTGTTAAATTCTATTCTATCTTGTATAACCTACTGTGCTTACTAAAGCATTGGCTTCTGGAGGGACATTGGTTCCCAAATAAAGCTGTGATACTCATTCTTAAAAAAAAAAAAAAGACCCCAACAATTGCCTAGTCCTGCCAACCCTTGCATGGCCTTTTACAATCATTTATTACTAATGGGAACAAATAGTTACTGGGTATCCACTAAGTGCCAGGGACTTAAATTAGTTCATTAAGTCCAACAGCTCTTTGAGAGGGGGTATTTTAGCTCCATTTACAAATGAGAAAACTAAAGCTGAGAGAGGTTAGTAACACCCCCAAGACTATAGTTCTTGAAAGTGGTGGGGCCTGGACTAGAACAGAGGTCTCATTCCCAGGTTATGTTCTTCATCCTATAAGAGTTACCTCTCACTTAAATGCATCTCATTTAAATCAGTGGTGTGGGGAAGGGAATGGTGGAGAATCAACAAAATTAATGCAATAAATATTAACTGAGCTTCTGCTAAGTGCCAGGCACTGGGGAAACAAAGACGAATAAGATAATCCCTCAAGAAACATCAGTATAGCCAGGGAGACAGTCACAGATATAGATTATTTTGAGTCAGTTTACTAAGGACAAAGACATAGCACAGGATATTTTGGATACCAAGTAATATAATCCATGCCTGTTTGGGTATTTAAAGGGTGGGAGATGGGAGGAATCAAAGAAGGCTACTTGGAGGAGGCAATCTCTGAACTGAGTCCTAAAGGGTGAATTTGATGTAGACAGTGGAAAAGGCATTCCAGGCAGTGGGCATAGCATATGCAAAGGTCAGGAGGTAGAGTCAACCTGACATTCCAGGTATATACATTCTATAGGTATTGACTCCTGTGTAGTAGCAGTCTAATACACACTCAGTAACCATTTTTCACCAGTGAAATGCATTCTTCTCCTGCAGTGCCTGAAAAAACCTTTCCAGTCACTCAGTTGATTTATTGGTCACATTCTTCTTGACTGTTTCACCTGCCTTGGCTCGCACTTCCACCCCTCCCCGCTACTCCCTAGTTCTTTATGGAGAATGTTCCTTCTCACCGGTAGACTTTTCTGTCACGTTCCTGGAATTCTATGTTGCTTGTGTTCACTGGAAGCCAAGTGGATGTTGTACTGCTTGGGGTTCTGCTGAGATGGTGCATGAATGAAAGCTGCCAGCTTCAGTGAGTGAGGAGTTCACAGGGCTTTGACCTACTTGAGGAAGACTGAGCCCATCTGCTTCCTCCATCCTTTTCAAACATGGGTCCCAGGGGGCTTTGGTGTTATCTCAGCCCATTAAGAGAGTGTGGCCTCCTCTTTGTCCCCGATATCAGTTGCCAGGACACCTGGGGGGGGAGGGGTTGAATGTGTCTGCAGTTCTTCCAGCTTCTTGTTACTGTGGCTTTCCCATACCTCCATGCTGGGTCCCAATCTCTCAACTTAGTCCAGGTTCCTTCTTCCCTCCTCCTGCCTCCCCTATCCCTATACACAGTATAACTTATACTCAGAAAATTGTATCTTACAGATTTCAGTCAGAGGCAGGAATTTCTAAGGGGGTGGGATTGTAATATCAGGGTTCCAGCAGCAAATGAAAACCAGGTAATGAGTTGAGCCGGATCTAGGTTTGTCTCACGTTGGTAAACTGTGCCCATGGATCCACCCCATGGTCATTTCCCCAGCTCCCAAATGTGTAAACGAAATAGACATTCTTAGCAGTTTGCAGAACGCTTCCATTGGTTCTTTGAGCTGTAGAGTAAAAGGAATCGTAGTAGGAAAAGCCATGTGTAAGTTGCCAAAACTGCACCCTTTGCTCGAGATCGGGTATCAAACCCTCTGCATCCTGGGGAAACGGCAGATTGGTGCCATCCTCGAAGACAGAAAGGATGTAGGGGTGATGGTCTCCATCATATGTTTATTTAATGTATCGGTCTGGCCCCTGAAAAGCTGGATCCTGAGGAAGACAGCCTACTCCTGCAAACTTAATCAAGTAATATGCCCGATGAACACATCCTAATGTATATGGCATTCAGTTCTTTGGTTTTAAATACCCATCAGAAAGGAGGATCCGAAGCAGCTGACATGGTGCGCAATGAACAATATACATTCACAGTTTTGCCCCAGGGCGATGTCCGTTTCTGCCCTCTCTGTCACAGTGTAATCTAAAGGAATCTAAGCCATCTGACAGTTTTGCGGGACATCACCTTGGTCCATTCTATTGATGATATCACGTTATTCAAACCTGATGAGAGGTGGCAAATTCTCTGGTTGCCTTGGCAACGTACATGTGCTTCAAGGCGTGGCTGATAAACCCTACAAAGATTCAGGGACTTGCCACATTGGTGAAGTGTTTAGGGGTCCAGTTATCCAGGCCATGCTGGATTATCATATCTAAAATAAAGATCAAGTTTTTGTACTTTGTACCTTCTACAGCTAAGAAAGAAGCACAGTGCTTGATAGGCTTCTTGGGGTTTAGGAGGTAGCATATTCCACGCTGGAATACTGATCCATTAATTGAGTGACACAGAAGGATCCTAGATTGAATGGGGTCTAGAACACTTCTCTAACAATGCTCTTCCACTAGAATTACCATCTCAAGCTCTGCTTCCAGATCTTGACCTGAGACATGTGCTTCAGAAGAGGCCAAGTTACTCAGAGCCAGAAGACAGAATGCCCGGGTCTTAGTTCTAATGAGTTCTCTTCTGGCTGAATGATCTAAGCATGTTATAATAATTTTCCTCTCTAGGTCATGCTCTTATTTATAAAATATGGAATTTGTGTTGGTTCAGCATTTCTTAACCTTCTTCTATCAGATAACAGACATAACAGATAAGATTTACATGCATGACACACTCCCAAGGGTGTGCCCCTCGTCACCCATAAGAGAGGCTGCGGGTTATGTGCAATTCTCAGCAGGCTGTCTGTAACTCCACCCTCCCCACCTATTCTTTCTCCCCACCTGAAGAAAGAATATCAGAATGCAATGGGGTAGAAGTAGAATAATGTGGTAGGGATAACCTTGATGTTGTTCCAATACATTTTTTTTTAAAAATCATTCGCAATCTAGAGTACTTTAGTGTGTTTTAAAAATTACTTTTAACAAATTTTACAATATCTTGACAACGTGATTCAGAACTGGTGGCTAAAAATGCTCTTTAAGATTACTTTCCACCTCTAAAGTTTCAGATTCTGAAAATGAGTCCCCCAAAAAGGAGTTTCGAAACATTTCTGTGTCGGTGCCCCTGTGATACTTGAAGCAAGAGCCCTCCTTTTATATGTAAATGTGAGTATAAGTTGAATGTGTATTTAATAGGGGCTTCACCTATTATGACCCCTATATGGAGTCATTCACCCTAATTTACCAATTGCCTACTCTTGTGTTATTTCTAATTTTCTAGAAGTCCAAGTTATGATGAATTGAATAAATTAAATGTAATGCCATTACATTACAGTGGCATTTCAAAAATATAGAATAATAAGTGTTAAGAGAGGAAGGGGTTCGGTGATCAGAGAATTTGGGGTCAATTAAGGATAATCAGATTTCTTTACTGCAGAACTTCATAAATCCTTCGATCTAATTTGTTAATATGCTTTGTAAATCTCCAGGAGAAAAATTTAGTCTGCACTGTTTCCCAAAGATTTTAAACATGGAACCCCCATAGAAATGTTTCCAGGAACACACTTTGGAAAAGTCTGCCTGACAGCAATACCAGGTTTCATTGGTTCCTGAGTAGTTTGAGATCATTCTACAGTGATACTATCCATGCTGGCTTACCCACAACCAATAGAATTATGTCCCTGAGTGATGGACAGTGCTGTCTACTAATCGTGCTTCACACCCTTCCTCTACTACCTCCTCCCCCATCTATAGTCCAGATCCCACGAAAGCAAACATACACTGAGTGGCTCCACTGTAGGAAGTGTATTGCTGCCTTTCTCAGGTACTGACAGACATTTGTTGGGTAATGAACCAGCAGTCAAAACACCCAGTTAGAGACCTTGCTCTGGCACCCAATAGAAAGGTAACCAGGGATGGGAGATTAAGATTTAATGAGAGCCAATAATTAAAATATGAGTGATTATGTTTTTGAAATGAGCTGATTTTTTAAATGTTGCTTAGAGATGTATTTTTTAAAAATAAAATAAAGAACCTACCACATATCCAGGCACACAGTCTGTGAGCATCTTAAACATGAGAAACTGGAAAGTAATATTATTAATGGTCTGATTTATTGATCTCTGTAGGCCTGAACTATGCTATATGTTTTACGCTCAGATCTTTGCCCATATGCCACCTCCTCCAAGAGGCGTTTCCTGACTATCATCTCTCAAATAGCCTCCCTGTCACTCTCCATACCCTCATCAAGCTTTATGCTTTATAGAATTTATCCCTGCCCAGCATTATATTATTTTTCTTTTTATTGTTTCTCCAACTAGGATTTGAGCTCCATGGGGACAGAGGTTTTGTGTATTTAATCCATGCTGTATCCCTAACATTGAGAACAGTGCTTGGAACAATAGAGACTCTCAATAAAGTATTCATACAGGGAAGGCATAAATGAATGATCTCGTGGGATTCTAATCACAACCCTGTGAGCTGAGTCCTATTATTACCTCCATTTGGTCATTGAGGAGACTGGGCCACAGAGAGGTTACGCCACTTGCTTAAAGACACAGTAAGTGGCAGAGCCTGTATTCAGATCTAGGCATGACTTAGAGCACGGAGTCCCTTCTCAGAGGGTGGTAACTGGCCTCTGTGGGGACTCATTAAAATGTAGATTATTGGGATTTACTCTGATATATTGAAACGGAATGGGTGGAGAGAAGGCTGGGGAATAAGGGATAGAGAAAGGGATGAGGTGGAGAGAAAAGAATCTTATCTATCACAGATATCAGTTCCCAAACGGACCAGTTTGACCCCTTGGGACTCCTGTCTGAACCTTCCCAGGGAGAGGCAAGAAGGAGCTGTTTTCAGAAGCGCCTCTGTTTGAGACCTGGGACACTTTGATGCCCAGGTAAACAGATAGTACCAATGTGGCCCCTCTCAGGTTAGCAGCTCTGGCAGCCCCGTGGCCCAGATACCAGGATTGTCATGGAGACCATGGAGGGAATCTTGGGAACCTGACACCATCAACACAGAACTAGAATAGAAAACAACAGGGCTGTATGCAAATGCCTATGGAAAATCACCTGGGGATGCCCAGAAAACCTTGGGAGGCGGGCAGAATTTTCTAGGGTCTGAGGTCCCTTGTTCAAGGAGGTGTGGGGAAGGGCTAGCTACTGACATTTGAATTGTTATTGGAATAACAATTCCATTAGTACCTGCAAATATTGTTTTTTCTCTTTCAAGATCCCTGTTTCCCTTGGTCTGGTTGAGCCTGGGTGGTTCTACTCCCTTAGGTCCTGCTGGACTATTGGGCTTTTACCCTGATGTGAGCCAGAAGTCATGACAAAAGTGCAGCATTGATCTTTGCCTCTCTGGGACAATCTATAATTCTTGATGGTTTTTCAAATAGGAAAAAATAATAATAAAGTTCAGAATAGAAACTACATGGAAGGATTCAGAATCAGCTCTGGAGTCCCACCTCCGGGCGTCCCACCTCTGTGGACATGGGTGAGCTCCTAAGAGAGAAAGGAGCCTTTGTCCTCCCCTTGGTCCTGGCCCAACTACCTTGCTCTGCCTAAATTCCACAGTGTCACAGGATTTGAGTGAAGTTGCCCTTGATTTCTAGTAGCTGAGCTTTCTTGAGAGGCCCCTCCAGTACTGAGCTGTTCACTCACCAGTCCTTTATTTATGTATTAGTTAGATGAAGTACACACACTCAGATTGTGAAACACCATTCATTGTTTTTGGCGAGTTGCTCTTTAGCTCTAGTCAAGAAGTCTTATTCTTAGGGGTTCAAAAGTGTTTCATAGCAGTGTCAACTCTGTAGTTATGGCCCTGAGTTAAATCCTTGACCCAAGAAATGAGAAAAACTCCCAATAGGTGAGGTAAGTAATTAAGCAAGGGACCGCATTTTATTGTGTAAATTACACTACATTTACTGTAAAGCTAAACTTCCAATAACCCTTATAAAGTCCTCACAGGTAATGACTTAACCATGAAGAGCGAGTTCCAGGGCTGCAGAACAGAACACGTTTGTACTTTAAATGCTGTTGGGAAAGAAAAACTAGATTAAAATTGAATAAAGCAGTTTTCCCAGTCTCCAGTCATTGGCTGGGGTTCAGGGGTGGAATCATGGTTTTCCCCTCAAACCTCCCCAGCACCGGGTTATGCAAATCTTAGGTGTAGCATGAAGTGAGCATGGAATCGATTGCAGTTTGGAATGTTTGTAGCATACGTGCAACTTGGCAGAATGTTCTCTCTCTTCTCCTGGGCGATTTCGCTCTTCATTTCCCTAGAAATGAGAGGCATGTGACCATGGCTTTCAGGCCCACAAGGTTACACACAACCCCAGGAAGTACGGTGACCGTATGTGAATGCTGCCCCCTAGAGCTGAGCACAACACTGACCCCGATTCCTTTCTAATGGGGTCATTCAGAAACCTGCCTGCAAAAGTGATGCTCTGTCCAGCTGGATATTCCATTCCAGTGTCCTTTCCCCACCACCTGGTTCAGGTTAAATGATGTTTGATGTTTTTAGCCTCCATCGATTTTTACCTTTTCCTGTTCATCATGCAAAGATGGGACCTTTCATCCATGACGAAGGGTTGTGATATGTAACATCTGGCACAAGAGAAGCTGGGGACTGAAAAGGAGAAAAGGTTCCAGGTGGCTCCAAGAAGCTGAAAAATGTGTGAGAATTTGTTCTGGAAAAGGTGTGAGAATTGGTTTTGTGATAGAAAATAGTATTTTAGGTCCCAGATCTTATGTCTGGTGTTGAGTGGTAATAGACTTTGAGATGAAATGAGGGCAGGCCAACTAATCCTCCACATAAATACTTGTCTTCAACAGAGAAAATAAGTTTGCCATATTCAGCATAAAACTTGATTGCACTTGCCTCCTGGCCTTGAACACGCAGGGCTACTTTGTCCATTAGGCATTACAGGGATAGTGCCTAGGCAGGGGCCCAAGAACATTTCAAGAGCCGATTAAAATACCTGAGACCTGGGGAAGAAAAGAAAGGCAGAAAGGCAGGGAGGCAGGGAGGCAGGGAGAGAGAGAGGGAGGGAGGGCGAGATGGAGGGAGGGAGGGAGGAAAAAGAAGAAGAAAAGGAAGGAAGGAAGGAAAGAAGGAAGGAAGGAAGGGAGAAAGGGAGAGAAGAAATGTTTGGCTCCCAAATATGAAAATTGTGAAATCAGAATTTTAAAATGTTTAGTGACATAGCTGCAAATTATAGCATATGACAATTTCATCAATTATTAAATTCAGTATTTATAAGCATCTCGTTATAATGAAAAATAATTTCTGGGTTAGATTTTAATGTATCCAATGATTGCTGAGAAATCATAACCAAGTGTGAATCAAAGGAATTATTTGTAGAAAATAATTTTGGAAGACAAATTAGAAAACACCTTTGAAATTTTTTGCCCCTAAATTATGGTGGATGTGGGTATATTTAAATGTGTTTGATAAGATATAGGTGGACTTAAAAGGATCTTCAAGTGGCCCCGTGTGTAGATTATTTCCCCTCCCTGGTTTTAATTTCTCTACGATCCTGTTCTTTCTCTGATTTAAAGCTTTAAAGGAAACTCTCCCCAAAACATTTCTTTGTTCTGCTCCACTGGTCTCCTGGACTATTTCTTTAGCAATCACACAAAAAAGACTTTGTATTGGCCTGTGTTACAAACCACTTACATTCCTTTATATTTTAACTGAAGTAAGAGCCTTGGAAGGGAAAGCATTTATTCATTCATTCATTTTTTTGATTTGACGATGCTATTAATACCATGTATTGGGTGCTTGGGATACAAAGTTGAGTGACACACAATATCTGGCTCCTTCCTTCAAGGTGTTTACAATCTAGGAAAGAAGGTAGATAGGAAAGCAGATAAATTATTTCACGGCTGCCTCCTGGAGGTTTAATCTCTGTTGCTTCAACTGAACCTGGATCCAATAGGTTTCTATTTATTTCATAAGTATTTTCTATGTATCAGGTACTATTCTCAACACAGGTGCTGTTTAACATTTTTGCAAATATTAACCCATTTAATTCTCAAGACAGTCATGTGTAGCATTGTTATTATCCCCATTTTACAGATGAGGACATTGAAGCACAAAGAAGTTAAGTAATTTGCTCACGGTCAGTTGCACACCATGCTACAATAAGTAGCAGAGCTAGGATTTGAATCCAGACAGCCTGGCTCCAGTGTGCACGCTGCTGGTATCTAGGGTATGACCAGTACCAGAAGGGCGTGTAGAAAATGCTGCATAACTAATTATGCACAGGTAAGATGAAACAGGCAGGGAAGGCTTCACACAGACGGTATTTGAATTGCTTTGTATGAAACAGGATTTTGCCGCACAGATAAATTTGGAGTACAGGATTGAAAATTGCATTTCAAGTAGAAAGAATAGTTTATGCCATAGTGTATATGTATGAACAAATAGACAGATACGATGATATGTTTTAGCAGATACAAATAGTCTATATGGCTTGGAGAGGATGTATAAAGATAGGATTTCAAAGGGAGGCAAGAGAAACAAACCCTTGGTCATTTTGAGGAGTTTGACTTTTGGTCAGTTTTGACTCTGGTGGGTTAAATGTCTATGGTTTCCCTTCAATTCCACTCCTTCAAACCCGCGAAAGGAAAGCTTAATAAATTCAATTATGCAAAAGAAAAATTTTAATATGTGGAAGAAAATAGCACAAAGTCAAAAGTCAAACAATATCTTTGGATAAAATATTTGCAGCACACAGCACAGTCAATTTTTTTTAATGTACTAAGGGTGTTTACAAATCAACAAGGGAACTGTGTGTGGTGATGGATGTTAACTAAACTTATTGTGGTGATCATTTCGTGATATATACAAATATCGAATCATTACATTGTACACCTGAAACTAACACAACGTTACATGTCAATATATGTCAATAAAAAAAGTAAGGGGAAAAACGTCCAACAAATCAAGAAACAAAGGACATGAACAGACAGTTTAAAGAAAAGGCGTCTAAGCATTTGTAAAGGTATTCAGCCTACTTATAAGAAGAGAAATGCAAATGAAAACAACCATAAGGTATAATTGTCACTGTTGGTTTGGCAAAGATCAAAAGGTTTAATGATACACTGGCCCGGCCAAGGTTTGGGGAAACAGCCACTCTCATACGTTCCTGGTAGGAGTGTAAATTGGCACGACCTCTATGAGGGCACCTGGACAGTATCTATCAAAATTAGGCCTATGCATTTGTTAACCTGACAATTCCACTCCTAGGAATTTATTTTGCAGATATATGAACACATGGATATGATGTTGTAAAAGGATATGTATGTGACAACATTTTTTGTAATAGCAAAGGATTGGGAGAAAAAACTTAAATGTCCTTCGGTAAGGAACTGGTTAAGTCCATACCACGGAATTCTTTGCTGTCTTTAAAAGAGCAAGTCTGTCCTATATGTACCGATGTGGCAGAATCTCCAATACGTAGTGAAAAAAGCAAGGCACACAACAGTGGGTTAGGTTTGTTACCATGTATGTGTGCATGTGTGATTAAGGAAGTATATACACATAGGCTTGCATATGCATTAAACACTTCTAGAAAAAAATCAAAAGAAATTGAGAACACCAGTTGCTTCTAGGGAAGGAAGCTAAGTAGCCAGGGAGAGAAAGATTATGAATATCTACTTTTTATGGTATAATTTTGGTGTCTTTTGAGTTTCTTTTTTTTTTTTTTCACCACGTGTTTCTGTCTTTGATTTTTTTTTGCCTTGTGTGATCTTATTTTTGTTAACTTTTGAAACGTTGGTTGACACCCCCGCCCCTTATACCATTGCATTGTTATGCATTTGGAAGGAGGATCAATTGATATGTTTCATAGATTTAATTTTTTATAAAACTCCAAACTCAGTTATCTTCTTGTGGGAAGCAGAGGAGGGAAAAGGTTGGCCGACCATAATCTGGAACTCCACACTGAATTCGGCTTGGGGAGCTGGCTGCTTCTGTCTGCCTCCTGGTGTGAGGTCCGACCCTCGGCCTCCCTGCGGGACCGGCAGGTGGGAGAGATCCGTGTGTAGGCGAAGGTGTGCTGCAGAGCCCGTTGGAAGACCTTTGTCTAAACACCTTCCCGAATGCTGGCTTTCTGGTTACTTAAGCCCAGAGATAAAGGTTGTGAAATCCTGTCTGGTCTCAGTTTTGGTTACAACGCCAGGTATGTGTTCACTGACGCATTCCAGCGTGCACATAATCTTCACTGCCCCTAACTTGAGCAAAGCTCAGTTCTGTTGAAAGGGAAACATTTATACATCTATTTTTAGTGATGTGTCTGGGATCAGTCAGCTTTGTTTTAATGTGCTTATGTAACCTTTCGAAGGCCTGATTTCCTCAGTTAAAAAGGGTGAGGGCAGAAGACCCAAGTGCCCATCTAAACAAGCTTGTGTTTAGACCTCCTGAAGATAATTAATAAAGAGAATA
This sequence comes from Rhinolophus sinicus, assembly GCF_057876585.1. NCBI lineage: Eukaryota > Metazoa > Chordata > Mammalia > Chiroptera > Rhinolophidae > Rhinolophus > Rhinolophus sinicus. The sequence continues at coordinate 166,157,725 of NC_142514.1, forward strand.
AAGGATCAAAGATGATTTCAGCTGACAAGGCCAGGCCCTTCTAATTAATGAAAAGTGCCCAGTTGCCCTGCAATATTTGTTTTGCCAGGAGACAACTCCTATACTAAATGTTTAAGCGGCTTCTTGTTGAGCTGGTTTCGGAGGATTAAACTCAGTGTAACTTCATCTTTCCCAGGTGTGAGACACTTGTGTGAGCAGTAATATGATTCTGTACCGTCAGGGAAAACAGTGTGTCTTTGTCAGCACTGTTTGACAGTGTCAAACCCCTGAAGCGTGACCTCACTCCCAGCAGGCCTAAATCCTGTGTGGTTACCGCTTGCCCTTCTGCTGAGAGACGCAAAGGTTCAGCTGCTGGCATCCGGTCGTGCTGGTCAGCAGAGTGGAGATGATGTGTGCCAGCCACAAAGCTGGACCTCAGAAAGCATCTCCTGTCCCATTCCTATGGATTCGGCTTTTAAGTGCTGGGTAATATTACCTCGGTTTTCATCAAGGGTAAAACCAAAATGCTCAGTAATGAATCTGTGTTCGTTTTAGCTAGTCCTTAGGTCTATTCTTTCTCAGATTTTTTGGGTTGTGTTCTCCATAATGGTTTCCTGCTGAATGTTTGCCTTTTTTATATGTAGTATGTACTCTAATATGTGAAGTATTAGCTACCATTTATTAATCATAATAGCTGATTTGTACTGAATCCTAAGTAAATTTCATGTACTGCTCTATTACTTCCATGGATTATTGCATTTGATGCACACCTCTGTGTCATGTTCGTTTTACAGACTGGAATCTGAAATGCAGGGATCATTGAGTAACCTGACCAAGGGCACATGGCTGGTAGATGGTAGATGTAGGATTTGAACCCAGAAGTCTGACGCTGGCACTTTTGCATATAGCCGCAAAGTTATCTACCTTCATTTGTTACATGACAAACATATGACCACCCTGAGAGGTAGTGATGGTCATCCCCATTTTATAGATGGGCAAGTAGAGTCTCAGAGAATTGAAATAAATTACCCAGATCACACAGGTAGTAAATGATCAATGCTAGCTAGCTCAGATCCAAACATGAGCTCTTAACTCACAAATAATCCGACCGAGGAAGGTGAATCAATCCCTATCTTGGTCCACATGGCACCTAGCACATGTGATGGACAGACAGATACAGGCCATATTGCCACTTGTCTGCACATGTCCACACAAAGAAGCATCAGAAATGAGCTGGGGATTATAGAAACTTGTTATTCTAAGTCTTGCTGCAAGGAGCGAGAAAAGAGTCCTGAAGGAATGGAACCTTAAATATCACACGTCAAACCCCCCAATTTCACAGATGAGGAGCTATTGCTTCAGAGACAGAAAGCAACTTTCACAAAGTCTAGAGTAGATGTTAGTGACCTTGCTGGGGGTAGAGCCAGAGTTTCCTGACACACCCAAGTCTAAAGAAAGTCTAGTGGCCTTTCTTTACACCATTTTGTGACTGCAGAGTTTTTCTGACCCTCGTATTGCAAAAATGCCACTTGGGCGTTGTTCCTCATTGTATGATTTCGATCAGTTCTCTTCTTCAATATAGCACTTTAAAGTTCTTTGTCTGAAGTCTTTATGCCGTTAACCCAAAGCTTATGAATTTGCTGATTTTATGGTACAAAAACATTGAATGTAATGAATGTCTTATATTTCTACCTGAGAGTTTTTCATTTAGGAAGTAGCAACTACGTACCATAGCCTGCCTTGAATTTAGTAAATTAAGAAATCAGAAGTCATATTCTCTCATTGGATGACTTGTTTATCCAAATGTACTCCCTACACCTATGCGGATGCTTTCTAGTCTTCCCTTCCCATTCAGACGGAAACATGGAACAACTCAAGAAGAGCAAACGAGGGACATCATAGCTAAGACTCAACCATAAGGTTTCCACATATGATGGGCTGTGACTATCTTCTGTGTTCTTAGCAATTAAACTTTGATATTCCTCAACTCCACCATCATGACCACCAAACCCAAGTCATACTTCTTTATCACACGTTCTCATAGCACCCCATAGCTCTCTTTTGTAGCACTTACACTTTTCCATTTACTTATAAGATGGTGGGATTAATTTCTTCTGGCTCCATTAGGGCAGGAACCTGACTGGTTTTCCTCATACTGCTCCTCAGCACTTAGCACAGTGTCTAGCACATAGTAGGTGCTCAACAAATACATGCTGAATAAATGAATGCACAAAAATAAAAACATAGTGCTTCGTTTTATTCCTGTCTTCACAATCCAGCAACCTAATGCCCAAATGTTTTATTCAAATTTAAATTGAGTAATAAAAACCTATAGAAAGATTTCATGTTATAATTTTGAGAGATTCACCTGTCCCATGCCAGCCAATGACCTATATGAGGTATCAATGTACTTAGAAAGCAGCTCTAGCAAGGACTCCCCTTGAAATGTCTTTGTATGGCCATGAGGCTGGTATATAGGGTAACTTAAAATTTCCATCTCAAGCTTTAGGAGACCTTAAAACCCATCAGCCAGACATCAGCGACATTTGGTCATTCTACTTTCTGACCATCGGGGTGAACATGCTCATAATTTCCGTAACTACCCTGGCTAGCACACATAGCAGTCCAAAGGCAGGCTCTGTGGTAAATCCAGCCATGTGGACATGGGTTGGTAGAGCCACTTCAGCAAACAATGGCAGGAATTAGAAGGGAGAGGAGCATAAAGGGAAGGTTCAGTCTCCTCCAGTTCACTCGGGTTAGAGATAGGACCAATTGGGACATAGCAGAAGAGGCTCTGGAACAGGTTTGGGATGAGAGGGAGGTCTTAAGGATTTTGAGCCAAATCATAGTCTTCATCCACCATCCCTGAGATAATGATCTGACCCTAAAGTTAATCCACAGTCCGTCAGTGATTTGGAAAGCCAAATCCACACAGATGACCTACCTGTTGCCCTACCTGCATCCAGGAGTAGGACCTGACATGAAACCTGGTGTCACTACAGAGAATGGGATTTTAGTGACTGCTTTGTTTGTTTCAGCTAAGGCAGTAGAAAGAATGATCTCTCCCCAGTTGAAATAAAGACAGTGTAACCTGGCACCTTTACTGCTATTAACTGCCTTGCAATCTTCCAGTCAAGATCATTATCTGTAGGCTGGGTGTACTAGAAAGTAGAGTCGTCTCTACTGACATCTCAGCAGGGATTATGAGCCTTTCTGCTTACGGAACATGAGAAAGCCAACCCTGGCAAGTAGCTGAGACAGATTGCTTGCTTGAGAAACCAACTCATCAGACAGGCCTTCATTTAAGTAATTGGTCTAACCTTGGGTCGACAGCAGCACAGCCAGAATTCCCTGTGTCTCTGTCTTTTCATACCAGACTTCTCCAATCAGTGGTCTATGCCTGCTTCTCAAGGTCTTCCCCTTGATACTCTGATTTCTGGCTTCCATTTTTCAGTCTTCCCCAAGATCAGCCATCTCCCCGTTTGGATCTGGCTTTGTCAGCACCGTCTACAGTTGACCCTGCTCCTTCTCTTAATGGTTCCCTACTGCCATATTTGCCTCCAAGGTCATAACAGGGGCAAGAGGAAAATACTTTGTAGGCTTCTAACTTGAGGTGAGTCTGATGATTGATTTATTTATATGCTGCACTGCCTGTGGGAGACAGAGTCCAATTCAGCCCCAAGTTCTTCATTGTGAGATCCTGGGCATATGCTTTGCTTACATTTCCAGCTCTGTGACTGACCACATTCTTCAAGCCAAGAGGTTGAGGCATCTGGACACCAAATGGCAGCCCTAAATGATTATCAAAAATGTCCCATTTATTACCCTTCTTCTTACATCTTATCAGAGGGGTGCATAGCGGAAGACTGTTGGTCTGAGATGCATAGACCCTGGAAGGTTTTATGAAGAAGAACATATGGAATTTTAAAGTTTAAAGACTTTAGGCCAATTTCCTAGAATTCACCAATTCTCCTTTTTGCAAATTCAAAGGTGCCAAAAAAATTAAAAGCATAAAAAAACTAAACCTTTCTATATTAAGAAGTATACTTGACACTTTGCATACATGGTCTCATTTACACAAACACTTAAAGGAAGCATTTTCATCCCCACCAAAGTCACATCACCAATAAATGGTGGAGGTAGGACTTCACGTGATGTTTTTTCTGAAGCTGGAGTCCATATTGTTAACAAGACTATGCTACACATATGTTATCCTCAGTCTTACTCTTGATTTTTTAGCAGCAGGTGATATTTTATCTTCTCTCTCCTTTTGAAACTCTCATATCTTAAACTAAACGTTATGCTCTTCTGATTTTCCACCTATTTCCTCTTTCTCTATTTCCTTGTTGGTTTTTCTTCTTTTATACTCTAGAACATGCCCCAACACGTCGTGTTTCTTCACGCCATGGGAAAGATCATCTATCCTCATGGCTTTAACGAACACTTTTCCACAAGCCCACCAGATTCTAAATACCAGGATAAGGGAGACCAGATCTGTCTTATTCACTGGGTGATCACGAACATCTTGCAGAATGCCTGACACATGGGTGGTCGATAAATATTGTTGAATAAATGAATGGATGAATAGATCACTGATCTGCTGAGATTTCTCAGATGCTGTTTTCCCAAAAGTCTAAACCTATAGTTTCCACTACCTGCAGGATATTACCATCTTATTCTCCTGCCATTGCTATGATATAGGGGTAAGGGTTTGGTGGAATCGGTGAGGGTTTCACCAATTTGCTTGGGCAGCCACACCTGTTGGACTCTCTCATGTTTTCCTTTGGGAGGCAGGTATACAACCAAAGTGGGATGCACACCTTTTACAGGGGAGAACAGGAGCCTGGTTCCATCCAGTGGCATGGGTTTGAGCTCCCTTGGGAGTGTCCCAGTGCAGCTACTCACTGGCGTCCTTGCTAAGTAAACATGGCTGGAGAAGGATGGCTCCATCTGGAACAACTGGTAGCTCCTTTGAGGGTGACAGTATCACCACACTCATTGTGTAAATGCATCCTAGTGTCGAATACCCAGAGAGACTTAATTCCCAGTCAAGTCTGGGCATGGAAGAATAATGAGCTCATAGCTCTGAAGAGTCATGATCCTATCAGGGCCTCCAAATCTGTCTCTTAGTTGTCTCCTCCTACTGTCTGTCCTCAAATGTGCCCATAAACTTGGCTCTGAAGGCCAAGTTGGTGATTGTTCTTAGTTACTAGGGGTGTGGCCTATTGAGGATTTATTCAGTCCGAAATAATTAATCAACTGGCTTGTGGGAGGGATTACTTATCAGAGAGAGATTTAGAGACTGGATGTCGTCTATTGGCTGAGTCATCCTGTCCCTTTGTTTCATACCTATTGTATAGTATGTGCTCTCTGGTGGGCATTAACATGTGATCCAAAAATCTTCACACTTCATGCCCACTGTCATATGTCTACCTTCATGCTTCTATCCTAGGCCAATTCCATCCCAATTTGCCAGTCTTTCTCCTTCCAGGTACCTGATCAGACAGTTAGACCATTTGACACTGCCGATGAGTCTGTGTGTATTTTAACACTGGGCCACTTCTTCTGTCCATATGAAGTGTGTGACCAGATTCATCACAAGATACTCTGCCCACTGGAAGTATTTTCATATCACCACTATCTTTCAAGGCCACCCTTGGGTGGAGATGTAGTACAGCTGCTGGCCATTTTTGGCTTGCACCCAGACTTCTCCCTTCTCTGTCAGCTGGCTGGAAGGCATCCACCACATGCATGTAGGTGTGAGCTAATGGAGAAGTGCTGGTGCAACAATTATAAATGGCATGGAAGCCTGAGCTGTCTGCTATTGCAACTTGCTTGTGACCTCTGGCTCAGCTCGTGCTTGATCCCAGGTGTACCACTGCCATCTTATGAATTATGGCTGGGCCTGTCTGAACTATGGTTTGGTGAGTCTGACAAAACCCAGCTCATTATTATGATGGGTGTGTTCCAGTTGTATGGTAACTTGGTGTATTAGTCATAATTCTCCAGAGAAATAGAACCAATAATATATTGGTTTTATATATATATATATATATATATATATATATATATATATATATATATATATTTATATGTTGGTTATATATGTATGTATGTATATATACATATATATACATACATATATATATATATATATACATATATATACATATATATATATATATATATATATATAGAGAGAGAGAGAGAGAGAGAGAGAGAGAGTTTATTTTAAAGAATTGGCTCACATGATTGTGGGGATGGCAAGTCCAAAATCTGTAGAGCAGGCCAGGAGGCTGGAGGCACAAGGAAAAGTTGCCATTGCCATCTTGAAACTGAAGGCAGCCAAGAGGAAGAATTTCTTCCTCCTCAGAACACCTCAATCTTTTCCCTTAAGGCCTTTAACTGATGAGAGAAGGCCCACCCCTATTATGGGGTGTAATCTGCTTTACTCAAAGTCTACTGATTTAAATGTTAATCATGTCTGAAAAATACCTTCAGAGAAACATCTAGGCTAATATTTGATCAGACATCCAGACACCATAGCCTAACCAAGTTGACATGCAAAATTAACCACGCCCTTGGTATCTCCTTGGCAAGTTCTGTCTCTAGCAGGGCCCAGGAGCACCCCAGTGTTTTTCAAAAGGCAAATTTTCTTCCATTGCAGAAGCCCAGGACCTGCAGAGTGGTTGTCCCAATGGGACTTGCCATAAACTACACATTGACATCTTTCCCCACCAGAGACTCTCAAATACTTGGTTAGTCTATGATGTCTAGATGTCTGGTCAAACGTTAGCCTAGATGTTTCTCTGAAGATATTTTTCAGATGTGATTAACATTTAAATCTGGGTCTTCTGGGTCACATGGCCCAAGCAGTTGGGGCTGCTTGACCCACAGTCCAGGGCTGCTGCAGAATTCTTTTCTGCTTTGGGTCCCACTCAAAGCTGACAGCCCTTTAAGACACTCAGAATATACACTGGGAAATGCTGCCTCAAGAACATGAAGAGATCTACAAGGCATTGTGCCTCCTTACTAGTGGGAAGTACAAAATGTAATAATTTGTCTTTCACTTTTGAACGGGATATCCTACCATGCCCCTAACCATTGGAACTTCAAATGTTTTCCCCATGTGTCAAACCCCAGAATCTTCAGAGGGTTTATCTCTCAACCACTGAGTTAGTACTAGCAACTTTTTGCTCTCAGCTCATTTAGCACGTCATCAATGTGGTGGATAAATACATGTTCTGTGAGATATACAGAAAGTTCAAATATCTTTGGACTATATTATGAGAGGGTGAACTAACACACCTCTAGGGGGAAACTGTAACTATTGCCTATTTCACATGAAGACAAACTGTTTCTGATCCTGTAATATAGAAATTGATGTTCCATGTTCTGTGTCTGAGGCCGTGTTAACCTTCTCTGGCAAAGATACTGTAACTGGCATGGCAGCTGCAGTTAGGTTTGTGACAGTCTATTGTCATCCTCCAGGACGTCTGTCTGATTTCTGCAGGCATCCATACTGGTGAGTTAAGTGGAGATAAACTGGGAATCACTACCCCTTCCTCTTTCAGATCGTCAAGAGTAGCAATAATTTCTATCACCCCTTCAAGGAAGTAAATTTCTTTTTATTTAGTATCTTGGCTGGCAGCAGGATGAGAGTCGGTGGCAATAAAAAGCCTTCTATTTTGCATTCTCTATTATGATAGGTAGCTTTTACTTCACAGGCCAAGGATCCAATGTGGGGGTTCCACCATCTTCCAACTGTATCTATTCTAATTATACATTTGGAAATGACCAATAGGGTGGGTTCATGGACGTAGGGGGTCCACTGTGAGCCAGATCTTGGGCAATAATCCATTTATAACCTGGCCCTATCTGACCCCAGATGAGGTCATGGGCCATGATGACACGTTGGGTCTCCAACTGTCAATGTCACCTCCGACCCTTTGTCCTTGGGTATCCATCCCCCTTCTCCCTAAGGAAAAGAAATCAACTCTCCCATCATCAACCTACGCCCCAGCTTTCTTGATTAAGCATCCTTGACTTGTGCCGCTAGAATTCCCCTGGCTCCTGCCGGTAGCTGTAGCTGGGTGCTGCAGCTACTTGGGTGTCCCTTTCCTCTCTCATCAAACCCAGCACAACCCTTGCTGGGTTATTCTGTGACTGAACCCTAGTGATGCACCCAGTGGCCAGGAAGGGAGTTGGGAACAGATCCCGGGGGACGCTGTCTTAAGGGAGAAGGCAAGGGAGGACTACTAGCTCCTAATAGGGCGGGGAGTTCACGTCTGCAGGCTCAGACAGTTCCGGGAATTTGGGAATGAAAGATTTTCAGGGACATCAATGCTGATTTCTCCATCCAGTGGGTTAACATCCCATTGTTTCCCAACAAAAGCGTTGGCCGTGTTATGGCAGACTGGCCTTAGTTGGGAGTTGAACATTCTTTGAATCTCAGATACTCTGATAATTAAAACCCACCTTGTTCTTCAGCGTTCTTTGTTGTCCTACTGCAGGAGAGAGTCTCTTGGCAACCAAGGAAGCTCTCTGGCTTTCACTGTTGGCTTTCAATGACCTATTAATCACTCTCAGCCTTTTGTTATCTTTTTCTGGAGGAACAATCACTGTAGCCATCCAATCTCACTGTCATCATAGTGCCTATTTCCTCCATAATTTTCAAATGCCTGATATACTGGGTACACTAGTGTATTCCCTTCCTCGGTATACTATCCCACTTTACCACGAGTGAAAGTTTTAACAATTGAACCACCACCTTGAGGCAGGGACTATCTGCTCCACTACCACTAGATGGGATCCTCAATGCCAACTTGGTCGTAAGAGATTCAGCTCCCAAACTCTATCTTATTCCTACTCGTTCTGACCACTCTTGCTACCGTCACAGGCTGAACATCCCAGGAAGTAGACTCTGAGACCAAGTTTAGTGTACAGTATGTTTATTACGTCATGGTGTCTTTGGGATCAACACATGTGGATAGGGTGACAAATTCATCCTGGTTTCCCCGGGACACTTTTGGTTTTAGCACTGAAAACCCAGCATTCTGGGAACTCTCTCAGTCCTTGGAAAACCACAGCAGTTAGTAACCCTACTTGTGGAGGGAGAGGCAGAAGCAGGATTGAGCAGAGGGAGAAATAAAGCTGTACTACAGGCCTAATGGCCTCCGCTGACCCCATGGAGACAAAATTCTAGAATTAAATTGGTCCATCAGACATGTCCAGCGTCAGGCTGAAATGGCCAGGCCTTTGTCCTCCTGCTTCCTCAGTCACTGGACACGGGCTGCCCCAGGGAGAGCATGGCCTTGGGTGAGAACAATCTCTGTTCTCTGCAGCTGAGACAATCTCTGAATGGGATTGACAGCTAAAGGCTATTGACAGCACTCCAAGTCTTTCCATGAAAAGGGATCTGGCTGGTGCATTCCTCTGTCCAGTGCAAATGTATATAGACATATTCTTACACGTGCACAGATCATCGGTGGAGGGACGCACCAGACATTGGTAACAGTGGTTGCCTCCAAAGAGAGGAAGTAGGTAGGTGACCTGGAGAATGGAGTGGGGAGAAGAATTATTCTAAGAATATGCTGCTTTGTACATTTTGAATTTTTCTATCATGTTAAATGTATATGTACATTACAAACATGAATTTAAGGTGAAGAATCTACTCAATACATAAATAAACATGGAAATAATTAAGAAATAATTCAGAACCTAAGGATGTAAACTCTTTTTTTTAAATGCATTTTTTTGTCCAGATATTTATTGAGCACCTATTATGTGCCAGAATCCAGAAGATCCCAAATGAAAAATATAAAAAACCCTTGTTCTTATGGATCTAAAAGTTTATCACATCCCTCATTAACCAAATAGGGTAAAAAAATACTTACATTCTACCACGTTTATGCTCTTATTTTTCAATTTAAACACAGCTAGATAGGTAGAATAAGATGAATAGTTATATTAATTAATGAGTTTGTTATGGGATTGCCTCCTAGTTTTAAGTAAAATCTGAATAATATACCCTCCAACACAGGGCTAAAGAACATTCAGATTGTTTTAGCTTTAACTTTACCCTTCAACATTAATGCCTATATTTCTGTTTCTTCCTTTCCCTCATTGTTCCCCCCACATCATCTTTTTATGTAAATTTTTATATGGTCCTCAATCCTTTTCAGAATGAGTGTGGGTATATATGAATAAAATATAAATGCTGTAACACCATATGTATGTTCCTGAAGAATCCATGCTGTGCTAAAAATAATAAGGCGTATGGGATCGACATGGCCGAGGCAGACCAAAAAATTAATAGGACTATGTAACCAGGACACCAATAAAAACAACAATGTTACTAATAAAAATGTGCATGCAGTTAGTTATCTTCCGGGTTTGCATCTAGCATCACTGTTAATCATTGGCTTCTTTATAATTCCGAGGGTTGTGGTTCCTCCTTTAAGATGTAGGTCTTAGAGGGCGTTTGTTTCTTAAAGACTCTATTTTCATCCAATTTAGAAATCTGATTCTGTCTGAAACTGTCTTCATTAATCCATTATTTGACATAAGGGGAAGTGTCTTCTTAGTGTCTTTATCCAGACCTGCCCCAGACAGGTGAACAAGAGTGAAAACACTTGAGGGCTTGTGAAGCTACTAAATCGGCTTTTTTTTTTTCAATAAAGAATACATTTCTGGTACATGTTGGGTGGCAGATGGGCACTGGACTTATTAGGGGGATCACGTCATATACTGTGTGGATGCCTGACCACTGTACTATGCACCTAAAGCTGAAGCTGAATAATATTGAATGGCAGCTGTAATTAAATACATATGTATGTATTTCAATAAATTAATTAAATAAACGTATATAAATATAGATTTACATAGAAATATATGTATATATTTAATTATACATATACGTATATGGTTATGGGATGTAAAGTACAGCATAGGGAAGATAGTCAATGGTATTATAATAACTATATACGATGTCAGAGGGGTAGTAGACTGGGGAGGTTATCACTTTGTGAGGGGTGTAAATGTCTAACTATTACATTGCTTTGTACACCTGAAACTAAAAACAAAGAAAGAAACTTTTGCAGATTTTCAGCTTGCCACCCAAAGTTTTCATATTTTTTCAAGTTTTCTCAATTGTGAGAGCATGCGCTGATTGCTCTAACATAATGCGCTGAGAAAAAATGTGTAGGAACCAACACAACTTCCAGCTGTACCAATATACCAACATCATTTATCTATGCATCAATTCTGCATGAAGTAATGTGCCTAAAGGGCTGCTGTCTCACCAATCTTAATGTGAGTCAGCCTTTTATTTCATACAGTTGCATAGCTTCTACTTCAGGCCTTGTTATCAGTTAAGACTGTTACTATGAAAGAACCCATCTCAAAATAATTTAAGTAAAAAAAGGAAAGTGTGTTAGTTCATCCCTTCCGACTCCGAAGGCTGAAGCTGAATCCAACAGCACTGCTGGATCCATGTACTGAAACTCACTTTTTCAGTAGACAATTCTCTATTAGAATTCTCTATTTCTATAGCTGCTTTTTCTGCTTCTCTTTGTATGTTGGTTTCATTCTCTTCATCCAGAGACAGGTTTTCTCTGTGTGGCCGAGAGTGGAAGAAGGGCCTTGACACTTCTGAGTCAGGAACCTCATACTTGTAACCACCCCTGTGGGCAGGGGACTGGTACGATTGGCCAGCCTGGGTCATATGCTTATGATTGGAGCCAGAGGACAGGCAGCACACGGTGATTGACAGCATTCCAGAACTTCATGGAATGGGGGGCGTTGGGTGAAAGTGGGTCTAATGAATGAGGGGAGCTGGGCAGACTCCAACAACAGTTGATCACTACATATCTCCCAATACCCAAGTACTAAAGAAGTACTGAGTATAAAAGTAGCTGAAATTAGGAATTACAAGATCCTTAGGAAACAGCCAAAAAATGGAAGTTTAAGTGATTCTGTTCAAGGTCAGTGTTAAAATATTAAAAATGCTCACACGCTGAGAATATAGGCATCAGGAGAGAAAGTATAAGTCGGGACAAAAGAGTAAAAGTATAAAACAAAGACATATGTTTAAAGAATAAAAAGGGAAACAAGAAAAAGGGAAAAGGGGAACAAAAGTAATAGAGCAACTAAAATCTCCCTAATTAAGAATGGATGGGCAGAAAGAATTGAAATAAAAGGCAAACTAGTAGGAAAGCCTCAGTCCCCGAGTGTAAAAGCATTAAGAAAGATTATGAGTGATAATAGAAGCTTTAATATAATGGGAATTCGGTTTACGGTAAAATTTTCATTTCATATTAGAACTATAGGTGGTGATTTACCTCTTAAGTAAATAAGAAACATGCCTGAAGAATATGTGAATGGCATTGAATGATTGAAGATTAACAGCTAGAAGTAGTAAGGCCTGGGTTAAAATCACTTTTTTGTAAGCTTCATGAGTCACAATCACTGTAAATGCTAAATGGTAATTCTTATGAAGTTACCTGGGGCAAAAATAATATCCTTCACAAGGCCAGCTTTCACAACACAGCATGGTTTTAACAATGTCGTTCTAGGCTCGGAAGGGAAATCAGCAACTTGAAGTGAGAGTTCAATTTTGCTTTCTGGATAAAAAGGGGCAAAAGAGAAAATTACAATAGGTTCTGAAACTCAGGAAAATGAGAGAAGATGCCTTTTTCAGAAAATTTCTATAAAAAGGACTCATGGATTGCTGACAGAACATTGATAAATGTAGATCAAAATCAGTTAATTCATTCCATTGTGTGATAAAATCACTAGAGAAGCCGTGCAATTAAATTAACTGCAATAATTGCTAAAAACAAGGGAATTTAAAAGGCAGAATTATACCTGACATCCTGTAAAATGGCTTTAAAAGTGCTGTTGGAAAGTGTCACTGAGGTACAAAGCCCTTAGAGATATGAATTTAAAACAGAATCAACACATTTCTAAGTTACATGACACAGGTTATCAAGATCCCATTTCCGTGAAAAACTACTTGAACAAAGTGGAAAGGCAGAAATATGCAGGTTTCTCGGTGTGTATAAGTTCTTCTCAAGAATTGGAGAGGGAGATAGGGACATAATTGCTTCTTTAATATCTTAATACTCTAACATTTTGATGTTAATCATCTCTATAAATAGTTACAATGTTTTATTAAACAGAGTTTTAGTAAAATGTCAGAGAATATACTTGAAATTGACATAAGGAATGAAAACAGATAAATCAAGCTGAAAATGTCGCTATGTACATTATCATGAACAATGTAAAAACTTACCAATCCAATGCATAGACCTGCCTTTGCGGAGAGGTATTTGCTCATCCAGGCTGGGCAAATGCCGCAGAATTTAGAGCCAAAGGCCTAGGACAAATTCCCCCCTCTACCACTCAACAGCATCGTGCAGGTTAGTCTTTCTGAACCTAGGATTTTCATTTGTAACATGGGTGCTTATTCAAAAAACAAACATTTCTGATAATCTACTACTAAATGTGGGCATGGGGCGATGGAAATTGAGAGCACATGGCCGTGGTTCTCCAGAAGCTTGTATTGTTTGGAAGATGGTGATAACACTGCAATCACAGGATTGTTGAGAAGTTGACTAGAAGAGTGAAAGTGTTTGCTAAACTACAGATTTTATGCAATTATTATTATAGTTAGTGAATAAAATTATTAAGTATGTTAATAGGAAGACTCATTAAAAAGAAATAAAGACATTCAACAGATACCAGATAAGCTTGCTCTTTCTTTCTCCTTCCTTCCCTCCTTCCTTCCTTGCTTCCTCCCTCCCTTCCTCCCTCCCTCCCTCCCTCCCTCCCTTCCTTCTTGCCTTTAATCTTATTCTTCCCAATCCCTTCGTGATGTAATATATTACTGATTTGTTTATTTGCAACTCCCCCTCCCACTTCGGTTCCAAAAATGGATTTAAGACTTTTCCAGTCCTATTTCATTAACTACATGACCAATTATACCCATAATATAAAAGCTAACATGACATTCATTCTTTCCAGGCACAATTCTCTCCCAGTGAAACTGGAGAAGAAAGTGAGGCTGACATTTCATTTTATTCCTAACACCTATGTGCTTTAATATTGCCAGGATGCCAAGAGTCATTCATTCAACATCTGTTGACATCTACTTACTATCCTAGGTTTGCAGCAATATCATTTGAAGGATAAAGATTGCTCACTTGGGCAGGAGCAGTCAATGCCCTGGGGATGTCGTTCTCTCACTGGTATCCTTCTTGTGGTGTCTTTCAGATCATTTATATCAAACTGATAAGCTTACAGGTGGTCTTCACTGCTTCAACTAGGGAGCCTAACATTTGACACCAACACAACAAGTGCCAACAACACAAACAAGTGCCTGCTTCAAGGGTCTGTCACACTAATGCATTGTATTTCTTTGGGATAGGGTATTTTGCTTTTCACCGTTTTTATAAAATAAGACAAGCCTTAATGGACATAAGATTTTCACACACACACACACACACACACACACACACACACACTTTTTATATTTAGAGTATGGGAAAGAAAAGTTTACTAATTGGAAGTTCAACCACACATGAGGAAAGAGAACAAATCTTAGCTAGCTGGTGAGTTCCAATCAGTGGTATTGAATGTTAAAGGTAATTAAAAGGGTGTATACCAGGTCAATATCCCTTTTCCTTATTTGTATTAAAAGTGATAGATAAAATTAAACCTGAAATCAACAATGAATATTTGAGAGACCAATGGAAAAATCTGTGGGTGATTTTAAAACACATTGTTCTAGTAGTAAATAGATGATGGCTTGATGGGAAGCCTCAAGACAAGAAAAAAGTATGACTGAGAGCCATAGGTAAACGCAATTGAAAGAATAAAAGAAACTAGGTTAAAGTCACAAATCACATGTGTAATACTGTACTTTATTTCTAATTTAAAGGGTTTTTTTTAAGGCCATTTTTAGGTTGGAGATTTCCACTTTACTCACTAGCTTTCAAACCTAAGATACAGCTGTACTATAAATCAAGAAGAAAAAAAAGACCCCTTGGTTTCACTTGCAAAGATGTGGCCCTTATTGCAATAAAAAGTATCAGGTAGGAAAATAAAAGGTACTTAGAAAAGTGAAGTGCAGAGGGTTTGCTGAGTGATCGCGGTACATTTTTCTCCTTGGGAAATTTAACGTCTGAATTTCATTTTCGTCATTTGTAAAATGGGGATAATAATACGTTCAAGGGTTATTATAAGAACTGGATGTAATGCACTGACAGGTCCTTCTCATAGTGCATGGGTTCCTAAAAGTAGAGACTGCTATGATTACTACAATTACACCTGGCCTGCGATGGCTGCCATGCTAATGACATGAATACATTCCTTTTATCCTCATAACCTTTAACTACTTCTAAATCAGAAAGTTTCAAGATCACAGAGGAGATTAATCCAGCATTGATGATAAGAATTGGCTTGTTTATTCCCCATCTTCTCAAGGCCAACAATGAAAAACTTGCAGAAGCTTATACAAGGAGGTAGTAAATGGAGAAAACCTGTATTTTTTCTTAAGTCAGGTTTATTTAATTTTCGGGAAACATACTTTGAAACAATCAAGTAACACAATTAGAGATCTGTGAGAGATGAATACTGCTTATAACCGTAAAAAAATACCTATTTCAGTCATTAGCCTCTAAAATGTGATGATTCGGCCTTTTTGAGCTTTTCCTTGGGGGCCCACTCTAAACCCTTTGGAACGTACTTTTTTCTCCTAGTAATGCCACCCCTGGGCCTTTGCCCTTTTGTCTTGCCCTTCCTTGGGGCTCACTCCAAACTCTGGAGTGTATTGTACCATTAATAATGGCCCTTGAGCCACTGCTTTCTGCCGGGACCTGTTTCTATTTCTTTGAAGTGTACTTTTTTCTTCTAATAAACTGCTTTTTCACTACTTAAAAAAAAAAAAAGTGATGATTCACTGACTATAGATTACAGATCGATGGAATGAAAACCAAATTCTCTTTCTCTTGTAGTCCTGCTTTAAAGCATCAAGGTGGAAGAATTGCTTCTCGAAAAGTGCTATCATTGTTACCAGCCCCATATCTGACCACCTTGACTAGAATTGCTGATGAGACGTGGCAGTTTTCTTTATCAAAAGCACTTGAGCAAATTGAAATATAAGATGAAATTTTCCTTAAGATTATGATTGCTTTTCTGAATTGGGACACTCTGGGGAACTAGATTATTTTGAGGTACCTCTCATAAAAGAGAGCTGGGTGGGACCAAATGGCTCTAATATCATTTGCGAAACAAATGACAGACTCTTAACTAAAATATGTTAATCCCTTATTTAATCTGAGAGTGAGTGGAATGTACTTAATGAAATAAAAGTGTTTGATCTAGATCTCTTACCAGTTTAATTCTTCATTCACAACCAACCCTTCTCCTCTTATTTAAAGAAGGAATAATTGAGAGAACAACAGTCACAAGGGTGTGTGAAGAATGCCCACTGCCCCTTTCCACAAATATGCACTGAACAGCCATGAGCCAGACACGGAGAATAAGCCAGCCCTCCCCAAGCTGGATCTGGATTCACCTTTAGACCCCAGCTCCTAGCAATCACCTGGTAGGGATCATACTCTCCTTTACATAAAAAAAAAAGTAGTAGCTAGACTTCCACCAGCTATTCCCCTACCTTGATTTCAGGCTTTGCAAATCTTTTCTGCATTTCCAGTGGTGAAGAAACATACGATCGGAGAAGTGCTCTAGTACAGTTGATATGACTGACTTGTATGACAATTACCTTGCAGATAACGAAGCGAGGGTGTTTAGGAAAGGAAGTCCAGAGTTGGACCTCATTCTTAGTATATGACACACTGTGGTGAGACCTTTACGTACTTTCTCTTAAATTCTACATATTTATTATTCCTATCTGAGCTTCAATTTCCTCATTGAAAAAAGTGAACTTATCTCATCTAAAATTGTACCTGCCTCAAAACACTCTTAGGAGGATTAAATGAGACTTATAGAAAGGAGGGTAATTAATATATATCAAAGACCGACTACAGGTCAAGTACTGTGGTTTATCGTTTCACATACTTTATCTCATTCATTATCTCCATTTTAAAAATGAGGTGAAGCAGAAGTGACCCAAACTATTTTCCCTCTGTGGAACAACCTCCATCAAGAACCCAGAAAACAGGTATTTATTGTTTACAATGTGTCAGGCATTTTTCTTGGTTGTAGTGAGAGACGTCTGTCTCAGGGAGGTTTTTGGCAGAAGCATCTAGAAAAGGTTTGGGAGTTGGGGGAGGGTAATGACTTATAGGGAAGAAAAATCAATAGCATTGTTTTGGGCTGTTAGGTTTAAGATAGCAATTAGACATCCAAATGGTGACAGGAGGTGGGCAGATAAGTGTGGAATGTAGAAGAGGTCTGGGCTAGAGATAAAACACTATGAGTCATCAGTATATAGATAATATTTAAAGCTATGGTACTGCATGAAAGTGCCTAGGAAAAAAAGATGAAGAGCCTGGGTACCGATGGAGACCCCTGAGGCCCTCCAACGTTTAGAAGTCTGATAGAGAAATAGTCAAGAAAAGAATCATAAAAGTGAGCGATGAGGCAAGCAGAGAAGCACGAATCTGGTGTCACAGAAGCCTAGAGGAACATGTTTCAAGGAGTGAGTAATCACTACTAATGCTCCTGTAAAGTCACATAAAATAGAGGGAACGGATCACTAGTTTTGGCAAGAACAAGGACGTGCTCATTCCATAATTAAGCGGAAATTTTTCAATGAATTCTAGGATCACCAGCAACTCTGAAGAGTAAGAGGAATTCCTCTGGGAGTGTATGCTAAAAAGGGAATTCATTTAAAGGGAAATATGTTGCTGTTATGAATTTTTAAATAAACATAAAACTATTCATTATAAAATTTTATTCCACTGCAGTGTCGTTTAAAATTACGAGAATTGAAGCAAACGTCAGCCAAAATCAGATGAGATTCAGGGTGATCATCTGTAGAGCATTTAGTGGCAACTTAATGGCATTACGGAAATTTTCAATTCATTTAAAAATACAGTCAAGTTTCATTTAAGTATAATAATAATAATTAAGATAAGCTTTGTCTCTGTATATAAACTCCCATTTGGCTTATGCAATTCCATTTTCTCCAACTGGAAGCTGTGTAGGATCCAGTCCTACTTTCTTCATTGATACAGCAATATCAAACAAATAGTCGTAACACTCACACCTAAGAAGGAAAAAGCAAAAAGAACTAAAGGTGTTTAGTGAAACAGAGTTCTCTAATAATTACATTTCTCCTCCCCATTAAGTTAATGCTGTTCTTAGCACATTCTTTTTCTCAATTGTAGGCCAAAATTTCTTACTTTCCCCCCAATATTGTTAAAACATGGAATGGAATCCTATTGAATCATGCAACCGTATTATATATGAGGGAGTTTAAAATATACTACTAACATAAATTTAAATTTTTTACTATGTGTCACTTTTTGAAATAAAGGTAACAAATCATTACATAACTTCGGTTAGCTTTATATTCCCTTCGGCCTTAACCTCCCAGAACTAGACCTTATAATGAATATTTTCTTTGTATCAAAGTGCATAGCATCTTGCCAAATAATAGCTTATCCAATAAATGTTTCTTAATTACTGAATACCCAATACAAGTCAAATATCTAGAAATAGTAATGACAAACCATTTAAATTTAAACCAATCTGACCAATAACACACACAAAAAATCACACTTCACTAACAATCATAAGACATATTTCAATCTTTTACATTTAGAGTGTGGTGACTTGTCCCAAATGTTCTCTGATTTAAACTTACATGGTTTTAGCCTTCTCCCATGTTTCTCCCCAGACATAGACTCCATGACGTCTGACCAGTACCGCACAGGAGTCTGGGTATTCATTCATTGCACGAGCCATTCGTTCTTTGAGGTCTTTCTCCTCCGGTGTATTCTCAATAATGGGTACCACCAACACATCATCATATCTACAAGATAAACAAGCCATTTTTTCCCCATGAAAACAAATAAAAGTATACATTGGTAAAATTTATAATTTTTTCAAGCAACCAGACATTCTCTTTATATCTGGAAAGTACTCTAAATTGTGAACAAGATGTTGCATGTTATTCTGTGTATCTTGAACAAATATCTGTACCAAAAGACGCTTGGGAATTTGGCAGGCATTATTCTAATCCTAAGCATAAGTGGCAGAAATCTGTACAGGATACCAAAACCTAACAAAGAAATTATCAAGATCATACAAGTATTTCCTTGAAGCAGAGACAATCATATTTTTAGCAGGATATGGGAAATGATGTATCTCAGAATCAGAACTGTAGGAAGGATTAACAATTGAACTACTAATTAAGAAGGAATTTTCCAATGATACAAAATCATTTTACTTTATCTCTGCAGGACCACAAAGGTCAAGTAAATAAATACAGGGGTGATTTGTGGCACTGGGATAGCAAGAAACCTCTGGAGATAACTATTAAAGGTATGCTAATATTTTCAGAACATTCTTAAATGTGTGTCTTTAGAACTTCTTTTATTTCCAACCGTTTTAGTAAATATATGTGATAAAATCAGAATATGTGTGTTCCTTTTTGTTCATGTAATAACATTCAAGCAAAACACTTAATTACTGGTAAAGATTAAGTCTATCCCTGAGGTTATTTATAACCCGTCAAAACTCAGACATGTTTTCCTTTATACAGGACAATCTCTTGCCTCGGTAATATAATATCTGCTTTTTCACTCCCTCTGTAATAGCTAAACCAACACCCCAAAAATTCTAGCTGAAGTATTATCAGAAATTACTACTTTAGGGCAGGTACAGGCTAAGTAGCTGTCATGTGTAACTTGGCCAACCATTACCATTAACGTATGGAGTTGCTCATTATTTCACTTAATTAAAATAGAGATAATTATAAAGTATTCTTAAATATGGAAGGAATGAATGGCTAATCCCAAATCTGTCCTCATACTGGCCAGGAGAACCACAAACTTATATTTTCCTCAACATATAATGACTAGTCAGACATATTTTCAAGTGGCAAAATAATTTCACAGGAAAATAAGACCTGAAAGCTAATTCAATTCAAGCCACCCATTTTACAGATAGGACACTAAAAAGTTAAATGAGGAACAGAGCCAGGAGAGTCCTTTGGCCATCGAACAGCGTTCTTTTCACTCTACTATATGCACGTTGCTTCCAAAAGGGAGGACAATTATATTTAAATATGGTAACTTCCTCTGATAAGAATTAAGCATTCAAAAGGTGTGTTTTTTCTGAAGATGGACTTAAAAAAATAAAATAGAGAATATCAAAACACTCCTTTCTTACTTCATCCAGCCTTTACTATCCCTTCATTTGAAAACTGGACTCAAGATTCTCCCCAAACTCTGATAAAACATCACTGCTCCTGAGCTATAATAATGACTCTATTACTGATTTCCCGCCAGGCTCAAACAGAATCTCAAAGGACATCTCAAAATAGGTTGTATTTTTCAAATTCTGAAACATTCAAAATAATATACCAAATGTATAAATTACAATGCATAAGACATGACATCTGTTCATTCATGTCCTTTTTAGCTCACAAAATTCCAAAGCTCTCTACTGTGCTGTTTCTCTACCCGTCCTTTTACATGTTCTTCTGAGCTATTTTTATTTTTTCACCAAAGCCATCAAATGCTGATGAAATTGGTATCAGACATAATGCCTTTCCTTCAAGGCCCAGATGTGGAAAAGGCAATATGGGACTATACTTTCTTTACGATGTCCTCTTTCATAATATAAATATTTAACTTTTGTAAATGGGTATTTCACAGGACTGAGGAATGCTTTAGGCACACGATAAATATTAACTATAATCAAATCAAATTAATTCTCAGCACGCTAGTTTAAACATGTCCATTCTATTACATGCAGTAAGACACTGCTGTAAGAACACTTTACAAAAACTGGCACCCTTTTCCTCTAAACAAGGCCCTTTAGGAAATCAGGAAGGGAGAAGACTCAGGAGTAAGAATGCCAATACATTCAAATGAAATGCTTCGCTTGTACCTGAGCACCGAGAACATGTTTCTTCACATCGCTCTATCGTCTAGATTGATGAATAATTACTGCTTCTTTGTGGGCTGGTGGATTTATTGGATTTTATCCAGACCTTTGTTGTATACTATCTATGCCACTTTCCACAAAGAAAAAATTATAAAAATATAGATATCTACTTACACTGAAATACTGATAAAACTTTTACAAATATGAAAATATTCTAGAAATACTAACTTAAATCAAAATGAAGTAAAAACTTTAGTCAGGTCTGAAACTTCCTTCAGACAAAGTGAAGGTGGGGAGCTCTTGTTCTTTGGGTGCTTTAATACAGGGACATAATCTTTCCATTGCTATAGATGTCTCAGCCAAGGTTTTTTCATTTTGCTCTGGCAAACATTTCATTATTTATGTTGCTAATGATTTACCAAGGCTGAGGTGAGAGTGGGGGAGGAAGAGGGGAGGCATCTGAGTTGTGTCACTGAGAACAGATCGAAATATAAAATTAGGTGGGGTCTTACTTAGCTTAGATCCCACAACAGCCCATTAAATGCATGTAAAAAGCCAGTAGTCTGTTTATCAGAAGAAGGAAAAATACTTTTCAAATTATTTAAGAAAAAACAGAAAAAAACAATACCTATAATACCCTCCCGAGGTACATTTCCTTATTCCTTTTATCATCTCTTGATGTGTAATTTTAAACTCCCGTCCTGGAAAGAGAAGGGTGGCCATGACAGCAGCTTTAGAGTGGGTATGAATCACTGCGCCTGCTCCTGGAGGAGGAAGAAAAAAGCCACATGCTCAGAGAAAACTAAATTATACCTTTTAAATGAAAAAAAAATACACACACACACATATTTATATATGGTTATGGACTTGTTTTTCTTGGCATGGAATAAGCAATTGGCAGTTGGTAGGAGGGAGGTATGAAGAGAGAAATACTAATAGAGTTGGAAAGCTAAAAAATGAAACTTTATCCAGCATCAGGACACTTCACAATACTTTACACGTGCCCATGAAATATCTTTTAGATGGTCTGACGTACAGCGATAATAATCATGGAGACCATAATCAAACTACTACTACCACTTACTTAGGGATTCCTATGTGCCAGGCACTGGGCAAACCCCCTTTATGTATGTTATCTCTTTGCATCATCTCAGCAATCTTAGAGGTAATTCTACCTCCCCCATTCAATGGTCAATAGACGCTCAGAGATGTTAAATAACTTGTCCATGGTCCACAGGCAGTAGTGGCAGAACCTGAATTTGAACCCAGGTCAGTCTGACCCTTAATTACCAACTCAGGCTTCAGAGCGCAGACCATATCTTGGTAGCATGAGGGATGGTAGGGATTTTAAGGTCTAGATGTAATGAGTTTACCTAAAAAGGATTTGTATGCTATAAAATTCAGTAATGGCTCTTTTTGCAATTGGAAATTTATTTAGCTTTATGCTGGGAAAGGTCCTTTGTGCTATTAGAATCTGTTCCTGAAGTTTTATCATTTTCAGCAGTCACTGATAATTTCCTGGAACAGAACACAGCATGATTACTTACTCAATATTGATTTCATTGTGGCTATAATAAAGCATGCTGCTAATGACTTTATTGCTATGGCTGAGCCAGTACTTCAGTTACACTTTCTATTTTCACATTGCCTCCTAGGTTCAACCTTTCCAGGCTGGTTTTCTCCCACAATTCCTGGGAATTAAGACGCCTACTTTTTATCACACCGTCAATTTTTCAAAAAGAGAGGACCCCTCCCACTGAAGTGAAGAAAAGGCCATGATTCTCCCTCATCTGTAAACTGATTTACTTCTACTACAAGTTCCCAGAGGTATAACTCTAAACTTAGAGCAGCAATCTGATTGTAAACATAGTCAGTCAGTCACTCTGGCAATCTGAATGGAGTCGGACTGACCTAGGTTGGAATTCTGGCCGCTGTACTCACCAGCTGTTTAGTTTGGGAGTATCTTCCCAGGGCTCTGTCCTCTCCTGTGTTAAATGGACCTTCCACACAGGACGATGTGAGGACTCAATAGGTTAATGTATGTAAAGTTCTTGTACGTAGTAGGTATCCAAGAAATGTTAACAACAACAATAATTATTGTTTAGGAGCGCCTACTCGGCAAATATTCTTTGTGTCGAATATGTTTTCTGCCTACCTCTCATGGTGTAAGCATTCATAAAAAGAGGAGTACACTGGCTTTTTTTTAACTTCTTAGAGGGTGGAGGTCCACTTATGTCCTGTTCATTGATGTCACAAACAAACATGTCTTCCGGCTATTTATAGAAGGCAGACAAGAAAACAAGGCTTATACAATATCAATTAGAAATGTCCCCTTTTCATATATATATATATATATATATACACACACACACACACACACACTCACACACACACAGAGTGATAATATATATGTACATATGTTCAACTCATATTTTAAATATTCATATCATTATAGTTTCTCTCTCAAAATTTTTTAGCCATTTTGAGAACAATAATGTTTTCTACTAATAAAAATATTTTCAAGAGAGCTAAAGTATTTTCCTTTACAATTTGAAGAAAAAATTGATATGGAAAATTTAACATGTATATAATGACACTGCTGTCATTTCATCAATTTAGCTTCTCAACTTTACCCTGTAATTTCATAACTATACTTCAGACAGACTAAGGAAAGAAATCACCATTCTAAGATGGGTGTTACATTTTTTTTCACATTTCATAATACAAGAGGAAAAACATAGAGCAAAATTTTCTTATCCCCTGAGAAAGTTAACTGGCACTCAGAAACCCTGGCAAATGAAATGTGTAAGTCAGAAATACGCATGCATTACTGGGAAAAACCTGCATGCGTATTTCTGACTTATACATTTCATTTGCCAGGATTTATTACAAACTACAGGTCTGTTACCAATGTTTTATTAATGAAGCATTTTATTAATTAGATAGAAGTTAAGTATTATGTGTTTGTTTTAACTAGATTTTCAGTATTATTCTAGCATTAATACAGAACGAGTCTTCTCAAAATTTTGAAATAAATTGAAATAGATTCGCTATTATTAAATAGGAGTCAGTTTGGTCCATTTGAGACCAGAAGTCTGATTACCCTACTAGCCTGATAAAGTTGGCGTTATAATAAATAACGTTGGCAAAGTTATAATCCCCTTTTATTATGAATCAAAATTGCACTATTCAATTTTGTCCTCTAGAGGTTAAATGAGAATTCAAAACATACTGGATGCATAGAGGATACTTACTACCTTAAAAAAAATGTTAACAATTACTCAAAAAATGTTTGTTGATTAGTTATTAAAATGGTCACAATATAACTACCCTTCAAAACTAGTATTTCTTTTAAAATTAATTCCATTTCACAAAACAATAGTCAAGTAGAGAAGAAAGACATTTGGGGTTAAGAAGGCTCTCTTTACCGTACCCGAATCCGTTCCTTTTGCACTCCTGAAGGAGCAATGTAGATTTCATTGCTGGGAACACAAAATACGGAAATTGGTATTTATTTCACTCTAATGTTCTGCTTCTGCACAGAGAAAAATATATCCTTGCAGTCCAATCATTAATGTTCTTTACAAATCAAGTCATACGAGGAGCTGCTTGATTTAATTAATGGTACTGGCTATAGAAAGAATACCAAATACTTGAACGCCTTTGTAATACTGATGATACAGTAAAATGTTGATAGTTGCTGTTGCCTTCTATGTTTTCATATATATTTCTTTATTTCTGTTTATAGGGCAAAAGCATTGGTAACCACGCTTTTATCTGGTTAGGAGAAATAAAATCTGAAAACACAAGTTTTTAGCATGAATCGTTAAGTATGAGTAAGCAGAGTTTATCCTAGTATATATGGAATACAGTTATTCCAATCAGGGGGAAATACGCTCACTAGAAGTATGTGTAGGTATCTGTCTTGCCAGGACTCAGGCAGGTTTAATTTTAGTGTTTTAAATGTTCTTATTAGAAAACATGAAGTTTAGAGACCTCTGCTGGACAGTTTATTAAATCATTACAGCATTAACACTAGGCTACTTTTGGGGTGGAACGGTACGCTTCCTGTTTGAAAAAACACATCTATCTTGTGAAAATACTGGTTAATAAACCTAAAACAATTACAAAAAGTTAAAAATATAAAAAGAATGGCTACATCTGGAGATCTCCATCTACAGAATGTCGTGTTATACTCCACCACAAGGTGCTCTGAAATTTGATTTGGAAATCAATTTCAAAATCGTCTCTAAATTCTCTCCACCCTCAACAAAAGTCCTTTGGCTCATTCATCAGTTTCAGTTGCTGCCAGAGGGCATTAAAGAGCTGCCCACGTAGATAAAGGAAGGAAGTGCGTGTGCATGCAGGCTCCAGCTTCTGCCACTGAGTAAATATTAACTGCTTCATAGTGAAAATGACGATGGCAGCCTGTAGCGAACCAAGCTATCAAACTTGGGGTCACTAATAAACCTATAGACTTGGAACTGACAAAAATGTTAGGTGAAATAAAAGTTCCTTTAAGGGTGCAGTGGTAAATTGAGGTCTAGAAAATAAATGCTGGACCTGATAATGGGAGTGAAATCCAAAGCACAGTAAGTAACATTCAAGCATTTGTTTTCACAAAGTGGCTAGCGCTTTTGAGTTCTGTTGCATAAGAAAACCATAGAGTGGCATTCCTCTAGAACCAGTGGGACTCGGTAGGGAATCATACTGTTATAAAGGGCGTTTTACCAATACCAGGGCTCCACATCTTTTGTCCTGGTGTAATATGGAAGAAACTCTAGAATCGTGTATGGTACGTAGTCCAATCACCTCCCCTGGTAAGTGGACTTGTAAGTCTTCTTACGTGGGAGAAATTTATGCAGTCCTGGTAACAGACCCAAATAAAGTACAAAACAGTCTGCTAGTAAATAAAATCCATCTACAAAGAAGGAAAATCCAGGGTATTTATTCAGTTTACTCAAGTAATTTGGTACTCCAAATCTGCTTTATTACTGCCTTTGTAAAATGGAAATTAGTTTAGACTTTGATCAACTTTGGGTAATTAAAAGATTAGGAAAATAGGTTTTAAAAATATATATTTATACCTACAAAGAAGGAGGTCTCTGAAAAAAAAAAAAAAAAAAAAAAATGACAGAGCTTTTATTCCAGGAGGGAAACACGCCAAAGACTAAAAGTGAAGTATTTACTTGGTGCTGTAAGCCACAAACAAAAAGCATTTTGAATTTCAAGGTATTAAGTTTTGGAACTTATTTCTCTATTCTCCCTGCTCTTTCACTATGTGGTAAGCCCTGGACAAAACCCAAGAGTTCAGAATACATCTATTTTCATTTACTGTCTAGTCATTTAAAAAAAAAATCACTTAAATCTTAATATGCCTTAATTATCTTGTCTATGATACGGGTTTATTAACTTTAATTCTAATAGCATGCAAGGGGATTAGCATCTCTAACACATAAGAATATTACACTGTAAAACAGGAAATGCTAAATGTAAATGGCAGGGACCTGCTAAGTATCCTAGAATTGCCTTGATCACTGTCATTTTCTTGGTCCTCCATTTCCTCCTTCTGATTTAACTCTTATATGTGACTTAACGCTCTCTTATATACGTCTTTCGGTACCACACATTAGTAACATAAGCTGAAATGATATCAGCCAAACCTGGGAATCAGTAAATAATTTTATATTCCTGAAGAGTTTATTGTCACTATTATTCTGGAAACATAATTAATCTATGGGGTTTCTACTTCATTACAAATTTATTTGCTCTAAGCATCAAAGAAAACCAAACTTTCACTAATAACATGAGAATAATATTGCTGATAAAGTAGTTGACGTGGGCTTATGAACTCATTTAAATATTAGAGAAAAAAATTCAACATTTTACTACAAGTTACCCACTTTACTGTGTAAAACACCAATTTAATAAGATTCCAAATACAGTGCCCTAAAATTGTGGCTGTTTCCACCTGTGACCTCCAGGAGGCGCTCCTTACCCATTAAGAATCTAAGGAAAAAGCATTTTACACGCACGATGCAACTGTCCTGTAAATTGATTGTAGTGCAGTACAAGTCATTTAATTTAGAAGGTGACAAGTGGTGTTTTGGGGTGACCACACACATTTCAGTATATAGATTAGTAAAATTCTTTTAGAAATAACATAGTATTTTATGTCTTTATGATTAAAAAAATTCCCTCTTGAGATCTGCAATGGCCCCTTATCTGCGTTCTAGTTTTAGCTTTGCTGCTTTTTCTTTTCTTTTTTAAAGAGCCAGTTAAAAATGGTTATTTAAACTCAGTTTGGTAGGAAGTTGTATTTTGTACATACACAAACTATTTCTGCACGTGCAAACAAAAAGTTAACTAAAGGCAATGTTTAGAATATGACTTACTATAAATAAAACAGCTGAGAAACCAATACTGGGACTCAACTCTTAAATGGATTCAAAACAACAACAAATATGGTTTTCATAGGAGTTTGCTGGAAACAGGTCAACTTAAAAATTTTGGCAAAATAACATGAAATCCTGCAAAATGCTGAGTTGACACATTAGTACTGGGTTGATGGTAAGAGAAGAGAGCCATGGATGGGTGGACAAGGTACCACATGGAATGTGACCTTTCCAGACTCAGTGCATCCCTGTACACATAATTGTGACAGATGTTAACTAAGGCCCCTCCTGTCATTTCCCACATTTCAGTTAATATTTCCTGAGTTACTTGGTGATTTGAAGCAGATGAAATTACAATGGCATTATTCTGCGGTATGCCCGAAAATTCCTTTTGTTCCAAATGTTGGTGTTTTTTTTTACATTCCATTTCCTTTTACACAATACAGCGTCCTTCGGGGCATCACTATATATATATACTCAATATTATATGAATATTGTAGTAACCCAGTTTTTGTTAAAGAAAGTGAATTAGGATAAAGAAATAAATCAAGCCCCTCAGTTTACATCAGCCTCTGGACAATAATATTCCAAAAACATTTCAAGAGGAAAAACACTTGAGAGAATGAAATTCCACAATCTCTGCTTTCACTTGTAAGCTACTTATTTCTTCATCCATTTGGAGGAAAGACACTGAATAAATCTAATGAACCAGTAAATACTATTCATTCCTTCCGTTTCAAGCCCAGTACCTGTTGCTTTGTCCTCTGAGCAACAGGGACCAGCAAATGCTATGTCCATTAATAATGACACACGTGCATAGAGAGTCATATTGCTTTTCCTTTGACTCAATACAATGTAATTTTCAGGATTTCTGATGGCTAGTAATGTGTAGTTAAGTGACTTTAAAATATGTATGTGAACCTTTGAAACAAATCCTGTCTACCTACAGGGAACCCCTCACAATTCCAGACATAGGTATGAACACATTTGGCAGCATGTTGTTTAACGCTAGTACTCCAAAGGCTGAGGACCAAGTTATTCTGATTAGAAATTGCGGCTCTTAAATCCTTAGGTTTTATTATATCTGCAACTTCCATACACTTGTTCCACTCCGTTATGCAAATACCTATTTCTCCAAGTAGAAATGAAATACCTTCAGTATCACATAAAACTGTGCCTCAGTTGTTTTTTGGACATCATGCATGCTAGGCCCTGTGTGGAGAATTCCTGGAAATGAAACCAGCCAGAAACTTACCCATGCTTCAAGCTAATGCCTCCTCCAGTCCCAGTGACCCAGCCCAAATGGTAGAACAGTTTGCAAAGCTCTGGAATCAGGTATCTTGGATGTTCCTTGTCCTTAAAAAGACAATGGTTTTAAAAACACATTTTATCAAGTGATTATTCTAGCTGACATCTCTATGAAGCCAATTTGAGGAAGCTTAAGAAAATCTACCATAGAGAGTACTGTGAGGGAGGAAACTATTATAAAACATACTTTGTTTTTAATGTTTAGAAAGTGGACCTACTGTGTTATTTGGCAACCTGGAATTATTCAGTATAGGGCCATACAGTCCAACACAATCGAACAGGCAGCAACAACAAAGTGGGGAAATGCCTGGTATGTATTACACAGTCTCTATTGAAATGGCTGAAATAAAATAGAATCTGGTGCTTTATGGAACATGCTTGTCATCCAGTAAATTTATTTACACAAAAACCTCTCATTCAATTAAGGCATGATATATATGATATACTATGATAGCTAGTTCATATTTTGTGTGTTGATTCAATTTTTTTTATTCTAAAAATGTCTTTTTCTCAAAATGAATGTATCGTTTTCTCTTATTACAGAAACAATATATAGTCATTATGGAATATAAAGTCAAGAAAATAACATAGAAAGCACTCACTCAGAAACAATCAATTAATACTTCCTGGGCCATTTCTATAAAAATGTGTGTGTACAGGAACACATATATGGTGTATTAAACCACCATATATAGTGGGATAAACATCAAGTCTTATTTATTTATTTTTATTGAGGTAAAAATGGCATAGAACACTATTTTAGTTTGAGGTGTGCAACATGATTCATTATTTATATATGTATATCGTGAAATCATCAGCACAGTAAGTATATTTAAAATAAGAGCCTTATTTTTATATAACTCTAAATTACTTGTTTAGAATAAAAAGGTTTTCCTTTCTTTTTTAAAGTTAAAATTAATGAAAACAAAAACAATAAATACCATGAATTCCATTTTTGCCAGGATGGAAACAACTGAAAATGCTGAATAAATCTGCTGAGCTGTCAAGAAAGTAACATCTCACAGGGGCCATAAAAGTAATGAGTAAGGTGCTTGGAAGGGAAGTGTGCTCCAACTCCATCATTTCCCCGAACGTATTTCCAAAACTCTGATAACCTGGAGCTTCAATTCTGATAGCTGTGCAAGCCACTAGAAACACGAGATAAAACTAGGGTGTGCTCAAAATGGGGCATCCAATAGCAAATCCCTACATAGCTTGAGATTCCAAGGGACTACACCCTCCAGGAGAAATACACCCAGTGGGCAGAAAAGCACAGCAAGGAAGCTTGCCCATATAAATCTTGGCACTGGGTAAAGGGGGAAAAATATCTAAGTCCAAAGACGGATTATTATTGAACAGACTGAATTTTCAGCTACTTGACTGGATTTCTGAAATTATGGTGTTTTTCCAAATTCACTGTTAATATCTGACATATGCATTTTAAGTATTACAAATGATAATTTGATGGAGTAGACTTCAAAATATAAAATTAAGAACATGGGAACATGGAAATTTTTTAAAGTTCTGATTCAACACAGGCTTAGGAGTTAATGGACATAAAGTGAAATACATTACTACCTCATTTTTTGTTTACATGACTTTGGGTCTCAGTTTACTTACCCATAAAATGTGAACATTATGAGGATTAAAATGAGATATAATGGATATAAAGCAGCTAGCACAATGCGTGACACAATGTCAGTTTTCCTTCCCATTTTAAAGAATCAAAATTCTTGAATTAAAGTTAATGGTAAAGCTATGGTGGTTTTTCTGATATCTGTTCTTACAAAATCCACCCAAGTTATCCGTACCCTGTATAATTTGCTATTTCCTTTCCTAGGGCTATAAATGATATTTAATTATATATTAAAGTACAGCTAATGAGAAGACTCCTGCAGTTTTCCAATCCTTAAAACCATCAATTTGCACAGCAAGTTGTAAGCATTATAGAAAATGGTCTGTTATTATGGGTCTCCCTTTGCCCTTTTTGTCTTTTCCAGTACTGAGGTATTGTAGCAATTAGTCAGCTTCATGCTACAGAAATAACAGTGGTAAGGCGGCCATTGCTAACAAAATTTCATTCAAGCATTCAAACCCACAAAATTACAATTTCAAGAAAAATAATCACTTAGCAGCGGGAACCAATAGAGACATATGTGGTAAAAATCCAGTCATTTACATTGTCCAGAGTAAAAATCCGAATAGATATTTTTAATAAGAATTGACAGAAAGTAAAGGTTTAGTTAGCATTTAGTTACGAATTCCTGTGAATGTCAATAACATTACTTGTCTATTATTGTTGCCTCGTTTTCAATTAGAATAAGAATTTTGAAAGATGTTATCTAAAGATGGGTTACAATCAACTGTTTACAGTCGAGATTCTACTACAAGTTAAGTGATGGAGAACCGGATACCAGTATACAGTATTTTGTATACAGTATATAATAAAAACATTAAAGTTTAAAAAGTTTTTGAATTGGTACTTTATTTTTCCAATTTTTCAGCTACTTTTTAAGGAAATCAGCCTCACTTGTCAGTGAGATACCCACTCATGATCAACCATGGCTCTAATCTCTTCCTCTACCTTTTCTTTCAGTTTAGGCATAATAGAGGCATGTATTGCTCAGACAGAGGTGTTCCTGGATTTTAATACAAATATAAAATTACCATGTGTCAAAGATATTATTTAACCCATCAATTAATGAGGGAACCAGAAATATGTTACAACTGGTTCCAAAGAGAATTCAAAACACACACACACCCATATAAGTAATCAAGAATCCTGGATTTACAAATAATGTAAAACTGGACAATATCCACCAGGCAGCAATAGGTGAATCTCCATAACACAACTTGCATTTTTATGAACAATATTCATCTGCATTACTGTCCGTATTCCACAATTTACAGAGTGGTGAAATAGTTCAAAGATAGTCCCCAGACACCTAGTAGGTTTTTTTGCTCATTTCAGTCTTTCACAATTTTTCCTGACACTGGCCTCAGGAAGGGACTGGATGCAGACATAGCAAAGCCGTCAGCATTTAATCTGTCTGTTTTCTGTTTCTTTCTGTACATCCGTTTCACTTTCCTCTCTGTGCATATTGGTTTTTTTTTTTTTGTAACTTCACCTCTACTCAAAGGCCTAATTCTCCGTTCTCCTTTCACCACACTTCATTATTAGTCAAGCACTACCTAGAAATCGGAAGATCCTAAGGAAAGTCAGTGACCCTTTCTGGGTATCAGTTTCCTTATATTAATCATCTGGATAAGTGATTCGCAGACTTCTGAATTTGATGACCAGAAGTTTTTGTTGTTGTTTTTTTCCTTTAAATTTTAGAGACTTACATAAGTTTGCCAAGTTACAACATTAATTATATTTAACTACTATTGCCTTCTTCAAAAAATAAAGTACATTTTTAACATAAAAAGAGTAAGAAGGATAATCTCAGAATAAAAGGTAACCTTTTGAATGCAATTAACTTTGTAAAATTAACGTTTTCACTGTCCTTATTTTGTTATCTTGCAGAAGTCGAGTAAAAACTTTCAGAGACTGACATTTGGGGGAGGGTTAATGTTATCTTTTCCTATTTGGTCTCCTTGCCTACAATTTCTCCTTCTTCTTCTCCAGCTACCATAATAGAATTATTATGCCCAACATCATATGCCCAAATACCACCTCCTTGGTCTGTTAAGTCCTGTTTTCTTGCCATAATTTTTCAAATATTTTCTTTCACGTTTTTACGTAAGTCTTCCAGTTCTACTCAACCTAGTAGTGGACGTCAACCACCGGGATGGCTCTTAACCATCCCCTTGTGTTCACACCAGGGTATACAGTTCCTTCCCACACTGTACCGGGGTTGGTCTGTATGACCAAAAGACTATTGTAGAAGTGACAGTAGGTCACTTTTGAGATTGGGCTACAAGACGAAAGCTTCCATCTTGGTTGTTCTCTCTCTCAGATCACTTGGTCCAGGGAAAGCCAGCTGCTCAAGATGTCCCGCTAGCCAATGCAGAAGGCCATGAGGTGAAGAACTGAGCCTGTGGCCAACCATCAGTGAAGGGTGGAGGCCTGCCAACAGCTCTGTGGGTGCACTGGAAGCTCACTCCAGCTATAGTCAAGCCTTGAGGTAAGTGTAGCTCCAGCTGATAGCTTGACCGCCAGCTCATGAGAGACCCTGAGCCAGAACCTGGAGCTCAACTCTCCGGGATTCCTCATTCTCAGGAACTGTGTGAGACAATAAATGTTTGTTTTAAGCTTAAGTTTTGGGATACTGGTTATGCAGCAATAGGTGACTAAGACATATTTTCTGGCCAGCCAAGAATACACTTTGTTTCTTTGCACGGCTATTGTTCATCTGCATGTCCAATGGTCCCAACTGTAGCTGTCAAACTCCTGCTTGTCAGCCTTTACACCAGGCTCTCTGCCCACTTCACCTGTGATTCCTTTTCTCAATCACAGCAGGAACTGATCACTCTTTCCTTGAACTGTGCCACGGCATTTGCTCTGTGTACCTTTCTTTTGGTATTTATTATGAGAATTCATTCATTCATCAACTTATACTGAAGGCCCTGAAGAAATGAATGAAATCCTTATCCTGGAGAATCTCATAATCTAGTAAACAAGTTAACAGTTATGAAACGACAAAGCAATGTGTAATACAAGACAGTCCAGGGCATTACAGGGGCAGAAGCTACAGGTGGGAGGGAGCAGGAGTTGAGAAAACTTCATAGAGGAGGGGATGGCTGAGCTGCCTTCATGAAGGACAGTGGTAATATGCCAGGTAGGTTAAGAGGACAAAGGGCATTTCAGAGAGAACTCTCAGTAGTTAGAACAGGTTATAAATTAGGTTCTTAGAGCTGGAGGGGAAAGGGAGGCAGAGTATAGAGACTCTTTCATGCCAGGCACAAGAGTTTGGACTTCATAGATGACTGAAAACCATTGAGCAGTTTTAAATAGAAGACGACATGATCAGATCTTGTTTCTGGAACATTTCTACAGTGGCAGTGGGGAGAAGAGGATGAAGGGTGGTGACCATGGAAGTAAAAGACCAGGCCAGTAAGAAGAGGATGAAGGATGATGACCACGGAAGTGAAAGACCAGGCCAGTAAGAAGGCTGTGCAAGGGAGTGACGGTGGTGATGGATTCGAAAGCTATTTTAGAAGTTAAAAAAAAAAGGATGAACTTTGGGTGAGAAAATGAAGTGGAAGGCTTTAAGGACTTCCAAGTGTTAGGTTAGCTGGGTAGCTATGTGGATAGTGACGCCATTCACTGGCATGTGAGTCATCAATATTTATTGAGTACTGACTATTGGCAAAGCACTTCCTGGAAATTCAGCCGTGAACAAGACCAAGTCATGGCTCTAAAGGAATTTACACTGTAGGGGGTAGTTTTTATAAAGTGAACAGAAAAATATAAAATTAATTGTAATAAGTGGGAAAAAAACACCCAGCGGACTTAGGAGAAAAATAGCAGAGATCGACTCTGATTACGGTGGTTAAGGAAGGCCTCTCAGAGCAGGTGACCTTTAAAGCCTAACAGATGTGACAAAAACAGTATGTAATGAAGGAGTGTGTGTGCACAAGCAGTTGTGCTGGGGAGAGGCAAGCACTCCAGGCAGAGGAAAGAGCAGCTGGGAAAGCCCCAGAGTGAGAAAGTGCTTGCGGCGCTGAAGGAATAAAGACCAGTTGGCTAGAGCAGTGACAAGTGTTGAGTGGTAGCCTATAAGCAGGGGCCAGATAGGGGCTTGAAAGTCATGCTGATGAGAACAGTCCTGCCAGAAAGGGAATTGATTCACGGTAAGAGAGACACGGAGAGGGAGAGAAGCAACTTCGGGAGGTGAGGGGATGGATCCTGAGCACAGGTGGAAGGATTAGCGTCTTCCATTTTGTGAAATAACATGGGCTCAAGTTTAGGCAGATCTGCGGGGTCTTGTGGTCTGAAAGTGAGGAAGTTCATATTTAATGATTCCTATTCCCTTAAGTATAAATAGAGTCATCAGATGAGTCAGAGTGTGGGGACAGAGTATGAGAGCTTTGAAAAGATAATAAAAGGTACCAACTCGTCATCTCCGGGCGCAGGACAGTGAACTACGTACTAGGGAAACACAGGAGGGTTGTTGGGCAGTGTTAAGTGCCAATTTGAGGTTGAAATTTTGAATATGAAGTGAGGCCACGGGGCACAGTTGTATAATTTTCTCTAGCAACGTTTAGCTGCACTGTGCAATTACAAAGAGGATGGACAGTAGGGTTCATCTCGGGTTGGGGTTTTGCTAGGCCAACTCTATTTGTAAATGTCAACTATAACTTTAAGTAAACCTGTTGCAAGAGACTGGGTATGGAAGCCAGATTGAAGTGGGTTAAGAAGGGAATGAAACTTAGAGGCCGAGCATTCTAAGGACTCTTTCAATAGTGTTGTTATGAAGAGCTGGATAGGGAAATAAAAGGGAAAACTGGTTAATAGTTTTCTTTCACATGTCAGGAGGTAAAATTAGGGAATAGGGAGATTAAAGGTATAGGAGCGCAAAGGCCTAACTAATAGGTCAGTCTTTGTGGAGACAGAAGCTGGAATTAGAAAACCAGGGGAAGTATTTTATTTACCTTAGACAGGAGGAAGAGTCAAGGTACAAGTAATATGTAATACAATTGATATCAAGAATAGCTATCATCTCTTGAGCGCTTACTTTGTGTCAGGCACTATTCTAAAGGCTTTCTATGGACTTTATTTTACTTAATCCTTATTATTAAATATATTACACTAAGAAAGGTTAATTTGTCCAAGACCACCCAGGGAGAGAAGCAAGATTTGAACCCAGGCAGTCTGATTCGAGATTTCTAGTCCTTAACCTTTTCCATTATGATGTAGGTGGGAAGAAAGAGTTGACACCTACTGGCTTCCATTTTCTTTGCTATTTTGGAGGCAGGGTCATCTGTGAAACAGGCCTGGGGTAGAGGATGAGGGAAGATGGTCAGATTTTAGGATAGCCACTTAGGGGAATGTGAATGGAAGCTCCCCAGAGGACTGCTGTGAGGTGCTCAGGGGCTAGCTGCAGAGGACATCAAAATACTTGAAGGGGCTCAGAACAGGTCCCCCCTGCCCAAGATGTGCTACTTTGGCATGTTAATTATCTTGAGCTGAAGGCAACAGAGACCCTGTGGACTCAGGAGAAACTTTTACCGCTCCCTTAAAGAATTTAAATTTGGAGACTTGTCCATAAGAGTTATTACCAGAAATAACTTTTCATGACCTATCTATAGGGCAAGGCACACTTCTAATTACTGAACGTCTGCTTTTCGTGTCATCCTAAGAAGGACCTTCCTCCCCAAGGCATTTTACCTCATCCTTGGCTCAAAATGTTCTACATACCTCATTTCACCTTTCTGTCTCTGAACCTCTCATGTATGTGGGGTCCCCCGATCTTTCATGTATGTGTGGTTCCCATACGTACTTATGTAATTAAATTTGGTTATTTTCTCTTATTACTTTCTCATATTGATTTCATTAGACCAGCCAGAAAAAGAACCTGGAAAGAAACAAATTTCATCCTCTCCCACAACAAGTATGTCACAATAAGAATCTCTTGTATTTTATTAACCAATTGAGACCTTCAGCCCTACGAAAGAACAACGGGAGAGGAATAAGGGGGCTAATTTTTACCCCGGCCTCTTAAGCTGGGT
Source organism: Rhinolophus sinicus (assembly GCF_057876585.1). Taxonomy (NCBI): domain Eukaryota; kingdom Metazoa; phylum Chordata; class Mammalia; order Chiroptera; family Rhinolophidae; genus Rhinolophus; species Rhinolophus sinicus. The sequence continues at coordinate 166,194,165 of NC_142514.1, forward strand.
TTCTCATATTGTATTAAAATTGCTTGTCTAGTTTTCCTCTAGACTCTAGGCCATCTCTCTTAACCACCACGGTACCGCGGAGCAAGTAGATGTTCCATAAAGTGTTGGTACAAGTGTAAGCAGCCTGAGGGTGGACTTTCCTTTGACCTAAGCTTGAGGAAGAATCGTTTCTATGATAATCAACCTAAACTGCTCAGAGGAAAAGTGCTGGCTACTGAGGCACAGCTCCATCCAGGCGAACGTTTCCCGAGTGCCTACTGCGTACCAACCGTCCAGACGGTCAGGGCGTACAGACTACTAGGTATCAGGGCTCGCAGTCTCAACTCCAGGTCCACTCCAGGGCTTCAGGGTTTCTTGTTTCACCGGCCTTCCTGCCTTGCTTTAAAACTCACACGTCAAACGCTCCGATCCTTATTTTTTCTTTTGTCAACGTTTGGTGCCCAGCTGTCGCCGTAGGAGATCCTAGTCCCGGGGACAAACCGCCCCGGGACTTGGCGTCACGTCGGCACGCGGAGCGGAGGTGGCGGTGCGCAGGGATCGCGTGGGAATACGTCCGGCCCGGCCCCACCACGCTGCTGCGCCCCACGGGCGTCCAGCCTCCCCAGAATAAAGGGCACCGGCGGCCCCGCCCCTACCTGTGCGCCGCATCGCCGCGAGCAACAGTCGCCGTCTGGAGTGGGACAGCCAGACATGGCCCGGACCAGGTGGACCCCGCGGCCTTCTATATTTGTACGGCTTTGCTCCCCGTGTTCCGCCTGGGCTAGCGCAGCAAGGCCGCAAGTGCAATCAGGCTGCGCTGAGGGCAGCCCAGGGGCGGGGCGGACAAGGCGAAGGGCGGGCCTGGGAGGGCTTCGCTGACCAGAGAGCCAGCCGCGCAGCCGCTAGACCGGGAGGCGGGATCAACGAGGTTGGAGGCGGAGCTAGGGGGGGGCTTCGTGACTCGGAGACTCAACGGCGCGGCTGGCGTCTGTGGGGCGTGGCCAAGCGGGTGGGAGGCGGGGCTTGTGGGGTCTTGACAGAGATCGGGCTGTTCTGCTACAGCCGGTAAGAAGGCTGGGAAGATGGCCGCCTCCTGGAGGCTGGGCTGTGACCTGCCGATGCTGCGTTATCTCCTAGGCTTCGGCGGCGGGAGAGGCCTGGGGCTGGTTAAGGGGGCTCCTTTTGGCCGCGGAGCTAGTTGGAGATGGTTTCACAGCACGCAGTGGATGCGGGGTGAGTGACCGGGCTCCGCTCAGCTTCTCTCTGTAGCAGTGGGCCTGGGTCAGGGTCTTTCTGTTGAGGTCCTGCGTTTGGGTGAGGAGGTACTCGTTGCTCCCTGTTCCCTTGGCCTTTCCTCGGGGAGCGGTCCTCTGACTTGGTCGCCTGATAAGCGCATGCCGCCAAGGGCTTTCTTGGACGCTGGGAGAGTCTGACTCCGTCCCTGGCCCCCTGGTTGTATGGCTTCTTTGACCTTGCCTTGGAATTTGGGATTTTTTGTGAGGTGCGGGGATAGGTCCTTAACGCCCTTCTCTCAGGTACCTTCTTCGTCACGTCTCAGGTCCCTTTAGGGTTGTCGAGCATCTCTGTCGGGGAAAAGCTGCCCAAGGTTGCTGAGATTTAAAAGCCACTCTTAGCTGTCATTATTCATTCTCTTGGCCTGTCTCTATTGGAAGATCTCTTCTAGACCACTCTGTTTGCCCGACAACTAATAAAGGACTTAATTCGTAAATGCCTACCTCATCACAGACAGGTCTGGCAAAACATGAGCATGAAAGAAGGAAAATTTAGGAGGGGAATCATACCATGAAGTTTACTATAGAAAATTGGCCTTTAGTAATGATACTGACACAATTAACAATTCTTCCGGTATTTTATAGTCGGTAATACAATATTTTTCTTTACATGGGGTGGGATTATAGGGCTAATATTTTTTAAAGTGATGCATTCATTACCTGTCATACATTGTCCGTCCACAGAATGAATTTTAATCTAGAAAATTATGTGTAGTAAACATTGCCTACATATTCTGGGCTATCTGAGGCTCAGAAAAAAAAACAAGTTACACAAAGTTACGTGCTAAGAGGAATGCACTGAGATTTCTAAAGATTTGGTGATAGGAACAATTTATTTCAGTTTTTTCAGATTAATGTTTCATAAAATACTACTTGGAACTAACAGTAAATCTTTCTTTAACTGTCTATAGCATTCTCTTTCCTCCCTCCCCAGTTTGTGAAATATTGAACTTTCCTACAGCTCTCAAGAGATTCTGTCTGGGGTGGGGCTCAGCAATCTGCATTTTACAGACAGCCATAGATGAGTTTTGATGTTTTATGTTATTTTTTGATGGGCTGCTCTTTGAGACTCACTGCCTTAGAAAAGCATGGCATAGTAAAAGTTCAGTGTTGGAAATAATCTAGGAAGAGTGTTCTAACCTTGTTTGTACAACAGATCCTTTTGAGATCATTTAAATGCTCTAGATCCCCTACAGAGAAAGGGGCATATGTGGTTACACACAAAAATGTTCATGCAGGTTCAGGTGTTTTCCTTAGACCCAGTTTAAGGACTCCTGTCTTTAGAAACTCACTTAAGCAATCCTTATCTGATGGATCATGACATTTTACCTACCACCACCACCCCCCCCCCCGCCCCCATCACACACAAGATGAATAATTTGTCTAACTCTGCTTGAACATCATCCGTGAGGGAGAGGACACTACATCCCTATGAAGCTGTATTAGTTTCCTAGTGCCTTCCTCTTTCACATATAAAGACTGCATAGGCCCCACCTGGATAGAACAGGATGCTCTCCCCATTCTCAAGGTCAACTGTTTAGCAACCTTACTTGCATCTTGCTATGTAACATAACATTCACAGGTTCTGGGTGTTAGGACCTAGACATCTTTTGGGGGTCGGGGGGTTGTGGACATTAATTCTGCCTACCACAGAAGCTGTGTGTTGTTAGGGAGCTCTAAATTATTTGGAAGTTTTGGAATTTTTTCCTAATCCTGAGCCAAAATTTGTCTCCTGACTTTCACCTACAAGTTTTTTATTTTGCCTTGCTGAATACATGTGGCTGTGCTTGAGCTATTTGTTTTACAAAGCATGACTTTACATGCTGTTTGTTAATTTTTCCCTGAGTTTGGTAGAAATTGTTTCATAAAACTAAGCAATTATTTGGTGATCTATACATTATGTGAATTAAGTACGATTATTGAACTATTTCCTTTTTTTCCCCCATGTATCTATCCAGAATTTAAACATCTGTCAGATGGAAGTACCCTTGGAGTTTTGGTTTCCATAGATGTTTATTGGCATCATTTTTATGAGCTATGGCATATGCCATGGGCTTCGCACTTCCTATCACTCCTATTCTCTTCCCACAACAACCTAGTAAAGTTGGCATTAGCTGCATTTTACTGGACATTAATACTAAAAAGCCCAGAGAATTTAAGTGGATCTCCCAAAGCCACACAGCTATAATGGTAATGAACGGAAGAGGATATATGTATACCAGGGGTGCCAAAAAAATGTATTCACATTTTAAGAAAGGGGAAAACTATTAAAATTACGCTGATGGTAACCACTTTGAGCACCTCTTGTAATTGCAGAAGTCAAACGTGACTTGTATTCATCTTTTGTTATTGGTATATATATAACATTTACAATTTTAATATAGTATTTTCCTTTCTGAAAATGTGTATACATTTTTTTGGCACCCTCTGTGAGGTGTGTGTGTGTGTGTGCGTGTGTGTGTGTGTGTGTGTGAGATATAGATGTATACATATATATGGTATATATGGTATATACATATATGATATATATAGTTTTTATCTGGTTTAACAAATTCCTAACTTGTGTTCATTCTTTCAACTGAGATGCTTATTGAGAAGGCAGAGACTTACTGTTAGTCACCACTCTACTGACATTGTGTGAAGGAATGAACATGAGGCTACATGGTAGCCTGCTTGGAAATTAGTTGGCCTACAGACTGAAACAGATTCTCTGTATTCTGGCAGATGGCCCATTTAATCATACATAGCTTCTGGAAATGCAGTCCTAAATTCTGTATAGGTCTTATCTTCAAGATGTAGATAAGTCTGCTTAGGGAGATACACAATGAGGGCATGATTTCAGCAGTGTTTGCAATGAGCTCTGAGGGGTAAGTTCAGGTAAAGGAGTATAGAAGAAGGCTTCCAAGAGGTGGCACAGTCCTTCCAGGCTAAAAGAATAGCAGACACAAAGGCCTAGAGGCCAGGTGTGGTATTTACATAAGTGACAGCACATTTGTAAACAGTTTTTCAACCTAATCTAGGCAATTAAATTTGAAGAGTTTCCATTGCTGCTCTTTCAGACTAAATGGCATGGTTCGGAATTTAATTAATTGATAACTAATAAGATGTTAATAATATTGGTTTTAAGTTGTCTCTGAGGAAGAATATATTGAATTTAAAATAATGTGAGTAGAAAAGTAAATGAGGTTCAACTCTGCTGTGCTTTGCCTAATATATAATTACAGACCTTGCATGTTATAGACAAATCTAGGAATGCTAAAAATCTAGGAAGTTATAAAAGGGCACAGAGGTCCACAGTAGGATTGCATAATGGCAGCCAATCAACTGACCTACATCAGTTTAGAAGAACATTAAATTTATTGACAACATTTAGAAACTAGGAACTTTACATAAAAATCTAGATTTTTGGCTTCTCTTGAAAATTCAAAGTTAGGGCCTGTCTGGGGAAGTTGGTTGAGTCTGAGAAATGGTTGTTCTCCTTAGGGAGGAAATTGCTGTCTAGTTCACCGCTGTCTCCTGCACTCTATTGCTTCTCAGTCAGCATGGCTGAGTGGGCCTTGGTATATGTCATCACCTCTAATTGTCTTCTCTTGTTTTGTTCTTTGAAAGCACAAAACAAAAGATAGACCAGGAAAATGGCAGAGAACAGATATTATGTGTATGTAAAGGCAGAACATTCTTACAGATTTAATATGAAAAGAAAGCATGCCTGGATCTAATGAAATAAAATCCTTGAGATGCTCTTAGCCCACTTCTCTCTGTAGACATCTGGGTTTTCACAGCTGTTCTATAACAAAGAGGCAACTTCTTTGATAAGAGTTGGTAGTATGGTTTTTCTGCCAAAACATGGATGCTATTTTAGGCCTGGTCCTTATTAAGTGCTTCTGTGCTGGTACTGGTAAGACTGATACTGTTGTTTGAGTTCTCTTTTAACTGTGGAAACAGAAACACACAGACTAGCTGAAGTAAAAAGAGAATTTATTAGAAGGATACGCCACCACCCGTGAAGTGCTGCTGCACCATGGGGGAGCTACGCTGATGAGTTCCTCCATTTCTTCTAGGGCTCCCATTGTCTTCTTTCTTTTTCTCTCATTTACTTTGTTTTCCTCCCCAAACTTGCCAACCTGCTTACTCATAGCTTTTCTTGCTCTCTATTTAATGTCAGCTTGTCTTGCATTAATGCTGATTCAGGCCCTTCTACCCCATTCAATTTCAGTTTAGTTCAAGCGGGCACTATCATTTCTGTGATCTAATTCCAGATTCCCTGGAGAGAGAAGCTGATGGCCCCAATGTAGATCCGTTGTGCAGGACACAGGGCTGATTCTTTCAAAGGCTGCAGTTTGGACATTTTCTTTAGAAAGGAAGTATGAGTTGGGAATCAGTGATTGGCATGTCTGATACCATGACAGTCTGATTAAAGTAGGACAGTATTTTGTTTCTAGGGTAAGTAATGACTAAGCACAATGGAGGATTGATCACCTAAGCAAAGCAGATCTAGGTTACTCAGTAGTTGAGATGTGTGGCTACGCAAGGGAAATAGGAAGGGGATAAATGAGATCCTAGTAGAAGCGGCAGCATGAGCAACTAATAAAATTTGGTTTACAGGAAGTACGTAGTACGTATGTGCATTGCTTTAAAACATTTCATGCTGTATATGAAAGTGGGACATTCCAAGTACTCACTATTTGCCAGGCCTCATTTTAGATTCTTTACTTGCATGACTTCTGATCATCATGAGAACCCCGCAAGGGTTGCTTATGTTTTATGGGTGAAGAAAGAAAGACTGGGTGAGGTTCAGCTGTTTACCCAAGGTTCATAAGTGAACGACTGCTTTGTTACTATGCACTTGATGATATCCAGGTATCCTTGTTGGATATCTTGGAGTGGATTAACCTTTTGCTAATCAAGGGACTGCATACTAGACAGAATATTTGTGTCCCCCTCAAACCCAAATGTTGAAATTGATGCCCAGTGTGATGGTATTAGGAGGCAGGGGCCTCTGGGAGGTACTTAGGCCATGAGGGGAGCCCCCATGAATGGGATTAGTGCCTTTATTAAAAAGATGCCACAGCGTTCCCTAGCCAGACCTTGCTGTGAGGCGAGAAGGTGCTCTCTATGAAATAGGAAGTGGGCCCCTATCAGTCATCACACCAAATCTGCCAGCGTTGTGATCTTGGACTTCTCAGCCTCCAGAACTATGAGAAATAAATGTTTATAAGGCAGCAGTCTGAAGTATTTTTGTTACAGCAGCCCGAGCAGACTGAGACACTGGTCGGTGGGGTCACTGACGCAGAGCACGTGTTCACAGGAAGCATGTGCCGCTGAACGAAACTGGGTCTCTGCGAGCAAGAAGGAAGTCCGGGGAGTGGGTTTGGGAATAATACGCATTTATTGAGAGCTCACTACGTCCCACGTGCCCTTCTCAGCACTTCCCATGAATTAACCCATTAATACTCCCAACCACTCATGCTGTGCTCTGACGATAGAGCTCCAGTTTCAACCCAGGTCTGCGTTAACACCAAAGCCCGTTTCCTTAAGCACCGTCCGGTTTAATGTCAAGTGATACCTTAGTTGTAGACGGCAGCAAAACAGTGTCAGCATGCTGAAGTTTTGTTCACCGTGTGTATATTCTAAGGGAACACTTACGCCTTTTTTTTTTTTTTAATGAAATGAGACGTTTTAGTACAAGAGTATTTTAGTGACAGTTGTGGTATCATCATTTTAGAACAATTTAAGATACTACAATTCTAGACTGTATAAAGGGTGGCAGGACCATTTAAGAGAGTGAGAGTCTATGTCAATGGCCTCCTATCTACGTTTCTAACATGATGTACTGTTACATATGCCTTATTGGTATTCTGAGTTTCATTTGCCTTTGATAAAATTTTTATGTTTCGCTAGACTCTTAAGTGGAGGGGTGATTTTTTTTTTTTTTTTTTTGCCTTTGTTCCACGATGACAAAATAAACTGGGATTCATGTAGAATTTTAATTTTATAGTTTAGTAACAGGAAGACTGGTATTGCAAGCAGACTCCTCTTCTGAAGCTCACTCCCCTCTCCCTCCAGCCTCCTGCTTATGCTGCCCATTGGCAGAGCCCAGCCTGAGGCCAAACTACAAGGAAGCCTCCTTTTTTTTTTTTTAATCAAATTATTAATACATGCACATGGGGAATTCACAAAAGCATGAAAATTCCAAAGACGGTGAAGCTTCACTGGGTATATATGCCATTTTAGACAAAAGAGAAAAGTAGAGAACTGGGTGTTAGATTTCAGAAGCGAGAATGGGTCGTTTAGAGGTCGCTGAGGAAGAACACAACACACACGGCAGGAACATTCTTGCTGGGCACCTCAGAAACAGTGGGACATGTGGGGTATCTCGCTAACAAGCCCCTGCTTTACAGCCTCCCGTCTACCACACTTAATTCAGAATTGGCTAAGGTGAATATAGTAAGATGTCTTTCCTGGAGCAGGTTTTTTCCATCTGAATCTTTCAGGCAGGAAGGGGGGGGGGGCAGGGGGCATCAAAGGTTCTTTCTGAGTCTTATTTTTTAATAAGCAGCTTAAAATTAATGTCCTAAAGGCAGCTTTAGGTTGACAAAACTTTGTTCCCCTTCAAGTGCGTGCTCTGGTAAATAATCATTATGACTTTATAAATAGTTCACTTTTTAAAAAAGGTTTTCTTGGTTTTTCACCAGCACTATTTGCCAATCCATGAGGTTTAGCAGAAACATGGATTCAGAAGAGCTGACAACGTGGATTCAGAAAAGCGATGATTTTAGTCTTGTGCACTGTTCAGTAATGTTTGTTGAATACTGAATGATGGGAGTATAATGGGTCATCTAGTCCAGTAAACCATCTGCTACTTGTACCTCCTTTAGACCATTCCCTGCCCACTGATAGGCAAGGAAGCCTACTGAGGTAGCCCGTACCCTAATGTGGGGAGGGTTGAGGAGCGACCTCCCATGTCCACCTGACCAACCCCCATCAGTCATTACACCTTATTGTCTCAATTTTAGCACTAAAACCATTAAGTACCGTCATACAGATTAAGTACCGTCATGGTAAGGGAGGGAGTATAACTACTCTTGCAAGACTCAAGTGTAGTTTTCCTAGATTGTATCCTTAGCTCAGTGTCTTGCACAAGAGTAAGCACAGGGTTTTTATAATGGACCTGATTTTTAATCGGATTTTTCTGTCTACATTAGAGTAGCTCAGTAGGAATCTATGTAATTTATAAGGCTCTTTGGGCACTTTTTATGGGGAGAAATATTTTCCTTTTGGTACTGTGGCATCTAGTTTTGATTTTGATTTTCAATTGTACTCCTAACTAGAATCATCCTTGACTCCTGACTTTCATATGCCACATCTAATCTATCAGAAATTCCTACTAGCTCTACCTTTTCAATGTCATCTGACCACTCCTCACTATGGCTACCACTACCAACTAAACTGGTCCAAGCTACGACCATCTCCAATCTAGATGATTGCGGGAGTGTCCTGTTAGATATTGCTGCTACCACCCTCAGCCCTGTACCGACTGTTTCCCACACAGCTTTCAGTGCTGCTTGTAATTGTAAGTCAGATCATGTCACTGCCGAAAACCCTCCAAGAGCTTCTCATTAATCTCAGAATCAAGTCTGAAGTCCTTACTGTGGTTCACAAGGCGCAATATGATACGAATGCCGTCCAGCTCTCTGACCTCAGCCCTCGCTGCGCCTCTCCTCACTCACTCCACTCCAGCTTGCCGGCTCTTTCGTGTGTTTTGAACGTACCAAGCACACTCTACTCTTTGTTTTACAAGGCTGTTCCATCAGATATGTGCATGGTGTCCTCCATTCAACTCTACTTTTTTTTTTCAGGGAAGGCCTTCTCTGATCAACTGATAAAATAGTTCCTGCACTGTCATTTTTGTCCCCTTACCTTCCTTTCTTTTCTTAGTTCATATCGTCACTAAACATTTATTTTCTGTCTCCCCACTTGGGAAGGTAAGCTCCATGAGAAGTGGGGGTTTTGTCTGTTTTGATTTCCTTTTGGTATCTCCACCCCCTAGAAGATCACCTACCTAACACTTGCTAGGTACTGAATAAATATTTGTTGAATAAATGAGCAAATGAACAAACAGTTCTTGTCTTTCTCCTCCTTCACTCTATTCCTGTGCATTAAATGTCCTTTCAGAAATGCCCACAGCCTGCCTTAAAACCCTTCCATTCCTCTCTCAACACTGTTGGGATGAAGGCAGCTGATTAGAAGGATCTGGGCCCTAGCTGGCTTTTCGGTCTCTTTGGACAAATGGTCTAATTGAGAACAGGAAACATTCATGGGTATCATCACTTGGTCCTTAAAATCCCATTATTTTAGCTTTTCTGTGAGGTTTATAGTTGCAACCATGTCAAAGCATGTGAATTTTTTGGGGTGGTGGTGGTGTGCAAAATAGACTTGTGAATATTAACCATCTATGTGGAACTGCAGACAAGTTCTGTTTTCTATTGTGGTTATTTCTCTTGCTCAAAAATGTTTTCATGGTTTTCCATTGCTGTCAAACGTCAAACCCATTAACTAGGTATTGAAGTGTATTATCATAATACCACAGTATTATGAGGTACTGTGAGGTACTATAAACTAGTATAAGGTAGTACTTCCAAAATGCTTGTTTTACTTCCGTGGGCCACTGAAACGCCTGCCAGTGATTTTTACGAGAGTTTGGTTTTCAGATGTGAAATACAGTTAAACTAGAGGTTATGAGTTAGTGTCCTTTTGCTGCGAGAACAAGGCTGAATTAGGTAACAGAGAAGAGTGGGCTAAAAAGCTAAAAGGAACCTGTGAATCCATCTCATTACTGGAAGAAGGAATGGTAAGGAAGGATATTGTGATACCCCCAGCCGACTGTCTGCCCGCCTTCAGAAGCCCACCCTCTTAACCATAGCTGCGCTGCCTGTCAATCAATAGCCAACATGTCTGAGTCGGACTTCCTTTTGCCAGGCCCCATGGTAAAGACTTTGCGTGTGTTACCTAATTTAATCCTCACAAAGCTGTATTTTACAGAACAGACAACTGAGGCACAGCATGATTAAGTAACTTGTAAGTAGTGGTCTGTAATTTGAACCTAACCAGTTTGGCTCCAGTGCCTGTTACCTAAATCACTGTGGTATGCTGCTGCTTGTTAAATTTTCTCTTTTAATTACTCATTTTATTAAACAATAAAATATTATAACACAGTAATACATGCATCTGGTTTAAGTAGTCAAATAGTACTAAAAGGCTTAGCACAGTGGTCTGTGCCCCGTCTCTTCCTACTTCCCCAGACGTCGTCTTCCTTAGAAGCGACAAGTTTTGTTTCTTCTGGTGGTTGCTCTTCTAGTTCTGTTTCATTCAGTGCTACTCCCCATGTTTTCCCTCCCCCATTCTTCTAATGTAGTTCTTTTGTAATTCTTAGTTAAATCCAAATTCATTGTTGATGCTAAACAAATATTACACAACTGAGGATTGTCATACATTGTCCCATATAATGATTGTTACCTTTATTTTTGCTTTTCCTGACATTGTTGTCTTTTAAATTTTTTCTTTGGTTTTCTGTGTAACGACTGCTGGTTCATCTCACACCATTTAATCGCTTTCAGCGCAATTTTCTGTATTGTCAGTCACATCAGATCATCTCTCAGTTAACCTATTTGGCACTGCCCATATGTCCCAGGTCTGTGGACTGAACCTCCATTCCAAAGGTTCTCGCTCTTACCCTCTCCAGAAAAAAAAATCTCCAGTCTTTCAGTCTTCTGTTGAACGAGGGGGGGTTGTTACCCAGCACTGGATCTGGTTTTCTAGAATCTTATTAATCAATTATTACTCATCTATTTACTTTCCTGTTTGCAAAATTGTATGCCGTTGTCCCTTCTTTACTCTCTGTGTGTCTAAAAATAACAAAAACAAAAGCACATTTTTACATAGTGTTAGATAAGTTTTGGAGAGAGAGTGAAACTGGGTAAATTTATTGTAGAAAATTAACATGTAGATTATAAGAAACAAAAGTAATGAAAAGCACTTATAACATCACCAACTAGAGATAACTACGATTGTCATTTTGGAGTATATCCTTTCAGTCTTTTTGTGTGTACAAGCTAAGCAAGTAGAAATTAGATTATGCCCTATATACTGTTGCGGGGCATCTTTTTATATGTTTGTACCATGCCAAGACTTACAAATGCTATTCTCACAGACTATTTATTGTGCATACATTTTCTGTTGTCATCCATTGATATTTTCAAAGTATTTTTGCACCAGGACCACACCAAAATAACTATTTGAACAAAGAAGACTTACGTGACAAGCACCCATTAAAAAAATTGCTTTAGCTGCTTTGATTCAAAACTGCATTGTTAATATTCTGTACCCTGGTGTTGGTTTTTAAATGACCTGTATACTTCATTCCGCTTTACTTATTCGGCCAGCAGGTGGCAGGATTGTTTTATTTGCACAGAAGTTTTAAAGGTTCAATTTTATTTAATGAGTTCTTGCCTTGAAAAGAGAGGTGATTAAATGAGCAGTATCTCTCCCTATTGGAAAAGAAGCAAATTAATGTTCGGGGAGCCACATTAAGAAAGTACTGGGTAATTTCCTTCTTCATTTGATCTATCTTCATGAGTTTTGTGTTTGGATTATAGTCATATAGGGGGACGAGAGCATGACGCTCAAGCTGTACCATATGTGAAACTGCTGAATTCCCTTAATTACTGTAGTCAGCTTAATGGAGTTGAGATCTGCTTCATATTAGCCACACAGCAATTTGTTCTGCATTTGTATGTTGCCTGCTTATATAATCTTTTTTCAAATCTGGAGAACTTTTAGAACTTATGTATAGGTCATCAATTTAAAGCTTTGATATAATTGATTTTGCTGAAGTATAGGTGTTTTGCTCTTAGGATAAAAGAAATACTTTAGGGAACAAGAAACTAGAATTGGGTTAGTGTACTATATTTGATGTTGAAAACAGAATTATGCTGTAGAAAGATTGGAAGAGTAGATTTGAAGAATGTAGGAATTGCTTAGAGAAACTGTTATAAAATTCAGCGATTGATAGATTGCTTGTGTGCCCAATATGGCAGGTAAAGCAGCAATATGGTAAGCAAAAATTTTAATTTATTGTGTCAGTCTATTGAGGAAAAAAAGATTACGACAGTTCAAATGACTTGTGACACTCTACTTTTAAAACCAGTATGTTTAAATATAAACTGGAAATGTAATTACCCTAGTCATAAATATTTTTTAAACTGCTCCAGAAGGACAGACTTTATAAACCATTAGTATAGCTTGTTAGCTTGATAGAAAGGAGTAGAACACTAAAATGACTACAAAAGGGTTACATTCTGACTAAATTTGGGGTAATTTTTACTAAATGGGGTATTTTTACTAATTGAAATAAACTGTATGACCAGTGGAGGAAAAAAACACATTTTCTTTTTTCTTATCCATAGTTGTGCCCAGTTATTAGTAGGAAATATAATCGGTGCACATTTCAAGGCCTCCTCGATTTGACAGGAGAAAGGTAGAAGGTACTGCTCACTGAAATGAAAAGGGAAGGTGTATTTAATTTGTAATGAAATTAAATAATATTAGGTGTAGGTTAAAATTCCAAGGAGTCTAGAAAACCCCACGCTATCTCAATAGAATTGATGGCAGCCGGAAAGGGCGGATATTAATTATGTGCAGACCTGTCACTCAAAGCTGATATTATGCTTGTATAATTAATTTTCCACTGGAAAAAATGCATTTGAAAAAGATGTGTATAACGTTCCAGTTAGAAGAGGACATATTAGAATGAAATATTATTAATAAATTAATGCTTATGTTTGATAGTTTGATATTATTTTCTTGCATGACAGTCTGAGGATAGATTGGTTCATCAGAAAACACATTTCACATTTTACTTTCTATAATAATCCAGTATAATCAATCAAGAGATAGTACTGAATAATGGAGATGTCCAAAATGTCTTTCTTTGTTTTTTGTCACCTTCGTTTTAGAGTAAGGATAGTGATCTATTACACAATTTTTATATTTTATTGTCATTATTCAGAGAAGCAATTTCAGTTCATCCATGAAGAGTAGCTGTATGAGGAATGGTTATGTTCTTTTTATTTTTAAAATCTGAAAAATTTTGAGGCTTTTGAGATGGTAATTTGGAGAATAATACTTAATAAATGCGAAAGTTTTATAATGTAGCCCTTATATCAAGAATAATGGAAATGTGAAGGTTTCATTGGTGAGAGATTATAATAGCAGATAGAATTATAAAATAAATATGAATTGTATCCTGGCAACTAGAACCAAGATGCAAAAATATTGAAGACAGATTTTGTTTTGAGAGAATTGATTTAATGTTTGTCATGTGTTGAATTTAGACGTAGAATCATTGAAGTCCATTTATTTTGCTTCTTTGAAGTGGAATGCTGTTTGATATAAATTTAATATGTATGTGATTATGAACTATTCTATCTCATAATGCCAACCTTGCACTTTATGATAGAAGCAACATATTGGGACTTGTAACCAGTGTTTTTCAAGAAGAGAAGAGGCTGGCCTCTTACATGGTGCGATTAGATTGTAGGTTTTTTATTTATTTGCTTGCCTTTTTTTTTTTTTTTTTTTTTTTTGGTCACTATAAGCTTTAAAAAATTAAATGCTGAAGCTTAAGCTGGCTCTGCATTCATTAGGCAAATGTTTTTATTTGTCTTCTTTAACAAACCATGTGAAAATGAAAAAGGTACTAGATACTAGATACATAAATAATATAGGGGATTAAAAAGCTCATTTTATTATTTCCAAACTTATTGACTGTATCAAGCTTTGAGCACTTTTTAAGAATTCTTGCAGTTAAGCTTAGGCTTGTTATGGTTTGCAAAGATTTGGACATGCATTGCTAATGTCACAATATAAGTTTGCCTGTGTGTGTGTTTTCCCTAAGCGCATCTGCCTAATTCTAATTCACTCCAGAATTTAGTGCTCCAGTGTTTTATAGACAACAATGTGCATTGTAGTCTGCGTTATTTTCTACCCATTCAGTATCTTATTGTGCCTCTTTTAGTCCATGGGGACTTACTTTGCTAAGGAAAAAAAAAAGATTTTTTAAAGCTATAAGAATTCTAGTCATAATTTGCTTTTCAACTAGAGGGCGCTTGACATGAAATGAAACTGTTTGAATAAAAGTTACTGAGAGACATAATGCCCAGGTTCTTCAGTCTCTTCTGAGCTAACTGTGCTTTAATAATAAATCAGGAGTTAGGAAACTCACTGTGGCTATTTCTTTTCTCTCTCTTATTTCCAAGATATAATGCACTTAAAGGTGACCTGTCCTCTTCTACATTCAGAATATTCATTGTCAGTAGGAAGAGTGGTTTCTTAGTGCAGGAATTCTTTATGCCCAAGGTAGGGAGAGGGTTTATTAGGATGTTTGATTGGACATAAGAAGAATGCACACATGTATTTGATCTGTCTGGTTTGCTGTGTCTGAATTTCTGGGTGAGTGTGCTAAAAATAACCAGCGATGAGTTGATGGTCTTTATTGTAGTTAATGATGGGAGGTGTATAATGTAATAGAGGACAGCCTCTTATCCCTTGTCTGGATTATAGTTTTCTCATTGATAAAATGGGCATGTTGACTTGGAGTTTGGTCTGGGCTCTATGATTGTTGGGCTATTAGGAATGATGATTTTCCTTTTCTCTCCTTAGAGTTTGGGGCCAGTTGAGAGAGGCGAAAAAAAGCTCATAGAGATCAAAAGTAACAGTTGTAATGCTGAGGGTTTTATTGGGTTGGAGAATGTGACTTAGATCTGTGGCCTTCCGTTGTTGAACTTGCCAGTACAAGTCCATGTTTAGACTTCGGGCTTTTGTTTGAGAGGGAGAGTTTGTGTGTACAAAGCAAACACACATACCTGAGTTGCTTCCTCACCCAGTGGGTCCTGATGGACAGAAAGGTGGGCTTGTTATCTGCCTTTGAAAGGCAGGTCTGTTTACTCCTAGTACATGGAGGAGCTGAAAGGAAACTGCAGGTTACCTACAGTTTATGCAGTTCTTAAAGAAAATGAGGAAAAGGCTGAGGCAGGTATATGCTCTGGTCCTTTTCACAGTCCTTTACAGAGGAGAGAGTGAAAAAGAGAAAAAGGACAGAAGCCTCCTTCCAAATGCTTCAGAGATGGAACGCCTTTATCATGAAGCCATAGGAACTCTCCATTTGCAATTACAGTATAATTAGTTCAGTTTCCCAAAGGAAATAGTTAACCTCATTTAATATTAGTGTTCAGTACCCTTGCTTTTGACCCTTAAACGTCAATGGGAAAAAAACCAAAACCATGCTGTCTTCTTCCACATTTAAAATACGTTAGATATACAATCATGTTTTGCTTTTGGGGGTCAGATAGTTGAATAATTAATAGGTTAGAATAGGTTCTTTGGAAGATTCCATGGAATGTAATTTGTTACCATGGTTACTCATAGAGCTGGAAGGTGCTGTTAACTATTTTACTAGTGTGAACTTTACATAACTTGTAATCTAACACTGTGTACTCCTTGAATATGGTCCTAGGTACAGTAGGTGACTATTGGAAGCATATCTGGCCAAATATATAGAGCATCGTCTTTTTTGATATCTAAGGAAAACGTAGATGTGCTTCATTGAGAGGTCACGCTGGTTTGAGTCTTATCTTTTTGGATCCCCGGTTAAATTGTGGTATGGAACACGATCTGAGATTAATTTAACCACTTTCGTTCGCTTGCCTGATCACCCTTGACAAGACAAACCTTTCCTTTCATCTTTCACATTTACCAGCAAGAACCTTTGATTATAATATTAGAGGAAAATAAAAACACAGCCAATTTCTTAACGTCTTAATTGTGATTACTCTGTTGTAGGCTATCACAGCCATAGTATGTTCCTTTTTTTTCTTATGTCTTTTTCTTTGATCAGTTTACTTGTAAATATATTTCTGCAGTGACAAAAAGGGAAAGAGAAGATGAAACATAAATCAACTTTTTTTTTTTTTTAAATTTTGTAAACACCTGGCTTGAAAATTTGCACAGAGGACTGGGGAACTATGAGAAAGGAGTTGAAAGAATTCCAAAAAAGCTTATTTTTATAAAGTTGAGAATTTTATGTTCCATACTATTTACTGGGCACTTAATTTGACCAATTGGGAGTTTTTTTCGACTTTGAAAATATGATTTTTCTCAAATTGAATTTGGTATTAATTTACTTGAATTTTTTTTATTGATGCCTTGTGAGTTGCATTTTTTGTGTGGCTAATTTTTCCATTTTTCAATTTCAGCTGATCCTATTAAGATACTAATGCCATCACTGTCTCCGACAATGGAAGAGGGGAACATTGTGAAATGGCTGAAAAAGGAAGGTGAGCAAGTACATTACTAATGTCTTGTGTTATTTGATCATTTTAGGTTTTTTTCTAATCAGTTATGTAATACATGATAAGTGAAATAAATTGGGTTCCTCTGCTAGTTAATCTAAGTTTGTTTAAACAAAAATTTCCCATGGTAATGTAGCAAAGGTTTTCTGCATTCAGCCTGTAACTTGTCACAAGCAGAGAATGGTACAATATTTTAAGGGTCTTTTTTCCAAATTCTAGTCCTTATACTTAACTTCTAGTTTCAAAATCATGTCGATCCTCTTAAGTTCATTTATAGCTTTACGATGAGTGTGTGTGTGTGTGTGTGTGTGTGTGTGTGTGTGTGTTTCCTAGAGTTAGGCAAGTTGATTATAAATTTCATTGGAAAGAACAAATAAGTAAGAATAATAAGGAAAACTCTGGAAGAAAGAGCAGTGGAAGAAGGTTGTAGCTTTACTAGATACTGAAACATGCTTTTAAGCCCCCATAATTAAAACTGTGGTATTGGTACTTAAGACAGAATAATAGAACCGAATAGAAATGAGGAAAGAAATAGTTGCAAATGGGTATTTTGTGTATAATGATGGAAGACAATATTAGATTTATTCTTTATACTATGCCAAGGAAAAATTGCAAATGAATCAGACACTTAATGTACAAAAATGAAACCATCATACAAGTCTTAGGGGGAAAAATGGTGAATTTCTCTGAACCTGAAAGTGAAATAAAAACCTGAACTACAGCTCAAAATCCAAATGCAATAAGGGAAATGTTGATAAACTTAATGATAAAAATAACTTTTGTATGGCTAAAAACACAATAAGTAAAGTGAGAAAACAAGTGACAAATTGGAAAAGGGTATTTGCAATTTTTATCACAAAGGATTAATAAAATTTAGAGAATAAGAAAACTGTCAATTCAATAGGAAAATGGGAAAGATGCACGAACAAATGGTTTTCATAAAAGGAATTTCAAATTGCCTTTAAACATATGAAAAGATACTTAGTCTTCCTACTGATAAGACATATGCAAACGAATACTAAAATGAGATAGCATTTCTTACCAATCATATTGACAGACATTAAAAAGTTTGACAAGGTATTCAATTGATGAGGCTGTGGAGGGAATGAAGGGGCAGTGAACTCTCAGACGTTGCTGGAGGAAATGCAGAGTGCTGTAAATCCTGGGGAAGAGAATGTGTCAATATCTAGACAAATTGTATTTACCCTTTGGCCAGGTAGGTCTACTTCTAAGAATTTTATCTCAATGTTGTACTGGCAAAAGTCATTAGGTATAACAAGCAGCAGAACTAGACCTCCGAGAACTTCAGTTAGAATTACTAGCTACATAAAAATGTGTGTTTGAAATGATTAAACATGTAAGAGAAGGACTTGAAAATATGGACAAACACTGTTTAAAAAGTGTAGGCAGATTTGAAAGGGACAGATAGAATTTTTAAAATGAAAAACATTGTCTCTAAAATTAAAAAACAAAACCTCAACATTGAATTAAAGTGTGATTAAACATACATGACCAAAGAACTTGTGAATTGAAGACCAACCTGACAAAATTAGTTTGCATGCAGCACAGAGCGAGGATGCAGTAGAAAGGAATGAAAGGGAAGTTGAGACGTGAAGAATAAAATAGGAGTCGATCAATACTCCAATAAGAGGAATTCCAGGAAGAAAAAAGGGGAATGAGGAAGAGATATAATATTCAAAGAACAAATAGCAGAGAACTTTCTAGAATTTAAGAAAGACATAGATCATGTAAATGAAAGGGCCAGTGCTTCATTAGGAAGCACTTTGAGTAATTGGCTCTGCGTGGCTATTGCCATATTTTAAAATAATTATCAGTATCTAAGAAAGTTTCACCTTTATAAATAATGTAATCAATTGAAATCTATTTTTAAGTTTCTTTTTCCTGAAAAATTACAGAACTTTGGCTGTGTCTATATTCAGTCTGATAGAGTGTTGGTGTCATTAAATAATAATTCAGACACAGAACACCCTTGCAGGGTTATTATAAAAAGATTAAATTTCTTCGCACTTTGAGAACTGATAGGCAAGTGGATAAGAGGATTTTTTGGACCACATTTATCTCTCAGACTTCGAGCATGCTGGCAATCTGATAAGTTATTCACACCCATTAGAATATGGAGAGTAGGTGTGATAAAGAGCAAGGAGACAAATGGTCTCATCATTCTGTTCATTTTTCCTTTTGATTATAATGTGCTATTTCTATATAGGACAAGCCAGGATGTACTTGAAGCCCATGGAGCATGTTTCCCTGAAGGTTGCTTGTAAAATTCTGTGTTCTGTCAGCTAAGGGGGAATGTTTGTTTGCCAACACGCTATAAATGAGAGCAATCTTAATCCTTGGTTCTCAGTAATTCACTGGCTTCTTTCCTAAATTCATCCCCTTTGTGATTTAATTGAGCATAAATCACTTCTTTTTATTAACATTTCTGTACCGTGCTCATGGGTATGACTGTCTAAGTATGTTTGGTACTTGATTATTTATAATAACTTGGTTCAGTCATTCTATATTAAAATCATTTATATTCTGGCCGAAAACTTTTTGTGTATCTTTTGATCTTATTAGCTATGTTTTTAAAATGTTTTATCTTGAGATCTTTATGAATGTATGGTCATCAAAGAGTTTAGACCTTCGGACATTAAGAGGATTGATAGTTTTTTCCTGAAAAAGAATAGTGTTGTATCTAATTATGAATCTAATTTGTTTTTAAGCAAAGGCTAATCTGATAACCTTTAATGGATAGCAGTTCGGTCTTCAAGTTTTCTTGAAAGTCTGAGACTGTAATTCACAACTACTATGACTAAATCGTGTGTGTGTGTGTGTGTGTGTGTGTGTGTGTGTGTGTGTGTAAGCCAAGGCAGTAAAGGGTGCAATGAAAAGAACTCTGGCCTAGCAATCACGGTTTGTCCTTTGGGGTTCCCATTCTACTTTGAAATATGTGGGAATGAGTTGAACTAGATGAGATCTAAGGTATATATACCCTGGCTTTAGAATTCTATGATAACTCAATTTCATTTTCTTTTTTAAGTCACGGAAACATGCGTAATATAGCATATAAAGTATCCCCATCTTTGTTGATCTAATGAATGTTAGAAAAGTAGTTTTGTAATGAGTATCAGAATACTTGATTTCAGTCTGAGGATTAAGTAAAGAATATGTATCATAAAATAGTAGAGAACACACTCGAAAAGTGCTAGGTGACACGTACAACATCTTTTGAAAGGTGAATTGAGCTATATATAATTCCACATCTTTATTACAAATTTGTTATTTGGGGGGAAAGTGTGCTTCAGATATTTTCAGTTTACTTAAAGTGGATATAGTGTATTTTTTCATCGTTTGGAAGGTCAAATTTGTTAAAATAGCAAAAAGGAAGAAAATATTCTTGTTGCCCCTTTTGTGAGAGAACAATGAAAAACATCGTTTTCTTTCTTGAGATACTTAAGAGCCTATCACGAAACACTGGAACCGAATGAGGCTGATATAGTTATGTGAGGTACTTAGCCACACACAGTGTCTGGAACACACAGAGTAGGTGCTACATCAGTGATGTTTGCTGCTGCTACCCGTGGTGTTACTCCTACTGTCATTTTATGTAGTATTCCTTCTGTCATGTGACTGGGAATTTTGAATATTTCAAATAGTTTTGTGTAAGTCTTAGACTGTAATAGAGTGTACAAAATTCTGAAGTAAAACTGTCTGAAGGAGTCTTATCACTGAGGTGTTATCACTAGGTGCACTAGAGGTACATGGGTCTGTGGCATCTACTGTAGAAGAGGCTTTGGTTTCTGCTATTTTGGGGGATTTGTATAACATGTTAATGGTGCTGAAAGGGAAAATTTTTGAAATGGGCATTTCACAAATACCAACTTTTTTCAGTATATTATTTTGACATCTTTATTGAGGTATAATTTACATAACATTTACCTATTTTAAGTGCACAATTCAGTGACTTAGTAAGTGTATAGTATTTTGCCACCATCACCACAATCTAGTTTTAGACTGTTTCTATCACCCCAACATATACGTGGGACCTGGTTGCAGTCACGTTCTTCTTGCATCACTAACCCTAAACAGCCCTGATCTACTTTTTGTCTCTAAAATTTTGCCTTTTCTGGATGTTTCATATAAATAGAATCATATGGTTTGTAGCCTTTGTGATTGGCGTCCTCCGTTGAGCATGGTTTTGAGGTCTTCCATGCTGTAGCATGTATCAGCAGTTCATTCCTTTTATTGCTAAGTAGCAGTCCATCATTATGCTTTCTTTACATTTATTGTTAGTATTTCTGTTATGTCAGAATTTTGGAATTGCTGAGTGGAATTCTAGATTTCACTGTTATTCCACAGAACTTTCTGTGGTGATGGAAACATTCTGTGTTTGCTTGTCCAGTCCAGTCACCACTTGCCACGTGTGTCTTGTACTAGCAATGGACAACGCCATAAAACATAAGGTCAGAAGGATGTAGGGAGCTTAGCTTTCCTAGCAGTCTCCTTCTCAAACTACTACTCCTGCCTTCAGCACCCCAGGTAGACCCTCAGCCATCTGAGGAGGGTCTACCAGGAGCCAGGGGTCCTGGACCATGCGAATAGGGAGTATGATAGAATGGAACGAGTTGGCAAGTGCTGTCTAGGGCCCCGTCTGTCTTCCCAGACTGCGGTGGGCACTGGGTGGATGGAATTGGCGGTGCTGCTTGTTTGTTCTCTCCTTCAGTCAGGTTAGGGACTTCTTGTAGCAGGTCTGTCTTATTAGTTTACTTATTTATTGTTTTTCGCTGTAGCGTGTTACACACTGTCATTCACATAGGGGCAGCTAATAAATATTTGTTGAATAAACAATTGAATTATTTTTATCTCTAATCATGGTTGTCATTATGGTTGGACGTAGCACTAAAAGGAGATTTTTTTCTTTAATGACCATTAAAATAGGTCTGATTCGGTTGATCTTACAGATCAAAACTAGCTCTCCCTGCCGCCACTACCACCACACACACCTTTTTGTTTTGTTTTTCTTCCATAGACGGAGAATGTATTCAGATAACATTTGACACATATCTTTTAAAAGAAGACTTCTATTCTTAATTTTTGGCAGAGCAAAATTATTTTGCGAAAGCCACAGGATGTGTTTAGTTACTAACATAAACATCACCATTCACTGTGTTTCATCAAGACTGTACTTCATACCCAGAATTTCAAAAGAGAAAGTGAAGCTTCTCTATACCCAGCCCTCAGCTCTGGCAGCTGCCCATCGGGACAAAGGAACAGGATGATGATGCTGGCTTCGGTGCTGGGGAGCGGCCCCTGGGCGAGCCTCTGCTCTGGTCCCTCATGGGGCCCGCACTCTCGCTCCAGACCCGCTCCACCTCGGCTGCACCACGAGGAGATGGCACAGGGACACTGCAAGGCTGCCATCTCTTTCTACAATCAGTCAGCCATCAATGTGGTGCTGAGGAGCTGTCTGTCACGTCACACCGACCATGATGCTCTTTCCCAACTTCTCAGTCTTCTTCTCTAGACTATGTCCTCGTTGCAGACAGAACCATATCTTGTTGTTTTTATACCCAGCCCTTAGTACAATGCCTTGTACACTAATATTGATGGAATGATCTGTTTGAAATAACAGAGTATGGACTAGGGAGCTAGAATGAGTCTTGGTTTTTAATCAGTAACATACTTAACATTTTATTTTTATCTAAAGATATTGTAAAGTATTATGTGAAGATGTATGTGAAGGGTTAACCTAACTTTTCCAGTTCCTGGAGTTTTTTTGTTAATATCACTGAACATTCAGAACCTTCCTGAGGATCAGAGGGATTAAGTCACTTGGTCAGGATTACTGGTAAGTGTCAGAGCTTGGACTCAAACCTGTGTCTGAATTGGAAGAGTTCCTGTAACTACTCTGTTTTGCAGTTTTTCTAAATTATAGTGCTCAAGGCTGAAACTGAGTGTATTTGCAATCTTCATGGCTCATTATTCTCAAAATTTTTTGGCATTCACATTATGTTTGATTAATTGACTGATAGAACCTGAGTTTTGGGATAAATAAAGGGTAACGTACCCTTATATAATAATACGGCGTTTTAAACTTGGCTGTGGTTCCTTGGGAAAGTTCACCACACAATAGATCCTACCCTGTTTTTCTTTCCATTCTCTCTGTTTTCATATAGGTGATATATATGTCTGTTATGTGAATAGATTATGCACATACAATTAAAATAAAGAGGAAATAATCTAAGTTTTTAAATGTTAGCATGCTACCAACCAAATGTTAGAAGCAAAAGGACAGTTTGATGTATACCTTATAAGGAGATGAGGATGTGTGAAATTATTGCAATTTTTTTCTGAGGGGTTTTAATCTCATACTCATTATGTGTGAGGTGCTAGCTGGAATCCTGGGTAATGAGGTAGAATATAAAACACTTAAGACGTCCTATTCCTATTGTGGAGAAGCTCATATTCTTGTAAATAGAGGGAAACCCAATTTTAAAAACGTAATTAATAATGGCAACATAACATCTAATAATGCAATTCTGATTCATTGCAAATAAATTACAACTACTGTAGGAATTCAGGAATAGGAACAGAATGATCTGCATTGATCTGTGGCTGAAGTAGAGCCTGTGGGTGGTTCTTACAGGATATTTGGAATTTGAAGTAGGCGAGCACAAGTGATAAAACATTTTCTGTTTTCGTATGGCCAGAATTTCTTTTCTAGATGTCTGGAAGAAGTATTTGATGGCTAGGTTGCCTAGTTCAATTGTTTTTTTCCCCATGGTTACAGCAGAAACATATAAGGGTGTGATTTTTTTTTTCCTTTTTGAAATACAATCTATTTCAACTACTAAAACATCTGTCATATAAAGAAAGATGTAAGCTTATGTAACCTGGCACTGTAGCTTTCTCTGGATGACATACAACGGTCCTATTTGGTCTGATCTCATCATCCTGATCTCTCATCCCTTCTCTCAGCGAGATCCTCCAAAGTTTCCTGTTCTCTTTGGCCCCCAGGGCTTTGGGTATGTTGTACCTTCTGCCTGGGTCACTGCCCCTTCCCTTCATCGTCTCCTCCTCATCTTTTCAGGATCAGATTCCATGTCATTTGCTTTTAGGACGCCTTCTTTCACCTTCCCAAAACTGAATTAGATGCTCCTCTGAATATTTCCATAGCGTCTTGATTTCACCTAATCCTCCTGCAATTTCCAATTGTCACCAGAAAGTAAGCAAGCTTCCTGAGGTCAGAAATCTTAACTACCGCACCCCACCCCCCCCCCCCACCCACACACACACTTCTGTATCCTCAGTGTCCTAATTCGTTTTCAAATAAATATTTGTTGACCAGAAAAATCTCTTCAGGGTTAGACTAACCACCTTTTTAGACATTCACTAGATACCATCTAACAGGTAAGTTTGTTTATTTCATTAAAACAGTGTATATTGGTGGTTGTGAAGTGTTGTAACTAAAAATACACTACAACCATCTATGTGAAAGTCTTGGTATACAATGAAGTAGTTTCTGTTCAGTGAACTTTCGGAACATACTTGTTATCTTAGTGTTTTAGATTTTCCTTTACATTCTTTTGTTGAATGTGCCTATTAATATTGCTGTCCCAGCTATTTTTGGTGGGGGGGGGGGCGGGGAGTGTAGCTGTATATTGCACATTTTCCTAGTCCTTAATTTTAGTTCTGTTTTTGTTTTAGGTAAGCCATGTTTGCCCAGGTTTTATTTATTTTTTTAATTCATTTTGATAATCTCTGCTTTTAGTAGGTGATTTTAATTCATTTATGTTTATTGCAGTTACTGATATATTTGGACTGACATCTACCATTTTTTCTGTTTTTATTTGTTGTTGTTTTTCTATTCATGTGTCTGCCTTCAACTGAACAATCGTTTTTGTTATTTTCTGTTTCCTCAGCTTTTTTGATCACTGTAGATTATATTTCTATTATATTTTTGGTGTATACCATTAAGTTTTTAAGACACATATTTAATTAAATTTTGCCAGTGAAGTCGAGTTATTCAGTATTTTTTCCTCTTATTATATCAAATTCTTAGCATTTTTTAACTATCACCTAAACATTCCCTTATTCATCTTATTCTTTCTTACAGTTTGAGTTTCACACCTTTTTAAACACTCAGAAATGACCTTGCAAATGATTAATAGTTAACATTTTTATCAATTTCTGTGGTAATTTGTTTCCTGTAGCCCAGGGGTTGCCTCTCTGTTCACTTTTCTTCTTGATGAACTCCATTTTGTAATAATTCATCAATAGGTGGTAAATTTCTTAGCCTTTATATGTCTAAATAATACTTTTCCTTCATTCTTAACTGATAATTTGGCTACATACAAAATTCTAGACAGTTCTTTTTTCCTCAGCTTTTTGAAGATAGTACTCCATTGTCTTCTGACCTCTTTGCAGCTGCTAGGAAGTGTGCTCTCAGTCTGTTATTCCATTGAGTTACTCTATTTTTTCCCTCTGATAACTTTTATGATTGTTTTTATTGTAGATAGTATGCAATTTCTCTGCAGTGTATCTAAAATGGATTCATGTTTATACAGTCTAATACTCTCTTTTTCTGTTTAATTGTTTTTTTATCAAGGTATTACTTGCACAAAGGGTAAGCTCAGTTAATTTTTACATACACATATAATCCAGGTTACCACCACTGAGATCAAGATATAGAATGATTCCAACAAGGTACCAGGGTCCCTCTGCCCCCTCCCAGTCAATACACCATAGATGGCCATTGTTCTAAACTCATTCAGAACTCTTCCATTTTGAGGGTATATAGATTTCTTTTCAGTTCTGGGAAATTCTCAGCAATCATCTTTCCATGCATTGCTTCTTTACCATTCCCTCCAGTCTTCTTCCCTTGGAACTCCATTGGGCAAACATTGCAGCCTCAGTCTATGTCTGACTCCTCTTTTCTATGTTTTATCTTTTTGTCTGCCTGTTTTAAGTTCCAGGTAGTTCCTTAATGCTATCTATAATTTACCAAGTCACTTCTCGATGTCTACCTAGAATATATCCCGTTGATTGTTTTTATTTCACTGATTTTATTTTTTATTTCCAAGAGTCCTATGTAGTTTTTTCTTTCTACATACTATTTTGTTTTATTTCTGTATATTATTATTTTTTCTATCGTTTTTGTGATGAATCTTTTATTTTCATTTATATTTCTGAACATTCTTCAGATACTTATTTTAAAATCTTTGTCAGGTTGCACTAAATGAATTGCATCTGAAATAACTTTCTGTTTCAGTTATTGATTTTTGTGGTTTTCTTTCTTAGCATTAGATTTCTTCATGTGTTTTGAAACTTTGCTTTGCAGTTTACTTTTTAGTGGAAGGTTTTTGTTTGTGTTTCAGTGTCTTCCCACCTGTCGCCTACTCTCCCCCTCCTTACCCCCCAAGTCAGGGATTTTGCTATTGATGTTGGCACTATTAGCAGATGGAGTAATGGAGCCAGAGTGCCTTGGCTCTCTCTTTGGTATCGAGGACTATTTTTGTTTTACACCTTGCTAGACCCACAGTTCTCATTAAAGCCTCAGTCTAGTCACTAGGTGTTGTTTGCCCATTTTATCAGCCTCCTGTTATGAGCAGTCCTTTTATGACCCAGTCCTGGCTTTAAGTGGAGAATCTGATTTGAGTCCTCTGATTTCATGAGGTCACTTTTAGTTCCCTTTACTTCAAAAGAAACCAGGACACTTTACCCTCACCCAACCCCACTGCCCCCCTAATATGCTTCTAGGTCTAGAAAACAGCAAGTGAGATTCTGCTCAACATTTTTGAGTTTCTATTGCACAGAAATGTTTCTTTGACCTCAGTTGTGTCTTTGATTATCTCTCCTCCTGCTTATTAACACTTTATTCATTTATGCTGTGTGATGCTGACAGGTTTTCTGAACCCAACTTACGATGTTAACCCAGAAGTGCTATTGATTGTAAAACTTTGCTCTTCATGGAATAAGTCAAAATATATTAAAAAGGAAGGAATGTGGGATCTGGAGTTGATTTGCTCAGAGGATGCTATGGATTCATTGCTGTTGTCTCTAAAATGTGATTTCATTTTTAATATTTGCTCAGTAATCTTTGTAACTTTTTTATTATCACAAATATAATTTATGTCCATTATAGAGCTTTTGGAAAATACAGCAAAGCGTACATGTATACACACATGCAAACACACACACACAATGAGAATTACTTGTAATGCCACAGCCCAGAAATAGCTACTGAATATCTTGGTATCTATTATTCATGTTTTACATATACACACACACCGACCCACATACTAATACTCATACTGTAAAAAACAAAACAAACTCAGTCTTGTTTTGTAGGTGAAGCTGTGAGTGCTGGAGATGCCTTATGTGAAATAGAGACCGACAAAGCTGTGGTTACCTTAGACTCCAGTGAAGATGGCATCCTGGCCAAAATAGTGGTAAGTTTTTATTTTGATTGTTTTCAACAGGAAAAAGATTTCTTAAATGTAAAGTTACTTGCAATAAAGTTATCTTTTATTTTTACCTTTAATTTATAGTGTTGTAATATCTGCTACATAATACATTTTGAATTCAGATCTTAAAATATTTTAGTGATAAGGTTTAATAATAGCCAGTGATGGTCAAACATGGAACTATTTCAGCCTTAACAGTTGTACTCTGTGTGTTGAGTACCAGTTTCCAAGTTTCAAGTTGGTAAAAGAAAAAAGAAGGAATGATTTACTCTTACCACATGAACATTAGAAATCCTCTCTTCATTGATCCCCAGGATCCCCAGGACCCCCAGTTATCGTCTGCTCAGCCCCTCTGTCTGGACAAGTTGTCCTGTGCAGTCTTGTCTGTAGATTTCATAACCGCATCCAGTGGCCTGGTTGAATTCTTACTCATCCTGACAATTTGGACATTCTTATAATTTAAAGTATATATTTATATAAAACGTTGTGTGTATAGAATATTTCATATATTGGAATATAGTGGGCAGCCTTGTCTGTTGATATTATACTTTCTGTTCCATGAGCGTTTTTATGGAGAATATGCTTGTGGATCTAGCAAGACCAGTCATTTCCTTTTAGATCTAAATTTAATTACATGCAATTGTTAAACAAAAGCTTCCCCAGCCTAATGCTTTTCTAAAAGAAAAGGTTAATGAGCCAATTGCGAGCCAGGAAAAGGACCAGGTCCTGGGGCACTAAGTGTGAACCACCAGCAGCAAAAGGATAGATGGAGAAGGCAACAGGGCAGTCAGCTGTCCTGGAGTTGAGGGGCTTTTAGGCAGTTTGGGGAAGAAAGATGCAAAGTTGTTTGGAAAGAATTTGCATTGGCTGTGTGGATAAAAGGGGTGGGCAACAGTCCAGAAAGTTCATGCACAAGCAAGAAGAGGAGGTGCCTGGTGATAGGCAACTTGGCCGTTCTGTCGATAATTCTGGAAATAGCTACCTGGAAGGTAGTTCAGGGTCAGTCTACACTCAGGAATGGAAGCAGCCTTTTGTGGTTTTGCCCAGTGGTTTTAACTGACTAACTGCTCTTTTGTCTCTTCCTTCTACCCTCTGGCCTGCTGTAATTTAATTCAGGCGTTCTCAGAATTTTCTCCTGGCAGTCATCTTGAGTGCTCTTCCCTGGGCGGTCTTTACTTTATAACTAATTGAAAATATGGAGCGACAACTTGGATACTCTAGTGAATTTACTGGAAGCTGAAGTTAGTACAGCCTTTCAACCGAAATGTCCAGCAATAGAAGAGGGGTTACTTAAATGACAGGAGTAAATATGCAGTGCCGTGTAGCCATTAAATACTGTTTCTAGAAGAAAATGTGATTTCTTTACATATGTTCTACATGAATAAAAATTCAAAATACAAATTTTTGGAAAAATGCTTTTAAAATTGTGTATGGACAGACAGTGGTTACAACCTTGTAGGATTTTAAGGAAAAAACATAAGTATAGAAAAGATTAGAATAAAATGTTATAAAAATGTTGAGTGTCTTTGCGAAGTGGAACCAAGTGATCTTCCCTATTTTTTTCTGTATTTTCTAAATTTTCTATCATAGGCGTATTATTTTTAAAATGGAGAATTAGAGTTTATGTGAAAAGTAGGTAAATTAAAAATTACCTAGTCAAATTAAAGCTTGACTATTTAGGGTTACCTGGTATATTCACTGACGGTTCATGTTTGTTTCTTAACTTCTAGAACATTTCATAGATAGTATGGTGGAGCAGCTAAGATTATAGGCTCTGGAGTCACACTGCTGCCTGATTTATATAGCTATTAATAGTAAGTTCTGCCAGTTATTTATTACGTAATAATTGGCAAACTCTTTTGACTTCTCTCTGCCTTTTTCTTCATAGGGAAGTGGAGATAACAATAATACCTACGTAATAGGGTAATAATGGAGATTAAGTGAGATAGTACATAGCCACTCATCATAAGACCTGTCACCCACCAAGTGTCAATAAATGTTGCTATTTCCATTATTATTATAATTATTCATCCAGCTCTTGATGACCTTTATATCCCACGCCTTTCCGTGTGTTCGTCTATTCATTTGTATTGGTTGTTTGTGACTAGACAGTAAGTATCCTTTCATGCATGCTTCTGTAGTTTGATTTGTACAGATAATCTGCCTATCTATTAGTAGTCCTTTGTTGATGTGTTTTTAATTCTGAAACTCCAGCTCACCTCTGCTTTGAGCATGGATATAACACCGTCCTTTGGATAGTCTACCCAAAGACCACACTTTGGAATGTTATACTCTCATTAGATGGAGATCTGTATGTAGTTTTTATTTGCATTTCTTACTAGAAAGTCCCCTTTCCCTTTTTTCTAGTCTCTTATATTTTGTCTTTTGCATTCCAATTTGTCAAACTTCTTTTGCTTGTCATCTACAATATCAATGACTATGTAGAACACATTGTTGAAGATACTTCCTTGAAGGAAATGTGAATGGAGGGCTAAAATTTCTGTACTTTTATAACTAAACATAAATATATGATATAGCAGCTAAAATTATAAGCGTGGAAAATCCACATATTCATACCAAAAATAGTTTCTTTGACTAATTTATGCAGCATTTCAAAAAAGAAAAAGGTTGTTCGAATTACCATAAGTAATAAACCCAGCTACATTTTATTGTGTGTGCTTTTGGCAAGCTGTATTCCTGGCTAGATTGTCTGGGTTGTTTGGCTATGAAAATCTTCCAGAATTGATAGCATTTTCCACTTAGCTGCTTAGCAGTGCATTTCAAATTGCTTACAATGTCATACGTCAGCAGTGCCTATTCATCTGGCCCCCTAAATGCCCTGGAAAGGGGTGGGGGATGTGATTGATAGCACAAATAGCTATTTGCTTGCCAAAGAAAAGATTGCATGTATATTTTAGGGCTTCATGGCTTTGTTATTATTCCACATGCTTTTTGGATGATAGGAATGGGAGTATGTTAATGTCACAACGTATGCAATTTTATGGGGGGAAATGGAGAAAAGGTTGAGATGGTATTACTGGTTTGTTTGGTGTTTTTTTTTTAAGTCTCTCACCCCACTCCATTCCCAATCCCCAACCCCCACTATAAATTACACCTTTGTCTTTCATTGTGGAATAATTCTCGTATTAGCATACATAATAAAATGATTTTTTATAGGAATCTATGAAAGAGATTTTACTTTGAGAATCAAGGAATTGGATACGGAGCTTATTAAAGCCAAGTGATGGTATAAAACTCTGGTTTTTAGTCTTCCCACATTTCTGAAAGGATTCGAAATTACAACCTTTTTTGCTACTCACAGGGATTTATTTCCACAGTCTTTGAGAGTTTTTGCTTTCTTTTTCTCCCTCACAATTTTATTCATTTCTTTGTATTGAGTCTTATAACTTTTGCATCTGAATTCCATTTTAAATATAAAATAATATTTATTATATTTCAGTTAGAACCAGAAAAAAAACTTAGAAGCTCTTAATAATGTTAAAGAATATTTGCTCTCAGTGTAGATAATTTTATGGTTTATTTCCAATTTAGTTCAGTTAATGGGAAAGTTAAATTCTCATTTAATCACTAGTAAATTACTGAGTAGAAAATCTTAAATTATTACACGCATAGCAGTTCATAAGCTCAAATTTATTACTCAGAAAATTGGACAACAGGTGTTTTTACATGATAAATTAATAAAATAGAATATTAGGACGACATATTTATAGAGTTTATTAGAGATTGTCTTCAATTTCTTAGTTGTATCTCACTCTAATACTGTGTCGATGGTGTTTTCTAAAGAATGGCATTTTTCAATATGGTTTTATTTTATGGTTAGGTACCACCCCCCCTTATTTTTATTAAATTGCCCACAGTTGCCTGCAAAGTTGCATTTTACAGTTTGAAAGTTTATGGATGAACTTTGAAGTTGTGAGACTTTTAATTGATTCTTCTCAGTGGGCTGATATTTTTAATTGAGAAAATATGCCCTCAAAGCTCAGAGCAAATTCTATTAAATGGAAGATATACTCAGTTTTAATTTTTTCCTATTGAAATTGGTAAATGACATTTTGAAATGGTAAATGAGTCTCTGTTCCCCAAGAATTAAAAGCTAAATCAATTATAATCCACTTTATAGCTTCTCTTTTGAGCTTGTTTTCACAAATGGTAGCGCTGTCCTGAGGTGCCCGATGGTAATTTTGGTCCGGTGAGTGCAATCCACAGGTTGGGTACTGATGCATCATCCTGCATGCTGTCTCCAGGGTCAGCATTTGACTCCTGGCTCTGATACCTAATAGCCCTGTCATCTTGAGCAAGTTATTTAACATTTTCGTGCCTCAGTTTCGTCATCTATAAATGGGAATAATAATATCACTTAACCTCAGAAGATTATTAGGAGAATTAAATGAGTTAATACTGTGCTAGGCCAGAGCCTGACACTTACTTGAATGCCAGACAAACTGTTATTCAAGGACTTGATAAATGTTTCTTCTCCCCCTTTGCATTTTAGCTTATCTTGTCATTGCTTTGTTTTCAGCTTCAGTGTTTCTTACGTATATTCCTCTTAAACCCAAGTTCACTGTGCGTGTAAGTTAATCAGTATATATTAAAGAATAAGAACAACTTAAAACTGTGTAATGGTTCAAACCATGATGGAAAGTCTTTACCTGGTCAGGCAGTCCACTGTGCGTACTCCTTCAGGACTCACTCCGCAACTCTCAAGCTGTTCTGTTTTTTAAAAGAAAAATATTTAAATAATTGCTTAACTTACTGATTGTTTTTTAATGTCAGAATCAGAACACTGGATTGACCAGCACCCCTGCTGGAACGAACCCCCTCACACAGTTCCTCTGTCGGGAAATACTGACGTAGTCCTTTTGTCTCTTGACTTCATCTCCTGCCCTTTGGTGCACTGATGAGCATAGGTGGCTGTAGTTAGCACATTGCAGGTGATTTGTCAGCCTCTGGAGATGTCTCTGGTAAAGAGGCCCCATACGAGGGGCTCCTGCCTGGGGATGGAATTCGGCCTCTGTAGAGTATTATGGAAAAACAGTTTGTCACAGGCCTTACCACCTGTTGTCTCATATGTTGCTATTTACTCTCAAATGCTGCCCGCCTTAGGCCCAACCTTGAGGCATGAATTTCCAATCCTTACCAAGGGGGCACTCCTCTGTAACCCAGTGTATTGTTTTGTTTTAAAGTCAGTCATTTGAAGGAAAACGTCATCATCATCATCATAACTTTCACATTTATGTAAGTACTAGATGTCTGGTACTGTGTTAAGTGTCTTGTATCTAACTCATTTATTCCTCATAACAACTCTGTGAAGTAGCGACTATTATTATTTCCATTTTACAGATGAAGAAACAGTCATGGTGCGATAAACTTGACTAAGGTCACCTAACTAGTAAGTAGCAGGGCCGGCATTTAAACCCAGGAAGTCTATAGAAAACCGAGAGGGTAGGCCAGTGCTTTGAAGGACAGATTCCTGATCCGATCCTTCCGCATTAATCAGCAGTTGTAACAGGGCTTAAGTATAAAAATCCTGCATTTGATAGTAAGAGACCAGTGGCACAAGAGTAGGAAAGGATTTTGATCAATAAGCCAGATGCCCGGGAAAAGAACTGGGCGTTTGAGGTGTCCTCTCACCCCGCGCGCTCTCCTGGAGTCTAGCACGTTCACTGTGCTAACGCAGAGGGAGCAGGAGCACAGTCTCGCTCGTTGATTTCTGAACACAATTTGGAAAGAGCGTTATTTACTCTTCTGTTACTAAGTCTACGCCAATTTTAAATATTTGCTGACTACAACATAAGCAAACTAGTCTACAGGCAATTAGCACACCTCTAAAAGATCTCTTATTTCTAAGGGAATTAAGAAAATCAGAGAAATTGTCTTAACTTCATTTAGTGATTTTAATGATTTTAAATGGAATTATAACAGACATTATTTTCTTTTAACTTCTTTTATACATTTAAGTTGTGTGGTAGTATACACTTGTCCTTGTCTATTATTATGGTTGGATATCAGGCTTCATGGTGTCATTTTTTTAATGGGAAATATACGAATAGTTAAAAATAAGATTTATTTGATAATTTAGATATGATAAAAATGGAAATGATGTTATTCTAAATGCTCATGATTGCCTACTTGTGAAGCATTCAGTTGGTAGAATATATGTGGAATTCTTATATGATTTATTTTAGGAAATGAAACAGGTGAGGTGTCAGTTTCTGATTTAATATATGTCTGATTCAGGGTTCAAAAATCTATTCATTTTTTAAAAATAAAACTTTCCCCCTTTTTAAAAGAATGCTTTGCACGGGAGTGATGTTCTTTGTGCTTGGATACTAATCCTACTTCATGTTCAATTTTGATAGGAATTAACATCAAGTAAATGTCATATCACAGTGCTTTTTTTCTATCAATTTCTTTAGATTATTATTTATTTTACATTGCGATTTTGAGTTAGCAGTTCATAAGCAGGTAGACATTTTTAGAAGAAGAAACAATGTTAACTTAATAAATAATCTTAACTCATCTTTTGATTCAGTAAAGACAAATGAGCAGTCCACAGAAATAAGACATTTTAGTATGTGACAAACAACTAAAAAGATTGTTTTGGGGTTGTTTAGTGTTTTACCACAGGTTGCAATTCTTTAAACGTCTTTAGTTTTATATACCCATGTCTTACCTACGTATATTTCTTCATCAAAGCATTGTACCTGTTCTTCTCTGTCAGTAATTAGGAAACTTAGAAAGCTTTCTAACTCCCAGAACTCATGCCTTATTATTTTAGGAATAGCGCACATACTAAGCATCAAAATTCGTGTTACTCAGAAATGTCAAACTCAGTTATGCTTTTACTTATAATTACTATATTAGTGAACGCCCTGCAGCCTGTCATTCAATTAGTCGTTAAATTACATCTGTAATAAATCTTATTTAAAGTAATTGAAGAGAATAATAGAAAATTTTAAAGAAATGACATTTTCTTCAGTACTTGTTATAAAATATTGTCATCTGAAGGTTCTCTAGGGACTTTTTTAAATAACTAAATAAGAATCAGTCCTTTATAAATTAATGCTGTTGAAATGCTTTAAATATGTTTATCTTAAGTATTATCTTTGATCTTATTTATGCTTTTAATTGGCATTATCTATGAAAAAGTGTTTGGTTACTTAAGACACCACCATGTTTCTGATATATATACTTATGAAAAATTCATGAGGTTTTATTTCTCAAGTGTGTAAATATATATACAGAAAAAAAGTTAAATATAGAGAAAGACGGAAATTACACTTCACATTAACCAGACTAGTTAACCAAGTCTGTCTATACAATGGGATGGTCTTTCTTCCAGACTAAGTCTCCTGAAAAGATTTTTCTTTAAATTAATTTTAGTAAATAGGATTAGTTTGGGGGAATTAATCCCTTATGGGCTCCTGGAATGCCTAAGCCATTGTGTAGAAACTGTGAAAGACAAACAGTTGAGCTGTGTGACCACAGTCTTCTGTTTTGGATTTGTTCTGACTGACATCATTGGAAGATGGTGTGAATAGCTCTTATGTATTTAAAGGCTGACAGAAAGAGGAGAGATTCTGTTTTTCTTTCCTATTTCAGGAGATAACATTAGTAACTGGGAGGGAGAGTGTGGTTAAGGAAGGTGCAAGTGGGAGAAGGGAGGAAAGGAGGTGGAGGAGGCAGGCTGTCTGGAAGCAGATTTTAGCTCAAATTAAGAGATCTTTCTAACCAGTACAGGATTATCCAACAAGGGAATGAACTGCTTCCTGAGGTCATGAGCCTTTGCATCTCTGTAGTTATTCTCTTTTTAAAATACAGGTTGAAGAAGGATCTAAAAATATACGGCTGGGCTCGCTAATTGGTTTGCTGGTTGAAGAAGGAGGAGATTGGAAACATGTTGAAATTCCCAAAGATGCAGGTCCTCCACCAGCCACTTCAAAACCACCCGTGCCTCAGCCCTCGCCAGAACCACAGATTTCGGCCCCTGTCAAAAAGGAACACACACCGGGGAAACTGCAGTGAGTGTGTTTATTTGAATGATGATGTAAAAAAAATGTTATGGCAACTTTCAGGGTATTTTAATCATGACAGTTAACACGTCTTGTATGTTAAGTAAGAAGTTACTGGTCTTCTCTTTTTTCTCTTAGGAATGAGTATTATACCATCATTGGTCATTCATCAAAGTTCTTGCATACCTGCAGAGTTCCAGGTACTGCAAAGCCCTGCGCACGAAGTAGAGAACAAAATAATTCATGTCCCTGTTGAGCTTGAATTAGGTTTTAGGATTCCAGATGCAATTCAATATATAAAACTTCATATTGTGTTTCCATTTATAGATTGTAATTACTGCACTGTGAATTCCAGTTTCAAATGTATAATTGCTATAAAATGGAATTAGCATTTTAACATGCATTTTTTGTCCAGCTAATCTGCATTTGAATTTGACACAGATTAGAGCTCAATTTTGTCCAGTTCTGAAACAACAGATACTTAGTAAACACCGTTTTACTTTAGCTTTCCGTAGCTTTCATTTATGGACTCTGAAAATTCTAACAAGTTTCATTTGTTTAATAGTCTCTGTAGTTCAAAATTATAGGAAAAAGTTATCTGTGAAGAAACAGTCCTAAAAACCACTTTGAACTTACATAAAAATGCAGACCCTTTCATTTTTAAATATTTTGTTTCCTTTAGTTTACCACTGTCAGTTCTTGTCAGAAAAAATTCACAGTGTTTCTGAAGTACTGAGTTTTAAATCCTCATTGTCACACAGTATTTCTGACTCCATTGCCTTAAACCTTTATTTTCTCTTCGTTTTGCCATGAAAATCAGAAGGTGGGCTCACGGATGTTTTCTACTTACTGCTCTTCTCCCCTTGCAAAGATAACAGCGTGTATCTGTCATTCTGTCATTAGAGACGTGCATAGGTCTGATGCCCCATGGTGTGGATTCAACACCAGCTGAGCTGTCACCCTGCACGTTGTTGGCCCACATAGTGACTTTCTTTTTTAAAAACATTTTTGAATTGGCTGGTGACGAGTTAATCTTCCACAAAAATCTAACATTTAAATTTCTCTTGAAAAACCTGAAGATTTGGTAGCACTGAGTCCATTATCAGCTAGAGCAGTTTCCCTGAATGCAGCATGTGCCACACTTGTTCCTCTTCATTTCTTAGCTATAAACTTATGGACCCAGCTCATCTTATAGTTTTCTTTATCTGACCACGCAGTCATTTGTGTTTGCTGCTGTGCTTAAAGGTCTCAATGGAAGGTGAGCACTAGTCATGTGATCTTTCAGTGTGTCTCAGTTTACTTGTCTGTAGGAGCAACGTAATTGTTTTTGGCTCCTACTCTTCTGGAGTGTGCGTACAGTAAAAATGCTTTCATGTAAATACTAAGGACTTTGGCAAATACGTAAAGGATGCTATTCAGTGCCAACAAAACAAACAACCTAATTAAAATAGGCAAAGGATTCAAATATGCATTTCTTCCAAAGAAGATGTACAAGTGACCAATAAGCACATGAAAAGATGTTCAACTTCACTAATTATTAGGGAATTGCACATCAGAACTGCAGTGAGATACCACTTCACACTCATCAGAATGGTTATTATAAAACAACAACAACAACAACAAAACTGGCAGCCGGATGGCTCATTTGGTTAGAGCGCGAGCTCTCAACAACAAGGTTGGTGGTTCGATTCCCCCATGGGATGGTGGGCTGTGCCCCCTGCAACTAAAGATTGAAAATGGCAACTGGACTTGGAGCTGAGCTGTGCCCTCCACAACTAGATTGAAGGACAACAACTTGGAGCTGATGGGCCCTGGAGAAACACACTGTTCCCCAATAAAAATTAAAAAAACAAAACAAAACAAAAAACCCTGAGAAAAAAACAAGTGTTGACAAGAATGTAGAGAGATTAGAGAACTGTTATGCACTGTTGGTGGGAATGTAAAATGGTTCACTCGTTGTGAGAAACAGTGTGACAGTTTCTCAAAGAATTAAAAATAGAATCACCCTATCATACAGCAGTTGCTCTTCTGGGTATATACTTAAAAGGGTTGAAAGCAGGGACTCAAAGGGATGTTTGTACAACCATGTTCATTAAAGCATTATTCACAACAGCCAAAAGGTGGAAACAACCCATTTGTCTGAAATGTGCTATATACATATACTGGAATATTATTCAGCCTTAAAAAGGAAGGAAATGCTGACATACACTACAACATAGATGAACCTTGAAGATATGCTAAGTAAAAGAAGCCAGGCACAAAATGACAAATGCCATATGATTTTCACTTTCATGCATTGGTTACCTATAGTAGTCAGATTGGTAAAGACAGAGAATGGAATGATGGTTGCCAGGAGTTAGGGAGAAAAGGAGGGGGATTACTGTTTAATGAGTGCAGAGTTCACTTTGGGAAGATGAAAAAGTTCTGGATATGATGGTGATGGTTGCATAACTGTGTGATTGTATTTAATGCCACTCAATTGTATATCTAAAATGGTCAAAATGGTAAGTTATATATATTACCACAAAATAAAATGAAGGAACAATATATAGTTAGTTCCTTATTGATGAGTGTGAAGAGCCATGTGAAAAGTTATAGAAGCTCTCTCCTTATGAATATTTACTCTTTTTAAAAGAACATTTTGAAATAGTAACTAGTTAAATATTTTTAAACATTTGTGTAACACTTTTTTATTTTACTTTTGTATCAATTGCAGTTGACATTCAATATTGTATTAGTTTCCGATACACAGCATAG
Organism: Rhinolophus sinicus; assembly: GCF_057876585.1. Taxonomy (NCBI): domain Eukaryota; kingdom Metazoa; phylum Chordata; class Mammalia; order Chiroptera; family Rhinolophidae; genus Rhinolophus; species Rhinolophus sinicus. The sequence continues at coordinate 166,232,105 of NC_142514.1, forward strand.
GAGTTAGACATCTGTATGATTTACAAAGCGATCCCTTATAAGTCTAGTACGCCCCAGTACCATACATAGTATATTATTGACTATATTCCCTGTGTACTTCACATTCCTGTGACAATTTTGTAACTACCAATTTGTACTTCTAAATCCCTTCACCTTTTTCACCTAACCCTTTTAACCCCCTTCTGTCTGGCAAACGTAAGTTTGTTCTCTGTATTTATGACTCTTGTTTCTGTTCTGTTTGTTCATTTGTTTTTTAGACTCCACATGTAAGTGAGATCATAAGGTATTTGTCTTTCTCTGTCTGACTTACTCACTTAGCATAACACCCTCTAGGTCCATCCATGTTGCAAATGGTAAGATTTCGTTCTTTTTTATGTCCAAGTAATATTCCATTGTGTATATGTACCACATCTTCTTTATCCAGTCATCTATTGATGGACACTTAAGTTGCTTCCATATCTTGGCTATTGTAAGTTATGTGGCAGTGAATGTAGAGATGCATATATCTTTTCAAATTAGTGCTTTTGATTTCTTCAGAAAATTACCCAGAAGTAGAATTGCTGGGTCATAAGTTAGTTGTATTTTAAATTTTTTGAGGAACCTCTATAACTAGTGAAATTTATAGGAAAATATTTTGATAGTAAAATAAACCAAATTCGTACAGATTATTCGTCTGTGACTAATAATGGGACTAATTATTCGTCTGTGACTAATAATAAATGGGAGTCATTTTAGCTTTCGTATGTTTTTATTTTTCTGATTGTCAGCAGAACTGTTGACATTTAGATATATTTCAATCAAATGTAAGTGTTAATTGGTTCCACTAATCTTTATGTTTCCTTCCTAGGTTTCGTTTAAGTCCAGCTGCACGTAATATTCTGGAAAAACATGCACTGGATGCTAGCCAGGGCACAGCCACTGGCCCTCGGGGGATCTTCACTAAAGAGTATGTGTGTGTTTTCTGTAATAATCAATTCCATTATTTATTATGATAACTTTTTCTGAAAGTATTTAAGGAAGAACTTATTTAATATTAAGATTTAAAAGGAAGTACACTGGTTTTTCTGTATTTATTGCTTTTGTCAGTGTAAAAATTGTATTCTATGCAAGTGTTGCTTTCTGAATAATTGCAGCATTACTAAAGAATAGTTCTAATTTGGTAACTAAGCCAGATCCTTAGAAATGGTGATAAACGTAGAAAATTAGAGTGCAGATTGATGAAACTTTATATTGTTTTAAGTTTTAAGTATCATATCATCATATAGTCACATTTAAATTTCTAAAACATGGAAATAATACTTTTAAAAATGATTTTGTTCTTATTTGTTTGAATTTTATTCACTTGTATGGTCAAAGTAATTTTCATATACAGTTCGGTCTCTTTTTGGATTTTCTTTTCTATTCTGTTAATCCATCTGCCATGATTTAGTGCCATGTTTTTTTTGTACCACACTCTTAATTATAAATATTTTATAATATGCTTTAAAATCTGAGAGGGCTATCCTTGCTCTTCCCCCCCCCCCCCCCAAATAAATCAGTTTTCTTGTCATTCTTATTTTATTATTTTTCCAAATGTATTTTAAACAGTTTAGTCCCACGGGCAGAGTTGGGCCGGAGAACTATGGCATTTTTATTGGGATTGTGTCACATTTTAAATTAACTTAGAAAGAACTGGCATCTTTATGATGTTGACTCTTCCTAGTGAAGAACACTGATAGGTCTTTCCATTTGTTTAAACTTAGTGTCTTTCAAGAGTGTATTAAAACAGACGGTCCCTGCTGTATTGAAACTTAAGCTAGTTGCGAAGACAAAGATGAATTAAATAGGCATATGAACTAATGTAAAGTTGTTGTAGCGGTAGGTGCCATGTTTCTATTGGCAGTAATCTTGAATTTTTGAAATTGAGTTAATGTTTTCAAGCAATATGCTTTTTCCCTCTTTGACTAATTGATAAGAATTGAGGGCTTGACATATTCAGTAGTCTGATTATGTGCTTTTTAAAAAACAAAAATACCTTTGTCTTACAGAGTAATGCAAAGGCAAGTTTATTCCTAGTTTAGTTATTTTACATTCTAAATGGTATTGTGGCTTAGGTTTATTACATTAGATTGTGCTCATAACATATTGAGCAAAATTAACAATGGTGTGATTTCCTGGCCATAAACAAGCTAATTTGCACTAGTATAAACAATGATTTAGTAAATATCCTAATGAAAGTCATTGGTACAATGAAGTTGACACTTTCTGAATGCCATGTGAGAATTATTTCACAAGTACAAAGAATGGTTTAATGTATGAATTGCTCATATGCCAAATGACACTCTTCCCCAGAAAAGACTAATTTCTTTTTTAAAAATAACTATCTAAACCTAATACTTTGATAAATTTCTAATTGTTTGGTTTTTGAAAATGTACAAATATTGTAGCCATTGGACAAATAATATGAATCAGCAGACCAGCTAAGACATAAGATGTACTTGTCTGGCTCAAATAATTCATTTTGCATCACAGCCTTGATAGCTATATACAGAGGGTGCCAAAAAAAAAAAAATGTATACACATTTTAGAAAGGAAAAAAATGTATTAAAATTGTTAATACTCCATGTCTACCCATAACAAAAGATGAATACAAGTCATGTGTATACATTTTTTTGGCAACCCTGGTATTTTTGTATCTTCCCTCCACATCTCATCTCCATTTTCTAAAAGTTCTCTTATAGTTCGTGTTGCTAATCATAGTTATCTATTTCCCTCTTATTTCCAGGGATGCTCTCAAGCTTGTCCAGTTGAAGCAGATGGGCAAGATCACTGAAAGCAGACCAACTCCAGCCCCTCCAATAGCTCCCACTGCACCTTTGCCCTCACAGGCCACAGCTGGGCCGTCTTATCCCCGGCCAATGATCCCACCCGTGTCAACTCCTGGACAGCCTAACGCAGCGGTAATGTCAGCTGAGTAGATTTTTAATTTTCAGATTTAAGTGAGAGAGAATAAGAACTATTACTGTATGTTTTACAAGTACCTTTAGCAACCTATTTTAGTAGTACTGTATTTTGCCGTGTATAATGTGCACTTTTTTTGCCCAAATTTGTGAGGGAAAATAAGGCTGTGCATTATACATGGGTAGTACTAATTCCGTATCTATATAAATGTTTTTCATTCTTTTATTTTTGCTTATGAGTTAAAAGTGTAACTCAGGAAATCAGTAATGATACCCGTATGCAAAATAATACCCTGGAATACGATAATTGATTTTGTTGAATTTAGAATGAACTTACAATGATAAAGAGTTCTTGGCCTTCTATGATGCGTAAATATCATAAATTCGTTACTGGTACCTAAAATTTCTGGTACCTTGTATCTGTTCTTGTGTTTTGTAATTATTTGTTACCTAAAATTTCTTGTAGCATAATATGTTAAAAAATAAATGCTAAAATTCCTTTATAACACAAAAAAATAAGTACCTAAATGTAAACAAATAAAAATTTGAATTGAAAAATTAAAAATTTTTTTCCCCTGAAAATTTGGGCCAAAAATGTGGGTGCGCATTATACACGGGATTGCACTATACACGGCAAAATATTGTATCTAAAAATGATAATGACAGAATACTGCAGATGCTTTGTTTTGCTTATTTTCTAGCACAAACCAGATTTGTTTGTGCAGTGCGAACTTCCGAAAGGAATGTTAAAATTATGATTCAATTTAAATTTACTACAAGTTCTACAACTTCAGTACCATATGTATGCTCTATAATCATACTTTTCATGTCTTTTTTTCTCGGGTCTGGTACTGGTAATTGGTAGCTGGCACTAGCTCCCTTTTGTGGACGTGTTTTATTTTTTGACAAAGGGAATTGATAGTCTCATTGGGAAGAACTATAGAGACTGTATAGCTAATCATTTCTTCTCAGGTATATGCAGTCTTGGCAGTCCTCTTTTGTTTTCAAATGGCTCATTGTCTTTCTGTCTTTCTTTCCTAATACCTTTCATGTCACTTCCTTCCCATCAGAAGAAATGTAGGATAATCAGGTTTATTTAAAATTGAATGGACACTTAAAAAATAAAAAATAAACAGAGAACAAACTATGCTGCTCTTTCTAATGGGGAAATATCAATACATTATTTTAAAATAATTGAAAACAGTACGTATTTCATGGCAAACAGCTTTTTAAATGTATATTAAAAATTCATGACTACATAGTCGAAAAGTTTATGTGTAAATCAAATCTTGTTTTTTAAAAAGTTATTCAAATTAGAAAGATAAACCTTCAAATTTGTATGGTATGTAGAGAGCATTTATTCCATTTGATCAAGTACTTTGCTAACAAAATGAGTAATTCCTTAAGAGACCATTTGTGAAAACTAAATCGTCTGTACTTTCTGCCTCTGTATTACCCTGAAATGATTGTAATCCAGACCCAGAATGGAATGAAGAGCAGGATGGGATTAGATGTAATTTAAGGTCCATCATGCTTTTGTTAGAGGTTCAAGAAACAGAATGGAAAAACTGTCAAGCTACAGGAAGATTTTATAATCTCATTCAAACTTTATATTATGAATTTCTAGGAAATAAGGTACTCGTGATTTTTTTTTTTTTAATGACAAACCAAAATAGAAATAATTTGATAGGTTATCTAGTATTTTGGATTATTGTTTTCTATTTTATGTCATTTTTCTAAGTAAGAATTGCTTTTAGTTGGTTTATTGATTTATTACTACTTTGAATTTTATTAAGTAAGAAATGATGTTTATAACAAAAGTTGCTTATGGGTGGTATCTCTTGTGTGTGTGTGTGCACGTGCAAGTACGTGCACACATATCTATGGAAAAAGATTAATTATTTGTTAGATTTCTTTTTAAATACCTTAAACATAGTAACATAAGATGTCCCATTTACAACTGAAACCAATGAGTTTTTTCACTTTTTTCTACAGTCATATATTATAAAGTTTTCTCTACAGTCTTAAACTATAAAGTTAAAACTCAAATTTTTTACATTCCTCCTTATACGAAGACTTTTTAATAGTACCGTTCCTGTATTAATCTTTAATTATTATCATAATTAACTGAGACTGGGTTTCTGTTATGAAGTTGTTGTTTTTTCCCCTTCCTTTTATGGTTTAATGGACAGATTGCTATTTCTTTGCAGGGCACATTCACTGAAATCCCGGCTAGCAATATTCGAAGAGTTATTGCCAAGAGATTAACTGAGTCTAAAAGTACTGTACCTCATGCATATGCTACTGCTCATTGTGACCTTGGAGCTGTTTTAAAAGTTAGACAAAATCTCGTCAAAGGTTAGTAAAGTTGAATTTACTTAATGCAATACACATGCTAATACCATGAAATAAATATATAAAATGCACATTTTGTAGCTTTTTATTTTAATTACATCATCTATTTTAATTTCATCATCTGGGCATATTTTAGTGCTAGAGAAAAAATTGGTTCCGTAGTATTGAATAAATCATAGTTTTGATAATTGAGAAAAGCAATCCTTACCATTTTAGAAGGTATAAAATCCAAAACTGGTTTAAGAATATTTTACATTATAAATATGTCTTAGATATCATTCTTCTTGATATAAGTTTTAATTTTTTAATTTCTTCAAAATGCATTTTAGGTTATTAAATTTGGAGTGTTCCTCCCCCAAATCAATTAAAACTAAGGTTGCATAGAAACATAAAAATTTAGTGTGAACTGATGTATCATTTCTTTCTTTCCAATCTGTATGGCTTTTATTTCATTTTCTTGCCTTATTACACTGTTGAGGACCTCTGATACAGTGATGAATATAAGTGGTAAAAGCCGACATTCTTGCTTTGTTCTTGATCTTGGGAGAAAGCATTTAGTCTTTAACATTAACTACAGGTTTTTGTAGATTTCTTTTTTCAGGTTGAGGAAATTCTCATTTCTAATTTGCTGAGTTTTAAGCAAGAATGGATGTTGAATTTTGTCAGATGCTTTTTATGCATCTTTTGAGATATTCTTGCCTTTTCCCATATGTTAATATGGTGGATTTTATTGGTTGATTTCCAAAAGTTAAATCAACCTTCTTTATATGAATGATTCCTCATTAATAAGTGAATAAAATTCATTTAATCATTAATTTTCTCATAATTGCTTGATTCCATTTTCTAAAATTTTGCTAAGGATCTTTACTCCAGTGCACATGCGAAATACTGACCTGTAGTTTTCTGTTAACTGAGATTTTTTTTTCTGTTATCAGCTCTCACAGTATGAATTGGAAAACATTTCTTCCGCCTTTCTTTTCTGGAAGAGTTTGGGTAGAATAGGTTTTATTTCTAATTGTTTGATAGAATTTAGCAGTGAAGCTATTGAGACTTCTGATTTTTTTTATGGGAAGATTTTTAACTGAGTTTAATTTTTAAATAGACGAGTTGTCTATTCTTAAATGAGATTTGGTAGTTTCTGTGTTTCAAAGAATTTGCTTATGTCATCTAAGTTATCAATTTATTGACATAAAGTTGTTCATAATATTACCTTATTATGTTTCTAACATCTGTGTAATGTGAAGTGATGTCCCGATTTTCAATATTAGTAATTTGTGTCATTTAACTCTCTTGATCAGTCTGGCTAGGGGTTTTATCAATATTATTGACCTGTTCAAAGAGCCAGCATTTGATTTTATTAATTTTATTATTTCTGTAATTTTGTTTTCATTGATTTCTGCTCTCATCTTTATTATTTTCTTCTATTTGCTTTTATTTTATTTGTTCCTCTTTTCCTAGTTTCTTTTTCTAGTTTCTTAAGGTGAAAACTGAGAGCAATATAATAAACTTTGTTTTATTCCTAATATAAGCATATTATGCATTTACGTTCCCTTTAAGCAGTTCTGAACTATATACCATAAATTTTGATGTTTTTATTTTTCTTTTCATTTAATTCAAGATGTTTTCTAATTTTGTGATTTCTTTTTTTGATCCATGAATTATTTAGAAGTGTAAGTTTAATTTTCAAGTACTTGAGGACTTTTTTGTTATCTTCCTCTTATGATTTCTAGTTTAATTCTGTTGTATTTAGAGAACATACTTTGTATGATTTAAATCTTCTTAAATTTGAGATTTATTTTTTAATCATAATAGGGTCAAGCTTACTGAATGTTTCATGAGTATTTCAAAGAATTTATGTTCTACTTTTGTTTTGAGAAGTGTTCTATGAATGATGGTTGAAGTTGGTTTCAGTGTTGTTCATGTCTTCTGTGCCTTTACTGATTTCCTATCTATTTGTTCTATTAATTCTTGAAAGAAAAATGTTTAAAATCCCCAATTATAATTGTGGATTTGCCTGTTTTTTCTTTTAGTTCTATCAGTTTTTGGTTCATGTATTTTGAAGGTCTGGTTTTAGGCACGAACACATTTAGGATTTTATTTGTTCTTAATGACGAGGCCTGTCATTACATGTCTCTGTTCCTGGTATAATATTTTTTATCCTCAAACCTTTATCTGATATTGATATGAGCACTCCAGCTTTCTTTGATTAGTATTTTGTTGTTGTTGTTTTTCCCCTTCTTCCGCCTCCCCCCACCCACTCCAGTTCAAGCCTTTGTTTCTCAGTCTAGTTGTGTAGGACACAGCTCCCTGGCCCATGCTGGTATTATGAGCCTTGCGTTCCCCCTGGCTGAGGCAGTCGGTCACCAGTTGGTCACTGGTCGTTGGTTGGCCCCTCACAGCAGCTCATGGCTGTTCACGATGGCTGCTGGCCACTCACGCTGGCCACCAGCCACTCCTGGCAGCACACGGTAGCCCATGGCAGCACACAGCAGCCCGCGGCAGCCCACGCCGACCTTCAGCTCATGGCAGCCCAGCTCCAGGGAGAGCCATTGTTCACAGTCTTAGCTGTAGAGGGCGCAGCTCACTGGCCCATGTGGGAATCGAACCTGGAGCACGGCGCTCCAACCACCTGAGCCACCAGGCCGTCTATCTATTTGATAGAACAAATAGATCGGAAATCAATAAGGGCACAGAAGATTAGTGTTTTTATATTAGATCTTTTTACATCTCTTTACTTTTAATGTATCTGTATCTTTATATTCAAACTGGTTTCTTGGAGACAGCATATAGTTGGTCCTTGCTTTATTATTCAATCCTACAGTCTCTTTTATTTAAGGTGTTTAAATCTTTCATATTTAATGAATTTGTCCTTTGTTTTTCCTTTGTACAATTTATGGTCCTTTGTACCATTTGGCCTTTTTTATTTGTCCCATTCGCTTCCTATTTTTTCCTATTTTCTTGTCTCCTTTTAGATTAATTATTTTTTATTTGATCCCATTTTATTTTTTCAATTTTATCTCTCTCTCTCTCTCTCTCTCTCTGTCTCTCTCTCTCTCCATAGTTCCAATAGGAAGGATTTATAATATAATTCTTTAACTTACCACGTTCTACCTTCTACCTTCAACTTTTTGTTGCACTGTTTCATATATAATGTAAGAACCTTACAACAATTTGCCTACATTTCCTCCCTCTTGTCCTTTATTGCTATTATTCTCATGGTTTACTTCTACATATATTAGCCCCAGAATATATTCATAATATATTTTGCTTTAGCAAATCAACCTAGCTTCAGTTTCACTGATTCTTTTCTCTGCTGTGTTAAGTCTATGAATCTTGGCTAAAAAAAAAAAAAAAAAAAAAAAATTCTTTATCTTTGATAGCATGGTTTCCCCCTCTAGATTTCCATTGCAATGTTTTGAGTCTCCATCTCTCTGCTGCTATTTCCCTGTCTGTTCGTGCACATTGTCCCGTCCTCTGTCCTGTACTTTCCTGTATTCTGACAGTGGTTGATCACTTATGTGCTTGTCTCTCCTCTCAGTGTCACCCTTTGACATTCAGTTCACCTATTTTCTTGGCAACCATAGCTCCCTAATGGGCTCTAGAAAGTTACGATTTTGTAGTTTATCCTGCATTTTCTCTTACCCTGTTAGGGTGGGAGCAACATTCCCTTGTAGCATTCCACATCCTAAGTGAAAGCAGGATTAATAAATCAGTTTAGATGCAGTCTTTCAAGATTACATATGAAGATAACCTGACAGCTTTTAAAAGTTCAAGGAAACAAATGGAAAGCTATTCAAAGCAAGTGATGAATATTTAAAAAGTCAACCATGAAAGCTCCCTTATAGGTCTCAAATCATATTGGTTTAGTTACAATGTAGAGGTTATTATGGGAATAATTTTCCTGGTTTCTTCCTCTCATGAGGCAGAAAACAGTACTATTTCAGTGGAGCTGTAGATTAATGTAATATCCTTGCATGATCCAGGTTTTATATGTCCTTGCAATTAGGAATTTTTCTGGTGAGTCTTCAAAGAGCCTACATTATCTGTGTATCCTATGTATCTCCACTCTTTCTTATATAAGTTTACAATATATAAATTCTATAAGTATGTTCCACACTTTGTTTTATAACAATATGCAAATGAGAATGTCTGATATTCCTCTGCAAATTATTTTTTACTCTCTTCTTCTCAATAAATGCCACCAGCAGTCTCCTTGCTGTATGTGTGAAAATGTCTGTAATAAAGAGTTAAAATAAAGAAACTTGAAAAAATATCCTTTGCACATTAGATTTCAGATGCCTGTTAGACATGTAAGTGGAAATGTCATGTAAGAAATTGGATATGTAAGTCTGAAGCTCCAAAAACATCAGAATTAGAGGTAGAATTTGGAGGAATCATCATATAAATGGTATCAAAACCATGGAACTGAAAGTTCTCACCTGGGGACATGCCAACATTCAGAGTTAAAAACTAAAAATACGTGAGGGACAGCGAGCAGAGGGAAACCAGAAGAGTATAGTGACAAAGAAGCCAGTAAGAAAAAAGGTTTCAAGGTGAAAAAAGTGTCCCACCAAAGAATCCTTAATGTTGGAGTATGATAGGGGCAGAGAATTTTAGGTGAGGACTGTGGTTTGGGCGGGAGGTGGTTTGGGAAGTGTTCACTGTGGATACCTCTGGATAGTAGACGCAGTGAGAAGGAAGCTGAGGGAGCCGCGAGAGGGATGCATAATGAGTCCATAAAAGGTTGTGTCCACATATTTGAATTTGTATATGCCAAGTCTTTTGTATGGTTTATCATTAAAAGTCTCTAAGTACTAGAAATCCGTTCACCTGTCTATTTCTAAAGGGGTTTTAAACAAACCAAAAATGTGTGTGTTTGTGGAAATCTGAATTAGAACAGCTATGACTTAGACGAGCAGCCGGCAGTTACCATGACAGTTTGTCAGTATTTATGTTTATGGTAATTCATCTAATCTCTGAAATCTCCATCATGCCTTTGGTATGAGCGGCTGGCTGTTCACGCAAAATTCCATGATGCTATAATAACAGGGTCTGTGATTCCTGCCACATACCATTGACTAGATCTTGATCTTAAAGTCTGTTTCTAGAAGTTCTTGCAATAAAGAATCCATTATAGTCTACGTTTTCCAACGCTTTCATCCCCACTGGGAAAAGCAAAAGTATAAATCAAATTCTCTAGTTATGATCAGCTCTACGGAGAGGGAGGGGACCTCGGCTTTATCTTAAAATCATTATGTGTACTGGAAGATAATTGATTCAAATGGATCCACCATGAAACTAGACAGAGAACCTCATTTTACTCGTAACCCTAGGACCTACGCCAACATTGCTTCATCAGCATTTGCTATATCCTGTTTTGTTAAGTTAAAAAGCAGCTCTGATTTAATGCAGTGGTCTTAAAATTTGTTGTGGTACAACAATCCAATAGTACAAAGAAATTTTTTATCTCCCCCCCCCCATATATATGTTTCCTTAAAGTGACTACATATACGACTGTTCTAATATAACCAGTGTATCATAAAGCATACACAGAATAAGGACATTTGAAAAGGATGACAAAGAAAATGAATCGTCTTGTAAATTTCCTGGTTAAACCTTGTTTCCCCGAAAATAAGACCTAGCCAGGCAATCAGTTCTAATGCATCTTTTGGAGCAAAAATTAATATAAGACCTGGCTTATTTTACTATAAGACCAGGTATAGTATAACATAACATAACACCATACCATACCAGGTCTTATTTTACTATAATATAAGACCAGGTATGATATGACATGATATGATATATGATATGATATGATATGATATGATATGATATAACATAAGACTGGGTCTTACATTAAATTTTGCTTCTAAAGACGCATTAGAGCTGATTGTCCAACTAGGTCTTATTTTTGGGGAAACATGGTACACAACAGAGACCATTTGTCTCTTTAGAGACATGGGACATGGGAGTTGATTCTTTTCTGATTGTGGGTATAATGTATCCTTCAAGTTCTTGTGTATGATATCTGAGCAGTTTAAAATAATGTAATCAAGGCCCAGAAGTAAACTTTTACATTCACGGTTAATATTATTAGGTTGGTGCAAAAGTAATTGCAGTTTTTGCGATTATGTTTAACCTTTTAAACTATAATTACTTTTGCACCAACCTAATATTTATCCCAGGACCTCATATAATGCAAGTTTTTCTAATCAGGGAGTCTTACTGACTAAGCAAACCAACAGAAACCTGTAATGTTTCTCCCGATTTGTCAGTATAGTCCAGAATTTACAATTTTGAAATCTTAATGGTCAATGTTAAAGTTTATTATGAACACTAATTTTAATATGCTTGTTTTCCTTTCAGATGACATTAAAGTATCAGTAAATGATTTTATCATCAAAGCAGCAGCTGTTACCCTTAAAGTAAGTAGCAAACCCCAATCATTTTGGCTTGCAAAGTAGTCTCATGTCTTTGGATTGTATAGTAAATAGAACTCTTATTTTTAAATCACATACATTTCATAATTGTATTGCTAAAAGCATTGTATCATTTAATCTTACTCCCTAAGTTTTACCAATGAATAAACAGATTAAAAAGCCTTAAAACTAATTATAGTAGAATAAAGACCACTTATTCAACAAATACTAATTGTGCTAAATACACTTCTAGGCATTAGAAATATGTTAGTGAACAAAAGCCTACATATTTTCTACTCTCTACATATATTCTAGTTAGGAGAGACAAATGTACATTTGATAATGAAAGTGCTGAGGAGAAAAAGCAGGGTAAGGTGACAGAATAACTAGGGGTGTTATTTTCAAAAAGGAGGGCTTCTCCAGCAAGATGAAAATTGAGACAAGGCCTGCAAACGGAGAAGGAGGGAGCCAGATGGATATCTGCTAGAAGATTGTTCCAGATGGGAACAGCAACCACAAAGGCTGTGAGGAGTGGATTGTGTCACTCACAGACGTGGCGCTGAGGATAAAGTGGGCCTGGAGTGGAACTGGCAAGGGCAGAGGGTAGGAGATGGGAGTCAAAATGTTAAAAAGACGAGGGAGTTGAGTGTGGCCTGAAGTACCCAAGGCCTTGGTGGCCATGGTGAGAACTAGGGATTTGATTAGGAATGAGAAGGAAGTCTTGGGAGGGTGTTGAGCAAAGAACTAATGTGATTCGACTTACACTTAGAAAAAGGAGAGACTGCTATGGTTGTGTGGAGTACAGCTCGTGGAGAGGGAAGGGCTGAAGCAGCGAGCTGTCCTACAGAAGATGACAGTGGTTTGCACTAGAGTGGTAGGAATGATGCTGAGGTGAAGTGGAGCTTTCGGTTACATTTCAAAAGCAGAACCAACAGGATTTGCTGATGGATTGGAGATGGGATGTGAGAGAAAGGACGAACATTTGGGCCCAAAGCAATGGGAGGCATGGAGTTTTCCATGAACTGAGGTTGGGAAAATGGGAGAAGAGTAGGTTTGAGGCACGGAATCTAGAGTTTGGTTTTGAACATACGTATTAAGTTTGAGAAGTCTCATAGTGTCCCAGTGGAGGTGGCAGGAAGACCAGTGAACAGTGCAGGCGTCTGCCTAGAGATGTCAGTCTAACAGCCCAGGCTGGCTGACTTCCTGCTCACATCATTTTCTGTCAGGCCTTCTTTCTATAACTAGGCTACTTTTCTGGATCTCTGCGTAGTAAGTACTCTCTGTAAAGTACATTTATGAGGAATTTTTTTTATGTCTTGAACAATACAGTAATAGAGAATTTTAAAGGCATGCCTTTTGTCTTTTGACCAAATAACATGGCTTTTGTCTTCTGACCAAATAATACTGTGAATTACATTAATGATTTTCTAATTAGGAATTATTCTTGCCCCACTTAAATGAATCTCTAGTGGCCATTAACTGGTTGGTATTTGTTAATATTTCATTTCATAATTTTGTAATTATAATTTAAATTTTATGCTAGCTTTGTCAGGCTTTTTTTTCAATGGCTTCATCAAAATGAATTTGGATACTTTTTTGCTTTCCTTTCTCTGTGCTTATTTCAGTATTATCAAGATTATCATTTCTTGAAGTTTTATAGAATTCACCAGTAAAAATATCTGAGCCTAGTTCTATGAAGAGGAGGAAGCCTTGGCAACTTTCTTATTTTTCCCCCCACAATTATTAAGCTGTTTAATTTTCAGCTTTTTCTCGAGTCAGTCTTTGAAACTTACATATTCCCAGAAAAATCATTCATTTCATTTGTATTCCCAAACTCACTAGCCTAGAGTCATTTAAATTTGTTTCTTACAATTACTTTAATGTTCTCAGTGCCTGAGGATTTTCTGAACTCTGTCTTGCTTTCATTATTGCATATTCATATTCTGACTCCTTATATTGTTTCATTATGTATTTCTTCATTTCCTTGGGTTTATCTCGATTAGAGGTATCTTGTTAGAAAACTTGAATATGTAATTCAGTATAATTATTTTTTATTAATAAAATTTAAGATTATAAATTTTCCTTTGAGTACAACTTAGGCTACGTACCATATGGTTTTGTTACGTAGCTTTCTAATTAAATTTATTTGCCAAATATTCTTCATTTGTGAGGGTTATTCACCTTAGGGGAGTGGTCAGAAGTTAGATAAGTAGTTAGAACCAAATTGTGGATCGCCCTGTTTACATGACATGCAGGAAGACGTGGATCTTACTCTATAGAAAGCAAAGAATTTTTGAGAAGAGAGTTTTGTTTTTTATTTCTATTTTTCAGCATCATTTTCTCTTATGATATTTTGCAACATTATCAGTGTACATTGTTTCCAGGCATTTAGTCATTACATCTGTTTTGTTTTTTTCCATCCTCAGTGTGTATATATAGGATACACATGTGTATATATAGGATATCACATGTAGGATATATCCCATGATTATGAAGCTAGGAAATCTCTCCTAAATAGGGAAGTCATTTGTTAAGGGCCTGTTGATACTTCCCAGGGCTGTGCTAGAAAGTCAGGCTTCCTTCATGCCATAGGAATAAGGGGGATGAATGTCACTGCCCCTCTCCGCTTTCCTCTTCTCCTCAAGGTCATGTTGGTCAAATGTTGTTGAAGCAGGAGGTATAACAAATGTTAAATACTTTCTAGCAATCAAGTGAAACAAAGGGAGCCCTTTTTTTAAACCATAACTTAAAGAGCTCAAAATATGTACCTCATCAGAATTTCCTTGAGCTTGCTTGAAAAAAGATGGTATGTTTAGTTATTCTTCCCAAACATAAAAGACATTTAGCACAGAGATCCAAACCAATTTTTCAAACCGAATTTTTATTTCCTTCTGTCTAGCTGTATTCACTTTCAACATGCATAATAATATTAGTTATTTTTCTGTAACTGCCTTGGTCTAACACTGTTTCTTCAGTAGCGTGTTTTTTTCTATTTCTGTTTTCTAGCAAATGCCAAGTGTTAATGTAAGCTGGGATGGAGAGGGCCCAAAACAACTGCCCTTTATTGACATTTCAGTGGCTGTGGCAACAGATAAAGGTTTAATTACACCGATCATAAAAGATGCTGCTGCCAAGGGTATACAAGAAATTGCTGACTCTGTAAAGGTATGCCTTAAGAAATACTGTTGTTTCAAAATGTTAGTTAAGCATTTACTTTCTGATAATGTCTTGTCGTGATCTGGTTACCCTATGATTAATATAATATACATCTATAAATAATTACCTATCTATATATAATTCCACCGTGCACTTACATGGTGGAGAGTTGGCGAACTAATTGTCTGACCTCGTATATTTATATATACAGGTGTGTGTATATAAGTATGTGTGTATGTTTCCAAGTGATTGTCAGTTGTGTATATGGAGTTTTAAGTTTTTATCCAGGTATAACCCATTTTAAGAACATTTAACCTTCAGAAATTTAGAAATAACATACAGACAATTCAGGGTCACTAGTATTCAAGTTACAGATGAGTGCTGTACTTCCCAAAGTCTAGATGACATTTTAGAATGATTTTAAAGTTAAGGCTTAAACTATACTTCTGTGAAATTGGTAATGGATAGCCCTCACTGTTAACATCATTTTATTCTTAAAAGCTTATTCATTCGTTTCTAGAATTGAGACCACTAAAAGTACTGAGTATTCCAGAAGCAAAAGTACTTTTTTTCCCTCCAGGTTTCTAGAAAAGCAGTTTTGTAGCTCCAGTATGGAGGAATGTGATTTCACCAAAAGTAGCACGTTGAATAGGCAGGAAGACGGCAGTAGGCAGCTTTGATACCCTTCAGCTTTGATGATAATTTCTAAAGGTGTTTTGGGGAAGAAATATCACAAGTCTTGATTGAAGTGTTAGCATTGAAAATTTCAGATTCATTTAGGTATGTGATTCTTTTTCATTTCGCAAGGACCAGTTGTATATACTATAGTGGCAGAACAAGTTATAAGGGGGATAAAAAGTAGAAGGTAAGACTTCTTTGGGGAGCTGACAATATATAAATGTATAGACTTACTTGCCCCAAATAAATAAATGAATGCAAGGAAACCTAGTTTAAAAAGCACACCCTTGGGATCTTAGAGTTAGATGTGACCTTAGTGGAATTGACGTTGTAAAGCCTTTCTTCACCCCTCTTTGAAAAGATTTGTGGAGTGTGTTTTTGTAGATAAAAATGCAACTTTTTCCTAATTGAGAGGTAGCATTAATTTGACCAATTTTAATAGAGGGGGGTTTACTAGGATAGTGTATGCCTTTATTCATGAAGGGTTTTCAGCAACAGTGAGAATACATGTATTTTAGTATTTTTGTGAAGTTCAAAAGAAATTGAATTTAACTGTAGCGTTCCGATTTCCTTATCTTTATACATGTTAAATTTTTTAAATTAACCATTATATGAAGGTTTCTTTGATTTTGACCAATTTACCGATTTTACTACTATAATGAATAGTTCTTAAAGAAGCTTTGTGAGCATTGTCTCTCTTGCATCCGGAAAGAACTGAAGTTGAGGTGCCCTGCAGTGGGAAGGGCAGTCTCAGCCCCGTGGAGTGACCCAGGGCCTCTGGGAGGCCTTGGGCATTTCCTGTAACTCCGGCAGCTCTTAAGGTTTGCTGTGCCCGGGCTGCTCCTGGTCCTACCTGCTTCCCTCTCCGACCCTGCCACCCCTGCCACGCATCTACGACCAGCACTCCACTCTCTTCTTGTGATACACCAGACACTAGGCTAAGCATTTCATATACTGCATTTTGCCGTGTGTAATGCACTCCCGTGTATAAATGAGCACCCACATTTTTGGCCCAATCTTTCAGAAAAAAAACTTTTTAAAATTTTTTAATTCAAATTTTTGTTTACATTTAGGTACTTATTTTTTGTATTATTGAATTTTAGCATTTATTTTTTAACAGATTATGGTACGGAAATTTTAGGTAACTAATTATAAAACTCAAGAACATATACAAGGTACAAGAAATGTTATGTACCGGTAACAAATTAACAATATTTATGCATCACAATCACAGAAGGCCAAGAACTCTTCGTAGTTGATCGTAAGTTCAGCAAAACCGATTATCATATTCCAGGGTATTATTTTGCATACGGATACTGTTACTGATTTCTAGAGTTAAACTTTTAGCTCATAAGCATAAATAAAAGAATTAAAAACATTTATATAGATACGGAATTAGTACTACCCATGTATAATGCACAGCCTTATTTTCCCCCCACAAATTTGGGCAAAATGTGCGTATAATACATGGCAAAAGACTGTAATCCTATTAGCCCAATAGTATAGTTGGAAGCTAAACTTCCCCATTTTAAAATTGAGGAAACTGAGTTGAACTTTTTTAAGAAATTTGCCCAAGAGGATGCATTTAGAAAGCAGTGGAAGTGAGGATTTATTTAAACCCAGGCGTTTTTCACTTCAGATGCCACTTTCTTAGTTCTGTGGCTTCCACAGCTAAAATACCTTTCTGACATTTCCCTGTTTTATTGACTGTGTATGGTTTATACTTTATTTGTTGATCCTTCTGTTCCGTACTGTCTTACATTGACTGTCATGTTCATTGCCATATATCCAATTCTAGAAGACTGCTTGGAAGATAGTAGTTGCTCAATTAAGAAAAAAAAATTTTTTTTCAATAAAATTCTTTACTGAAATTAATTTTCCAAGGAGTTTGTAGGTCCCTGGAAATTTATCTGTGGACCCCAGCTTAAAAACACCTGCACTAAGTATTTACCTCTTGACCCTCAGTAATCCCAAGGATGTCAATGTGTGGTGCTAATGGCATATCTCAGCGAAGTTCAAGTTTGCATTTCTTAAATAAAGTAATATAGTGACAAACCTTACCTCCCACACTATTCTTAATTCTTCATTAATTATAGTAGTTTTAAAAGGCAGGGAAAAGTGTACCGCATTAGTACCCAGTAACTTTTTTGAATGAATTTGTGAGACGTGATATGTTTTAGAAATGTTTGCTAGTCGTCTTGTATTACATCCGTCCAGGTAGATGCGTCAGGTAAAACCTGCTTTGACTTTTAGTTCACATTTCACATTACCAGGAAAGCCCAGTGAGAATTAGGATTTAATCTTCAGAACCAGCGATTCTCCTCAGAATCTATTCTTACTCCAGGCTCTTAGAGTTCACTGATAGGAATATCCTGCTAGTGTATTTAAGGTCTACAAAGGTTTTTTAAAGTGTATCATGTGCGCTTGCAATCAAGTTTTTCAAATGAATATGCTTTTTATTTGTTTTAATGTGGTGGCTCATCAGGATATGTGGAAGTCATCTGCCTTGAAAGAAATGCCTTTCAGAGTCCACATGATATGTGCCTGTTCAAATCATGTGAACAGTTATATTGCTTAAGGCAGGAAAAATGCATTTGTAGATTGATTTCTCTATTTCTGGTACTCTGTGGACTATACAAATCTAAGTTCATCTCTTCATTTTTCATTTTGGATCCAAATAGTTTCTTAAGTAACTATATCCAAATAGTATAAATCTATAGTTGTTTCAGTTGCAGTAAGTCACAGTGATACATTGAGATCATTTTTAGATTTTTAAAGAATGTTTTCTTTTTTAAAATTTAAATAATCTATGGTTTAAAATTAAATAGTTATGAATGGTGGTTGTAATTACACTTAATGTTAGCTATATAATCCAGAATATTAAGTAAGCTATAGATTTATTTCATCTACCCAAATGACAGTAGCTTTATTTTTCCTCTTCTCTTCTCATAAAGTAATTCATTATTAATTTTTCATGTATATAATGATTCAATCTCTATTTTCTCTTTTGAAGAATTGAAAAATAAAGATTAACAGAAGTGTGGTTAATTGCAAGTGCAAATAGATGAAAAATTAATGACAATTCTTTTTTTTCTCTTTTTTTAATTGGGGAATATTGGGGAACAGTGTGTTTCTCCAGGGCCCATCAGCTCCAAGTCATTGTCCTTCAGTCTAGTTGTGGAGGGCACAGCTCAGCTCCAAGTCCAGTCGCCATTTTTTTTTTCAATCTTTAGTTGTAGAGGGCAGAGCCCACCATCCCATGTGGGAATTGAACCGACAACCTTGTTGTTCAGAGCTCGTGCTCTAACCAACTGAGCCATCCAGCCACCCCAGTGACTTTTCTTAAAGTCACTTTCGGGGTGTCATCCGTCTCTCTGAAAGTTTTTAGAAATCAATATTGTCAAGAGTGATATGAAATTACTACATTTTTGTAGCAATGTAAACTGCACTAGCTCATTCAGGAAATGCTTCAACTATAAGATCAAGAATCAAAATAATGTCCATTTCCTAGGACTTAGTAATTCTACTTCTGAGAATAATATGAAATCATTGAAAAGAAACCAATGAACCAAAGTATCACACTGGGGAAATGACTAAGTAAATTCTGGCAGATGCAGTTCTTAGGTTATTAAACAGACATTTAAAAAGTCGTTTATAAAATGACTTAACACAAAAGATGTTTAGAATATTGAAAAGTAAAATATAAAGTTCTGTTTGTTGTTGCTTTTTTTTTTCCACAACTGTCTGAAATTATATATATGTTATGGGTAAAAAAGAGCCAAAAACTGAAAGATGAACACTGATATGTCGGTTGTGGGTTTGTTGTCAGTGCACAATATATTTAAAATACTAGATTGACAAGAATGGCTTCTTCTAATATTTTATCTTACAAGAAAAAATTTATACATAACATAGAAAATACTGAAGCATTCTGCATAGTAATGGTGCACAAGCTAATTCCAATATTTGAAGAATTTTTAAAGGAAAGTGATTTTTCTAGATTTTTGATTCTCATCTTTAGCTTGTTGGGTTATCTGTGCTCTAACTTGTTCATTTTTTTAAATTGTTTTAGAGAAAATTATATATATTTTAAAACATCTTATAAAGTCAAATCAAAGCATATCAGAAATAAGTGTGTACCCTGTATAAATACTTCAAGTGACAAATACCCTTTACTGTGCATACCATAGTATTGGTTGACACATTTGTTTGTATTTTTCTCAGGCTCTATCAAAGAAAGCAAGAGATGGAAAATTGTTACCTGAAGAATACCAAGGAGGATCTTTTAGGTAAAATTTAAACTCTTAATTATCAATAGCATCAACAGATATGAAACTCATAAAGTCCATATTAACTGGTTTTATTTATTTTCTGAAACTTTTTTTTAATTTAAGTTAAATATTACATATTTTATTTAGATAACAGAATATGTGAAAATATATAATCAGGCTTTTGTATCAAAGCTAGTAGGAACCTATTAGGGTTAGTTATTTAACCCATTCAAAGCTTCATAGAATGGCACTCAGAGTCTGAAATTTAAAAAAATATATATAAATACAATAGATTTATAAATCTCAATTTTTTTTCTTGCCATCTGGACCCTTCAGTTGTTACCGGCTCTATTCTTGTTAAAGTGTAACTTACACACAGTCAAGTATACTGCATGTAGCTTGAATGGTTTACAAAGTAAAGAAACCTATGTAACCAACCAAAGCAAGATATACTCTCTTTACCCTTCCTCATCTTCACCCCCTTAAGGATAACCACTGTTCTGAATATGATCACCATAGATTTGTATTGCTAGCTTTCATCTTTATATAAATCCATATTCTTGGTGTCTGACTTCTTTTACTCAACATTGTCTGTGAGATTATCGCTGTGTGAAGCAGCCATTTATCTGTTACAGCAGTGTATTCTGTTCTGTAGTATGCTCTATAAATATGCCAGTATTCATTTTGTTGTTGGGCATTTGTGTTGTTTACAGTTTGGTGCTATTACAAATAATGGTGCTATGAACATTTTCTTAGTGTCTTATGGTGACTATATATACATATTTTTGTTGGGTAGACCCGAAAGTATAATTGCTGGGTTAAACATTTTAGTAGATTCTGCAAACAATTTAACAAAATGGTTATACAAATTTATACTTGCATCAATGGTGTATGAGAATTCCCATTAGTAATGTTAGTTTTTAAATTTTAACAATTCTTAGGGTATGTAGTGGTACTGTTTGTGGTCAGGGAAATGCAAATTAATGATGTTGAAAATTGTTTTCATTTGCCTGTCTGCCATTTGAGTATATGGTAACTCACCAGACCAAGTACCTGTTGAAGTCTTGTGTCTATTTTTAAAAATGATTTGTAGAATTTCTTATTTCCAGATACACAGACTTTTGTAGGATATATATTATTTCAAACACAATTTCTCACTCTGTGTCTTGCCTTTAGAACTTTCTTGATGGTATTTTTTTAATAAACAGAATTTCTGAATTTTAATGAGGTCCTATTTATCAGTATTTTTCCTCATAGTCGGTGCTATTTGTTTTCTGTTAGGAATTATCTCCTGAAGAGTCACAAAGTAATTCACCTATGTTGTCTTCTAGAAGCTTTATAACTTCTCACATGTACATCATAATCCATCTGAAACTAGATTTTTTTTTTATGGTGTAAAGATTAAAGTCAAGATTCTCTTTTTTTCTTATGTGGATATTAATTTGATCCAATGTCATATATTTAAAAAATGATTCCTTCTCCATAGTATCGAGAAGGTGACCGTTTATGTGTTCGGTCTGTTTCTGTGTTCTTTCTTCTTTTCAGTCATGTATTTGTGTATCCTTTTCTCTCCACCACCGAGCTATATAACTTTTGATGTCAGTAATGAAAGTCTGTTTGTTTTGTTCACCCTCGAGATTGTCTTTCCTGGCTTTGTATATTTCCAAAGAAATCTTAGAAATTTTTCTTACCCACACATACATACATACACACCTTTCTGGGATTTTGATTGGGATTGCATTGAATCTTTTGATGAGTTTAAGGAGAATTGATCTTTGCAGCATTGAGTCTTTTAGTCAGGGAACATGGTATAAACCATTTATTCAGTTCTTTGATTTCTTTCAGTTATGTCTTAAAATTTTTTATATAGTGGCCTTACATAGGTTTCATTAGATTTCTTCCTTGATATCTTTTGATACTATTGTAAATGGTATTGTTCTTCAATTTTATTTTATAATTACAGCGACTTGTATATAAATATAAAATGAATTTTTATATTGACCTTTTGTCTAGTGACTTAGCTAAATTTACTTACTAATCTGACTGGTTTATCTGTAGTCTTTGTTTTAACATTTTTTATTAGTTTCAGGTGCACAAAACAATGTAATAGTTAGACATTTATCATTTATATCCCTCACACAGTGATAGCTCCCCTACCCCCATCCACTACCCCTCTGACGTCTCACACAGCCGTTACATTTCCACTGTCTCTATTCCTAATGTTGTACTCTGCTTCTTGTAAATATAGATATATATATATAATTGTAGGTGACATTCATTATTGTTCAGCTTCAGCTTCAAGTGTATAGTGCAGTGATCAGGCGTCTACATCATCCCTGAGGTGGTCTCCCAAATGGGACAAGTGTCCTCCCTACAAAATCTTTATAACATTATTGATTACATTCCCCAAATTGACTTTCGTATCCCCGTGGCAATTTTGTGGTTACCGATTGTGCTTTCTAATCCCCTCACCTTGCCCCTTATTCCCACCCCCCCCCATCTAGCAACCCTCAGTTTTTCCTCTATGTCTCTGAGACTGTTTCTGATTAGTTCATTCTTTTCTTTAGATTCCGCATATAAGTGAGATCATATGATATTTGTCTTTCTCTGTATAACTTATTTCACTTAGCATAATGTTCTCTAGGTTCATCCGTATTGTTGCAAATGGTAAGATTTCATTCTTTATGGCTGTGTAAAACTCCACTGTATAAATGTACCACAGTTTCTTAATCCAGTCGTCTACCGATGGGCATTTTGGTTGTTTCCATGTCTTGGCTATTGTGTATCTGATAAGGGATTAATATCCCCAATTTTTAAAAAGCTCACTCAACTCAACTCCAAAAAACAAACAACCCAATTAAAAAGTGGGCAGAGGACATGAAGAGACATTTTTCTAAGGAGGACATAGGACATACAGATGGCAGACACAAATGAAAAAATGCTCAACCTTACTAACCATTAGGGAAATGCAAATAAAAACCACAATGAGATACCACCTCACCCCAGTCAAAATGGCTATCATCAATAAATCAACAAACAACAAGTGCTGGAGAGGATGTGGAGAAAAGGGAACCCTTGTGCACTGTTGGTGGGATTGCAGATTGGTGCAGCCACTATGGAAAATAGTATGGAGGTATCTCAAAAATCTGAAAATGGAACTACCTTATGTATGACCCAGCAATTCCACTCCTAGGTATCTATCTGGAGAAATCCAAAACTAATTTGAAAAAATGTATGCACCCCTATGTTTATTGCAGCACTATACACAATATCTGTAGAGTCTTAGATTTTCTGTGTATACAATCAATTCATCTGTGAATAATGACAGTTTTAATTTTTTTCAGTCCTTTCTCCTTACATTTCTTTTTCTTGCTGCATGCCACTGCCTAGGACTTATGGTTCAATGCTGAATAGATGTTTATATTAGATATAATATTTGTATGTGCTTCAGTATTTGTTTTTTGATACTATTGTCAATAATGCTGTTTGTTTTTTATCTTTGACTTGATATAAGATCTGTAACACAATTTTTTAGTAAAGAAAAAAATGTATGCTTGGGGAAAGGGTTCTTTGAGGACATGCCGCCTTCAGAGCTCTTTGTTTCCCCCTAGTATTTCCAACCTGGGGATGTTTGGCATCGATGAATTTACTGCAGTGATCAACCCTCCTCAGGCCTGCATTTTGGCTGTTGGGAGATTCCGACCTGTGCTGAAGCTCACTCAGGATGAAGAAGGAAATGACAAACTCCAGCAGCACCAGCTCATCACGGTCACGATGTCCAGTGACGGCCGAGTGGTAGATGACGAATTAGCCACCAGGTTTCTTGAAAGTTTTAAAGCAAACCTAGAGAATCCTATTCTACTTGCCTAGCCCTCAAAGATAAAGCCATTACCCACAAACATAAACTATACGGAAAAACAATTATGTATTTAAGTGTGAAGTGTATGAAATGTTTATTTATTTAAGGTGAAAAAGAGTTGGACCTGAGTTGTCTGCATTTTCAGTTTGGGTTTAATGTTGTAGGAATAAATGATAACAAACTGTTACTGATGAAAGAGAACATTTAGTTAGATCCATTTTTAATATCTGGTGCTGTGCAAAGGCGGTGTTAAACTAGATGTAAATTAAATTATGTTTTTGACTCCTTGCAACATTTTAGAGTATTTGAAAATGTATGATAAATTGTAAACTCAAAAAAATTGTTAACATTTCTACTTAATTGTATTGAAATTTGGAGTAGTCTTCAAAGAGATGCCCATTAATTTAGTAGTGGGACCTCACTTTGACAAGCACTGCTCTAGATATACTTGAACAATTTAATATGTACAGAAGTTTATTCTGGATAATGGTAAATAAATAAGAATCACATTGTATTAGGGGTTGTGGCAACATTATTGAACTTTTTATGTATATATAGCCATATGTTTTAGAGTGCTTTCTATAATATCAGTCTTATTTTTTACTACTGTAACACTGTGAACTTCTAAAGAGAAAGAATAAAAATAATCAAAACTGGAGAGAGAGAGAGACCAAAATATTTGTTTGTTTCAATGATAAACTATAGTTTAAATATCTAAACCCTCAGAAATAACTGCTCGCCTTCGTACTAAGTTGGAATATATTAAATTATGCTATTTCCTACCAACATTTAAGTTAGTGTTGATTTAAACACAAAATGTTTCAAGTTTGTATTGTGCAATAAGATGTGAGAAAATACAAAAATTCCTATTGTGTTTTAAGTGTTTCAGACACAGATGTTTAGGGAAAACTTGAAGTAGATTAGTAATTTCCTTGGAACACCTTGAAAGGGACTCCAGAGAAGGAAGGAAGGAATTTAAAATTAATATGGCATTGGGAAAATAACAGATAAGGAATGTAAAACTTTGGAAAGAGAGTAGAAGAGAAGGCTTATGAAGCAGGTGAGAACTATCCTTTAGTGAAATTTTCACTAATTATTGTAAAGGTTAGAAGAGCTTATTTCTCTCTTTTAACAACTCTGCTACAACTGGCAAGATAGCTGTACCGAAATTGGATGGTAATTTAATTAACCCGTCACAGAAAGGCTCCTGTTAGTATCTGCTGGCATGAATCACCAGAAGAAAGACTGCATGGTACAGGTTGTATGCTGTGATTTGACTGGACTGCTTATCCTCTAAGAAAAGAGCCTTCTAAAATAGAGCTCCTATCAATCGTTAGGAAAATGCTTAATTCCAATCATTCAGTTTTAACAAGCTGTTTTTTAAAAATAGTCTTCAAAACTTTTGTCATATTAACAGTTGTACTGAAAGTGATAACCAAATGCCTCTTTCAAAACAACTTTTCTAAGTTACATTATTTGCAGTCAGTTTTAACTGAAATTGTTTTTTCCCCTAATTTGTGTATGTGAGGGGTAGAGCATGAGCCAGCCATAAATAGCCCTTGCCTTGGAGCTCTTTTTTCCATGGCCCGAGCTGCATAAACCATAATGCATCTGTTTCCCTGTAGGCGAACGGGTGTTGACCCCACCCCAGGGTGCCATACAGCGTTGTGAACTGCCCAGGAGAAATGCTGTATAAACTGAAGACATTTTAGAGCTTCATGGTCATCACAACCAGGCTTTTCATATAATAGTTGTTTCTCATAGTTGGACTTGTCATGGTGTGACTTCTCAGCTGTGGGTACACGTGCTCATTCTTGCTGACTACAAGTGTTTTCTCTAGTATCTCTGTTCTGCTTAGGTTTATGTAAGGAAATTGTCATTTCATTTCTCAAAAGAATTGTATTGCACTGTGAGGTCAAAGACTAACACCGATTTGGGAAAGAAGTATGGTATCCTTGGTTTGCATCATTATAGAGAGTGCGCTGTGTGCTGCATGAGCCGGCTCTGTATGTATGTGTATATATATGTATATATAGATATTTGTAGTACTGATAGGTATCACACTGAGAGGATGTAATAATAAAATTTTATATCTGGCCATCTTTTTCCTCATTTAAACAGGGAAAATGACTGTAATATTGGGAAGAGACTTCTATGGAAAAGGTAATGCCCATTCCAGTTAACACTTAGGCATGAAAATGACAATGAACATTAGAATTTATAAGTCACAGTGGCCGTGGTTGTCCCTGATTGCAACTTTTAGTTAACATTGACAGGTACAGTTTGTTTGCTCACTGTTTTGTAGCAGATGAAAATCATCAGTATACTGCTGGTCAGACGCCTTTGTTTGGAACATTACTAAGAAATTTATGTATACTGGTATTAGTACTTTATATATAGTGTCAGATGGAACTTATATTTTCTTTTTTGCATTTTGGATGTAATTTAAGACTATGTTGTATAGGCCAGCCATTTGGGCATTATGCTACAAGTAAACCTAGTTTCCTAACCTTTTGTTGAAAGGTAGGTGGTGCTGTGAGTTAATATACTATATGCTGAGTGTGGGAGAAAAATAAAAATGGCATTTAAATCTTCGTTTTCAAGGAAATCTGTCCTTATTGCACATTGCATGATGATGGATTTTGTCTCATGTGAAGTGAATGAATGAATGAACCAGTGTCTGGCATGTAAGAATTAACCATTAATTTAAATGTGACATTATTAACGGGAAACTCTGTTTGGTCTCTGAAGAACGAAGTAACAATGCAGAATTACTTTCAGACTAGTCTGGCCACACTCTGCAAAGTCGGTTAAAAAGGAACCAGCTAGAAACTTCTGCTATAATGAAAGCATGAGTTGTTTAGATTCTGCACTTGTTCAAGTGGCTGTAAAGAAAGGAGAACATGAAGAATATTGGACATGTTAGTTTGCTGTGGTGTATTGTGAACTTATGGGGCGGGTCTGTGCAGCAGCAGTGATGCAGTTTACCAGCCCCAAACACGGGGGCCCCCTGGTCCCGTCACCAGTATACAGAAGGTTAAGGTTCTGATAAGTTATATACAGCAAATGGTGTATTTCAGGAGACATTCAACCTTTTTATAAATGGAAGAAGCAATAGTCTGCCAATGATATTATTTTAAATAGTTTTGTGGATTTAAAAATTTTATTTTCTAGTGTCTCTATTGGTTTAAAGAGATGGGGACAGATAGGATTGGTGGGAACGTATGATTTGTCTAGACTTGTAATACTGAAGACATCATTTAATTGAAATGATAAGGTATAAAGATGTACTTTGAAAAATTATGATTTGCCTCAGTTAATGGCTACCCTATTTCTTTGATCATATAAAATTTACTTTCACATTTTATCACTTGTTTATATTTTTTGCAACAAAGCCAAGCAGCCTTCCTAGCAAAGTAGCTATTTTTTTAACCTCTACTTTATATGCTACGTACAACTAAGGGAACCTTGGGCCTTTATTAAAACAGAAATTATTAGCAAAATCATTAATTAGTCAGGATTTTCCTTTATTCATACCTAAAATAATTTATTTTTCTGAAATTTATTAGTTTATGAAATTCTTTATTGGTCTTATTACTATAAAGTAGGTCTGTTAAAAAATAAGGCTATTGTGATCAAATTAAATATTATTCATAGCACTTTATAAAACATAATGTATTATATAAATCTAAGATGTTAAATTTTCATCACATAAATTGCACTTATTCTACACTTTTTATCAGTGGCTCATCAAATGTCTGACAGGGAATGGCATTTATCAGGAAGCTTATAGGATGTTACTTAAGGAACTACCATCCTTCCCAGTGAACTACTGGCCTTTAGCACATACTTTGTTTCTCAAGTTTGCATACTGACATCAACAGTATTTTAAGCCTTTAGTATTTTAATTTCAATTTTATCTGTAAATTACCGCACTCTCAGTAAAAACCTTATTTCTGTGCTTCAGTATTCTCTTAACCTATAAAATGAGGAAACAGTAGGAAAAATTAATCACAGTGGTGTTTGCTTATCTTGTTTAACCTCAATTCTATAAAGTAGGTATGCCCTACTTTATAATCATCATTGCAGGCAGGATAAGGAAACTCAGAGATTATGTAATGTGGTCAAAAGCACACAGCTCCAAAGTCCCAGTCCTGGGATTTGAACCGTGGAGGTCTGTGCAGCGCCAAAATTCGAGCTCACTATTTTGTAGATTACAGCTTTCTAAATTGTGTTGCTGCTGCTGAGATAATTCTTGTTAACAGGTAACATTTTCCACTTGCAATAACTGCAGGGCCTATTCTTCGGTAATGACTCTAATGTGTTTCCTACTTGCTGACCACTCTTAATTCCTATGTTCTCTGTAGTGGATTTCTTTGTGTCTTTATGGTACTTGTGCAGAAAGTGCTGAGGGATTTTTGTTTTCATTAAGTACAACTATTAACCTGAAATGCTGAGGTAAAATGTTATAACTTCTATCTCTGAATGGAAGGCTTAGAAAAATACAAATTTAAAAACTTAAGGACTTAGTTCCTCTAAGGGGTAAAAAGATGATGTAGAACATATTACTTTCAATAAATATCTGCATCTGGTCCAGATGCAGAATCAAAAGCAGTTACCGCAGTTTTTATTTTGGAGGCTTTCGGCTTCTGTACTAACAGCTGTATCAGTGAGGGTCCACTCTTGTATATTGATAACCCTATCAGTCAGGGTCCAATGCTTGCAGCCCACTGGATGGCAGAGACGTTCATTGCGTTGCCCAGGCCTGATCTGTGTGCGGTCATCAGGGAAATATGAAGCCACCCTCCAGGGTACAGGTCAGACTCAGTTGCTGGGCTGGTGCATTTAGGGCGATCAGGATGCCACTACGGGTGGAAAGCACTTGGGGTCTATGTTGGGAGGGCCGTGGGGAGGTGGTCACCAGGCCACACTGGGGCTGCCATTCTGGGAACATGGCAGGGGCAGAGCACCACTGATGTGCACACCTGCTGACCTGCCATGCAGCAGCCGGAACTAGCAATGTCCCTCAGGCGCCGTCTGTTGAGAAAACATTGTGCTTGGTGTAAAGGAGAAATGCTTCAAAGAATCACTGGTTAATTTGGAAAAGGTATTGAAGGCTACACCTGCATCTGAGAGACAATATATTTGTAACTGGCGCAACTGCCCAGCCAGAGGCTGGGAAGTAAAATGTGATCTCATAACCTGGAATAACGCCCCATAAGACTCCTTATAAGGAGTCAGGGTGCCACTATGTAGGGATAGCCGTCTATATTAGACCTACTTTGTGGGTAGAAATCTACCGAGGGTAGAGGTGATACTGAAAACAATGTCACTTTATTTCAAATAAATTCCCCTCTTTTCTAGGTGAGACATTTGTTAAAGTGTGAAACCAAAGAAAGTGTTGAAATACATTATTCATTCACCAATGGTGATTCACCAGTGGTGAGCATCTGTGTGTGCATGGGCACTGAGGATTCATAGCTAACAGCCCTTAATCTTCAATCAACTTAAACTGGTAAAATAAATCAATTGTTTAGATTATCATTTGGGAAATTCTCTACAGAACTTCTGTTTTCTAGGTGGATATTTCAATACAATTTTTCTTGTTATATAATTATGTAGTTCCCATTAAGTAGATGCAGATCTCTCTCTCTCTCTCCATATATATATATATATATATATACATATATATATGTATATATGTATATATATGTATATGTATATATATAAAAATATATATGTGTGTATATATATATATTTATATATATGCTAACCATGAAAATATTATAATACAATAATAATAGGTACCTTACTGGGTCCCAGATATTCTGAAAGTTTTATATGTATTGTTAACTCATTAAGCCTTCACCACAACGCCATCAAGTAGTTATCAGTATTTCACAAAAGATACGTTAGGTAACTTGCCTAAGATTACACAGCTGGCAGTGACAGGATTCAAGGCTGGTGGTCTGGCCCCAGAGCCTCACAAGACATTGCTCTTTTAAAGGCATCAATTTATTAGGAAATTCTGGAATTTACACATTAAAAAGACATGAGTGGGGGAAATGCCTCTCTATTGACGTAGTGAAAACAGCTTGTTGAACTCAGTAGTGCCTCTGAAATAGAAGTCTGTAGCTAAAGCCACAGTAATCTAACATTTAGTGTCCTCTAGATTTTAGTATGAATGAATGATTTTAACCTTTAACCTTCTGATCCATGAAGGGGTGGTAGCTGGTGTGGATTAAGAACATCTAAATGTTTTTATTTAGAGGGCAAGTTATTGGGTGATGACCAGAGAGTTCTTTACTTTTGCTCTGGGATAACAAGGTATGGAAAATGAAATGCCTGATAATGTTTCTTTTAAGTTAATAAAAGTCATTGTGGTTGAAAGTACATGTTCTTTCTATGCAGATAGCAGAGCTTGGTAAGTAGAACTACCTGCTTGATTTTCCCCAGATTGTAAATTTCTTGAATATGTTTTGTTTGAAATATATCACTTCTCCACCCCTCATTTTTACTATCACCAACACAATTATGAATTTATAAAATACAGCACAAGGCTCATACCTTGTAGGATGCCAGACTGGGTTTCTCCCACTCTCCCCTTTTGCAGTCCCCTAAATGTGTCAGTCTGACCTTCACCACCCACATTCTTTTTTTAAGGGCCTGAGGAATCATGTTGGAGCAATTCTGTGCCTCTGTTTCAAAATTGATACCGATTAAGAAAAAGTGTTACCATTTGTCAAGACGAGCCCATAACGTGCTTTCTGTAAGATGTTCTGAGGCCAGTTTCCCTTTTGTGGTGAACATTTTATGATGGTTGCCTTGACTCCTCTCTCATTTGGAGGTCAGAGAAGTCTCTGTGCATTTACGTTTGCAACATTATAAATAAGACATCAAAACAGCTTACCTGACAATGCCTCCTTTTCTCGTCTGCATCAATTGTGCTTTTTCATTAATGAAAAATTGCACTCTCTTTAATTGGAGGATAACTGTTTAGCAAAGGTTTCTACTTCATGGTACTCAGATCCTAATAACAGCTATTTGGTGGGCTTTTGCTGCTTCTGTTTTCTAAGAGAAAAATCATGAAGGAGTAGGTGCGAGGTGGGGGGAGTAGATAAATTGTAGCAAATGGAAAAATCCTTAGATTATTGAATAGCTGCATGAACAAGACAGGAGTAACATGAGCAGTCAGAAACCTGATTTGATCAGAGACAGGTCTGACCTCTGTTTTAAGAAAACTAGTTTCGTTGTAATTTTTTTTCAGTACTGAAGGAAACTCCGTTAGTGGTTAGTGTTGGCTATTGACATTGGCCTCAAGTTACCAAACAACAAGTCTACCAAGTAACAGAATTTAAAAATTTCTGTACATCTTGGTTTGGTAACTTTTGTTTCACCTTTAGAAAGACATTCTACAATCACAAGCAATTACAATTTAAAGATAAATGTGTAAGAACCCCTGATGTTCATGTACACGTTCTGCTTGGTGGTCCTTTGTTATGTATCCCAGACATGTTCCAAAGTTGACAAGATTCAGCTTTGTTGCCTACTTTGATGCCTCTGCCCACCCCCTCTGCTCCCAAGGAGCCATGTGTGTGGTGGATTCAAGGGGAGGACACTGATTAGGTTATGGTGCCAAGACTGCCATCTAGTAGGATTCTCGCATTTTTACCACATGGCAGGTGTCATCAAATCAGCCTAAAGCTTTCTTCTTGGAGGGCAGCCTCCTTAGGAAGGGCTGAGTTAGACAGATTAAGTTATCTGCCTTGAGTCTTTAGGAAAATCTATTTTCCTTTTGGTTTGTGTTCTTGTACAAGTCTTTGTAACATTCTTCACAGGGGAATGGTAAACTGAAGAACTGGGATAAGGGTGTGGACCTCTCTATAGGATAGAAGAAGCCAGGGAGGCTGTTCGACCTGTTTTGTTCTTCGTTGAGACAGTGGGGTGCTGGTAAGTGTTTAACAACCAGCTCTCTGAGAAAGACATGTCTTTGCATATATAATCAAATGTAAGTCCATTAGAAAGTTTACTGACATACAAATAATAAAATATTCAATTCATAAGTTTAATAAAATATACAATATTAAATGTAACGTGTAATGCAGTAATAATTCAATAAAATATACAATTCACAAATAATAATAGAACATACAATACTCTATTGTAAATTTTATTTATAGCTCACTGATTCTTACAGAATGCATTCATTGATTTTATGGAACTCGTGTCTGTAGCCAAACTATTATTGATGAATAAGTTTGGTTCCGAATGTTGGTTGATATTTTTCTTTACATGAAAGAGTAAGATGAAAGTTAGAACAACAAAGACGTGTTGAAATTTTACTTGTCAGTGAAGAGAATAATGTCTTTACTGAAATCAGGCAATTTTCAAATACTGGAAGAAGAATTCCTCAAATACTGTGCTATTCACAATATACCAGCTACAGACATGACATTTTTTAAAAAAAGTGTATTGGGGTGACAATTGTTAGTAAAATTACATAGATTTCAGGTGTACAATTCTGTATTACATCATCTATAAATCCCATTGTGTGTTCACCACCCAGAGTCAGTTCTCCTTCCATCACCATATATTTGTTCCCCCTTACCCTCATCTCCCACCCCCCCACCCCCCTTACCCTCTGGTAACCACTAAACTATTGTCTGTGTCTATATTTTGTTTCTCATTTGTGTGTCTTGTTCTTTTGTTGTTTTGGTTTATATACCACATATCAGTGAAATCATATGGTTCTCTGCTTTTTCTGTCTGACTTATTTCGCTTAGCATTATACTCAAGATCCATCCATGTTGTCACAAATGGTCCTATTTCATCTTTTCTTACTGCTGAATAGTGTATTCCATTGTGTATATATACCACAACTTCTTTATCTATTCATCTATCGAAGGACATTTTGGTTGTTTCTGTGTCTTGGCCACTGTAAATAAAGCTGCAATGAACATTGGAGCACACGTGTCTTTATGTATAAATGTTTTCAGATTTTCTGGGTAGATACCCAGGAGAGGGATTGCTGGGACATATGGTAATTCTATTCGTAATTTTTTGAGGAACCTCCACACTGCCTTCCATAAGGGCTGCACCAGTCTGCATTCCCACCAACAGTTTATGAGGGTTCCTTTTTCTCCACAGCCTCTCCAACACTTGTTACTATTTGTCTTGTTGATGATAGCCATTCAGACTGTGGTGAGGTGATATCTCATTGTGGTTTTGATTTGCATTTCTCTGATGATTAGTGATGTTGAGCATTTTTTCATGTATCTATTTGCCATTTGTATGTCCTCTTTGGAGAAATGTCTCTTCAGGTCGTCTGCCCATTTTTCAATTGGGTTGTTTGTTTTTTTGTTGTTGAGTTGCATGAGTTCCTTGTATACTTTGGATTTTAGCCCTTTATTCGAGTCACTGTTTGCAAAAATCTTCTTCCATTCAGTTGTGTTTTTCAGTTTTGTTTTGTTTTAATTAAGAACTTTTTTTTTTTTAAGGTTTTATTGGGGAACAGTGTGTACTTCCAGGATTTTTTCCAAGTCAAGTTGTAGTCCTTTCAATCTTAGTTGTGGAGGGCATACCTCAGCTCTAGGTCCAGTTGTGTGTTGTTAGTTGCAGGAAGTGTAGCCCACCATCCCTTGCAAGAGTCGAACCAGCAACTTTGTGGTTGAGAGCCCACAGACATGACATATTTTTAAGTTTAATCTGCATTATTGACATTTGTCCATCACTTTCCTTACATTTTTTTACTATTACAGTTAACATTCAATATTATATTAGTTTCAGATGTGCAGGATTAGACATTTATGTAACTTACAAAGTGGCATCCCCAGTAAGTCCCATACCCATCTGACACCATACATAGTTATTACAGTATTATTAACTATATTCCCTATGCTGCACTTTACATATTTGTGACTTTTGTAACTGCCAATTTGTATTTCTTAATCCCTTCATCTTTTTTATCCAGCCACCCAACACCCCTCCCATTTGGCAATTATAAATTTGTTCTCTGTGTCTCTGAGCCTGTTTGTTTGTTTTTAGGTTCTACTTATAAATGAGGTCATATGGTATTTGTCTTTCTCTCTCTGACTTATTCCACTTAGTATAATACCCTTTAGGTCCATCCATGTTGTCATAAATGATAAGATTTCATTCTTTTTTATGGACAAGTAATAATTCCATTGTATATACGAGGTGTGATCATAAAATACGGTGAATGTTTAAGAAAATTGTATTCTAGTACAAGACACATTGCCATTAATTCCCCTCAAAATACTCCCCCTCACTTTGAACACACTTATCCCATTGTTCTTGCCACTTTCTGAAGCAGTTCTGGAAGTCCTCTTTCCTGAGTGTCTTTAGTTGTGCTGTCATGGCTGCCTTAATGTCCTGAATGGATTCAAAATGTTTACCTTCATGGTCATTTTGACTTTAGGAAAGAGCGAGAAGTCACTCAGTGCTAGATCCAGTGAATAAGGTGGATGAGGACACACCGCAATGTTTATTTGACAGAAATTTCCATACCAGAAGTAATGTGTGACACAGAGCCCTTCCATTGTGATAAAAAAATACGATGAATGCTGCTGCCGAGTGCCATCCAGCGGAAAGGCAGGGATCTTCAATACGGGAAGCAGCACATCGAACCTTAGCAACTGTGTGTGACAAGTTTCAACTTGTTCAGTGCAGTCAGTCAGGTGTGAGCTACGGTTGACAGAAGGTGTTTTTTAAAGTGTGCTGTAAATCATCCTCCATCATGACAACGCACCGTGTCACACATCATTCTGGTGTATGGCAGTTTCTGTCCAATAAAAGTACAATGGTGTGTCCTCATCCACCTTATTCACCGGATCTGGCACTGTGTGACTTCTGGCTTTTCCCAAACTCAAAATGATTCCAGACTTTGAGGCAGCCACAACAGCGCAACTAAAGACATGAAAGAGGACTTCCAGAACTGCTTTAGAAAGTAGCGAGAATGATGGGATAAGTGTGTTCAAAACGTGGGGCAGTATTTTGAGGGGAATTAATGGCAATGTGTCTTTTATTGTAATGATTTTTTTTATTTAAACATTCACTGTATTGTTTGATCATACCTCATATGTACCGCATCTTCTTTAACCATTCATCTTCTGATTGGGCATTTAGTCCATTTACATTTAAAGTAATTATTGTTAGATATACATTAGGTTGGTGCAAAAGTAACTGGGGTTATTGCAATTATTTTTAACCTTTTAAACCGCAATTACTTTTGTGCCAACCTAATAGTTATTGCCATTTTATTAATTGTTTTCTGATTGTTTTTGTAGTTTTCTGTCCCTTTCTTGTTCTGTTTCTTTTTTCTCTTGTATGTTGACTTTCTGTAGTGTTGTATTTGGATTCCTTTTTTTTTTTTCTTGTAGATTTTTGGTTTGTAGTTACCATGTGCTCCATATATACCAACCTATGTTTATAGCATTCGATTTTAAGTTGATGGTCCCTTAAGTCTGAACATGTATTAGAATCATTACCTCTTTTTAACTCAACCCCTCCACACTTACGTTTTTGTCATTATTTTTTACTTCTTGGGTGTGTGTGTGTATTTGTGTATATCCTTTAGTTTACTGTTGTAATTATACATGATCTTTCTACTTTTGCCTTTTAACCTTTGTGCCTGCTCAGTTGTTGTTGATTCACTGCTTTTATTGTGTTTGCCTTTTGTCAGTGAGAATTTTTTTTTCTTTGTGATATTTTTCTTATTCATGTTTTTTTCCTTTTTCTTCTCAAAGAAGTTCCTTTAACATTTCTTGTAATACTGGTTTGGTGGTGGTGAACTCCTTCAGCTCTTTGTTGTTGGGAAGCTCTTAATCTGCCCTTCGAGTCTAAATGATAGCCTTACTGGGTAGAGTAATCTTGGTTATAGGCCGTTGTTGCTTTCCATCACTTTGACTATTTCATGCCACTCCCTTCTGGCCTGCAAAGTTTCTGTTGAAAAATCAGCTGACAGTCTTATGGGAGCTCCCTTGTAGGTAACTGCATTTTCCCCTCACTTTCTTAAGTCCAGATACTAAGAAATCAACAGTAAATCAAGCCCTGGTTTTTAGCAGTTCCTGATTTCCATGGTATAAATGCTCTGATCTCAAGTTACCAATGCGATGTTACTGAATGCAGAGTTGGGAAGATGCGCAGCCATGTACCAATACATAGCATTTACCACCATTACATAACAATAAATGTACATAACCCTAAGAACATAGGTAGTAGTGAAATGTTGTAAATGAGTAACAAGTGATGAGTTTTAGGTATTTTTGTTTTTAATGTAATTTATTTACTAAGATTATATAATTTAACTTTTAGTAAGGGCTTGCAAAACTTAACATTTGGCTCTCACGAGCTGGTACAAACTAGCTTTAGCACTTCTCTTAGTGCTGGTCTTATGCCTTCCATCTCAGGTCAGAGGTTCTCTAATGGTAATAATGGGGGCAGGAAGAGACATAAGCCAATATACCATACTTGTTTAAATACGGAATCCAGGGCTCCGCCCCTGGAGATAAGTCAGGTGAGACTTGGAATTATAGATCAAAACAAAACCAGACCTCTCCAGGTGATTGTGATGTGTGACTAGATTTAGAAGCTATATTCCTCTGGCAAGAGTGCTAGTAGTCCAAGCCAGCTCTCTAGGATCCACTGGATTTGAGGCAGGAATCCTGTTAAAAATATGTCTTTCTTTGTCTGGCCTTGTTCTCTGCTCATTGGTTGTATCCCTTTGGAACCTCAAGGGGGAGAGGGTGGAATGGGGCTGAGGAGAAAGTTCCCATGTTTGAGATCCTGGGATTTGGCCACTATTTCTACCACTGTTAACATAACAGTATCTTGGCTAGCACCACTACTATCCTGTGGAAGTAGAAATCAACCCAATTTCTCAGTTCCTAACCAGAAATTAGACTCTTAGAGACCACTGAAAAAGCAGAACTGGATACGAAAGGCTGTGGGCTAGTTAGCTGGAACCATGAGATCTTTTGCCTGGCTTCACTACTGATTCACAGGGAAGTTTTCTATTCAGTAGCCCACATTTTCAAATATCATTGCTTATTTAGTAAAGCTTAACAGCAAAGCATAATTGGTTCTTGGGTTGGTTTGGAGCTTAGTCCACAAATGAAAAGGAATGGTGGCCTCCATCATTTTTTGAAATTCATTCATGAAAACCTGAAATTAGAACACGTGAAGTGGAAAGATATTTTTTCAGAAGGGCTTTTGCTTTATGAAAATAGCCACAGAAAGCTACCTAGAAAATGCCCTTTGGATCGTTTAAAATGGTGCTTACAAAAAACTTCATTTATGTATATGTTTGTCACAATACACGGATGACATTAAACATATTGAACCTACATCCATTGTACAGTATCCAGAACCTGGCTTCTTATATCTGTGAAATAGGAAATGTGACCCAAATGGGGGGCATTGGGGGTTACATACTAGCATAAGGGTATGTTTGAGAACAGTAGCGACACAAAAACCTTTTTCTTTGCTAGGCTGAGAGTCACTGCAGGCAACGTGACTGAGCCAGCAATTTTGAAACTGCTTTTGTCTCTGTAACATATCCTGGGCAGTGAAATTGCTAATGAAAATTGAGGAACTTTGCCTTGAGTGAAAGTTTAAATTTTTATATTATTAAATTGATTGGGGTGACATTGGTTAGTAAAATAATATAGTTGTTTTAAGTGCACATTTCTATAATACATCACCATATAGGTGATGTCCTTTTCCCTCTTCTATCACTCATTCTGCCCCCTTACCCTCTGGTTTCATCTTTTAAATTCCTGAAAAATCCATCATGAAACATTATATATATATATGAGGGGAAAATAAATATGGGTTTTGGAGCAGAGGCCAGTGTGCATGAAATCAGATAAAGCTAAGTTCCATGCACTCATAAAATCCTGATATTAATTAGCTTCACCCAAACTTTCTCATGGAAAATTTCAAAAATCAGTGTCCAGAGGAAAAAAATTAAGAATTGTCCAGGGGTCGTTAGGAGTCAAATTGTTTTCCTGAGCGGTTTCCAAGTCATCTGATGATGAGCCTTCAGCTATTGGTGAATGGGAGCTATGCTGCAGAGGTGACAACAGAAGATGATTAGGATGTTACTTGAGCCTTTTTTTTTTTTTTTTTTTTTAAGAAATGACATTTCCATCTAAAAGCTTTCTTAAGCTCTGCATGATTTCAAAGGGAGAAGTTCTAACTTGATATGACAGGCAGGCTGCTCTTGGGCATTGAGAAGAGAGATTGGAAACAAGCAATAAAATCCATGTGATTTGTTTTATTGATTTGCTATTGCCTCACATTTGTGCTGAGACAGTTTCCTCTGTTTCTTCCTACCTTAGCTTCTCCAACTTGGAAACATATAATCTGTGTCACAATGTTCTCATGAAACAAAGGGAATCCACAGATCTTCTGATCCCTTTCACGACCTTCCCACCTCTTTCCCTGCCCCTCTGAATTTGACATGTCACACGTGGGCTTGCTGAGTTGTGTCTCTGCCCCTGTGTGTACACTCTTTCCGTGTACAAGTGTCCTCTACACTGCTCGCCACCATCTGAATCCCTCATTTCATGACCTTATGCAAAGAGATCCTGTTCTAGGAAGGCTTCCAGGATGATCACCATCTTGTAACCTTCTGCAGGCCACGGTAGAGAACAAGCACGTCTCTCTGTGACAGCTTGAAGATGGTCATTGCTGTGAATCTCCTGAAGAGGTAAACTGGCACCATGAATTGACACTAAGCTCTGACTAGTCCACCCGTGCTCTGTGGGCTGTCACCGGGGCCAAGTAGCAATGTCAGATGAAGCAAATGGGGACACAGACTCTTACGTTTCTGAATAGAGATTTTGTCGTTTCATCCATGGTACCATTCTGTATTAACAATTCTTCTGTCTCTCCCCTCCTGTCTACTTTAAGATAAAATTCACAATTCTTACCCCAAGGGACAAAGCCCGTCATGCTCTGGCCATGACTTTCCAGCCTCTCCCTTTATTATGTCCCTCTGCTGCATCCACATCTATCCATCTGTTGTTTGGACTCCCCTGAAATGACTGCTACCTGCCCTTTAACGTAAAGTTCAGGTCAAGCATCACTTCTTGGCTTTTGGATGGATTGTTTTGGGACCTCCCAGGTTGGGTCAGGCACTTGGCACACCTATAAATGCCTGGCAATCTTTCCCTAGAGCACTTCCTGCTTTGTCTAGTCCTGGCCTTTCCTGTGTCATTCACCATATTGGGTGCTTCCTTATAGCAGACCATGTTTCTTCAACTCTCCCCAGCACCCAGCAAAATGCCCAACACATGGTAATTCCTTAACTAGTGTTTAAATGAATAAATGATATGTTGCGTTTCCTGGAAATTAAAATAATGGATATGAAGAGAAGAAAGAAAAAAAAAAAGATTGTCTCTGAGCTCAACTCCTAGGCAAACCAGAATTTTAACCTGTTCAGTGACCCATGTGACAGAAGAGAGAGAGAGAGAGAGAGAGACAAGACAATATGTCTGCCTATGATTAATGAATGCTGGAAGTCTGACAACATGTGACTCAGGTATTCCTAGGAATATAAAGCCTTGAGAAAAGGCAAGTATTAGGAAGAGCTTGAAATAAAAACTTATCACTAAACAAACATAGAGGGAGAGCTGTCCTCAATGAGAAATAATGCCCTAAGAATGCATCAGAATGCAGAACAAATAAATCTAGAAAGAAGAGATTGCATCAAAAGGAACCTGTTTTGTTAGCTGAAAAGTTAAGAGGAATGATTCATAGCTCTCCTGGGCTACCAAGTACAGTAGGTAAATCAATGATACGGTAGCAAAGAATGTACAGCTTCTTCTTATGGGGTGTTTTTAGCTCAAGGGAAAGAAAGGAATTTCATTCTGTGTGACAGCACATGTGCCACGTAGCCATTTGGTTGGTAGAGTCAACGAAAGTATCAATATAGAGAACTCTCTACGTTAGCACGCTGAAGCTGCGTCAAAGAGCACGGTTGTGTTGGTCTCCCCCCAAAGGCAGCTGTTAACTTGTGGGGTGCTGGGTTGCATAAGGAAGACTATAACCGGAGTTGTGTTGTTTCTAGCTCAGCCCCACCCAACTTTCAGGATTAATGATGGAAAAAACCCGAAGGGCACAGAACTAAACAGCAGTCAATGTTTCAGTGAAACTTTTCTATAGCAAATGAGCGGTGCCAAGAGGCCCCATTCAGAACCTTAGGCCCTGGTGCAATGAATTTAGAATCAAGATAACGTTATATGTTCTCATCACTGCCTTTTTGCAGTGAACTGGCAACAACTTTCCTGATAGGGAGTCTTGCTGGGCTTGAGGGTTCTTAATGGACCCATTTGCGGAATGAACAAGTGTGTTCTCTTTTTCCTTTGCAAAGATTTTGCTGGGGTATGGCCGGGCTCAGGGAAAGGCACTTGATTTTGAGGAGGCTAATGCTGGGAGATCAGAAGAGGGGAGTTGGGACCTCCGAGTGGCTGTGTTTTGAAGAACTTGGAGACACGGCTTCTTTCTTTCAACTAGTCTTGACCGTGGCTCTCTGCCTGGCCTCTTGTGTTCTCTCATCCAGTAGCATGTGGACATTTGCCACCCCAAACCCCATAATACACTGACAGGTCAGTAGGTGACAAATCTCTGGGAGTGTGTAAGCCCAAACTGGCGTTTTATCTTTCTGTGATCCTAGGCTTTGCTGCCAGAATCCTCCAGATTCACCCCATGGCCGTGACGTCCCTGCATTTGCCTGTGGTGATGAGTGTGCTGAATACCCGGGAGAACCCAGCCGGTGGTAAAGGATCCTGTGGCTCTGGGCTGGGTTCTTTGTAAATGCTGTTGACTGGCAGGTAAACTGATTCTCACAGTCTTGCTTTTACCTTCTAAGTGTGCAAACGTCAAATAGGCCCACCTCTCAGCTCTGCCTGTGGTTCTGAGTACTTACCTTAGAGCCAGCCTGCCTACGTTCGTTCATACCCCTGCCTCACCCCTTCTGTATGACACAGGTCAAGCTGTTCAACCTCTCTCTGGCTTTTTCCTCACCTGAAAAATAGGGGTTATAATTATAATACTTACCTCATCGAGTTCTAGGGCGGATTAAATGAGTTAATCCAGGTGAAGTGCTGAAATGTCAGCACTATTATTTTGAAACCCTTTGGCATGCACGGATTCTCAAATCTTCAACCTTGGAGTTGCAAAGCACAGAACATATGGCTGAAAGAGATGTGACTCTCTAGCCAGCTTCTTGTTTTTAAAAAGTATGCAGCTAAAATCCAGACAAAAGACAGGTCTGTTCCCAAAGTCCAATGGCTGTTCGGGACAGAGCAAACACCCGCATTCGAGCTCCCTGCCATTGGAAGCAACTTTGGCGCCACCCATGGTTATTGGGCAATGAGAGGATCAGATTTCCAAAGAGGAAATTGGCCGTTTCCTAGTCTTGCTCGCTTAGGCCTTCTGAGGGCATAACCTGGAGGACTGTATAGTTTGAGAATATATTGTCAGCTTCCTGAGTGTGTGAACTCAGGAGGAGATGTGAGGATTTCAGAAGGCAAAATGACAAATAGCCAGTGGTGAGAGCTCCCATACGTCAAAGGCCATGGAGCTTTGCTTTGCTGGTGGCTGCATAGCGATGGAGGGGCTGCATAGGAGGAGATGGATGTGAGTTCTCCAACTGGAGCTAAAAATGTAAAAACAAAGACCTGTGGCTCATGTACATATTCAGTGTGGCAGCATGGTAATGAAACTGGCTCCCCAACCAGGCAGTAAAATGGCATCTTTATTTTATAACCATGTCTCACGTATTCCCACCATCCCTCCCCCAAGGTCATGACTGTCCTTGTCAGTCAGACCATGGCCCCTTGTTACTACCTCTTCCTTCTCTCCCCATTGGCGCCTTACTGACCCTCAAAGTTCATTTTAGTGTGATTAAAGCTCGATAGAAAGATCGGGATGAGGCAGAGCATGAACTGAAAAAAATTAATGAAAAGAATTAAACATTACCCTTATAGAATAAAACCAGTCCGTAGGCCCAACTTGTAAGTAAATCAAATGGTATGCTTTTTTGTGGGCAACTGGCAACCTTGTTGGTCGGGTGGTCTCCTAGAAACGGGGATACAAGGGTACCCACAGGAGAGAAAAAGAGTCCGTCTCCAAACCTGCAGAGTGCATCCTTCCTTTATTTCTGTTGTATCAAGATAGTCTTCATCCCTGGAAGGTTGAGGATCCCTCTTACTGGTTTTCTCTTGGGAGCTCAGGAACTGGCAGTTATCAGATTTTATCGCTTAATTTAATTTATTCTTTATACCTCACTGAGTCCTGGCAGGTTGGGAAGTAAGTGGTGTTTGTTTCTAGGATTGAGCCTGCTGAGGTTTTTGAAATGGCCTAGAGCAGCCCTCATGTCGGTTACCTGGAAGAGAGAGGCACCTAGGAATTCTCTCTCTCTCTCTAAGGTCAGGACAATCTCCAGTTGACCTCTCTCACCCTTTCTTTCAATCTAGGATGTTGCAGCTGAAGAAGAGGCTTGATGTGAAAATGAATAGCCTGAGAAAGCATCGCCGGATGTGAGTAAATTAAAGAATTGGGTTTTTTCCCTTGGGTAGGCAGAGGGAAACCTAGCTTCTCTTAAAACTTAAATAAAAAGTACCAACATGAGTGGATGTAGGGGCAAGTCCAAAGCCGAGATACCATTTTTGCTCTAAGTAAATTTACTGAGGGGATTTCCTCCCTTAAAGAAAATGAATGATTAGAAACCACGACTTTCACCATCCTCTCTGCCTGATTTCCCACTCTCTTCTAAGGGGGGCTGTTGGAGGTTCATCAAAGAGAATAGCGTCCTGTCACTGGGTCGGATAGTTGTGGAAACCAGTGATTTGATACTTGTTGGAACCTTTATTGAAAAGTGCAGCAATTGAAATTGGCCAAGGCACCCGAATGCAAGGCAAAGGTGACAAAACTGAGATGAGGTTGCAGTGAGGGGAATATACCATTGTCCCTTTTGTTACTATTAATGTTTCCCTGAAAAATAAGACCGGTTCTTATATTAAGGTTTGCTCCAAAAGACACATTTAGGGCTTATGTTCAGGGGATGTCATCCTGAAAAATCACGCTAGGGCTTATTTTCAGGTTAGGTCTTATTTTCGGGGAAACACGGTAATAAGCATGGTGGCCCTGGCTTCTCAGAGGGAGAGTGATCTAGCTTTGGAGTTGCCTGCTTGACGCACTAGAAAACCCCAGCCATCTGGGGCATTTTCCCTGCTGTCTGTGTCCTGAGGGATGGAACTTACTAAATATCTCAGTAGCCCAAATTCCAGGTCCCTGTTCGTTGACAATAAGTCAGCCAGCATTCTAACCCTACTCAGGTTCCTGATTACTTTGAATTAAGTGACTTGGAAAGTCCCAGAGATGTGATTTCTGGAAGTCAATTGAAAGTGAAACTTAGCAACCAGATCTCCAAAGAACAAATAAAAGTTAGCACCTTCTAAGTGTAGCTTCTTGGTCACCGGGGTTTGTGTCTATAGATAGCCAGCCCCGTTAGATGCCCCTTGGTTTGGGGAAAGGTACATGGCATTATCTCACAGAGAACAGTATACCTTTTCTGTTCCCTCCAAGTTTGGCCTGCCTGAGAGAGATGTTGCTTCTCTTATTATCGTTGCTTTCAAACACAGTTGTCTTTTGTTTTGCTCTTGCCATGGAAACGCATAAAAAGAAGCGTGATTTCTTAATGATCTCCATCTTCAGATGCATTTCTCTGCCAGAATACCCGAGAGCACACAGCTACTGAGAATGAGGAAGGGGGAGAGGGAAGCACACTGGTCAGTGCTGGTCTGAGCTTCATGTCTGGAAAACAGTGTACTCTCTTACCAGTTTGACATTTGGTTGGTTTTGTTTTGCAAAAGGATACAATGTGTGCACACATTTTATTTTATTTTTTTCAAACACGGAGTTAAATCCAGTCGGGGGTTTTTGTGTGTGTTTTGGCTATCTTTCATGTAGCTTTCTGTCGGGTGGGTTGTTGACAATTACTTCTGCATGGTATCACACAGACTCATTCTGCTGGAATCCAGTTAAGTGGTCCTAATGCTTTTGCTCCAGCTGTGGACATGTGTTTTGATTTACATTGTGTTTGGATGGACCGTGTGTATGCTTCCTCCTATGGAAGACATAATTTGCAACAGAAGACTTGGAATAGTAGCATCCTGCCTGCAAAATTATTGAGAAAAAAAAAAAAGCCTTCCTGGTTAACTCCAAAATCTTCAAACTGCTGTTCAGATTGGTACCATCTCAAGTAGTTAATCCAGTGTAATCTTCAACCCTGGGTTTATAACAGCCTCTCCTGGGTGGAACATTAACCCTTCCCACCCTCATCCTTTCCACCCCATCACTCCCAGTCCCCGAGATTCCCAAGATGCCTTGGGTCGGGGCACTGGGGTCGATGCTAAGTAGGTAGGTAGATAGATAGATAGATAGATAGATAGATAGATAGATAGATAGATAGATAGATAGATAGATAGTT
Source organism: Rhinolophus sinicus (assembly GCF_057876585.1). Lineage (NCBI taxonomy): Eukaryota > Metazoa > Chordata > Mammalia > Chiroptera > Rhinolophidae > Rhinolophus > Rhinolophus sinicus. Next base: position 166,276,303 of record NC_142514.1, read on the forward strand.
TTAAAACACAGGTGAGTTGGAAGCTCAGCCATAGTTGAGAAGTACTGAGTCAAACAATGTAATCTTTTAAAGGCAATTTGCCCAAATGATAAATCGTAGATAAACCTGAGGATAGGACGAAAAGGAGATACAGAAATAGCCAATTAATGCCCCTGGGCTTGCTTCATGGTTATAAATAACTGCTCCCTTGTATCATGGGCTAATTTGACTTTACATAAAGTTAAGTGCTACAAAACTCTATAAAGTTTCAACATGTTTTTGAAATCAGCAGTATGGGAAAAAGTCACCTCCAGCTGTTAAAAAGAAAAAAAATGAAGATTGCTGCTTTACTGGGCTAAATCTGGCCTGACATACAAAGGTGGCATGTATTAGTGAGTCCACAAATAAGGCATTGTTCGTTATCTGGACAGTGGTTGGCCAGATCCTGGTAAATACAGCTTCAGTTGGAGAGAGACTCAAGCTTTTGAGGGCTGTTTGGCTCATAAGATAGATACACAAGCTGATAATTACCACTTACTCTGTTCTAGGTTCTCATATAACACTTGACTTACACCCCCTCGCACCATCTCTACAAGGTAGATATTCTTGTTCCCATTTTATAAATGAGAAACTAGGTATAGTTTGCCCACATTCACTCAGCTAGTCAGCAGGGATTGGAACTCAGATCTGTGTGGTCCCAAAGCCATGCTGCTGTCACCACACCACTTGGTCTCATGCTCTGTGGAGTGATCCATATTGGAACAATAAAGACCATGTAGCTGACAGCCATGCAACCACTTCAGAGAAATATGTTAGAGACTTACATACAAGGATACGTTCATAAGACATGGTACAGCAAAGGGCCAAACACTCTTGTAAATATGGCAGTGATGACCGAAGAACTTGATTAAAAATATTTAAGCATGTACAGTAGAGTGTTAACCTCTGTTAAATGGGGTGGATTTATTTACCTCTCTATTTTTCTGTATGTTTGAAACATTTCATTGCTAATCATTCTCAGGCAAAGGAACATGGAAGAAAGTTGATAAGCTCTTCTGCATTATGAATTATTCAGGTAGTTTCGCATTAGCTGAAGGGCAGGTAATTGCTGATAGGACCTCAACAAAGAGATAAAGTGGAGAAAGGAATGTTTGCCAATTAACTACAAAGGAAAAAGAAATGTGAGAAATGATTAAATTACCTGCCTCTGTGCTCTGTTGCTATGTGCTCATCCTAGCACTGTATGTCTCTTCCAGCTAATGACTGAGAGGAATTGGCTGGACAATAAACTCTAGTAGAGACCTTGTTAGTTATGTGTATGATGCCAGTTGTGGGTGCATTGATTTTCACAAATTATATTAGTTAGTACACATGAGCTGGAATTGCTATACTGAAACATTCAAAATGCGGAGACCAGCTGTTCCCAATAGTTACTTGGTTTTTTGCACTGAACCTCAAAGACGGTCCTTGGCTAGGAAAAGAGTCTTCCAGATTCCAGCAGCTTTTCTTCAAATCAGGGCGTATCTGATTTACACTTCCTTCCAAGTTCAATGTGACACAGAAGGTTGTGCTTTGATTTTGACTTTTGGTTCTTGGAAATTGTAAATGAAGTCTAATTTTCTAGTCTTGCACTTCAGAGCAGCTGACTCATCTCAGCCGATGTTTGTTGTGTGCGGCGGAGCTGTTTATCTCTTAATGTGTATGTCTCGCTAGTGAGACCCATTGATTTTAAGAAAGCTACTAATATAAATAAGCTGTGACAGAGGGAGTTCATCCAAGTTTTAATGAGACATCTCAATTCTTCCTCTGAGTTAAAAAATGTACTTTCATCTCCAGGAAAAATGAAAATAGAAAAGGCAGTTTAAGAAACATGTCTTGTATATGCTCACAATATTAACGTTTAAGAAATCAAAGCCATATGTACAATATAATTCCACTTTTATCTGAAAAAAGCTATATAAATGCAACTAAGAAACACTAGAAGAATATACAAACTAGCATATTCACACTGCTTCGCTTTCTCTTGAAGGTGGTATTTTAGATTATTTTTATTTGATTTTATTTTTTTACTGTTCTGTGTTTTTAAACTTCTCTTTATCAAGCCCCGTATAAGTAGTTTAACAGGAGAAAATTACAATAAATGTTTAAGGGTCAAGAAAAAGAAATAAATACGCACCTACATGCTACAACTAAATCATTTGGGATGTCTGAGGCTTCATGCTTACTTTGTAAATAAAGAACACAGTACAGCCTGCGAGACTAGCCACTGCGGTGGGCTGGAGTGACATGTATCCCTTGTGCAGCTTTTGCAGTGGAAAGAGTCCGGATAAACCTTTCTCCCCCAACAAGGCTTCCATGAGTGGAAGCTTCATGAGGAAAGGGGAGGAGTCTACAGGCAAGTCTGATACGACTATCTCGTCACATCACCAAGCAGCGTGAGGGCAGGATGGTGTAATCGGTGTCGTATCTCACGCAGAGTAGATGCTCAGTAGTGTTGCCTGACAGCGTTCGATGTCCTGAATCTCCCAAGACACCCTAGAGCAGACAGTTATGCATTCACAGAAAGTCATTCAACAGGATGTAGTTAGTTGTCAGCAGGGTCAGCAGGTGCAAGCTTGGCTGCCCAGCAGAATCTCCAGGGAGCTTTTAGAAATGTGTTTCTGGGTGTCCTTCTCAGAGACTGGGGCTCAGTGTGTGTTTAAAGTGCTCCAAGTGATTCCCATAGACTGGCTTGTGGGACCTACTTTAGGACAAACTCTCCTTTGACAAACAAGGGAACTGAGTCAATGGAACTGACTTTATTTTTTTGCATCATGCTGGGAATTCTGCGTGAGTGTCATCCTTTTTCAAGTGTATTCCTTTAGAAACACGTGGTTACTCACTGCGTTTGCTCAAAACATTGCTAGGATTCCCATTTTCCAACTGCTTTCAGAGCACACAGGAGTCTTCTAACTGCCCTTTCTATATGTCTGTCTTTATGACTGCACACTTTTAAGAGGAAAAAAATGCTAAAATAATTTTTCTATTTTTGAAATAATTGTTGACTAAGCAAGTTTTTGTTATATTAAAGTCTTGTTTTATTCAAAATTATTTTCAAAAGTTATTTCTAATAAACAGAAAATAACATTCATGTACATTAATGCAAATGATTTTAAACGTCATTTGATTATATGACCACTATTATAACATACTTAGAATAAATATTCTTGGTACATATTCTTGTTCTTTTATCAGTTTCTTAGCCATTTTTTAAATATTTATTACTTATAAAATGTAATGTGGGTAATTTTTGTGATACATAGTAACAAAGTAAACCTAGAAAAATTATTTTGTTGTCAAAATGTTATACAGTACAAAAAAATAATAATACTTTATTCATGTGATATCTTGATCATAAAATTTTTCTGGCTTGAATACATTCATTTATTAAGTCATACTTTTAGCAGCTTCATTTTTTAATGCTTAAATTGTTTTAATACATTTTATTTTTTTAGAGCAGGTTCGTAGCAAAATTGAGCAGAATGTACAGATTTCCCATACACCCCCTGTCCCCACAAATGCACAGCCTCCCCCATTATCAACATCTCTCACCAGAGTGGGACCTTTATTGCCATCGCTGAACCTAATTGACACATTATTACCACCCCAAATTGTAGTTTACATTAGGCTTCACTCTTGGTATTGTACATTCTATGGGTTTGGACAAACTAACGATGGTGGGGGAAAATCAGCATTTGTTGCCTCTGGACAGTGAGGGCAGGGGTGATTGAGAAGAGGCTTGAGGGAAGTTTCTGGGGTAATGGTAAAGTGTTATAGCTTGGTAGGTTTGGATTAAACAGCTTTTGTCAAACTCGGTGAGTGTATACTTAAGGTTTGTGCATTTCGTCGCATATAAATTTTATATCAAAAACCCTTACATGTTAATATGCATGATCAAGTATTTATGGTGATACGTGTTGACACCTGCAATTTACTTTGAAATACATCAAAAAAATAAGATGGCTTGATAGATGGAGAGAAGAATAGATATATATGTGATAATATAAGCATAATAAAATATTAATGGTAGAACATAGGTGATAGATGTACAGTGTTCACTATGAAGTTATTTGTAATGACTGAAAATGTTCACAATAAAAATGTTGGGGGATAAAGTGGCTTTCGTGTGTAATGTAGTCCACAAGGTAGAAAGGACCAACTTTGTCATTTCAGCCCAGTCGGTACCCCCAGATAACAATTTTCATTGGTAATATTACCTTTTAATATGTGTAGACAGCAGTATAAAAGTAGGTTAATATCCCATTACTGTAACTACAAACAGAGTGGCAGGACCAGTGGAGACAGAATAGAACCTGTGATATCTTTTCATTTTGTAAATGAATTTCTTCTGTGGTAAATCAAATTTTTGTTATCTGTGTGTCTGTATAACACATATAAATATATATATATATATATATATATATATATATATATATATATATATATATTTACACATGTACATATGGATGTGATATATATTTATATGATATCCATATACATATATAAATACACACACGTAATATAGTTAAAGGATATACATCAAAAAGTTAGCCATAGTTATCTCTCGATGGCGATATCAAAGATAATTTTATAAACATTTTTTTGGCTTTGGTTGTCTGTATTTTTAAAATTTTCTGCAATGAATATTTATTTCTTGTGCCATGTTGTAAATCTCCAATGGTGTTCCTTGTTAAATGCTTTTCAATAAAAGCAAACTTTTTATTATATATATTTATGTAGAAATACTTTGACCTTTTGGTTTAATCTCCACCTCTTGAATTATTTTTCTGCAGAATATACTTGTTTTTGTTTTTAATCGTCGTCAAATACACATAACAGAATTTGCCCTCTTAACCATTTTTACATGTACAGTTCAGTCGTATTAAATACTTCACATTGTTGTGCAATCATCACCACCATCTGTCTCCAGAATTCTTTTCATCATGTAAAACTAACACTACCCACTACACAACTCCCTGTTCTCTCCTCCCCTCAGCCCCTGGCAGCCACCATCCTACTCCAGGTGCCTCATTTAGGTAGAATCATAAAGTATTTACTTTTTGTGTGACTGGCTTATTTCACTTGGCATAGTGTCCTCAAGGTTCAGCCATGTGGTAGTATGTGTCAGATTTCCTTCTTTTTAAAGGCTCAATAATATTCCATTGTTTATTTTGTTGATCGATTCATCTGTCCATGAGCACGTTGCTTATACCTTTTGACTATTATGAATAATGTTGCTATAAATATTGGTGTACAAATTCCCTTGACTCTCAGCTTTCAATTATTTTGGGTATATACCCAGAAGTGAAAGTGCTAGATCATGGGTCTTTCTATTTCAAATTTTGGAGGAACTGCAATATGGTTTTCCATAGCGGTTGCACCATATTACATTCCCACCAACGTACGCAAGGGTATATGTCCACATCCTTGACAATACTTGTCATTTTCTATTTTGTTTTGTTTTTCATACTAGTGTCCTAATGGATATGAAGTGGTCTCTCATTGTGGCTCTGATTTGCATTTCCGTAATGATTAGTGATGCTGAGCATCGTTTCATGTGCTGCTTGGCCATCGTAAGCGTCTTTAGAGAAATGTCTACTGAAGACCGCTGCCTATCTTTTAATTGGATTGTTTCTTTGCTGTTGTGTTGCAGTTTTTTTCTATACTCTGCATATTAACCCTTTATGAGACATAGGACTAGCAAATGTTTTGTCCCATTGTGTGGGTCGCTTTTTCACTCTGTTGATTGTGTCCTTCGATGCACACAAGTTTTAAATTTTGACATAGTCCAATCTATCTATTTTTTTGTTGTCTTTCCCTTTAGTGTCATACCCAAGAAATTATTGCTAAATCTAATGTCATGAAGCTTTTCCCTAAGTATTGTTCTAAGAGTTTTATAGGTTTTGATCTTATGTTTAGATCTTTGATCTATTTTAAGTTAATTTTTATAGATGGGGTTAAGATAAGGTTCCTACTCTATTCTTCTGCATGTGGATATCTAGTTTTACACCATTCATTGAAAAAACTGTCCTTTCCCCATTGAATGGTCTGGACACCCTTGTCAAAATCATCTGATCATATATGTATATGAGTGTTTGTTTCTGGGCTCTCTATTCTTTTCCATTGGTCTATATGTCTGTCTTTATGACTGCACTACACTGTTTTAATTACTGTAGCTTTGTAATAAGTTTTGCAATCAGTTAAGTGTGAAATCTCCAGCATTGTTCTTCTTTTTCAAGATTGTTTTGGCTCTTCGGGGTCCCTTGAAATTCCCTATGAATTTTAGGATGGATGTTTCTATTTCTGGGGGAAAAAATCATTGGCATTTTAAGAGGGATTGCATAAATCTGTAGAGCACTTTGGGTAGTATTGACATCTGAACAATATTAAACCTTCCAATCTATGAACATTGGATATCTTTCTGTTTATTGTTGTCTTCTTTACTTTCCTTCAGCAACGTTTTGTAGTTTTTTATGTATAAGTCTTTTGCTTCCTCAGTTAAGTTTATTTCCAAGTATTTTATTCTTTTTGATGCTATTGTAAATGGAATTATTTTCTTAATTTCCATTTCAGGTTGTTCATTATTAGTATATAGAAATGGAACTGATTTTTGTGTTGATTTTGTGTTCTGCAACTTTGCTGAATTTGTTTATTAGTTTTGTGTGTCTCTATGTGTAATCTTTAGGATTTATACATACAAGATCATGTCATCTGTGAACAGACATAATTTTATTTCTTCCTTTCCAATTAAATGCCTTTTTTTTTCTTGTCTAATTGCTCTAAGTAGGTTTTCCATTATTATGTTAAACTATGTGACTAAAGTGGGCATTCTTGTGTTGTTCCTGACCTTAGAGGATAACTTCCAGTCTTTCACCATTTAGTATGATGTTAGCTGTAGGATTTTCACATATGCCCTTAATTATGTTAAGGTAGTTTCTTTCTGTTCCTACTTTGTTGAGAGGTTTTTCTTTATCATGAAATGGTGTTGAATTTTGTCAAAGGCTTTTTCTGTATCATGTGAGATGATCGTGTGTTTTTTTCCCTTTATTCTATTAATGTGATGAAATACATTGATTGTTTTTTATATCAATGATTGTTGTTTAACCATCCTTGCATTTCAGAAGTAAACCCCACTTGGTCATAGTATGTAATCCTTATAATGTGCTATTGAATTTTTTTCCCAAGTATTTTGTTGAGGACTTTTGCATCAATATTCATCAGGGATATTGGTCTGTAGTTTTCTTTTCTTGAATATTTTGTCTAGCTTTGGTATCTGGATAATGCTTACCTCATAGAATGAATATGGAAATGTTCCCTACTTTTCAATTTTTTGGAAGAATTTGAGGAGAACTGGTGTTAAATCTGTTTTCAATGTGTGGTAGAATTCACCAATGAAGACATCTGGTCCTGGGCTTTTCTTTATTGGAAGGTTTTTGGTTATTTATTCAATCTCCTTTCTAGTTATAGGTCTGTTCAGATTTTCTATATCTTTGTGATTCAGTTTTGGTAGGTTGTATGTTTCTAGGAATTTGCCCGTTAAACAAAAATTTTAAAGGGATAATTAGTAATATAATCAGTGAGAAGTTTTGCTCTCATTCCTATCCTCATCCACTCAATTCCCCCCTTCCTCTACAGGTAATCAATTATATTCATTCTTTGTGTCTCTTCTAGTATTTTACGTACAATTTCTATAAATTGAATATATATATATACTTATTTACCCACCTCCCTAACACAAAAGTACCTTTTTTTCACTTAAGAATGTATTATGATGTCCTCTCCAAGGTGAGCTTCCACTGTGTGAATGAAACATACTTTACTGAATGAAAATGTATCTAAGTTTAGAATTTTTAAGTGACAGAACTGTTGCCTCAGCACTTTGAAGATATAATTTCATTGTTTTCTGGCTTGCATTTGTTGCTGATAGAAAGTCTTCTGTCATTTTGATTGCTCGTTGCTTTTCTTTTTTATTTCTGTTTTTTTTTTTTTCATATTTTTCATTGTCTTTGAAATTTTTTTCATTTTCATCAGAAATTGTTTAAATGTGTGTTTATTTTTACTTATTGTGATCTAGACTTGTGTACCCTTTTCTGTCTGAGAACTGAGAACTTGTGTCTTTTTTCAGTTTTGGAATTTTTTAAATCTATTATCTTTGTTTAAAGTAGGGATCACTTTATCCCCATCTTCTATATTTTCACCTTCTGGAATTCTTATTAAATAAAGGCTGACATGTTGTAAAAATCCTAGAAATACCATTTACATTGTATTCCTTGTGAATAGTAGCCTTAGAATTGTGTAGCATGGCAGCCCTATTTTATATCTGCTGGATTTCCTCAATTTAGCCTCCATATTTTCTATCTGTTCATTTGCATTTGCCATCTGTTCTCTGTGATATAATCTAGATAGTTTTCAGAATTTTATCTTCCAGCTCACTAATTTTCTTAGCAGCTGTATCTAATATCCTCTTATTTCTTTGTGTTTTTTTGTAGGTATGTTTTTTTGGTCTTTTTCAAATCTGTCTTTTCTTTGTTGCACTGTCCTCTTCTTTACTCTGGATGTTATTTCTTCCTCTCCCCTTTCTTAAAACTCTTTAATTATTTGAAACATTGTACTTATTTTGTTGTCTCTTAGATTGTTCTACTAGATCCAGCTCCTAGGGTACTAACTCTCTTGTTTATGGTGCCTGATAACTCTTTCTTATAGTAGCTTATTTCCTGTCATAATTTCATAATTTGTCGTAGTACAACTTTCGATGGTGCAGGAGGCCCAGGTACTCTGGATTTTGGAAGTATGTAATGAAATGTTTTATTTTAGTTTCTACTTCTAGGACTTTCAATGGTTCTACACTAATTTTATGTTAATTCCTTGGATAGGATTTCCATTCAACACAGGTAGTATAAGTTCAATAGCCACACCTGTGTTTTCTACAAGCTTGAGGTGTTTCTATCTCAGGTGCAACTTTTTCCTTCACCTATGACTTTGGTTAATAGCAGGCTTCCTTTATGTTCCTTTGTGCTCTTCTAAATGAATAAATTCTTGAAAACTCTCATGAAAATCAAAGTCGTACTCTATATGCCATGGTAGATGTTTTCAATAACTACGTAATCACCTCTAAATTGCCTAACAAGTAGGGTGTTATTTTAAATTTAATTTTGTATTTCCCATTTACTTATGAGGGGAAGTGATTGGGCCATCTTGCTGTATCCACCTCACCTCACCTTGGATCCCTACAACACCCCCATACAAAGCCGAAAGTTCACAAAAGTTGAAATGTTGTCCAGTGATTCTCAGCTGTCATTGAATACGGTAGATAGAAGTTGACTGAAAAAAAATGAACTAAAATCTTGGGTTTGCATATGAATTCAGAGGTGGCTTAGAAGTTTGGGGTTTTCTAACTGTGGGTTCCCCAAGCCCTCCTTTTGGTGGTACTGACAGCAACTTATGAAAAGTCAAGATGCCTCCATGTTGGGTATGGCTCCGGAATTTGCTTTGGTAAGTGACTCATTTATAGAGCTGAATATAAAGTGGTGGGAAGTGAGTTACTTACCAGGAGAAAAATATAGTACTTTGGGGGTTTCTAATGGCTTTCCTGAGAGAAGGTGTTTACTGAACTGAAACAGCATTAACAATTTGAAGGGCGTGTTCTGTGTCTGACAGAAGACCTGGAGCTCATATCATCTGAGGACGAGTAAGAAGGGAAGAAACTGACACTGATTGAATGCCCATCATGCGTGGGATCTTGAACCTAGTGCTTTGCGTACATTATTGTTTTTAATCCTCATTAAAAAAATCCCGTTTTATAAATAAGGGGACTAAGGTTTAGAAAGTAGGACAGTTTCATTCATGGTCATACAGCCAGTAAGTAGGTAATGGAGCTTGGATTTTTCAGTTCATGTTGTTTCTGAACCCACCAGGCCTAAAAGGATGTACAATAAAGTCATGAATTCAGTTCACTGCTGGGAAAGTATGTGAAGGACTTAAATTAGCAACTACAACACCTTAAGCAAAATTAAAGAGAAATTGTGTGCAGTGAAGGGAATTTTTTCTCTAGCGAAAATTTTTTTATCACTTTGTACTTCCTGTGTCTGATATTCTGTCTCCGTGGTGAGGCCGGGCCCAGCGTGAATATCCTTGTGCTCCGTGAATCTTCCTCATCTCTAATATATTCCTTCAGTATCTGTATAAGACGGAATTCTGATGTCCAGGATAAGACTCAGTAGACGTCAAAAGGCTGTCATTTCATGAGTGAGAGCTTCTGAGCTAACTCCCATGAGCTGTGACTCACTGCGGTTCTAATTATAAGTTGTCCTGACTTCTCAGATAATGGGTTGGTCTCAGTGGTTTCCAGGGAAAGATTAGATCAGTCCTGTATTTTGTGGGTCTTGGGTGTTCAGCTAACGCACGTTGTTCTTTGTGGAAATGGCGAAGAGACTGGCAGGCAATCAAGAATTTGAGTGGTGCCTCTAAAGTTTTCACAGTAATTTGACAGGGCCTTTTAGCAAGTGCTCTCAGGGTTCAGATGTCAGCAGTGGAGTTTAGCTGTCCTGCTTCAGGTTTCAACACTAGAGTGAACAAATCCTAAAGGAGCTTTGGCACCCCATGGCTGTGATGGTGGGATGCGTCAGAGACTTTAGACCCCACAGAACCAGCGACTCAGGGAATACTGCAGGGAAGAGCAGTGGGCGAAACAGATGGCAGAGCCAGAGCAGGATAGAGAGCTAAGATGTCACCTGACCTGTGGAAACAGATAGCACTCCTGTGAGTGCACATGAGGTACCTGGTAGAACCTCTGAAACGCACGGATACAGAATGCTGGGCCTGAAAGGGGCCTGGGAGGTCCTACGTTTAATCAGCGTCCTTTACAGACCAACCACAGCCCTGAGAGGCTAAATGATTTTCCAGCAGGACACAGGTAGTGAGATCCCACCTCTTTTCAATCCCCCAATTATCATCTTCAATGCACAACAAACACCTAAGTTTTTCCTCCAAAATTGAAAGATTTTCCTGTGTTTACCATTCAATTGACTAAAACTGAGGGGCTTTAGAGGGGTCACTTTAAAAGATAGGGACAGCATAATTCAGTTGTATGTCTCCAACTGGAGGATCTTCAGAACGTGTTACCACATCTAAAGCTCTGTATCAATAGTGTTCACACAAATTTTTATAGAGGGCTCGGAGCTCAGGATTCCGAGGATGAATCTGCACCGAGACTCTTCCTTTTCTGTCCTGCCTATCTCCCCTTCCTTACCTCTGCACGTTAGATGCTTCATCAGCACTGAGCGAAGCACTCACTGAGACAACTCATGATGGAGTAGAGATGAGAAGGAACCAGGAAAAGGGCACAGGGATCTGGGAGCAGGTCTTAGCCTGAGTTAAACTTGAAAGAGACCAAGACCATCTACTGAGTGTAGAGGGTCAGAGTCAAAGTAGACCCAAACTTGGGAGCCAGGCAGAGACAAGTTTTAAGGAGAAATGGAACAAGCGAGGGAGGAGGGTCTAAGGAAGGAAAAGCAGAGAGATTTCCTTTTTTAGTGCCAGCACTTGTCGGCTGATAGGAGCTCCTAGAGCAATGGGTTAGGGATCAAACTTGATGGGTTTGTTCTCTGACTGACCAGTGGCGTCTGCTCTGGACGACACAGGGAAGGAAAATGCACTGTGTGTGTGCAGTATATGGCAGTATTGCCAAATGGTTCAAGATATAAGCTCTGCAGACTATGTCATCCTACCCCTTACGGGTTATCTCTTATCTCTGCAGTGTCCCATTTTCCCAGTTTGTAAAATCCGATAAAGATTTTGTGAACATTAAATCCACTAATGAAGGCACATTGCCCAGAACAATGCCTGGGACACAGTCAGCACTCAGTAAATGTTCACTCTTATTACAGTGCTAGCTCGTCCTGATCTCGGACAATCGCCACAGACAGCTTTGGGGGCGTCCACAACATGAAAACATGAGGATCAGATTTAAAAGGCCGTAGCAAACATGGGGTTCGTTGGACAATTTCTCGTTTCCTGACAATACCTATAAGGTGTTTTGAGTCTAGAGTATTTGAAACAAAACTGAAAGGTATGTTTTGAACCTGAACGTTGGGGAGGGAGGGACGCCCTCAAAAAACAATGTGGATTTCATAAAAACAGTCAAAACCTAATCCACATTGGCGCTAAGTATGGGTTTTTGTTTAAACCACTCATGCCACTTAACTGTTCTACGGTTATTTTCAGTCGGCAAATTTTTGAAAATCCTCCCTGTACACTAGAAGTGGGGAATGGAGAGGATGGGAAAGAAGAGGCTTTGACCGAGCAGGTTTGGACCTCATGTTGTGTAACAGACTATGCTGTGTGCAGACGGGGGTTGAAGGTGGCAGGTGGCACGACCTCTTCTCTGAACTACATCTTGTTGCCCTACTAGGACCTGGCAGCCAGGACCAGAGGCTGTTTATTCACTCATACTCTTAGTACTTCAGGTTCAGGAAAGGAGGAAGTAGCCTGTTGTTCCCTCCTATCCCTTTAAGATATATGCTCTCTTGCTAATCTCTCCCTCCCTCCCTCCCTCCCTCCCTCCCTCCCTCCCTCCTCCCTCCCTCCCCCCTCCCTCCCTCCCTCCCTCCTCCCTCCCTCCCTCCCTCCCTCCCTCCTCCCTCCCTCGCTCCCTCCCTCCCTTCCTCTCTCCCTCTCCCTCTCCATCTCTCTCTCCATACCCCATTCTCTGGGGGCTTAAACTTCTGCTTTCCTCTCTAAGTCAAATCCCGTTGTCCTTCCCAGTGACTCAGCTTTCAGGTGGACAGTTGTCCAGCTTCTTACTTCCTTGGTTCCTTGTTCCTCTCACGTCTGATGACAACCCCTCCACTTCACCTCAGCCACCACTTGTCTATTCATACCCCGCACACAGCCATGACCAGAACGTACACTACTTTTGAAATCCGATGTCAATACCTTTCTCTCGCCATCACCTCCGACCTTCATCTCACTTCCTCTATCATTTTACTTTAACCCAGAGACAAATTTGGCCCCTACCACTCCGCCCACACATCAGCTCCTGTCTTTACTCATATGTCATCTCATCCCAGCTTCATGGCCTAGCATTATAATCACTCTCTTGCAAATACCCTTAACTCCCTTGCCTCGTCCTCTGTCCCAAACACGTGGCAAAACTCCAACTCCTTAACGAACCCAATGTTCTACTTTTCCCTTCTCTACACTTATATCTGAACAACTGGACATTGCAGGAGAAATTGAAAGACTGAAATTCACTGGTTTCACTTAAAATCCATAATCACAAGTCTCAAAGGATGTCTAGCAATCATACCACTTTTCTCTAGAAGTCTAGGTTTCCTAGTTTCCAAGGTGGCTATTTTGTACTCAAAACACACTCTCTTCTATTTATCTCTGGGTGTGCCTTCCCCCATGCTTCACTAAGGAAATCAAAGTGACCAAACATAACTTTGTTTCCTTACTTTCATTTCCCTAAAATAAAAACTGCAAAACTGTCTAGGTGATGTCCGTCTTCTACTAGCCTTCGGTTTCGAAGCACGAAGTGTCTCTCATCTAACCAAAGGTCACTCTCCCCTGTGTCCTCTCAGTCTCTCCGATATCTTACCTCTCCTCTCCCTCCTGTGTCTCTAATGTTTCCCTCCCCACCATGTTATTCCTATCAGTATATAAATAAAACGTAATAAGATTTATCTGAAAAGACAAAGAGAAAAAAGTCCCCATCCCTCCCTAACTTAACACTCCGTCACCAGTTCCGCTGTCCTCAGCCAATACTCTGTCCCATAACCTCTTCCACTTAATCTTCAACTCATTCCACACTGGCCTCCATCCCACTTCTTCACGGAAGTTGTTTTTATCAAAGTCCCCAAGGACCTTGAAAGTCAGGAGATGCTTTTCTATCCTCTTCTTAATCCATCCAATTGAACATCCTCTTCTTTAAATGGTTCTGTGTTTTGACTTCTTCTTACATCACCCTCTGGCCCTTCTCAGTCTCCTTGACTGGTTTCTTCTCATTTCCTCAATGTCCTACCAATAGAGTCCCCATGGTTCAATCCTGGACATTTTCTCTGTCTATCTACACACTCATCTCAAAGCTTTAAATGCCGTCTATGTTGGCATCTCTAATGCTGAGGGTCCCAGATTCATGTGTTTCACCTTGATAGTTCTCATGAGGTTCAGACTCTGATAATAATAAAAATATTAACAACAATAACAACAACAAAAGTGACTGACACTTAAGTGTTCACCACATGCCAGGCCTGTTTGAAGCATTTTACATGACTGAATCACTGATCCTCATCACATGTCTTTGAAGTAGGTACACTGTCACCCCATTGTATAGATGGGAATATTGAGACCCGAAATGCTTGTGTATCTTTCACCTCACCATTGGTAAACAGTAAATACGGAATTTTAAGCTAAGCAATTGAATCTATCTACTAGACAGAAAATTTGATACCTACCCATTCAACATGTTTTCATGACATGTTATTCAAGAAAGAAATCTGAAAGCCATTTTGTATTACTTTTTTCTCTGACTCTCCACATTTAATCTCTTTGGAATTCCTGGTCATTTTAGCTTAAAAAATGCATCTCGAATCTAATTACTTTCCATTTCTGCCACTACCTAGTCCAGGGCTTGTCTACTTTGGCACTATTGACATTTTGGGCTGGATTGTTCTTTGTTGTGTGGGGCTGTGGTGTGCAGTTTTAGGATGTCTATTAAAAGCCCTGGCCTCTACCCACTACATGCCAGCAAAAATGTCTCCAAACATTGCTAAGTGCCCCCTGAAGGACAGAGAACCCCTAACTTACTCCAAGCTCTCACCATCTCTTGGTTGAACTATAATAGTCTCCTACTTGGCCTTCTTGCTTCACGTTTTATTCCTATTTTTATTTTGTTGTCTACAAAGCAAACAAAATAGAAATAAGATTGTTATTCTTATGTCTGAAATGCTTTAATGCTTTCCTGTGGAATTTAGAAAGAAAAAAAAAAGATTAAGAAAAAATAGCTGATTTTTAAAAGGCCTTCAATGATCTGGCCTCTGCCAAATTCACCAGTCTCATCTCATATCTGTTCCCTTTGCTTCACCCAAACAGGACTTCTTTCAGTTCCTAGAATCAGTTGAGCTTTCTACCGACTTACTCTCCCCTCTGCCAATAAAGTTACTGCTTCTTCCTCTCTTCGATGCATGTGTCCATGGGTACACACACGACACACACACATGCACTCCCCACCGCATACAAACATCCGACACATACACATGTACCACAGACAAACACACCCACTGCTCAGCCCACATCCGTACACACAGTATACACCACACGTCACACACACGTGTCTATCATACAGGTTACACCAACCTGTCCTTGCATTTCAGAAAATTGGCCGCTTTGTCATCCCTTAGGCCACCACTTTAACGTCACCGAGAGACCTTCTCTTATCACTCTATGCAAATATGTTCCCCTTTCCTCCCTCCCATGATGCCTCACGACCACACTGCACTCGTTTCCTTTTTTAGATCCCTCCTGGTAGTTGTATATTTATTTGTATATTTTCCATCCCCCACGTTAGACTGTAAGTCCCATGAGAGCACAGATCATGGTGGTTGTGTTTACTAAGGTGTTCCCAGCACGTGGCACAGAAAGACACTCAATTCATCACTCAGTGGAGAGGCTGATAAATGCATATCAGTTAGACTGGTTGAATAATTTCAAAGACTCCCACAAAACCCTTGCTGGTAGAATGCAATGCAACCTTGGGAATAATGATATGAGTCATGAAAGGGACTTAAGTCATAACCAGGAGTATAATCAGAGCCCACCTGGTTTGTCTCTGAAAAAGGAAAATCCTAGCTGGGCTACCACTATACATGCCTGAGCTGTGAACTGGTCTGTCCCAGGTCAGGCTTGTATTTCTGGCGCCAGTTGCCCACTCCTGGCTAAGTCTTTGGGGAGCATAGTTTTTCCCCTCTCAGTGTGTGGTTTGTAACTTGGGGGAAGTACCCAATTATCAATTCTGCTGGGCCCCACGGTCAGGATGTTAGGAAAGAAAAGTTAGGTGTAACTCTTGGGGCTATTTCAACAGCTGTGGTATTTGAGGAAGAGAGCCAGCTTCAGGGGAGGGGAGATGGATGGCAAGGACAGTGTTCTGTGACTTCCGTCTTGGATAACGCCTGCAGCGTCACCCTGGGTGTGTGTGTGTGAGTGTGTGTGTGTGTTTGGGTGTGTGTGCATGCACATGTGCATGTGCGTACACTTGAGCCCTTGAAGTGGCCTTGTCATATCTAAAGCTGAAAGAGTCTTTGGGCAATATTAAGCCCAACCCTCTCATTTGATAGAAGGAAGTTGACGCCCTGAGAAATTTCTCTTACCTAGTGTCACACAGCTAGTTCATGGAAAGAACTGGATTCAGACAAAAGTCAGACCTATTTCTACCATATCTCACTGTCTGGAAGATTCAATTCAAAGCAAAACATTTGATGTGTTTTTCTGACTGAAGAATAATATGTAGATAAAGATTCAGAACTGCCATCCTGGGTGCTCCAGTTTCGCTTAGCCCTGAGAAAGATGGCTTCCAGCTTCCCTTCTAAGAGCAGCACTCAGCAGAGGCCACTGTTAGCCAGAAGCCATCTCTAGGTAAGATCCCAGCCTTGTGCGAGGACCTCAGCCCAGCCCTGGCATCCGTACCCAGTTGGTTTCTTTGGTCCCAGCCATGACTTATTAACCACCAGCTGGCCTGCTTGGGTTCCCTCTGCAGCCCCTCGTCCGTGGTCCTGCCTTAGCCCGCTGGCCAATCCCCTCCATGACTCCAGGCCCCTTTATTGGCCTAGTTCTTGCTTCTCCTGAACCCATATTAGTTGCACTGAATATCTGTAGACCCAACCAACCCATGAGTCCTTTTCCTAAAACCTCGCCTATTGGCCCCAAGCACCGCCCTTGACCACCAAGATATTACAAGAGCCCAGGCTGACCCCACCTTTCTTGTTAGTCTCTCACTTCTCTGAAAGTACTGAGAAAAGGGGCCACTGCAGAGAGTGCAAGGTCATTTCCTGTAGGTACAAAACTGCTTTCTTTCCATTTTTCACTGAACTATTTATTAAAAGGAGACCACAGCTACGCCACTGGCAGTGTCCACGGCGCGTCTTCAACTACAGTTCTTCCGAAGACGTGACCTCGATGGTGCTTATGCTTCCCTGAATCCCTGGAGCTGTGCTGGCCTTTGCATTTCTTCCCAAGCCTTACTCGCCTGCCTTCCTGTCTATTCTGTGAACTTCCCCAAACCTTTCCAATAAACTTGTATTCTGTGTCAGTTAACCCAGGGTTGAGTTCCCTTCCTTGTGCTTATGGACTTTGGGTCGTGCAACGTAGGTGAGGTAAATTAACCCTCCCCAGAAGTCTTCTATATGGGACAGAGAAATTTTCAATAACACACTTAATTAAGTCCCTGGTTTTAGGGAAAAAAACCAAACAGCTACCGAGGAGCTTATATAATCTCTGCTCTCCAAGGAAATAAGAGAAGTTGTGGGCATCAGTGACTCTTTAGCTTCAGATCTGCACGACTACATAAATAACAGCAACTGAACGAATGAATAAAATCTTTCTCCAGAGAACATTTAGCTCAGCGTTGAGTTTCCTGCCCAGGTGGAGAACGTGAATTGGAAATGACAGTACCTGCTCCTCTATATGGTTATGGTACCATTTAGCTAAGGGCCTCAGAGTCGTACTTAACAGCAGGAATACTCTTTATCTGATGACTGTCTGGAGATGCAGAAGACAAGCAGATCCTGGAAGTCTTGATTCCTTACGTTCTGCTTCCTTTACATGTTCTGGAAGGAAGAATCGACAAGGGATCGAGTTGCTTATGGTCGCGTGAGTCATTGTAATTGTCTAGCACTGGACTTAAGTCATGTTCACGGGTCAACCCTGAAACAGGTTTCTGTACTACTGTAAAGCGTCCCGAGTTGGAAGCTAATTCCCAAATATGATTGAACATGTTGCAAAAAAAATACATTAGATGATCTGCAAGGCACCGTCTGGAAGCCACAAGCCGCGCAAGTTCGTCTTTGAAACCTGGTGACTAGGGAAGCAGACTTTCTCCAGGAGCTCTCCCGACAGTAGTGCCACCGGCATCATTTCAAGTGAAACATCTTTTCATTTTATTCACAGGGGACTGTTTCACACACCCTCCCTTTTTGTTTGGTTTGTTTTATTTCAGTGGTCTTGTAATAGACAGGCATGGGAATCCCTTCTAAATGCTCTACATAGCATTTTCTCTAAAGCCTAAGCAAAGACATGAAGAAGTTCCAGAAGACAAGAAGGCATTTCCTCTTCTGGAAAACAGGACTAAACAATTTCTCCATAAATTTCTCCACGAAGACTGGTGCAGAACTACGCATCAGCTTTGTGGAGTTTTAAAGGCACAAGTCGCTACACAGGCTTCCCGCTGCTTCCCAAATCAAACAGCCATGCACATTTTGGCAGAGGTGAAACCTGAGCGCTTGCTGGGGTCAGTGCTGGAAATCAATGGGGAACAGGCTTGGTCTTGATCAGAGAGGTAGGAGTGTGGGGGAGTATCCCAAATTAATTCTGAGTCACCGGGAGACTGATTTTTCCAGCTGGAGAAGGATCTAATGAATGGATCCAGAAAAAAGAGGGTGTCAGGAGGTAGGAACACCCAGTTCAATCTGGTTCAAGGTAGGAATTTGGGAATAGTTAAGAGGGTCATCTGATTGATTTTGCTGGATAACATTCTTCTCGTTGGTAACGTGCTGCATTCACCTCAGTGTCCTAAAGGTACTGCCTTGCGTGAATCTGATAGAGGGATAAAAACACTTAGATTTAACATAAAAATCTGAGAACTTTCATCTTCAGCTACCCACCTTTAAATCTCTTCCTGCTTCTCACTGCGTCTGGGAGAGCAGGAGTAAAACTCACCTTGCTACCCACTTCAGAGAAAATCTTGGCTCATATTTAGGTTGTATTGTTCCTGCCCAGGTAGTGAAGCCAAGATGGAATTGACTGTAGTACTGTCTGTTTTTACAAAGCCATTTCTCTAAGGATCTCTGAGTGTTATTTCTAATAGCAGAAGTATGTTTTCTTTTTTTTTGGCTGAGATACAGGAAATGTCTGAGATACAGGAAAGAATGCATCCTGAAGGGCCCTAGTCTCTTAAGCACTGCTTTCTTCCAAATTTTTGGAAATTAGGTATCAGGAGACGGATAGGGAGTGAGAAGTTATTAGGAAACTGAGGAGGGAATTCCCCATTAGGAGTCTGTTTTCGTGCACGGTGGCCCAGACTGACGGAGATCTGGGTAGAGACAAGGGTGAAATAAGACTGTGTTTTGGAAACTGTGGTGAGAAGGAGGTAATGAGTCAGTGATTACTATCCCCAGGAAAAGCTATTGCTCACTGAGGAGGCTTCGGGCAAAGCCTGTACATGTATCTGGAGGTGGGGTTGGAAAGGCAGATTGGCACATGGAATTTGGAGGGACAGGGGTGGGGGGGGAGAGCATGTGAATGAACAGAAGGTGGGAAAACACATTGGGGAAATAGTACTGAAAGTGGGTCTCTGAGGTGGAAGCTGTCAAAACTGAAGCAGAACTCCTGTGTCATGCTGATAGTGAAGGGAGATTTGCAGATTGTGTGGGAAACCCACAGGCATTTAGTTTATTTTCTTAGTCTTCTAATTTTAATTTCTCTTTAATTCAACATGTGTGAAATAATTGTGGTTTTGAGCAGTGTCGTCTTGGTAACCTTAGGGCTATACTTAATGTCCAAGTTTAGGGTTTGACCAAACATAGCATACCTGGAAACGGTCCTTTATTTATCAGTAGCTGAAATAGAAGCTGAGTCACAGAAGTGACACAAACACATCTGGTGCCTGTCTCATACCTCCTGGTTCCCCAGGCTGTTAATGAACTTGGCCTTTGCTTGCTCAGGCCTTGAGATGTCCGCTTCGGTGATACCCACCCACCTGGCTCGAGGGTGATGCCCCTCAGACTGTTCCTCCTCCATCCATCCTCCCGGATATCAGTGGCTATATATGTATAGTTGACGTTCAGAGATGAGCTATAAAGCATTTCATCAATTAAAATGTCAGCAATTCCACCCACTGTTCTAAACATTGGTGACTGAATACAGCTCAGTTCTGAAACCTCAGTTTTGCTTAAGTTGCATTTCGTCTGTGCTTGAAGAGAAGGGGGAGGAAGACTCTGTCTGGTTTGGAAAACGACATATGCCTTTTTCTCACCTTGTAGTAACCAACTACCATCACTATCCCCTCTGCTCCCAGGCCCTAGCCCTGGTAAGAGGAAGGAATAAGCTAGGGTGGGGAGGAGCACTGTCTCGGGGACTGGGAGACCATTAAAATACAGTGGGATGGATTTCGATCGGTCAGTAATGGGGGTCATCTCCCTATTCCCATAGCCTTTCTATCACAGACAAGACTATGAGAATGCCCCAGGGTAAGGGGTGCCTACATCCGGGGAAATCAAGATATTCCCTTGGGAACAAGAGGAAAATACTAGAGCCTCTATTATATTTGGTTCTTATTCTTTTACATTTTCTTTTTTTGTGTATATGATGCAATATGCATTATGAATTACTATGTTGGTAAGTGTATATTGTCTGTCATCTATCATCTATGATCGATCTCATGTCATCTATCTACCCCTACTTTTATCAGGAGGTACATTGAACAGCGTTTTGGGAAGTACAAATTTCTGCGAGATTTCATTTCAGTAGGTTTCAGGTGAGACCTAGGAAACTGTAGTTAACTGACTCCTTTATGTTCATTCAAGAACCTTGTCTGAAATATAACCTTACACAAAATCCGAGCATGTAAACTAGATAAAGACGGGACACTGGTGTTTTGAAGAAGGACTGGAAGCCAGGGTAAGAGATGGTCACGCCCTCCAACGGTTTCCTTTTGTTTGCTCTCCCCTCTGCTCTCCTTGGTTTGCATAAACTCCTGTTTGGAAACCACCATGGTAGCTTATGAAAGATGCATCTTTGGAGATGAACTCAGACTAACAGGACATGACCCCCGTCCTCAGCTTCGATCCTGTAGATATTTCCCACTAGCTGGATCCATGCCAGCCTGCTCTTCATGCCACATGCTAAACACCCGCTCACAGGCCAGACTAAGGGAAGAGAGTGACACTCCTCCTCCTCCTCAGAGAAGTCACCTTCCCCAGGCCATTTTCCACCTTCTCATGACTGCTTCCTTTTTCTCAGCAGTGATGTCACCACAGGAAAGAGTCAATACTACGTATTCATAAGTACTCATGTTCATTGCCAAGTATGACCAGACCTCTGCAGAAAGCGTTTCTCTGATCTTATTTCAGATTTGCCATGAAAGGAGATTCTGCTTAAACTAAATGCAATCCCAGATCCTAGGAACACTTCACCCTTTAGCTAATGAAATTATGCTTACACATGGTGATCATTTTCTTTCCGATTTTGCTGGTTTAGAGCTGGTCTATTTCCCAAGGGCACTTCACACTGTCATTTATAGAGTTAGGCTGTCTTCATGAGTTACCGTGAGGGGCAAATCTCCTCCTAGAATGATGCAGGGATATGGGGTGTGGCAGAGAGAGATCCACCACTCTGAGCCTCCTTCAAGAAAGAACTCTCTGCCCAGCTACTCAAAGAGTAGCTGGGTGACAGCCTCCCTGCCTAGCAACTTTTGAGCTAAAGTCGTACTCTGTTCAGAGGGCCCCAGCCAAGAACTGAGCGGTGCCATGCAATGAAGACATGGCCATTTCCATCTGATGGGGATTCGACTCCAACAGGCAACTTTGCTGTGAGTAACCTCTTGGACTAACAGAGACTGTATCACGGTCAGGTGGCTTCCTCATGACAGTTCTGCTTCCTCACATTTCCTCTCACAGTTGGTACTCCCTCCAAAATGTATGCATTCCTAATTCTGTCTTAGCATCTGCTTTCCAGAGAATAAGAGGTTAGGGATAAGAGGAAGGAAATGAGAACCAAATACAGGGTGCAAAGTTCTCCTAGATTCCTTAGGCTATCACCAGCCTGTGGGGATGAATAGCTCCTGAGGCACCTCAGAGTTACTGCAAGAGGTCTGCAAATATACACACATGCTCAACATTGCCTGTACCCTGAATACATAATATGTACAAATATTTTTGAATAATATATGTGCTACTTTTCAAATATATGAGTAGCGATTCAGTAAAATTTCACTAAAATAGTTTTTTAAATAGTGCATTTTTAGATCAGTGGGTACTAATAGTTACACACACACACACACAGACTTTTTTTTGCATCAAAGAGGTGTTCTCATGTTAAATGGGCTGAGAACCACTGTTTTAGATGATGTGGCCCTCTTGTCTTCAGACGTTAACTGGGAATTTTCAATTTAACTTCCAAATAGACTTTGAGAAAGATTCTCAAATTGAACAGCTCTAGTTTGACCAATATCGATAGGTGAGAGGTGCTAGAATGGCCAATTTAAAAGGTAAGGAGATGTTTTATGGCCTCTTGGCGCAGCCGCAAACCTCGTAAAACGTGTGCTTATGTACTTGGCAACCTGGGATCTTGACCCTCCTGTTCAGAGAGATAATTAGGTAAAAAATGTTTGGCTTGGATTAAACATCTCTGTTTTGGGACAAATTGCCTTGTCTTAGCATATAATAGTTATGTTTAGGGAGCAGGTGCCATGCAATTTTGGATTGCCATTTAGGTAGAATTTTACATCAGAAAGAGACCACCATCCTGTCCTACAGAGACACAGATTCATTCTGGGGAAATATAACAGCTTGTCCAAGCCACACAGCTGGTAAATGGCATACATCTCTCTTTATAGTGGATAGGAGCCAAACTATGGATTATGATTTGGGGTGCTCAAGTTACTAACTATTACAGTCAGGATATGCTACATTATGTTGCTGTAACAAATAGCACAAAATATGTTAGTTGTTGAACTTAAAGGAAGTTTATTACTGTTTCACCCAAAGTCCGTTGTAGGTCTGGATGATTCTCTAGGACACCTGTCCTCCACATGGTGCCTCAGGGATCCAGGCTCCTTTAATCTTATGACACCTCCATTTCAATAAATGACTCCACAATTGCCACAACAGAGAGCGAGCATGCTGGAATATCTCTCATGGCAATTAAACACCTCGGTCCATATGTAACACATAGGCCATAGTAATACGACCTTATCTAAAAGGAGAAGAGACGAGGATAAAAGCAAGCACTAAACATCTCAACTGCACCAGCCTCCCAGAGTACCAGAAAATTCCATTAGTTATTGTTAGGGTAAATTTCAAACGTTCTCTTACAGTGTTAATTTATGAATACCCATTAATACTTAACAGTGTATAAATCATGAATTAGTTTATCAGTTTTGGTTTAGTCGCTAATACTTTGAAGGAATGAACAGCTAAGGGGAAAACACATTTTAAGATCCCTTCTTAAAACCAAAACAAAACAAAGCAAAACGAAAAACAGCTGAGGGGCTTGGATAGGCAGGACAGAGTTGTGTGGGAGACACTTGGAAGGCCCCAGCTCTGGAGGTGGATTGTAGTTGAGGGCAGTGAACATCTGGAAAAGACTTTTAAGGGAGGAAGTGGCACTGCAAGACGGTAGAGGCTGCCCATAACCTACTTCTTTGAATTTACCACTTGGACCCAAATGGGGCATGTGAGCAAAGCATCCCTCAAATGTCTGTGGGTGTCATTTGAATGATACCAAGTCTTATCAAACCTTTGATTTTATGTTTGCCTCCAATCTGCCTTCCCTCCCAGCCCCTGAACACTACTTTGAAAGTGATAAGTTGCTCACATAGACTATTGGGTTTCCTGATGCATTTTGGTGTCTAGTGCTGTAGAGACTGATAGGGCAGAAGTACACACTGCAGAAGGAAGTCAGGTTTGGTTTCAGTGCAAATTGACTTATTAAATCCTTGACATTTTCCAGGGTACTACTTCCGTTAGCCTGGCACACACGGGCTATGGTAACTGGCTAAGGCTGGGGGCTTTGTTAGCATTTTCAAGCTGAGTATTTACCCAAGTCCTTTAAGCCACCTGGGTCTAGGGAATGGACTTGGACACCTTCTCCTTTGTGTTCTTCCACCTTTCACTCTGCGCTGAAAATGTTAGTGAAGAGCCACTTCTGCCCCTCGTGGATACAGGATGTTTACTCTCGGACTGAGAAGTTTTACAAATGGGGCTCAGCTTAGAGCAAAACAAAGTCTAAGGGTCTGGCCAAAAATCGGCTAACAGGCATGTGGCTTTCTAGTCCATAGCATGACCTCGGAGTCAGACTGTTTGGGTTCATATGCTGACTCAACCACTTACTATGTGGCTGTAGGCAGATCGCGTAATCTTTGTGAACCCCAGTTTCTTTAACTTTAAGATAAGAACGATCACATTGACTTCAAAATTGAAGCCCGTAGGGAGAACTCAATAATATGAACTGTTATTGTTTTTGCTCTAAAGAGATTTTGGGAGAGAGGCCTGATAATTTGACATCTATGTCTATCGTTGTTATTGTCAGTGATAATACTACACGATCTAATGTTATGTACAGGCGTGTAGTTCGGTGCCCATGAAATGGGACTGACGTTGCTTCCTGGATTGTGTTACCTTGCTGGATTATGAGATGCATCCGGTGAAGTAAGAGATGCCTTGAAACCTAAACATATACTATGGAGATAGGAGATATTATTGTGCCTGCTGGGCAAAGTCATAGCAGCCATAGCCGTGGTGGTGGTAGAGGATTATTGTCTGTCCTGTTGCCACTTATGTGGACGCTGCATGTGGCTGTGACCGAGCAGCCAGACATTGTTGGGGTGAATGGGGCTAGTTCTTACTGCACTGCCTTTCACAAAACATTGCTTTTTGATGTCCGACGCGTCCATCATGGAGTCAGGGGCGCTTCTTTTAGGGGTTGTCGATCTCTGAGAGGCCAGTGCCAAAGCCTGCTTTCCAGCTCAAGAACCATAGGATGAGCAAAGCCAGGTCCTGCAGCAGCAATACACAAGACTCGAACAGTGGGCGGGCCCTCACTCCGTCTCCTGTCTGTAGGGTCCTTTTGAGGCTGGAGCTGCTCAGCTGCCCCTGGTTACGAAATAGTAAGAAGCTTGCATGTGTAGAAAAAGGAAGGAAGAAAACATCACCAGTGCTTTCAGAAAACCCTGCATGTCACAGTTCCTGTTTAAGGGGAAGGACTCATTTTTCCCTAAGTTGAAAATATTTGGGTCGTTGGAGGGTGGGGAGAGGGAAGTGAGTGAGGGAGGAGAAATTGCCTTTTTGTCCAGAGCCAGGCAGAAATTTGCATAAATACAGTGAAGTATGTCTGGGCTCTCATTTTAGGGAGAGTTCTTTGGTTCCAAGCAAACACACAGACAAACAACCAGCTAATATAAGCAAAAAAATTTAATTTAAAAAATACACGCACACGTACACATTAGAAGGCCACAGAATCAAATAAAAAGCTAAAGAATCTGGCTTTATACAGGACAGGAAGCTGGGGAACGTCTATAGGAGAAACTAACAGACTCTCCAGTAGTTCGTGTCACTTCACTCAGGAATTCTCTTCCTGGGAGCACTTTCACTGGTCTTGGTTGGTGACATTTCAATTATTTGATGAGCAGAAGGTGAGGTCCCCTCCTTCAGGCTCTGGTAGACGGAGAACGGACTATTGAGCAGGCCATAGCATAGATGCCTGCCACATCTCTGTTTATCATCGTCAACCTTGTTGTTATAATTAGTTTCCCCAGGCTGCCTGGATTCAACATTCATTCAAATGGAGTCAGCTTGTTTCTGTTTCATAGCATCCTTGATCAAATTACACCGTGTAAAAGGTGGATTGCAGTCTTCTCACCCAAGACAAGCTCTCTGCCTTTTCTTCCTGGCCCACCTAGAGAACAGGTGTTGGGTCTTCCTGAAGAGGTCTAGTGGCTTCCCCTTGCTTTCTCTTCAGTTGCTCCATGCTCTGGATTCTGAAATTTGGGGCCCCAGGCCCTGGTTTCCCAGCCTCACTCTTGCTTAGACAGCAAACTAAAAATAAGTGTCCCCAGGACGGTTCATGTTGGCAGTGACAGTTGGGCTGCCACCTCACCACAAAGACTCTTGCCATTTGGGGGTTTGGAAAAGGGAAATACTTAAGTGCTAGTTTATCAGCTGAAAAAGCTACGACAAAAAACAAAAACACAAAACACCAGCACCCATCCCACCCACAGACTTCTGGTCAGAGTATCGACTTACAGGAGAAAGTTTCACCCGTTATAAATTAAAGACATAGAGGCGTTTCTTTATTTATACATTGGTGGGAGGACAGGGGGACAAAGTGAACCCAGAGCAGCTGCTTTGTAGAAGTTTCTGGGAAAACATTAAAAGAGAGCAAAAATGTTTTTTTGAAAAGTGTTAGAACCTTTGAAAAATATAGAGGGACAAAGAAGAAAGGCCTGCAGTGATGTACAGGTTAATAATTTAGTGTGTTTTCCGTCCTGGTTTTTAGATAGTTAGGGGTCGAGGGCACTATTCTGTTCCTGACTCATTTCCAAGCCTCCTCTGTCTGCTCTCACTTAGGAATGATGTCTGAAATAAAGGGCAAGCTTAATCAGTGTAGCTAGTACAATGACAGGTTTTAATACACGCCATGCATAGGCCTCCTTTATCCACTTAATATTAGAATGTGAGGCTTGCCCCAGGTTTTAACATTTCTTTGCCGGTATTATGTAATGGCTGTATAACAGTCTATCAAATGGTTGTTCCACAACTCACTGACGTGGGCCCCCAGCACTGAACGTGAAATATTGCAAGTAATGCTGTGAGAGAGATCTTTGTGAATAAACTGGGGCACCATTTGTCAAAGCAGAGTCCAGCCTCACAGCTTGTTGGGTGGGAGGTCTCCCTACGGCCGCCTTTATCTATGTGAAAAGGCAGCTCTTAATCGCACAAAGTCTCATTATTCAGGTCATAGGTTATTCTAACCTAATTTTTCTTCACTCTTTTTCCTCTTTTCACGTTTCCGGAAGTCATTTCCTAGATTGCTATCCAAGATACTGGAAAATGAAAAAAAGGACACCCTTTGTGTTAGGCACTTTCAGTCATAGAAAAAAACTTGATGGGGGCACTGTGAGAGCCAGGGTGAATCTTACGTAGGAAAATCAATCAGACAGGTCTAGACACTGCTTTAAAATATTAAGTGCTCTTATATTCTTTCAAACTATATGTCACAGTGCTTCCATTAGGCACATAGTCATTATGTGTGGCAATACTACCGTAGTATAACTTTTTTTTTTTAAAGGCAGAAAAAGGAATTACAAGAAAAAATTGCATTTTTTTTCCCTTTAAAAATATCTAGCCTTCCTCTCATAAAAGCTTCTGGAAGGCCAGATATTGATATTATTCCTCTTTCCTACTCCATTTATCTAATTACTTCAGGGTGCATTTTAAAAGTCTCTACTAGAACAACAAGGATCAAAACAGTAACACGAACTAACACAAATTTAGTGCTTACTATGTGCCAGGAGCTGGTCTAACATGTTGAGTGGCTGGATTGACACATTTCAATCTTAACAGAGGGTGGATGTCCACTGTAGATTCAGTGGACCCTTTTGAGGAAGTGAGAGCCATGGGAAGAGTGGAGGGAGATAATTCCAGCGTGGACGAGGGGTCCCAAGCACGGACGAGCATGACCTATTCCACCGTGGCTGGGCATTAGTGAGTAGGTAGGAAAGTGGCATCAAATCCAGCTGGAAGAATATTTAATAAGGGAGAAACAAGATCAGATTCATATCTTAAGGCAATTGTACACATCTTCTATTTGAAGATATATTGTGGGGTGAAATGGGGTGTGCACAGGAAGGCATTGTGGATACAGTCAGCGTAATGGATGGTGGTGGCCTGGACTCGGGTTGCTGGTGGAGATGGACAGAAGTAGACGGACTCAGGAGGCATTTTGGAGATAGAATTGACAGAACTTGCTGGTAAATTATAAAAAGAACGTAGGATAAGGGATAAATAAAGGCCAGGTTCTGGGTTTTTCATTTGAGTACCGCGGCTAAGGGTAATGCCATCTTCTACGATGTGAAAATCTGGGGAAGTAACTGTGTCATGGGTAGGGAAATGGAAGGTTCTTTTCCTACCTTGTCATTTGCACAAATTGACACTGTGACCAAAAAATAAAGAACACAAGACTAGAAGGTTCACGCTTTAATTATTTTTGCATTGTAAAAAGAGACCAGACAGATGTAGGACTGGGTTCAGACCCAGAACTGCCATTTTCAAGCTGTGTAACTTCAATAAAATGGCTTAGCCACTCACCACTTGATGCTTCCATTTCCTCACCTCTAAAAGGGAGTTAATATGTCCTGACACACACTGGTGTCGATATAACATATAAATAGCCTTCCAGCTGGGTTTGATGCCACTTTCCTGCTTTCTCACTAATCCCCACGATGGTGAAGTAGGTCAGGCTCTTCCTTATTGGGGACCCCTCGCCCATGCCAGAATTGTCTCCCCCCTAACTCCTGGCCCAGTCTTGGGCACATAGTAATTCCATTTCTTAAATGTTAGTTATCATTCTTGGAAATAACCTGCACGAGATAAAGCTGTTATTTGCGATAAATTCTTCCTTGTGGGAAGAATTTCCTGTACATCTTCCTCTGCATCTCTTAGCCTGCGTGACAGGACATGACATGGACCAAGAGCACCTGGATGGCAGTGATGCCCCCAGATATCCCTGCCACACACTGTTTGATGTCCATATTTAATGTTTGTTTCTTTAGCTGAAGGTTTGTGTTGCTGGGCTTTTTTTTTTCTTTCTTTTTTTTTTTTTTTTTTCTGAAATACCATTGACCTTGAAAAAGAGAAAATAGTTTAAAGCATATTTATCAATAACAGAAAGTCATCATAATGTTGTGATTTAGAGCATGGAGCCTGGCTACCTGGATTTGAATCTCGTCTCGGCCACTTATGAGCTGTGTGACCTTGGGCAGGTTACCCGACTTCTCTGTGTCTAAGTTCTCTTATCTGTGAAATTAGGACATTAATGATTTCTACATCAAAGGGTTGTTAGGAGTTTTAGTGGAGGTAAGATATATGAAACCATACAACAATGCTTGGGAAATGGTAACCACGATATGTGTTACATCAAATACAGATAGTTAAGGTGTTAGAACACAGATGATTTTTGAGAACGTGAGAGAAAGGCAAGGCTGGGAAAGCAACGTAGGGCTAAGAGGTCCTGGGCCTCGGGAGGAGGGTAAGACACGGGGGGCGGTCATGAGAGGAGCCGGGACACAGACTTTTCTGCTTCTTGGTTTTGTCTTGTCTCAAACCTCCCAAGAAAGAAAATTCAAGGATGGCCTCAGTCCCAAATATTAGGGCTAATTATCCCCCTCTAGAAGCAGCCTATCGTCCAGGTTACAAACAAGGTGAAATGCTTTAAAACTTGCATTTCTGCTGGTCCCGCTTCCACCTGCAGAACCTCTCTACCGGGCATTTATAAAGGACGTGTCAAGGTACGCCGAGTGAGAAAGCCTGTACCCCCAAATTACATATTGTATGAGTCCATTTCTTTAATATTCTTGAAATGAAAAAATAGTGGGACTAGCAAACAGTTTAGGAGTTGCAGGGGTTAAGAAGGTAGTGAGGGCAAGAGAGAAATAGCTGTGGTTATAACAAGATAACATAAGGAGTCCTTACGGGGATGGAAATCTTTTGTACCTTGACTATGTGAGTGTCAACATACTGGTTGTGATATTGTGCCTTAGTTTTTTCAGTGTACCACAGTGGGGAAACTGAGTAAGGGTGTAAAGGATCTCTCTGAATCATTTCTTAAAACTGGGTGTGAAACTATAATTATCTCAAAATAAAATGTTAACTTTAAAAAAAATGGAGACAGGAGAAAGACTTAACTGACCCCCAAACTCATGTTGAAATCTAGCAAAACCCTTCCACTTGCCCATATTCCCTGCTCTAAAGGAATTTGTAGTTGTAGAAAGACCTAACCAGATGAAAAGTCAGACAAACCGATACGTTTCTTGTCACTTAATTAGGCACTCAGTTCACCTACTGTTCATTCTGTCACTTATTCATTCAACAGACATTTTGGGTGCCCACCTATATACCCGGGACTGT
Organism: Rhinolophus sinicus; assembly: GCF_057876585.1. Lineage (NCBI taxonomy): Eukaryota > Metazoa > Chordata > Mammalia > Chiroptera > Rhinolophidae > Rhinolophus > Rhinolophus sinicus. The sequence continues at coordinate 166,306,431 of NC_142514.1, forward strand.
ACTAGGTGCTGTGGATCCAGGAAGACAGATAACAGACTTTGCCTGTCCATGAACGGAGCAGATATTATAGTGGGCGAGATGGACAATATGTAATGCATGCGCAATGAGATAATTTCAGGGTGGTGAGTACTAAGGATGCAAGAAAACTGGGTAATATAGGCAGGGTTAATGGAGGGGAGCCTCTTTCAATAGGGGAGACAGGGAAAGTCTTTCTTTGTGGGTGATTTGGTCTGAGGGCTAAATGATAGAACAGAGCCCCAGAACAGTGGAGAAGAACATTGCTGCATTATCTTTAAAAAGGTTACACTTGTGGTAGGGAGAAGACATTGAAAGGAAGGAAGAAGGGAAGTGAGGGCGCAAGTTCACAGGCCAGTTCACTGCCCCAGGCCTGAGGTGATGGTTTCCTTAACTAAGGTTTGGTAGTGAAGACAATGGTGCCATTTTCTGAGATGAGAAAGACTGTGGGGGAGGAGGAAATTCGTTTGGTTGGGAGAAAGAAATCAAGAGTTCTGCTTAGTCATGTTCATTTTAATATGTCTAATAGACATCTACATCGGTCCACAAACATTATACAGGTTCATTTTTTCTCTCTCTCCCCATCAGTGCTCCATCAGCTCTGAGGTGCTCTTCCGTGTTCGGACATAAATGGAATACCACACTCAGTGCAAAGTGGCTTCCTGCAGGCCAACAAAGGTTCATATTGTGCATATCAGAAGTACAGAGTTAGCAACCTGAGGGGGAACCTTAAACAAGAGGAAATGGGAGCTGAGCAGGAGTCAGACAGATAAAGTCTTTATTTTCCCTTCTCCTATGGCCTACTCTGAGGTACACTATCTTTAAGCAGCTCTTCCAGAGAGAGGTTCCATATACTATGTGGACACAACTTCTGAATGACCTTCTGGGATTCTTGGCAGCTCTCTGTGAGGTGGAAGCCAGGATGGTAACGCAGCTCATCACATTCTGTCACATTCTACCACACCTTCTTTTGCCTCCTTTCCCGTTTTCTGCTACACCCAATACCTTGCACTTGCACCTCCCAATTAAACTGTTAGCATCTTAATCCTTGCCTTAGGCGCTGTTTTATTGAGGACCCAATTAAGACAACATCCAAACAGAGAAGTCAAGCAAGAAGCTAAAGTCTAGAACTCGAGAGAGAAGTCAGGATCGGAGCTACTAACTTGGGCAACATCACAAGATACGTAGTATTTACGGTCATAAGACTAGTGCAGTCAGAGAGAGAGAGAGCGAGATGGATAGAAATATGGGTCAAGGAGCAAACCTGGAGCACTGAAATATACTGTTCAGGCAGAGGGGTGTGGATTCAGCAGAGGGGAACTGAGAAAGAATAGTCAATGAGGTAGAGGAAAATCCGAGGCGGTGCAGCGATACAGGCAAAAGAAGGGGAGAGTGTCATAAGAAAGATGGGAGTAATCAGTGGGCAGAAGCTCGCTGACAGGGCTAGTAATAGAGGAGAGAGGGGAGACCATTAGGTCGGACTCCATGGCAGTTGCTGGTGGTCTTGATGAGAGCAGTTTCAGTAAGACAGCAGGACTGGAGTGGTAGATGAGGAAGTGGAAATTGCTAACATCATAGATAAGTCTTTGAAGAAATTTCAGTGGAATTGAGGAGGAAATAGGGCAGCAGCAGCAGCAGAGTCTGTTGGCTGGGAAATATGTGTAGGAGAACTTACTGTCTGGGAGTCAATTAGAATAAGATCTAATCCTTTTTCTGCGTACGTCAGTTCCCTCTCTGGGCATTAATTTCCTCATTTGTCAAAGCAAGTATCTCTCAAATCACTTCGGACTCAGAAAAGCTGAGTTCTATGGAGATGCTGAAGCTGACAGAGCAGGAACAGTGAATGGGGAAAGCAGGGTCCCTGAGAAAACGGTGTAAGTCTTTCAGGGGCAGTAAAAGGGAACCTATTTCCAAGTGTAGGAGGAAGGATTAAATAAAAGAATGAGTGCAAAGCACTTAGCACAGTGCTTGACATTATACTAAGAACACAACACACTTTGTGTGTGACTAGAAACAATAGAGGTAGTATTAGGAGCAGAAACACGATCTACTGCACACACAAGAGAGTACTGTTTGGAGATAAAGAAGGAAGAAGATGGAGATGAACCAGGCAGTGCCTGCTGTGGCAGCGAAGACCACACTAGACACTGCTTGTGGAATGAAGTATGCTTATGGACCTTATGACGTCAGCTCCAAGCTGGTGGCTTAGATGATGGGAGAGTCCACCAAAATGGGAAGACATTTGACTTTTGACAATTCTTCCTATTCCATATGAAAGTAAAGCAGGTGTGCAAGGAGCTGAGAATAGCCAAGACCACTTCAAAGAAGAACACAATTGGAGGACTTAACCACATGTCAAGATAAATTATAAAGTGCCAGCAATTAAGACAGTCTGGCATTGGCACAGTAGACAAACTGGTGGGACAGAGTAGAGTCTAGAAACAGATCCATGCATATAGAGGCACTGGATTTATGAAAAAGATGGCACTTCAGAGCAGTGAGGAAAGGGTAATCTTATCAATAAATGGTGCTGCATCAAATGGATATCCAAATGGCAAAATAAGAATAAAGCTCAATCCTTGCCTCATATCATAGGAGAAAAATCATTCCTTAATACTCTTAAATAGGACACAAAAAGTACTAACCATAAAGAACGGTATCTATATATTGAATTTTATTAAAGTTACAAATATTGATTCATCAAAAGATACCATTAGGAAAGTAAAAAAAAAAAAATCAAGTTACAGAATGAGAAGAGATATTCACAGTACATATAACTGAAAAAAGGTCCAAATTCAGAGTAGATAAAGAATGCTTACAAAAGAAAAGACCGCTCAATTGGAAATAAATGGGCCAAAGACATGAACAGGCCCCTCACAAAAATAGAATGACCTGTGAACATGAAAAGATGCTCAACTCGCCCTCAGGGAAATACCAATGAAAATCATAATGTGATATCACGAATCAGCCACAAGAATGAAAATAATTAAAACAATGAATAATACCAAGTGTTGGTGAGGAAGTGGAGCAACTAGAACCGCTGGTGGGAATTGAAAGTGATACAGCCAGTTGGGACAAAGTGTGGCATATCTACTAACCCTAAACCGTGTGTACAAAACCCGTGAAATCCGAGACGGGCCCAGAGATACTTCTGGAAGTAACATCACGACAGCTACCCAAGGAGAACCCCAAGTTCAGTTCAAACTTGTATTGGTTGGTGATGGTGGGACTGGAAAACTTACATTTGTGAAACATCACCTGACTGGTGAATCTGAGAAGTATGTAGCTACGTTGGGTGTTGAGATCCATCCCCTCGTGTTCCATATCAACAGAGGACCTGTCAAGTTCAATGGATGGATACAGCTGGTCAGGAGAAAGCTGGTGGACTCAACGATGGCTATTACATCCAAGTCCAGTGTGCCATCACAATGTTTCATGTAACTTCAAGAGCTGCTTACAAGAATGTGCCTAACTGGCTGAGAGATCTGGTACGAGTATGTGAAAACGTCCCCACTGTGCTGTGTGGCCACAAAGAAGATAGGAAAGAAGGAAAGTGAAGGCAAAATCACTTGTCTCCTACTGAAACAAGAATCTTCAGTATTCTGACACCTCTGCCTAAAGTAACTACAACTTTGATAAGCCTTTCCTCTGGCTTACTACGAAACTCATTGGAGACCCTAGCTTGGAGGTCGTTGCCGTGCCTGCGCTTGCACCACCAGAGGTTGTCACAGATCCCGCTTTGGCAGCACAATATGAGCGTGACCTAGCGGGTGCTCAGACAACTGCTGGCATCCAGATGGGGATGACGACCTGTGAAAGTGAAGCTGGGGCCCCGCGTCAGAAGTCTAGTTTTGTAGGCAACTTTCCTGTGATGTAAGTGCTGCAGCGTGTTTACCACTTCATTACATAGCTAAGCAGACATGTGCTTAATTTGGGGGATTTGGAAGGAGACGGGTGGGCTGCAGAGTGAGTGTGGCAGTTGGAAAAATACTTTCATGTTTTGGACCTGCATATTTAGCTTGTTTCCTTATTGAGTTTCAAATATAAGACTGTGAAAGTCACAACACACACACACACAAAATCTGTCAAATCCATTTCTGGGTATATATCTGAGATGTACAAAAAAATGTCCATTGCAGCATTATTCATAATAGCCTCAAGATAGAAACAACGCAAATGTCCATCAAGAGTAGAACAGATAAATACACTGTAGTATATTCATAGAATAGAGCACTGTACCTGTGAAATAAATGAACCACTACTATAGGGGTGGCCTGATGGCTCAGTTGGTTAGAGCACGAGCTCTGAACAACAGGGTTGCTGGTTAAATTCCCACATGGGCCAGTACGCTGCGCCCTCCACAACTAGACTAAAGACAATGAGCTGTCGCTGAGCTGCCCGAGGGGTGGCTGGATGGCTCAGTTGGTTAGAGAGCGAGCTCTCAACAACAAGGTTGCCGGTTCAATTCCCACATGGAATGGTGGGCTGTGCCCCCTGCAACTAAAGATTGAAACAGCAACTGGACTTGGAGCTGAGCTGCGCCCTCCACAACTAGATTGAAGGACAACGACTTGGAGCTGATGGGCCCTGGAGAGACACACTGTTCCCTAATATTCCCCAATTAAAAAAAAAAATGAACCACTACTCTACACGACATTGATAAATCTCACAAATATAAAGTGCAATGAGAGAAGCCAGTGACAAGAGAACACATATTGTCTGATTCCATTTATGTAAAGTTCTAAACCAAGAAAACATCATCTATGGTATTATAACCACAGGAGAATGGTCTCTTTAAGGAGCAAGAAAGAGGTAGCAGTGGGGAGGGGCATGAGGCGGATTGGGTGCTGGCATTCTGCTGCTTCTTGAGCTGGGTGGTGGGTACATGGGTGTGTTTTCTTTGCAATAATTCTTCAATACTTCACTTAAAGTTTGTGCACTTTTGTGTAGGTATGCTCTACTGGAAAATAAAAAGGTTTACCTAAGGAAAGGGTGATCCTCATTTACACAAGTGATAAAATGTTTCTCCGCACCTTGTTTCTGACAGCGCTCCTCCATCCAGGGTCCCGCTGCATGTGAGCTTGCTGTTCTCACCAAATAAGTCAGTCACAAAGGAAAAAATGTAATGGATTTTCACAGTTTTTTTTTTTTTTTTAAGTTTAATGTCTTCCTTCTAAGGTCATTTAAAAACTCTACCCTCAAATAAAACCATGAAAACTCCCCCTCCCTCTCTCCCTCCCTCCCTCCCTCCCTCCCTCCCTCCCTCCCTCCCTCCCTCCCTCCCTCCCTTTATGGTTAAGAAAACTGAAATGCTCAGTCTAAGGACAATTGTCCTGTGATCAGAGGGTGAGAGCGGATCCGAAATAAATGCATTCACTCACTTGATAAATATTTATTAAGCACCTATATACCTCAGGTGTTTTTCTAGGCACTGCAATGACAGCAGTGAACAAAGGAGAAGGTCCTATTCTCGTGGAACTTGAACTCTGGTGGCCGCAGAAAATACACAAGCAGACCAGCAAATGCAATGGAAGAAAAAACAAGGGAGGGGGTGTGGGGTCGCGGGTGCGAGTAAGGTTTTGCTATAGTGAGGAGAGTGGTCAGGGAAGGCCTCGCCCAAAGGTGAGAGACCTGGAGAAGAGGAATGGCCAGGTGGGTGTCTGGGAGAAGAGCGCTCCACACCACAGGAGACTGAGATGAGAACAGTGTCTGTGTCTGAGGGACAGCCAGGAGGCCAGTGCCGCAGGAAGAGCAAAGACCAGGGCAGAAATCAGAGTCAGAGATCGTTAGGGCCTGCTAGGCCATTGCAAGGGCTCGGGCTTTTCCTCCGAGTGAGATGGGAGCCCTGGAGGGTTTTGAGAGGAAAGAATGACACGCTCTGACTTAACTTTGAAGAGTCATCAGGCTGCTGGGAGGGAGTAGACAGAAAAAGGGTAAAAGCAAAAGAAAGGAGCCCGGGTAGGAAGTCGTTCGGGTGACACAGCTCAGAGACCATTGCCGTGGACCAGCGGTGGCGATGGTGAGAACTAGACTTATTTTATGGTCGAGACAAACAGGGTTTACAGTTTGGAGGTGAGGTGTGAGACAGAGAGAGGAGTCAAGCAAGGTTCTTGGCCTGAGTAACTGGAAGAACGGAGTTCTTGTCACTGACGTGTGGGAGGAACAGATGTGGTGGAAGTTTCCAAAATACCATTTGCACATGCTCAGTCCATGTCTAGTAGACATCCAAGTGGAAATTCTAAGGAGGCTGTTGGAGATAACGAGCCTGGAGCTCAGTGGAGAAGTTGGGACAGAAGATGTAAATGTGGGTGGTGGTTAAAGCTATAAGACTGGATGAGATCACCACGGGAGAGGATATAGACAGAAAAGAGAAGTCATCCAAGGAATGGCCCTCTGAGATCAGCCCTGCCCTAAATCCTGCTTCCGCTGCAGGACAGAAATGTATCCTCATGCTGGAGGAATTGGCCCCGTTTCTCCTTGTGCCAGATGGCTGATTTGTTACAGGTGTGAGAATAAACGGGGCAACATCATATCCTGGAAATTGGACCTCAGTGGAGACCAACCATTCTGTGAGGGAAACAAGCAGACATCTTCAGTGAACCTCCCCTCCCGCCCTGTCCTCAGCTCAGCTGGAATTTGAACTAGCATGGAGGGTAAGCTTCTCCATGCTAGTGCTGGCTTGCCAAGCACCCATGGCCATCTCCTCTGGTGTTCTCTTTGCCTGTCTGCTCAGCCAGCCCAGGGCATTCTGCTCTTCCAGAGGGTGCTTGGGCCCTGGGCAAGCAGAGCGCCATGTCACACTGAGCCAGAGACTGAGGGCTGGACGAAAAGCAGGGGCTGGGATAGGAGCGGAAACGCTCTCCTAACATTTTCCATTCCCTTTATAATGAATCATGATATGAGCAGGGCCCCTGCTAGAAAGTTCATAAAAATCATACAGGATTTTAAGGTTTGAGCAAAGGGAAGACATGGCTGGCTAGGGAGGCCACAGAAGGCGGCAGCCAGAATGTCCTCCCACAGTTACTCCTTAGTTCTAAAACTAGAGTGCAAGGGAAATGAAGACACACGGTGGGGTAGAAGCTCTTGAAATGCCTCCCAGTTTTCTTTCTCCTCAGCTTTACCGTCACCACTGAGCTCCCTAGGACTTGTCTGAGGGAGTGCCCACCAAGCAAAGCACCCACGGAGAGGAGAGAAGCCGGAGAAACAATAGCAGCAGAGATGGTGTTTGTTGACTTAAACTTTCCAGTGTCCCATCTCACTTTCCAGAGACTCCATCATTGTCCCACCTTAGCAGTCATTCTCTTGGAAGATTCTAACATACACTTGGTTTCTCTACCCACTTCCTCCCACTCTCAGCTTGATCCTTTTTCCCCTTCTCTCCTCCCCTTTGTGATAAAAAAACAGAAGATAGACATAGCATATTCCATAGTCTCCAAAGTCTCAACGGCCTGGTACCTGTTTGAAGACCTCCCACTCTCCCCTCTCCTCACATTCACTAGATTCTCTACTCTTTGCTTTTCCACCTGAGAGGGAAAGTGGTCCTAGGAGCCCACAACCTGGAAATGGGTGTCACATTTATGCAGATGGTACCCACCTGTGTTAGAATGGGGCTCCCTCTGAGTCAGCTTTGGGAATTCAGCATACAGCAATCAAAATTGGGGGAGTTTGAGATCCCTAAAGAGTTGGAAAGACAGAACTCTCTTCTACCTTCAACCAGAGTCCTACAACACAATAATGAATTACAATTTACTCTCTGTTTCTTGTCGCTGGTAAGACAGCAACTGTTTTGGTACAGCCAAACTCCACTGCAAACCCTGATGAAGGTAAATGGAAAGGTGACTTTATGGCCAGCTTCACCTTGGTGTTTCCCACTGGGTATCAGGTAAGCATTAAAAATAATCTTTTTTGCTCAACAGAAATTTGGTAAAGATTGATAGTCTCATAGTTTACCCATCCATGCTTTTCATTTATTCACTCAATCTCTTCTTACGGAATGACTACTATGTCCCAGGCTTGGTGCTATGTGCCTCCAGAAAGAATGAAGAATTGGGCAGATGAAACAGTAACAGTAATGGGAGAGGCAAAGTAATAAACAAATACATTAAATCATTACATATTTTAGTAAGTGCTGTGAGATATCTGTGGGCTGCTAGCCCAGAGGGTGAGGTTTGATGACCTGCATGCTAAACATAGAAATAAATGCAAGTTGCATTTTTAATGACTTGCTTTTACACGTAACTTAGGAAACATTCTTTGGAGAGTCACAGCAGGATTTAAAAATGGAATTGCTTGCTCCTGAACTAGAACATCAGCAATATCCATGATCTCATGAAGGTAGGTCATATCTCCTAAAATGCCTTTCAAATGATTTGGCTTTGCCTCTATGAGAGAAATAAACCAAAGGAACAACCCAATTGCCCCAGCAACAGACACTATTGGTTGTCTACCCATCAGCTGTTCTCTATTTGCCCACCCCCTTTTCCACAATCGTGTGTAATGTCTGGGGAGGTCTTTGCGACGCTGTCCCTGAGAAAATGGTCCAAAACTCACTATTTGGAAGAAATAGTGGATCATGAGCACTTGTTTGGAGGAAATGTGGCTCATGACATCTCCTTGAGAGGGACGATGTTATGGAAGGCCAAAGGAAGCAATGTGGGTTGACACTTTCTTTTCTAATGTTGTTGCTTTTCTGGACTCAGAGAATAAAATCTATACCATAGCCTTCTGTCTTCTAAGTTCCTCTTAATAAGACCCAGGGCCACCAATCCTCTTCTGTGGTAACCTAAACATGTGGCCATTTTCCTACTCTTTGGTAACTTACAAGTACATCTCTGCTGAGTGGATGGGAAGTGAGTAATCATATTTTACACAGACCTATAAACCCTGGTGCCTGTCTCAAGTCTCCCTGTACATTACCTCATTTGGTCAGAGTCCTAAATGTGATGAAGGGCTCTCCGAAGACCTCATCTCAACCTGCCTTGATTTTAGGTCAACAGCAAATGTATGTCTCCCTTCCAACACAATTAAATTATAAATAGTTGACTGGTTTGAAAGGGTTCAGATAATTCAAAAAGCATTCTTCCTAAGCAAATGTATGGAGTTTCAATTTGGGGATATAATGGTCATTGGAAATTTGTTATAATGAAAGAAAATAAATAGAAAACAATTTTTTAAATGAGGGGAGGAAGACTCCAAAGTTAAAGAGTCAGCTCCAAGTAAAATAGGATTTGGCTTACGAAACCTTCAATTGCACTCAACTTTGGAGAGACATACTTATCCCACACAGAAAAAGGATGTGTAGAACAAGGTGGTCAAAATGACCCAGAACCACAGCTGGCATCCATCATCATTGTTTGAAAAAGTTTGTGTGGAGTTCTTTCAAAATTGTTAACTTTTTAAAATTTAAATCTTTATTTTCAAAATTCATTTGTTACGTCCCAAAGGCCTGCCCTGGTGAATGAGTGGATTTGTTTGTTTATTTGCTTGTGAAATCTTTTTGCATTTTCATACCATAATAAGGACTTTCTAAGGTCATATGATTTACTTTTATTAACAGCATCAATACACTTGTTACAGTTGATTTTTTTCTTCAGGCTGAAGCACTACATGAATAGCCCTGCAGCCATGCACTGGCTGCATTTACCTGGGTTCTGCCAGGGTTTTTTAATCATCAAAGAGAGATGAGTTTTTTCCATAGTCATTATAAGACAAACAATGTTTAGCACTGGTGGGTTGTCTCATTGACTAATGCGGCGGTGACAGGCAAGTAAAGATTCCTCAGGAAGAAGTTCAAAGAGGAGACAGAACTAGTCCCAAGTCTTAAACTAAGGTAGTGTTCTTGGAAAGAAAGGGAGTGAGTCCTGGTTGTAGTGTGGAAGCAAAAGCAGGAAGATGGTGGATTACTTGAATGTGCTTATCCTCTAGATATACGTGGACCTCAGAGGCTGGCAGAGGGAAAGAAGAAAGCTGGGAACTGCCAGGCCCAAGATTATATAGGGGCATAAAGCAACCATCAACATCAACGTCAAGTAGAAAAGATGTGGCTCCCATTAAGTTAATAGGCTAGCATCTAGATCTAAATGGAGTCTTCTGGGGAAGAAAAGCAAGATCACAGAATTTTTTAGGACAAGGGTCAGCAAATTAAGGGTCAGCCAAATCTGACCCATGATCATTTTTGCAAATAAAATTTTATTGGAACACAGGTGAATTCCTGCGACGACGACAGAATTGAGTAGTTGTGTCCAAGACTATAGGATTTACAAAGCCAAAATATTTTTTATCTGGCCGTTCACAGAAAATGTTTGGCAACCCCTGTTCTACAAGAACAGCAATGTGGTTCCAAGTGATGTGTTTGGTTTGAAGACACACCCTCGTCATGGGCTGAGGGGAACCTCTGCAAAGAGGAAAATGGTAAGGTCTAGACAGAATGTCAAAGCTACCACTGAATGATTGAGAGTTCAGGGCCTCAGATATAGGCAGAAACCAAGGCAGAAGTTTAATTCTATTGTCAGGACAAAGATGGTGGGGATTAAGGCGAAAATGAGTCTCAGTAGGCTTGTGGGATACAAGTTTACCTTAGTCATGGAAGAGACCAAGTCTAGGACAGCAAGTCCAATTTCAGTGACCTTCTGGTGAGTTTGAACCAGTGGTCAATTCGAAGTGCTCGGTGCTCAGCAGAGCTGGGAAGGCAGAGGTTGTCCCCAGAGGAAGGAACTACCAGGTCTAACCTGGATCTTTCTGACAGAAAGTAGGAGGTGATGCCATTCTCTCCATTTCTTCTTCAATATGATAGCTTATCACCCTCATCAACCCAAGGTGATGAGACTGAAATGTCTCCTGGGTAGGATTGTGAGATTTAGTAAATGAAAAAGACACCAAGTTCACTTTGAATTTCAGATAAATAAGTGAAACAAATTAATGTAAGTATGCTGAAATATTGCATTGGACATATTTATACTAAAAAATTGTTTGTTACTTGAAATTCAAATTTAACTGGAGTCTTACATTTTGTCTGGCCCAGGAAACTGGCTTCCTTTGTAATAAATTATGACTAAAGTAAGCAATGTTTTAACTCCTGGGACAGAAAGAAATTTCTAGTCCTTTGGTTTCTCTTCCAGTCTTTTTTGCTTCTCCCTTCCTCCACATATAGATAGATTCCTTTCTCACTTCCTCCAAGTCGTCTCTACCACTTTCTCTCCAAGAGCAGTCCAGGAGAGGGGAATAATCTCATCCATCAACACTTCCAACAGTTGTCACCGCAATAAACTTTAATTTTAAAAAATTACAATATGGCTTCAACTGTCATCGATTAAACCAGAAAAGGGCTGAAAATTTTTAGAAAGAAGAAGTTAACCTTCTTAAAGTGACTCACAGGAAGGAAACCTGGTGAACAGACAGTTAGATGATTGGTTTCTGACTCATAGGAAGTTTCTTTGCTGGAGATTTCTAGCCATCTATCACCATTAGTTTGCTATCAACTAACCACTGAAGTTTCCCTGGTAGCATGCAGAGGATGTCTTGGTAAAACACTTGGATTTAGATTAACTGCTGGGCACTTGCTGATTCCAAATGTTGAATTAAAATGAACATTTTAGGGATTTACAGAAGGCCTCAGATAAAAAGCTGAAGGCTCTGTGAAGGCCGTGCTCATGGTTTTAAAGCTTCATGCCAGCATTGTAGGAAAGGTTCAAGAGAAGTCAAATCTGTGTGGCTTGCTCTATGCTGCGGTCACAGCGCATAAACCTCACCTGCAGTGAAGAGGATGTGGGTTAATATTTTGCTCAGCGATCATTTTAAGAGTATGGGTAATACATAAAATATGTTAAAAATGTTCAACTGATATGATTTTCATTATGCCTCCCTATCGATCATTTCTTCAGTAACCTTCCCACCATTGTGGCAATATTGGAGGTGCCCTTTTGGGTCTCCCTTCAAGAAAGAACTTGCTGTTCAGCTGTAAAAAGTGCAATTAGCTTACAGCCTCTAGCTGTTAACGCCTAAGAATCCATCTCACCCTTTGAACTGAGGCCATGCTTTTCCTGGGACAGCCCCCAGCCAATGGCAGCACACAGAGTGGGTGCTGGGTCGGCCATTTCTTTTCAACATGGGAGTCCTCTAATGAGCAACCTTTGTTCTGGAATTCCCCACTGGGTTGACCAAAACTTACTCAGATCTGTATTGTGGTCTGAACCCCTGTACGATCCTGCTTTCTCTTACAAGTGTTACTTCCTAATAAACCTCTCACATTCTTAATTCTTCCTCAGGGTTTGCTTCTCTGAGGGCACACTCGACACAACCATCATAGGCCCAGAGAAGTGGGCAGGACAGGTGTCATTCTAGCAAGGAAAGAAATATTTTGAGGGATATGTTCTTACCAGAAAAGGGGAGGGGGGGAAGCGGCATACGCCTTCCTGTTCTGGAGAGTACAGTCATGAGAAGAGAGGTGGAGGCATGCCGGGTAAGACCTTCACATATCAGGGTCTTGCCTTGCCCTTCCTTGGGGCCAAGCCTTGTTGGGGAAGGAACTATAGAAGCAATCAAAAAGGTATGGGGAGACTAAGAATATTGGGGCAAGTGACCTACTTTCCCACACATAGCCTGGAGGAGGCTGAAAGCAACTAGGAGAAGCCCCACCTTTGTCTCTGCACAATGTTAACATGGCTTGAGTGAAACGGTGCAGCATTAGCAGATACAGGGACCTTGGTAGTTAGCAAGATGCTGTATTTTTGTATTCCCATGTGCCCTGGTGAAGGTCAGGGAGGTTCAAGGGGGACCACCAGAAATGCAGAGGCCTGAGGTTGGGGAGCAGAAGCCAGTGAGATGAAGGAGCTTGATTTCTAGAGGTAATGACGGTGTCATGTCCATGGCTGTGGGTGCCGTTGCATGCCAGTGTTCCAAGTAGACCAGGAACACCTCCGGGCACACTAGCAAATGCCCCAAACACCCAGCAGGGGAGCCCCTCAAGACCAGAGGTTGCCATGCTGATTCCCACTCTCATAGCTACATGGTAACAGCACCATCGAGACCCAGGTGGTTGCTGGGAGACCAGGGGATACTGGGAGGGGCCAAGATAAGCCGACTGGTTGTGCAAGTCCAGTCTTTTCCTGCATACTCCATAGGGTTGGGACTTATAAGGAAGATGTGATGGAAAACAAAGAAACTGCGTATTTTTGCATGTTTGAGAGTGTGTAAATCAATTAGGGACCCTCCTCTACGTACATAAAACATTTTACATTTTGAATTTTTGTCCAAGCTATAGAGTTAAGGAAGGTCAAGCTTAGTGTCACTTAAGTCATATTCGAATAGCAGCTTCCTGCAAAGAACCTTCATGGGCTGGGTAAATTATAGCCTCCACGTATGGTGAATGTTTGGCTTCTCTCTAGACCACATTTTCCAAATGGTGGGAGATAAACCACCGGTGATAGCCAAGATGATTTTAGGTTGTGCGGGAACAACCTTAATTAACACTGAATCACACCCACAGTATTCCATTTCCAGTTTCTCTCAGCTCTTCTGATCCCGTAAGAGAAAGTTTTGGTGGAGCTCTTGTCTCTAACCTCTCTAACACTTTCTAATTCCTCTTTTTAACAAAGTGAGAGCAGACTTCACACTCTGGGTATCAACAACCCCCCTCCACCCCAAAACTATGCTCCATGAAGTAGCCACAGGGAGCCTTAGACACAAGTTACATCAGCCCACTTCTCTGTTTAAGACTGTCCAATGTCTCCTCATTTAACTCAGAGGAAGAGCCTAAACCCAAAACCCTCAAGGCCCTATCTGACCTGTGTGGGGACAGAGCCCCAGAAAGCAGTTTCCAGGCTCTTGGCCTCACATAGAAAGGTGTTGGCTCAGGTAGTAAATGGCCATCAATTGTGATTGGATGGCCATCAGCTGTGGCTAGTTGGCCGTCAGCTGTAACCAGTGAGCCATTGGCCACTAATATAACTGCTGTGGCTACGCTAGCAGAAAATGGGGGCTAGCAAGAAGATGGTGGCTGAGCCTGCAAGCGGTGCAGTGAGGGTTGCGAACAGTGTGGCTCCTGCTTCCTGTGTCTCCGGCCCAGTGGCCAGTGAGAATATAGTGGTATGACTCCCCTACCTATGGCTCCGTGGGTGTTCCTTTTTGGCTTCACCATGTCCTGCGTTCTTATGTGGGGAGCGGGACCAGAGACCCTGCTGGACGCCCCCCCACAACACCTGACACTCCCTACTGCACCCTCACGCTCTCTCCTCTGCCCTCACTCAATGCATCGGCCACAGTGGTCTCCTAATGAGGCTCAGAAGGCTCTTTCCCCAGATACTCGCACAGCTCACGTCTTCATCTGCCAGGACTGGACTCAGATGCCCCTTTCGTAGTGAAGACTCCCCCGGTTATCCTATCCTAGATTACAGATGCTCGCTATACTCCCTATCCTCCTTTCTGCTTTATGTATGTGTGTGCACGATATAGTTTATGTACTCATACTGTGTTGTAATTTTTAAAAAATAAGTTCGTCATTTTTATTTCCTGCCTCTCTCGCTTGAATGAAAGCTTCATGAGATCAGACATTTCTATTCTGTTTACTGCCGTGTCCCCAGCATCTAAAACAGAGCCTGGTATGTAGTGGATGCTCACACAGCATTTACTCATCGAATAAATGAGTTCTCGGCTCGCTTCTACCTGTTATTGTCAGTATCACGTCTTCCCTCTCTCGTGCCTCCATTTTAATTCTGCTTCCTTTCCTGGCAAAGCAAACACAAGTAAACAACAACAACAAACCTCAACATACTATTAGACCCTCCTTCTCAACTTCACAGAAATTCTGATATATGTGCATTTTGTTTTCCTTCCAAATGGAAGATTTGGGGTGTGGAGTGTCAAAGGAAGAGAATTTGGAGAATTCTTGACCTGGCTGGACTCTCTTTTTTCCCAGCTCCCCATCCATCTTGCTTCCGCCCTTGCTGCTCTCACTGTTGTCACATTCCTGCCTCATGAGTGCTGCTCTTCAGCAGATTGCAGTGCTCGGGCTGGGATGGTTTGGAATTCGCAGGCTCAGGTTTCCAGCATCCCCTCGTTGACTGGGTGTGTAGCACAAGACACATATGGGCTTGGCTGCTGCTTCTGGGGGGGTAGGGGGTAAGGGCGGGGGTGGGCAGACTCTGGAGTGACTGGTATGTCTGATTGAATGCTAAATCACAAATCGAGAACTGTGGAATGGAGAGCGGGTATGGCGGAAGGAGCAAGCAGACCCAGCTCCTCACAGCCCACTGATTCTTTTTGTAGTTTCCTCTTGTCACCACAGCACCCTGTTGGGTTACCAAGGAGCTACAAAGGAACAGGCTGATGGGCCGGCTCTCAGCTCTCCAGAGTGTGGGTGGCAGACAGACAGGCAGTCAGTCACTGAGACAACACCCTAGTCCTGACTCCACCCCTCCACCCACAGCCCAAAAGAAACCACACAAAACTTTGGAATTTGAGGGACTAGAATTTAAACCAAGGCTTGCCCACACATAGTCTCTGGTCCTCGGTGCCTCCTTGAGGAAGTTCTTGCTGCTTCTGAGGACTTCTCTAAGCCTTGGGTGTATGTGCATTTGTGTTGTAAGAAAACACTTGGGTTTGTCGAAGGTCAGAAGAGCTTGGTGGCTGACGTAGTCTGTTCTCTTGTGGATGTCAAGCTGTGCGATGGGGCCCTTGATCACCACGACAGCCCCAGGAAATTGGAAGGCAAGGGCCCAGGAGCAAGTCCCACAGCCGGAGCTTTCTCCTCTGAGCTCGCCAGCCTTCAGCAGAACAAAGTGAGGAGAACATGGAGACAGCCCCCAAACCTTGAGAAGGAGCAATGCTGTCTAACCACTAACTCTGCTGATGAGCCAGCCCCCGTTCTACATGCCAATGTCTAAATTTGACCACAGTTGACAAGCCTTTGCCACTGAACATACCTAGTGCTTTCATCTTGATAAAGCTTGTGTCCATTCTCATTCTCCTCTGCACAGGAAGACAGTTTTATGTTCCTTGTTTGACAGATGACAAAATGGAAGTGGAGTCAGTTTCTGCTATCCCCAAAGTAGCAGAAAAGCATTTCAAACCCGGGTCTCATGACCCTACATGCGGGGTGTTTCCTGGTCCCGATAGGTAGATGAGTTCCTTAAAAAATGAGCTGCACAAGTTTGAGGCCTGAAACCACAGGGCTTACTGATGTAGCTGCAAACCGCAGCTCTCAGACAGAAAGAGAAAAGTCAAGAAGAGGAACTGCACTAAAGGACCTTAGCCTGTCTCACATACGCCGAATATTTATATGTGTTCCCCACACGGTCTCTATAGCAACTGGCAGAGGTGCAAAAATGCTTCATCAGTATTTGTAAAAAGATGAGAAGAGAGGGCCCCAAGATCCTCTTACTCCCAACGGTCAGGGCTATTTCCATCCACCGGTTTGTGACTTCTCCCAGCTGCCATTTGGCATGAAGCTTTCAAACAGCAGGGAACCAGTGAATCAGCCCAAAAGGCATTTGAAACATACAGGGTGGAAGAGCCCATCTCCTGCTCCATCTTCCAGGCAATTATGCATAGAGTCAGGAAGGGATTTTGTTATTAAGAAGTCAGTACTAAGGAGCTGAGAGGTTGTGGTTCCCAGCTTTCAACCACAACATTTAAGGCATGTCTTCATTTTTTTTGCAGTTTCCAAGGGCACATCATTACATAATTCTCCCTGAAGAGTCAAAATTGCTTTATGATGCATATGTATCAATGATGTGAGCTGAGGCTCTGACCAGCAAACAACATCTTTCTCAGAAACCTCCCTCCTCACTCCTTTTCCCATATTAGATCTTGAAATTACCCCTTCTCCCGTTTCTGCCTCAAATGCTGCCTGGAAATCTTTGGTCAGGAATGAAGTCTGTGTTGCTACGGTTGTGAGGAGGTAGAGAAAAGGGAATCCTTGTGCACTGTTGGTGGGATTGCAAATTGGTGCAGCCACTACGGAAAATAGCATGAAAATTCCTCAGAACATTTTTTTAAAAATGTATCTTATGACCCAACAATTCCATTTCTAGGTATTTATACAAAGAAATCCAAAACACTAATTTGAAAAAATCTATGCACACCTATGTTCATCGCCACATATTTACAATAGCCAAGATATGGAAACAACCTAAGTGCCCATCAGTAGACAATTGGATAAAGGAGATGTGTTGCATACATAGAATGGAATATTAATTACTTAGCCATAAAAAAAAAAAAAATGAAATCTTACCATTTGCAGCAGTATGAATGGACCTAGAGAGTATTATGCTAAGTGAAATAAGTCAGACAGAGAAAGATAAATACCATGTGATCTCACTTATATGTGGAATCTAAAGAACAGAGTGCGTGAACAAACAAAACAGAAACAGTGTCATAGATACAGAGAACAGACTGATGGTTGCCAGATGGGAGGGTGGGATGGGGGACTAGGTAAAAAGGTGAAGGGATTAAAGATTTTTTTAAAAATTAAAAAAAAAACAACTTAATTCAACTCTACATATGTGCAACAGAATATTTTATCTCTAAGCATCTCAGTTTGTGACCTTTGTGATTTATGTGGTGTTTGTTAGTGCATTTGCATCAAAAGCACCGTTCTATGTGCTTTGGGAGAAACAAGAATAAAAGGATTGCTGACTCCCAGAGATCTTACGATCTAGTGTAGTTAAACTCTTATGTGGCATTAAATAAAGCATTACACACTCGACATGTGACCAACGCATCTGTTAAAGCCCATATGAAAAACTGAGTTCCTATGTAAATGTCCCAGGCAGGGTTGGATTCATGGGCAAGAAACAGGGGAAGTTGCCCAGCACTCGTGCTCAGAAGTCCTTCCTTGGGGTTTAACGCACTGCCATTACTGTCTTACATTTCTTGATTTATCTTTGAATTTGTCGTGTAACTGAAGTCTGATGGGACAATAGAGCTCAGCTCACGGGTGGTCCTGCCCCTCACACCCAACCTCTGGTGTCCCAGACCTCATCTGACTTCTTGTCCTCAATAACTGTTGCCACCTTTTTCCCAGAGTGCCCACCAGTTCTTCAGCAGGCAGGGAGACCCCATTCCACCTCCTGTTCCCTGTAGGAGACCCTGGGAGCAGATGCAGGGAGAGTCGTGGCTGGGCATTCGCCCCATGGAGAGTTGTGGCTGGGCATTCGCCCCATGGAGAGTCGTGGCAGGGCATTCGCCCCATGGAAGGAGCATGGCAGTGCCCTCCCTGCCCTGGGCTGGCAGTGCTATGGTGCATTTGACTTGGTGGGGGCCTCTCACCTGCCCCATCTGTGTACCCAGTGTGTGCTGGAGGTTGCAATCCCCCGGAGAGCACGGTGGTTTGAGGTGGCAGGCGGTGGAAATGGGAGATTCTCCACTTCCTAGCCACATTCGCATTTTGCACTTGAGCCCCACAATTATATACCAGGTCAAATATACTCCAGCAACTCCCTCCTTTCAATCTAAGCAGGGCTTGGACAACTGTCATGAATGCAATCTGTGTCAGCCAATCCTGATTCCCTATCAGTTCCATGTACTCATTTCTCAGAACCCATTTCAACCATAAACACACCAAAATTGATGATGAAAGTAAGATGTGAGTGCTATGGGGTCACCTCATAAGTATATTTAATATTTTTGGTATATTTAATATACTTAATGTAATGATCGTTAGACCCCACTATCTGTATAAAATGTGTTCTACGTCTTAACCTTTTACAAGCCTTCGTTTATTAGGGAAAATCAAACACAATGTAAAATTTACATCATAAGTGTGCCTTGTGGGGGATTTTTCTTCAGAGGCTGAACTAACTGAAGCTTTGTTTCCTAAACTCGGGCAGGCACTGTAAGTGTTGAAAAGAGTCATTTTGATGATTATTTCTTTCAACACTCTTCCAGCTGTGAAAAGGAAGAGTTATAAATATCAAGGCATGAGATTCCCCTCAGAGGTGTATCTTTAGCAAAATAACACCTTGTAAATGTTCTGCTCCTTGTGCTCAACAGCTAGGCACCTGCATAAAAGGTTGGTTCAAGCCAACACACATTCATTGGACATCTGCCATGAGATGAGATGAACTCTGAGTCCTGGGCAACAGAGAAGGTATAGAGCTAAATAAGAAGCATGTAAGACCCTCTGCTGGTATAGAGATAGAAATCTGTAATTGCTGAGGGAAGTTGCCCAAATCATGGGAGCCTGGCAAGGCTTTCTTAGGGGCGGCTCCACCCTGAGTAACATGCTCTCAGCACAAGGCTGCTTGGCCCAGGCTGACTGTGGACAGGGCCTGATTGGGAGCTGCTGGTCTGTGGGGAGCTGCTGTCCACAGCCCGACACATGGAGAGTATCACTTCCTATTCTCTGTCTAGCATGGAAATTGCTTTTGGAAAGGCACCATTTCTTGGGTCAACATAAAGACTACCCTGTGGAAGACCCTGGAAATATTAACTATTATTAACAGATATTATTGAGGGCTTGCTATATGTGAGGCAACATGCCAGATTCCAGGCTTATTGTCCCTGCTTTCAAAGTGTCATGATAAATTAGAGGAGATATATATGTAAGAAAATGACAAAGTGTGCGTGGATATCAGGCATGGGGAAGTGATAGTCAAAAGGCCTAACCTAACTCTCAGCTCCGACTAGATGGTTCTGGGACTTGAGTCAAGCCCCACGACTTCCGTGGGCTTTGGTCTCTTTATTCATAATTTTTTTTTTGGCTGAGGGGAGAGAAGTTGTCTATCTGGTTTCCAAATTGTCTTTGTCTTAAATTGCCTGTCTCTTTGAACCTCCTAGAAATAATCTGTTGTCCATAGGCCAGATTCTCTTTGATCTGTGTATTAGTTTTTCAAGGCTCCCATAGCAAATTACCACGAAGTAAGTGGCGTAAACAACAGAAATTTATTGTTTCACAGTCTGGAAGCTCTAAGTCTGAGATCCAGGTGTAAGCTGGTTGGTCCCTTCTTTGGGCTGCGATAGTCTGTTTCATGCGTATTCCCTAATTTTTGGTGGTTTTCTGGCAATCTTTGACTTTCCTTGACTTATATAGTACTGTCTTCTTGTTCGTATGGTATACTCCTAGATGCATCTATGACCAAACTTCTTTTTTTTTTTATAAGGACATTGGTCTTATTGAATTAGGTTATATACTTCAGTATAACCTCATCTTAACTGTATAATCTCATCTTAACTAATTGCATTTGCAATAACCCTATTTCCAAATAAGGTCGCATTTCACATTCTGAGGGATAGAGTTTCAATGTATGAATGTGGCAGGGGCCGGGGGAAGAGGGAGACAATTCAACCCATGATAACATTTTACTCATTTCTACTTTGGAATTCTTGGTCCATCTTTATGATAAATCTTTTTCATTTCAGTTGCCAGCTCTAATTACCCGGAGTGTTGCATTGCCTAGAGAAGGGTTGTATATCGACAATCCCAGGATAAATGGGAAAGTTACTGGAATTGGTTCGGATTCTTTTTTATGGGTACAGGATGTAAAGAATAGGGGTTTGTCATGTATCGTCTCACCCAAGTAGCAGGACTTAAAAACCCTGCTATTCAACCCTGAAGCAGGGTCCTCACCAAAAAGTGAAAACCCCCCAAAAAAACTGATTACTTCAGATCTCTCCAATTGAGATGATCCCCAAAAGGTACTTGACAATTTTCTATCTTGCTACATTAAATAATTTTTGCAGGGTTTTCCAGCCCAGCCCATGAGAATGATCAAATCCCTAATAGGACTCAGCTATTCCATAACGGGAATGAAGGGAGTTCAACTTTTAGAAAGATATAATCAGTCTG
Source organism: Rhinolophus sinicus (assembly GCF_057876585.1). Taxonomy (NCBI): domain Eukaryota; kingdom Metazoa; phylum Chordata; class Mammalia; order Chiroptera; family Rhinolophidae; genus Rhinolophus; species Rhinolophus sinicus. The sequence goes on from NC_142514.1 coordinate 166,327,228, forward strand.
GGCTTTTTGAATGTTTCCCTTGTTGAGGTTGAGAACTTGCTTTGGCTGAAGAGTTGCAGCTGGAACCAGATAGGAAGTGAGTTTCTAGAAGCACCAAAAATGAATCCTCACTCCCACTCTTGACACCTACAGGATTAAACCCACCAGATGACGACAGCTGCTGTGGAAATCTAAGCAAGTGGAGGGATGCCCAGCTTTAGCTAGCCAAGCTGAACATAAGAGCCAGGAGATGGTGAAAGACAGGAAGCCAGTTGTCTGTGTCATATGGATACAAAGGCAGTACTTTCAGGACACAGAGACATAGCTAGGACCTTTGAAGGCAGCTTGGACTATCTAGGGAAGGCCTTTGTTTTTGTTTCATAAAGGCCTTCCCTTGAAGGAAACTTGGCAGACTGACTAAGGCCAAAGTTCATTCACCTCCAGAGAACATTTCAATTAAGGAAAGATAAAGATAGGAGGAATTATTTCACTAACAGCTCTGTAGGACACTGGGGTACAAGCTCCCCAGCTCTGGGATCAGCGTAGACAATTATAAAGCGAAGGCAGCATGAGAGGATCGATGTGAACTAAGCACAAGTTTGGTATCCAGAAGATTCTGCCATCTCAGTCAAAGAAAAGGCAAAGAGAGTTTTACCCAGAAGAAGAGAACTTCAGTCATATCTGTCTAAATAGCTACATGAATTCATTTCATGCATTTATACCTTCAACAAACATTGACGGCTATCCCGATTACACTGTGTGTGTTAGGTTACATTGAGGGGAGACAAATGCATTCATAACGTAGGGTCCCTGCCCATAAGGAGCCCGCAGACGAGTTCACATTTAAAAATAGGTTTTATCTTATACGCTCTGATGCATTGGTAATGGCTGCCTAGAACACTCTCTTGAGGGGCATTTGAGAGGTCACATCCTAATTCAGAGGAGTGTTGTGATTTACTAGCAATATCTGCTTTGGCCACATATTCGTAATCCTAGGAGTCTAGCTTTATGCCCTCGCTCCATAGTAGCATTTAGTCATAGGCCCAGGAACTAGATCACTTACATATATATTATATGTAAAACCCATTCCGCACTGCCTCTTCCTGTGTTGGCTGAGTGACAAAGGGCTGAACCAATGCTGAGGAAAGAGGTTTCTGAGTTGGCATTCTTCTTTTTTGACAAACAAAGGAGCATGATATTTTCTCTGTATCTATTTCTGCTCCTCCCCTATGAGTTAGAAACATAATCCACAGAACAGGGATGGGGTGGAGTTGGGTGTGGAGGGGAAACCCATCGACAGTGACCAAAAAACATAAAGACTCTACCTTCCTCCAGAAGAATAATAAATGGTTTGGGGGTGTGGGAGATTATAACCCAGCCTTGAAAATAAGCACTGAAATACTACCAACCCATACTGATTTGGCATTATATGGGAAACGAAATCAAGCAAATCAACCAGTCAGGTTACTTGTATTTATCTAGTACGAATCTGGTTAATCTGTTGACAACCTTGGCAAGCCTGTAGGCAAGGAAGAGTGCTTGGCAGAGCTCACAGTGGGCATTGAATGAACACTGGGGGTGACTCTTCAATAGCCCTGCTGAGGAGCTCCGCCTGGATTTAGATGTGTAATACTCAGACGTCTGTAGGGAGACAAAATATTTAAAATTCACTGTAATACCCTGTTCCTGAAGGTCTGTTAGTTGTGTGAGCCGTCTAGACTGCAAAGGGCTGACTACGTAATAATTACTTAATCGAATATGGAATTTGTCACCTGCAAGATCTGTTCTCAGATCTCTGCCATTATGACTTGGGCAAATGACTTAACCCTTAGGGTCTTCGTCTGAAAAATAGGGATAATAGTAGTGCTGACCTCAGGGTTTTTGTGAAGATAGAATGAATATGTAAAGTGCTCAACGGGAAGTCTGGCCCAGAGGAAGTACTCAAGAAAAAGCAGCTGGGGTGGCTGGTTAGCTCAGTTGGTTAGAGCGCGGTGCTAATAACACCAAGGTTGCCAGTTGGATGTCTACATGGGCCACTGTGAGCTGTGCTCTCCTTAAAAATAAAATAAAATAAAAATAAAAAGGTAGCCATAATTATCAGCAATTAAGTCCTTAGACTCTTTTGGTGCATCCCGCACACCCCAACCCCTTGGCACCTCCCCTTTCTACTTATAAGCAGTATTGGGCTCTAGCTCCTTGTGGCCAGAAGCTCTGGGCACAGGCCCCCTGTGGGCCTGGCCTCCCCTGCGCTCTTTTCCCTAGCCCTGCCTCATGCCATCCTGTGAACACAGGCCACGTGGGGGTGCTTGTGTTTCCAAAAGGATATGCTATTTTCTCAGCAGCTCACACTGTCCCACTGGGCCGCCTGGCATGGACAGGGATGTGGGGACAAGTTTTAAAGGGAAGCAACATTGGATAAGGAGGTAGGGAAGATGCCCTCGGATTCTTGTTCTCTAGGCTTCAGTTTCCTTTACTCTTCAGGAAAACAAGATGAGAAAACATGACCCATTATGTGAGAGTGGAGAAAGCATAGGATTCGATGCACACAGCTCACCTTCACCACTTGCCTCTGCTGCCTTCCACCTGCATATTCTCAGGCAAGTCCCAAAGTCTCTCTTGCACCCTCAACTTCCATATCTGTAAAGAGGTGAGTCATCATCCTCAGAAAGAGCAAGTTTCCATCTCCTAGGAGTGGAAGCAGCATCGACACAGTTTGAGTAATGCCAGCTCCATAGCTGTCATATTGGGCCAATGGAGCTGACTGGCCCCTCTCCACCATCTCCATTAGTCACCATTCCTACTGTGAAGATCATCTCCAAATGTTCCAACTCATGTCAGTTTCCATGGCTTCCTTCCATCTACCCATTCCCGTGCAGGCTTAGATCCTGTCTAGTGAAGGTAACTCAGAGCCCACTCAGCATATTCCATATCCGGTTTTGCTTACAGTAAAGTATCCCATTGGAAGAAAGTCACGAAAAGCACTCTTTTCTTGGAACGTTGACCTGAAGTTTAATCCTGTTCATCAGCAGAAAGCCCCAAGGCCGTGGTTGAATGTTTGAGAGAAACAAAACATGATTCAAATTTCCCCGTGGCTGAAGGTAGTAGGTTTGGCGCCGTGGACGTTAAAATCTTCTCTGCAAGATTCAGGCTGACATTCTCCTAAAAGCTTCGCCTTGTCATTGTTTGGAACCAATTGTGTCTTACAAAACCTCTCCAGGGAGCGGACTCTAAAACCGTGGGCCAGATTTCAAATATGTACACACAGACTGAGAGATATTTTTCCAGTCGGTCACTAGAAATAGAGCCCAAGCAAGACGCCTAAAATTGGAAAGTACATTTCATAGCAGTTTTTTCCCCTAAAAATAGAAAAGGAGCTTTGCTGTGCAAGAGGCAGCAAAGATTGGGGCCCTAGCCCAAGGAGAGGAAGGCTGCCCTGGCTGGCAGGCCAGCAGGGTCTTAACCTGGTGAGACCCAACTTCCCTGCAGGGGAGGGGGAGGAACCCCATCTCCTGAGACCTGACTTCAAGACCCTGAGCATGAACCCCCTCTGCTGCCCAGCTCTACCGCATTCCACCTCTCACCATCCTGCCGAGACCAGGGTGCTAAGTCACCAAAGCTTGCTTTGTGCACAGGTCTGGGGTCATTAATACTCTGTGCACTAGCTCCAAGAAAAAACAATGTTTTGGAAGAGGCTGTAGATAGATACTTAAGATGGTACAGGCATATTTGCTGAAAGGACAAAGATATAGATCTGAATGTTCTCACAGGAATTTGAGATGTGACTTGTGTTTTCCAAGAATGCACCAGACAGGATGGCAAAAATGGGATGCAGTTGCCAGCAATAGAATGTTTCACTGGGCTCACCTGCGATTATATATTCCAGCTCTTCTCAAAGTGTCACTCAAGGACACCAGGGATGCAAGCCGACAGCAGAAAGGCCATGTGAGGACATGGTGAGAAGACAGCCATCCTCAAGAGAGAAGCCTCAGACGAAACCAAACTTACCATCACCTGGATCTTGTACTTCTAGCCTTCAGCGTGTGAGAAAATAAATTGCTGTTGTTTAAAAAAAAAAAAAAGAAAAAGTGTCACTCAAGTATTTTTGAACTTTCTTGAGGGTATTTCAAATGGGCTTATAAACAAGCCTTGTCATTTCTATTGGATGGCTGCCATTGTCTTCTTGTCCTCCTCTGGCCTCTTCCAGGGACTCTCATGTCCATGGTTCTTCAGCCAACAGCCCCTAGAAGGCTCATGCCCAGGACTTCCTCCCTGAACACCAGGCCACCACGCAGCTCCAGAGCACCTACACATTTGGCTGTTCAGGTTTTTTTCACAGCTTGTCTCTCCTCAGAGCTCTCACCTTGAGACCATCTGAGGCTGGGCTCACTGAGACAACCAAGTAACATCACCATCCTGGATCCAGAATCATCCTGCCCGTCCCATAATAAATGCTTTGTAATCAGGCCAAGCTTCTCTGCTGACATTTTCTCTTCCTCCTTAGGTTTCCAGTCCTAGCTCTGCTGCCCACTTGCCGAATGACCTTGGGCAAAGCATTTAACCTCCCTTGGTTGCAATGTACGTGTCTTTAAAGCATGGGAGATGTGCTAGCTCGTTTCTATAGTCCTTTCTATTCCTGGATTCGATGAGCCTTTAGAGGCCTTATCAACAATACTCCAGAATTTACTAGTGACCTCTACGTGGTAAGCACTGGCCAGGTGCACTGTAAATAAGGAAATGCTATATTCTTTCCTCTCTCTGAACAGAAACAGGCCTCTCTGACCACCATTCTGTTTATAACCCTCCAGTGGCTTCCTGTCACACTTAGAAAAACTCCAAACAGACTCAGCGGCATCCTACCTCAGTGACATCCTTTTATACTTCATTCACTCTTGTTTAATACACTCTGGATACAACCTTCATTCTGTCCCTGGAATGTACTGTGTCCTTTACCCTAAGGCTTTTCCCAGTGCAAATTATCCTATCTGGAGTGTTGTTCTCCCAGATGACCTGCAATTGGCCCCTGCTCATCATTCAGGTCCCCGGGGGGCCTTGCTGCACATCCTCCCCATCCCCAGCCACTTGTCCTATTCCAGAGCTTGGCCAGTTATGGCCAAGGCTCAAATCTGTTCACATTTATTTACTTGCATATTGCCTGTGGCTGCCTATGTGTTACGACAGCAGAGTTGAGTACAGGTTACCCCTCTGCTATCTAAAAGTAGAAGGTGCCTATAAAACATTTTGTAAGCTGAACTAACATAATGCAAAGAAGCAATCACCATTAATTTATATGGAAAGGCTTTTGAGCAATCCCAGAACCCCAAAATAACCTACCAAATCTTACCAAATATGCTTAATTACATCCAGTTTTATGCTCAAACCCTTACAAGCTCTCTGAGGCTTCTGTGATACCTTAGGACGCATCTTGCTAATGGATGCACAAAGAAAGTGATGAGAAAGCTCAGATGCTCACAGGCACAGCTCAAAGCTGTGGTCCTTGGTGCTGAGATGCTGAGCGTAGTTCCCAGGGAAGGAGCTTGGCAGGGTCATTGTCACCGCCCGGGGTGTGTGCCGCCTCTATAACAGCTCGCTACAAAACAAAGCTTGGATGCTTTATAAGGCCTGCAAAACTTCCTTTTCAGTTCAATTATACACTCAATTGTTGAGTGACTAGTGTTTTCTCAGTGTGACACTAGTGATTGTTGTTGTTACTGAGGAGGTTGTATAGGTCTGGACCAGTGGTTCTCAGAGTATGGTCCCCAAACCATTATCGTCAGCCCCATTTGGGAGATGATTAGAAATGGAAATTCTCAGGCTATACCCCAAGTCTCCTGAATCAGAAACTCTGGGGGTGGGGTCAAGAAATTTGTGTTTGAACAAGTCTCTCAAGTGTTCTGATATACACTCAAGCTTCCCTGATCTAGACCAGTGGCTCTTAACCCTGGCTGCTTTTTAGAATCTCCTGGGACACTATTTTGAAATAACAAAGGCTGGGTCCCACCAGCAATCAATTGAATTACAATCTCTGAGGTTGAGACCCAAGCAGTAGGAGTTTTTAAAACTCCCCAGTTAACTTTCTGTTGAGTAGCCAAGGTTGAGACTCATCCATCTAAACACCTTCAGTATAGTCAGGGATGTAAGCAGCAATAACACAAAGCAAATTGTGACAGCATTTTAGAACAGAGACACTAAAAAAGTGCTATGGATAACTAAGGATAATCTGTAAATAATGCCAGCTGCTATAACAGATCGACTTCCAAAGCACTGGTTTGGTACCATAAAATTTCTTTCTTGCACCTGTAACAGTCCAGAGCAGATCTCAGGTCTCGGCTTCATGCAGCCACTCAAGACACCCACGCTTCTTCTATCTTGTGGTTCCACCTTCCCCTAAGTCCTTGGAGTCTTCCCCATTCATCCAGTGGGTGAGGAAAGACAGTAAAGAGCCCATGTCACGTGGCCCCACTGAACTTCAGGGCAAGGTGTGAACCCAGGAGAGAAGACCCTGAAAGGGCTTTCGCGGGCAGCCCTGATGCATTATCTGTGATTTTTCTCCAAGTGACTGTCAATAAACATCTTGAACAAATGAACTCCAAGTTTGTTGGAAATAGATGGACTTAGCGTTCTCATTAGTAATGTGTGTATGGACTTCCCATACTTTTCAAAAGGAAGGCAAATGAAGGAGTTATATAGTTGGATATCCGATTTGGATAGCTTGGATACAGAAAAAGCATGACTGTTTCCGGGACAGAGTGAAAACAGCAGGTTTTGAGGAGAAAGTCACAATAAAGGAAAGGGGAGGAGGAGGAGATTGTTGGAACCTTCCGGAAGCCATGGAGAAAGTAGTTTTACAAATCTAAATATAACTGAGATGTTTAAGGTAGGGAAACAATCTGACAAATATGTCTGTTAATGTTTCCATATACACATTTATGTAATATATTCAGTCAAACCCTCCATATGTTGTCAGATATGCTATATCTCAGCTATGAAAGTCACTTGGCACCAGAATCTGCCAGAAAGTTTGTGTGAGTTGCCTTCTGAGTCATGTAATGGCAAGTTGAGGGCAGCCATGACAGGCTGTGGGTGGTTAGGAAAAGGCAGCGGTTCTGTGAGAGGCCAGGAGAGTTATTTACAAAGCTCATGCACTATGGCTTTGGGTATTTTAGGCAAACCAATTTTAAAATCTGACTGTTCCAAAAATGTGTCAACAGAGGTTTCAAAGTTGGCCAGAGATGATGGTTCCTAGATCTAAGACAGATTAGCTACATCCAGAATCGTAGCTCAAAGGGTTCCTTTATCATTGATGGAAGGAAAGCATATGGAAAAGTGAATGTTTGCCAGAAACCGTCACACTCTGGGGACACACTAATGACCAACGCAGAATGAGCAGATCCTACCTTTGCTGAAATAGCAGTCAGTGGGAACTGAGTGGTAACGGCTCTTACGAGGCAGTATCCTAAGTCCTCTGAGATCTTAGAGGACGTCCAAGATGGCATTGGCTTACTCCTTGGGGCAAAGGGTGTATCTGTTATAATTGTGCTTGTCTACAAGTAGCAGGGTCCACCACCACTCCCCGGGTGGGAGGGAGAAACAGTGGTTTTAACAGCTATGAAGTTTAGATCTCCGGAAGTAGGCAGTCCACGGTTACGTAACAGCGCCAGGATGCCATGAAGGCCTTTGCTCAGTCATTCTTAGCATGTGGGTCTTGTCCTAATGGTTGTAAAATGGCTTTTAAAATTCCAGCCATCAAGTCTGTATTCCAAGCAGTAAGAAGAGGAAGAGCAGACAGCAGAAGGCCAGATGAACCTATTGAAAGTTTTCCAGAATCTCATTCCAATGCCTTCTTATCTTTTTGGCCACAACTGTGTCCCATGGCTATGCGAGATGCCAGGATGGTGAGAAATGTAGCTCCTGGCTCTAAACTTTGCCAACTCAGACGTCTGTTAATCAGAAAGAAGGCCAAGTGGCTACTGGGGAAACAGTTACAACAGTTGGTCCCAGGACTTAGGGTAGATGGAGGATGTGAGCACATCGCCCCAGTGGTTCCGTTAGTAGCTCTTGACCGAGTTTCACTCTGACAGTCACAGGTGTTCACAGGCTGGAGCAGGGAAGAGGGACATACTGAAGCCTAAAATCATTTCCCCCCACTTCGTATTATCTCCTCTGAGCAAACTGTAAGGGAGAGCAAGCATGGGGTCTCATTATATGGATAAGGAAACAGAAGCCCAAAGAGGGCTGAAACTTGCCCAAGGCCACAGTACTGGTTAAAGGCAAAGACTGGACTAGGATTGGGGGCTGCTGTTTCCCAGACCAGAGCTATCCCCTCTCCAGGGCCATGTCCTTCCCCGGTGTGGATAGCCAAGAGCTGCCTGTGTTGAGCAAGACTGAGCTGAAAGCCAGCCTCGGGTGGAGGCAGGATGGGGAAGGAGGATGTGCTATGTCACAGACGTTAGAGCAGCCAGCCTTGCTCCCCAACCAGAAGTCTGATTCGTCCCACTGCCCTGCTCTCATCCAGTTCTTGCAAAAGGCAAGACTGGTGGTTTTCCCACAGTCGGAGGCCTGTCCTAGCCTGCTGGGATGGTGCCTCCCTGGACTGGTTCCTTCTTTGCTCCCAGTCAGCCCCAGCTGCTTCCTTTCCTTCCCAGCAGAGCTCGGGAAAGTCGGCCTTACTACCGTCCCTTCTTGCTCTCGATGCCTGCTGGCCTCCTTGGCCATCAGTAGCGTGTTCGCTTGATTCAGGGTGGAGTCGCTCGGAACCACCCTTGGGGAGGAGCGTTCCTGGCCGTGGCCCCAGCACTTTCACTTTTCCTTCATTCCCTCCCAGCTGCGGCATTCACAGAGTTCCCTCCTCCTGCCCAGTCGGGCAGCAATGGCCTCAATATTAGATGCTAAAAGGAACTTTCATGCTTCCTGCGTGGACCAACGCCGGGGCACTGAGCTCAAGCACCAAGCTGGGTCTTCACGGAGGCTCATAAAGGGATTCACGTTTATCTCCCTTGGCAGGTCGCCCCTGGCCCCTGGCCTCTCCAGCACAGTTGGGTGGATCCCTCTCCTCTGCACTGTCCACAGGTCTCAAAGCACTCACCCCCTGGCTCCTGTGTACGTGTCTGCTTCTATGTCTTTCTCCTCTCTCCCCTTGACTATGAGATGTTTGAGTTCTTCAGGTCTAAAATAGTGCACTTAGTAGGCCCTCAACACATATTGGGTGAAGCAAGGATGCACTATGGTGTGGAACGCTATAGAAGCATGTGGGGAAAGCTTGTGTCACATTCGTGAGGCACCTTAAGCTGAAGTAGTGGCTGAGAGGGAGACAAATAATAATAGCCATTGTGTGTTGAACCCTTAATATGTATCGGGTGCTATTAGAGGCGTTTGCATTGTGTTATCTCACTGAACCCTCACAACAACCCTACAAGTTATGTGCTCTCTCCATTTTGCTCATTTGAAAACAGAAGCCCAGAAAGGCTAAGTTACTTGCTCAAGGTCCCACAGCCAGAAAGTAGTGGAGGAATTTCAACTGCAGGGCTCAGGTTATGAATTCTTTCCCATGCATGCTTCATCTTTAGGACCAGCTTCCCACCCTCCCTTGTCTGTATATACGTGGCATGGGCAAGACATCGCCATGGAGATTAATTAGACAAAAAGGCAAGACACTGCCTGCCCCAACCCTTAACACTCACTCCTTGTCCAAATGCCAATGTGGGGTGAGAGGTGGGGAAGGAGGCCGAGACAGGAGGGAGAGCTGGGAAAGACTTCGGTGGAAAAGGTGTGTCCTCATCAGCCTGGGAGGGCACAGAAGAGCAAGTCCAGCACTCCTGGGCGAGAAACGTGGGCTGTTCCTCAGTGATCCTGCTAAGATAGGACCAGGAGCCAAGGTGGGAGCGCTGCCACCAGCTTCCCAACCACCTGAGGAGAACAGTGACTCCTGTTTATCAATCAAGAGTTGGATGAGAACAGGTCTTAATAAGACACTGTTCTGGCATTTGGACCAGGGCGGGTTGTTTCTCTCCTTCTCTGAGAGAGCTAGGAAATAGAAACCAACCAGGCAGGGAGGGCCTGCTGTCAACCACAAATATCTCCTCTCCGTTCAGATGCCGCCACACTCTCTGAAATGCCACCATTAGTGAGAGATTTGGAAATCTTGTTATCTCTTCCTCTTTTTTTCAAGATATAAAGAGTTTACATAGTCACAGAACTTGATAGGTCAGCTAAAAGTATTCAGGTTCCTTATCTCAGTTGACTCTCCCAGTACATCTGGGTCCTATAACGCAGTTGTTCAAGTGCCCATGTGATGAGACTGTTTGGGTCACTTCTGACAAACTATGATACCCTGGGTAACTCATTTACCCTCCCATTGCCTCAGCTTTCTTTGTCCATAAATGGGGTGATGGTGACGTACCTCATAGAGCTGTTATGATTAAATAAGTGACTGGTGTGATTAGGACAATGTCTGGCACGTGAGCTTTAGCTGTTACTGTTCTCCCATTTTATAGGGGGAGGAAACTGAGGTTCAGAGAAGTGAAGTAACCTTCCCCAGGTCACACAACCAATTGGTGGCAGAATGAAGATCCAGTCGTGTAAATTGACCTTCCAACTCCATGCCTCATGATCCACAGTGAGGAGGGAGCCCCCCATTCACCGTCCTCCCCAAACAGCAGTGCTCCTTGTCTTTTAGACAGGACAAAAAGGCACCTGGCGGAGAGGATTAAAAAGATGAAGAGAAGGGAGAGTCATGCTTGTTGACATTCTGCCATGTGGCAGGCCATTCAGATCAAGGCTCGGCAGACTTTTCTCTGTAAAGGGCCAGATAGTAAATATTTCAGTCTTCATGGGCCATCTGGTCTCTGTTGCAACCATTCCACTCTGGTGCTTAGCACAAAGGCAGCCATCGGGAATATGCAAATAAAAGACATAGCTGCTTCATAAAACTTTTTATTTATGGACACTGACATTTGCATTTCGTATAATTTTTATGTGTTGTGAAATATACTTTTTTTTTTGGTCAGCCATTTAAAAATGTAAAAATCTTCCTTGGCTTGAGGGCCATACAAAACCAAGCTGCATGCCAGGGACCCCAGGGTGGTAATTTGCAGAGCTCAGATGTAGAGGTTTTGAGTTATTTAATCCTGCCAGCACCGCTGACACTCCCCAAGAAACTGAAGCTAGCAGGGGTTCCATAACTCCCTCTGGAGACAGGGTAGTAGAGAGCCGAGCTGGGATTCAGTTCCTCTTTCTGCCCATCTGCTTCATGGTGCCCTCGGACCTGGCTGCTTGGTTCCCTCTGCATTTGTCACCACTGTGTGAAGACATTGTAAGCCCCACCCTTTTGGGTCAGGAGAAGCTGTCCTCATGGAGGTGTCCCTTCAGTGTGTGAATGGTATTTCTTCTCCTTCCCCTTTGGGGAATCAGTGTCAATCACCCGATGTTTAGACAGGTTGCTCCAAGAAGCAGCAGGTCTCAGGCAGGACACTGGGCAGGTACCATCGTCCTGACTTGGTATGTGGCATAGGACAATGATTCCATCTAAACAAACCCTCTCTGAGCCCCATGGCACGGGTTATGAAACCCACCATTCCCAAGCTGTGCTCAGCAAGAAGGTTAGGAGGTCCACATGGCAGACAGCCCTCAGGGGATAACTCAGAAAGGTGATGACGTCTCAGGGACGTTGGCATCAAAGTGGGCAAGTGGCAACAAAATGTGAGTGAGATGTGCGTGTCTGAAATAAAACTGAGCCATGAGGTTTCCTGGAAGGTGTGGCCTGGGGTTGGGAGGGTTCCCAGTAGCACCATCTGGCCATGATCTTGGTCTTCCCCGCTCTCCACACGCCAGATCTCAGGCTGGCCTCTGCCTGAGGCCCCAGGCACAAGCTCAGCTGAGCCAGCTATGAGGCTGGGGTCTGGCGTGGGGCCTTTTGTCCCGGTGTGTATTGGAGACCCAGGAGGGCCTGAGCGTGGGCAGCTGCTCCCAGATGGCAGAAAAAGCACAGTTGTGGCTGCCTGCCCTCAGGTCTGAGCTTGTTTCAGCTTCACCGGAAAGGAAAACGCCCCTGCCTTGTGCTCTGGGTGCAGTCTATCCTGGGAGCTTGGGCAGGCCAAACCTGACCGAGGGAGGGGAACTAGGGACCCTGACGTTTGTCTATTTATTTTATATCCTTTTAACATAGCTGCTACAGAAATAAACACTCTCAAAGTAGAAAATTTAGAAAGTATGGATAACACAAAGGAAGAGAAAAACCACCCCAAATCCTGTCTCCCCAAAGTAAGTTTGTTTTACTTTTCCTTCCAGTCTTTTTTCTGTGTGTGCATGTATGAGCGCTCCTTATTCAAATGGGACCACAGGATCATTCAAACAAACTGTTTCTTCATTCCACCTGAAGGTTGAGCACATTCCCGTGTCAAAATACATTTTTTTTGGACAGTTTTGCCCATCATCTTTCCTTGGCAAGTCCTCTTTCTAACATGTGCGCCCTTGGATTGGGATTGCAGGTCCCACCAGGATCACAGGACCCAGGTCTTTGTAGATAAGTGTGCTGGGGCAGGCACTGCGGTTCTGCCTAGTGGAAAAGCCCCAGGCTCGCTGTTTGCAGCAAGAGTTCTTGCCCCAGCCCCACTCTGACTCATGGCGCCATCTTAGTCACTTCACCCCCTCTGGGTCTCAGTTTCTTCACCTATAAAATGGGATGATTGGATTAAGGGCTTTGTCAACTCTAATGTTCCATGACTAAGCACTTGTAACTCATGGGTTTCCGGAAGCATCTGGGAAACGTTTGCTGCTGATGGGAAGTTACTTCTCCCCTTGCTCTAAGCTAGCCAAGCCAGGGGTGTGGGGATGTATGAAAGATCAGAAATCCCCCTCTGGAGTAGCCAGTGCCCTGTGCTATGGTCTCAGGGTTCCCCCGGCCTCTGGGTTCTCTCTGCCTTCCTATTCCCCACCCATGTGGAGAGGGAAGCAGCTGTTCCAATGCCAAGCTGACCTCACAGCTCCTCCGCTTCTCAGTCATGGTATTAATAGCCGGAACCAGCTGCCAACAGCTGCTGGTTACAGTCTGAGTTGCAAACCACGTGAATGGGCAGAAAGCACGGCCTGGGCCAGGGCTGGGGCCACACTGCAGAACTCGTGGGATCTGGGAAGGGCCAAGGAGAAGCCTCCTTGGGTGAGCAGACTTTCTCCACCTCACTCCTCCTGTCACCGCCCTGCCCCACCCCTTCTCCTCTTCCTCCTTTGCTTCTGGAGCAGCTGCTGGCCCCCGACTATCTGGTTTGAAGAGATCCTGCCTGGAAACTTGGAAGCCAAGGCAGCTGCCGTTCAGAGGCTTCACAGGGGCAGAAACATTATAAAATACAACCAGCAGAATCCCTCTCCTAGAGGCTTGGGCTGTTTGCCTTCCACATTCTCTTGTAGAAATAATAATAACAACAACCACGATAGCAATATCACTACCATGTGAGACGTATTTGCTATATGCTAGGCAATGAGCCAAGTGTTTCACTTGTTCCGTCGTATTCAGTCCTAGTTAGACAGCTCCCTGGAGTGAGGTCCACCTATTACTATCCCCATTTTACAGGTGAGGACATTGAAACTCAGAGGTTAAGCAATTGAACAAGGTCCCCAGCTGAGGAACTGCAGAACTGCCACTGGACTCAGGACTGCCTGACCCCCCAGCTTGTTCTCGCACTCCTATCCTCTCGGTTTTCATGCCTCAGTTGGTCAGGGTCCCCCCCACCGTAGTTTCCGTGTTTTCCTCCATGCAGAGATTCCCAGAGAATTCACAACTCTGTTGGTTCTAGGCGTCTCCAAGCAAGGTCTTGTCCCCACCAAGCGCGTGCCCCAAATGTGTAAGAGTTGATCCTCACGCTAGAAGTTTCAAATTCCATTGATGAGACACGGGAGCTAGGTCCTGTGTTCCTAGGATGCATTTATCTTTCTCACAGCGTCATGGAAACAGTGAATGTTATAGAGCTGTGCCTACTGCAAGGTAAATCGCACCTCTCCCACTTAAAAGCCGCGTGGCTCTGGGCAAGTCTCATACGCTTCCTGGCCTCAGGGTTCTTACCTATAAAACAGGGGTAATACTATCCATTGTATAGGTTGACTCTTAAGCATTAAAGAGAATGGATATAAAGTACTGTCACATGGTAGGTACTTAATAAATATTAGCTATTGTTATAATGACTGAAAGAATAGGGTCCTGAGTCAGACAGCCTCGGTTTGATTCTACCTTATCTACGTGCCAGTTACATGACCTTGGATTGTTTACTTTTACCATTTTGTGCCTCAGTTTCCTCATTTGCAAAATAGGGATAATAATAGAATTGCTGTAAGGAGTAACTGAATGCATACATATGTGTCAGAATAACAATAAGTATCTTGGTAAAGACACATTAACTGCTCAATATACACTAATTTTTATTATTCATTATTATTACTGTGTTATTAGCATCATTTTATTATTATTGTCATTACTATTAGTCATTACTAGGGATTCAACGTCACCTCACTGATTCTCCTAGATGACCATATCCCTATTCATGGCACTATTCGTGTAAGTCATCCACAACGTCGGAATCATTTTTAATTTTCTTTCCCCTTCTACAATCATCCTGTAAGTCCTGTCTGGAATGTGTCTTCCATCAAAACTCTCCTGTCCATTCCCCCTGGTATCATATGAGGACTGACAATTAAGTTCGCGAACTTGATGCAACAATGTTGCTAACCTTTTTTGATATCAGAAGGATTATTCATTATGAATTTGTACCAACTGGACAAACAGCTAACCAAGTTTACTATTTGGAAGTGCTGAAAAGTCTGCATGAAAAAGTTAGATGACCTGAGCTTTTTCCCAGCAATTCAAGGCTCTTGCATCACGACAGAGCACCAGCTCACACGGCATTGTCTGTGAGGGAGTTTTTAGCCAGTAAACAAATAACTGTATTGGAACACCCTCCCTACTCACCCGATCTGGCCCCCAGTGACTTCTTTCTTTACCCAAAGATAAAGGAAACATTGAAAGGAAGACATTTTGATGACATTCAGGTCATCAAGGGTAGTATGATGACAGCTCTGATGGCCATTCCAGAAAAAGAGTTCCCAAATTGCTTTGAAGGGTGAACTAGGCACAGGCGTCGAAGCATAACTTCCCAAGGGGAGTACATCGAAGGTGACCATAGTGATATTCAGCAATGAGGTATGTAGCACTTTTTCTAGGATGAGTTCACAATCTTAATTGTCAGTCTTGTATGTATAGACCACATTTTGCTTAGCCATTCATCCACCAATGGACACCGGGTTGCTCCCTTTTAGCTATTGTGAACAATCCTGCTATGAACATGGCTGTGCAAATATCTCTTCAAGATCCTGCTTTCAATTCTTTTGTCTATACACCCAGAAGTGGAATTGATAGATCCTATAGTGATTCTATTTAGAATTTTTTAGGAACCACCATACTACTTTCCATAATGGCTGCACCATGTTACCTTCCTACCAACAGTGCACAAAGCTTGCAATGTCTCCACATTCTTGCCAAGATATGTTACAGAAACCATCCTCATGGGTGTGAAGTGATAGCTCACTATGGTTTTGATTTGCATTTCCCTAACGATTAGTGACATTGGGCATCTTTTCATGTCTGTTGGTTTAATCCGCTTTAATTTTTTTATTTACATTTTTCATTATATTTAGAGATGAAAGAGGAACGCTATCCCAATGATGAGATGCTTCCACTTTCCAGTCTCACAAGGACTGCAAACAACTGCTCAAGTCAGGAATGCGTTTCACTGCGGCGTTGGTAGGAAAAGCTCCTGTTCCGATCCTCATGCTCCTCAGATGCAATGTTTAAACAGGACTTCGCAGTTTACATATTATCTCACTTGATCACCATAACAACTTTGCAAGGTGCAGAAGGAGGATGAGGAAATTGAGGTTCAGAGATGAGAACACAGAAATTGAAGGGAATTGGTTCTTTAAAATCAGAACCACTGAAAAAATGCCTAATAGATGTGGCTGGCTGCCAACATCCATTCTCCCCTTTTCTTTCTGTCAGAGCCCTGGTTTTGTGAGGGTTTTCACCTTATCTAGTCATAACTCCATGAATAGTTCTAAGACAATAGCAGTCCATCCTCTTGCTTACAGAGAGTGATTGAGTAGGGGCCAATACAGTATCAGGGGAGTTTTAGTGAAGATTTCTTCTTTTTTAAAAAATAGAACAAAAACATCATCACCCCTTTTCTTTTTCTGCAGGAGATGGTTCCTGGATGGGATGCCTGGAACTGTGACATCTATTTTAAGACCACAAGTGGGAGCAGTCTTAGGAGAAAGCCAAGGGGCAGTTGACAGAGCAGAAAGATAGAAAGAACCTGGATTCAATATCACTGACTCTGATAATACCACGCTAGGATCTTCCCTTCTTGAGATGTGAAATAATACATTTCCTTATTGCTTGGGACCATTTGAATTTGGATTTTTGTTTGGTGGTTTTTTTGTTTGTTTGTTTTTGTTTTCTACCATCATAATGCTTTTGTATGATGGGTAGAATTATAAATTGACAGGAAAGCAGTGTGAAAACATGATTCAAGAGCCCTGCATCCCTGTCTTGGGAGTGACAGCTGTAGGCCAACACAGTCCCAGGGACAGGAACTGACTGAGGGTTATAGGGAAGGAGAGAGTGGGTATAGCCGTGGCTGTGAGATAACAAGGTCCTAATGGTGAGACTCAATCTGCTGTTGTCATGTCCAGCAGGTCAGCACGAGAACAGACTGGGTCCAGAAAGAAACCTCTCATTCCCTGGCCTGATATTTTCTTGTGGAGAAATTGCATCTAAAAAAACATTCCTGGCCTATCTGATCATCTGTGGGGACAGAGCCAGGAAAGTAGTTTCCAGGCTCTCAACTTCATGTGGAAAGGTGCTGGCTCGGGTAGTAGATGGCCATCAGCTGTGACTAATTGGCCATCAGCTGTAATCAGCTAGTCATTAGCCACTAATATAACTGCCATGGCTGGACTAGCAGGGTAGATTGCAGCTAGGAAGTGGGGTTGGTTGGCAGGGAAGCAGACGGCAGATTGTGGATCCTGTGGGTCCTGCTTCCTGTGTCTCCAACCCAGCAGCCAGCAAGACTATCGTGGCATGAACCCCCCATTCATGGCCCCGTTGTTGTTCCTTTTTGGCCTCGCCATATCCTGCGTTCTTGCACGGGGAAGGGAGCTGAGACGCTGCATTACATCACCCTTGACCCTCTCTTTTCTGACAGTAAGTTTGGAGAAAAACTGAACATCCTCCCCATGGCAATTCCCACTCCCTCTGTTTCAGATATGCCGGCCTGCAGCGAGGGTCCATTCTGGGCTGCCATCTACTCTGTGGCAAGTGGGGGAAGCCTGAAGGGTTTTATGGGGGGATGTGCTTCAGGTTCATTTCAGGGGGGCAGTGTTAGAAAGTTCCCTGTGGCTGCATAATTGGGCCATGTTCTTTTCTTCAGCTTTTCCTAGTAATTAGGCTGATGTCTTAATCTACATCTATCTGACTTCTGATTATATTTCTTATTTGGTTTTGAACTCAGAAAGGAAGGTGAAAGGCATTATTCATTGAACCCCTAAACCTTAACCCAAACAACAAAATCAAAACTAGTAAGTATTTTCTTTAACACAAAACATCACATTACATCTACTCTTCCACTGCTCCCACTTATATAATTATATCTCCTGCAGGTGGGGGTGGGGGTGGTTTCATATGTCCAATGTGATCTGAAGTATGGTTTCCAAAATTAAGAGGGCCAGGGTCCCACCAAGGCCTTTAAAGAACCTTTGAAGAGCTCAGGTAAGGACTGAGATTTGGCTAAACTCATATTCAGGATGGACAGTAGATTTGCAAAAGGAGCAGGTGACACAGTTGAGAGTTATGAGTGGAGTGAGAGGTTCTAAAAAAAATTGAACCTGTTGGGTGATTGCACACCAGCCTGTGTTTGCATCTAGAAAACATTTTGAGTTTCAACCACATGGTGTTGAGTCAGCTTAGTCTAAAGGAACAGAAAAATCTTGGTAGTGTTAACAGTAGTCATAGCAGTACTAGTAATAGCTAAGATATACGGAATATAAATCATTTCATTTAATTCAATTATTTTATTCATTCCTCACTACAACCTTATGGATTACGTATTATACATGAGCTTTGTTTTCCATTTGAGAAAATTGAGACTTAGAGAGATTCAGTAGTTTGTCCCCGGTCCCACAGCTAGCAAGTGCCAAAGCCGGGTTTTTAACCAGGTCATTGGGACTCCACTCTTAATACTAACTCCATATTGTACTCACTCTGTTCTCCCATTCCTGATAAGTTTTCTGAGGAAATAATTCAATAGAAGTAAAAACTCACATGTATTAAAAATTTCCATGAGAATGTCTTCTAGAATTGTGACCAGAGGAAGCAACGTAAAGGTATATCAGCAGGGAAATATTTTAACACATTCTGCTACATCTAATCAATGGAATACTAGACATAATTTTAAAAATAGTAACTCTGGAACTTGCATTGAAAATGAACACTCTAGACTACAATGCTAAGGGAACAAAGCAGAAAAGAAAATGGTGTGTACTCTGTGATGGCAAATGTGTAAAAAGGAAGAATCTGCCCAATGTGATAAAAAACTGAAAGCACATACGCAAAAGCAAAAATAACTTTTACTAACAAGTAGGATTTAAGTGATTTTTTTTTCCAAATTGTTTTCAACATTACAGTGACACTACCTTGTCAACAAAAGCAGAAGAGATCTGTGTGGGGCGTTACTGGGCTGTAGGCAGGATCCCGTTTGTGCACCAGCTAGCTCCTTGGTGGGGAGAGGTGCCTCTGGGCATAATAGGGGGAAGCTTCTGCAGCTCATCCTCCACCCGGCCAGCAGCCTTTAGCCGGACCTCGAGAAGATGACAATCAGGTCACATTCTCCTCCTTTCCTGATCCCAGGTCTCCTGTAACTTGAGGCAGACAATGAAGTCCTGAGGGCAGGCTCCTATAAGCATCCTTGAGGAGGGAGACTTGGGCCCTGACTCCAGACAGCTGGGAGGTTTTCCAGGACTTGCCCCAGGGGCTGGTGACATCACTGAGACGGAGGAGGAGAAGCACATGGGGCAGGACTTGGAGGAGGTGAAGACCTACACACCATCAATTCTTCTAGAGGAAACAACATGCAAATGAGTAAAGGGCAGAAAAGAAACAAAGGCTGAGGTGTTGGTGGTAAGAGACTTTCTTGGATGGTTAAGACAGAAAAAGGCAGTCCATGTAGCCCGTTTTCTCAGTCTTGGCTACTCTCAGTGCAGTGGAATGAATCAGAGCTTTGGCGTGAGACCAGGTTCCATCCCTGGCTCCACTGCTTCCTGGCTGTGTGACTGTGGGTAAGCCTCTCTGATCCTCAGATGCTTTATCTGTAGAAGTGGCAATAATGAGACGACATGCAATTCAATGGCTGTCCTGATCCTGAGAAAGCCTTTCTACCAGCGCCGTCCAATAACATAAATGGTGCTTTTGTTGTCCTTTTCGTTCTCCACGTGGATGGGAATCTCTGTAACCACCAAGACAGCAAAGCGTTTCTTGTGCCCTCCATACCCACCCCACGGGATAACTCCCTGTCAGTCTATCCTTCCAGCAAGACATCAGAGAAGCCTGTCACTGCTTCCTGAGGGAAGGGAAAGGTGTGACTCAGACTGCGCCCCAGAGCCATCCTACTGCTCAGAGGATGAGTTTCCAGATGTCGTGTGATAAGAATGGAAACATAGAGAGGCCTGAATCAGGCCGCCAGGGGCTAACGCTCTGTGGGTGGGGAAAGACAAAGGGACAAACCCAGGCTGAGGAGGTGGCAGAAAGGCAGACCAAGGTGGGGGAAAAGAGTGTGAGGTTTTAAAGGGCATGTATGTGGCTGGCGGGAGGGGAAGCCAGTCAAGAGATAGGAATGAAGGGAACTGGGTAGAGGGTGAGCAATGAGGATGTGAGGAAGGCAGGGGAAAGAGAAAAGGGAAACAAGTCAGGAGGAAAAGAGAAGTTAAAAGAAGATAGAAAGAATGGGGAGTGAGAAAGACGAAAAGTATCTGAGAAGCTGATAGAACCCCCATCATCCCTCTCGTCCACTCATGCCCAGCATAGGTGCATGATGAACACAAGGGTGAGGGCGGCTGGCACCGGTCACTGGACATGGGGCTGTTTCTCCACAAAATGAAGCGATGGAGATGCCATTATTGGTTGATTTGTCTGTGGAGATCTGTCCAGGGGGTCCTCCTGCCCCACAAGGCTGGGCCAGAATAAAGAAGGCTTCCCATCCTTGAGCAAGGGCGAGCTGTGTGACTTCAACAGTGCCAATCATTATTGTCATAGCCCCATCTGGACTGGGAAGGGGGACAGTACTTCCTTCTGAGAAGGCCAGATTAGGTACCACTGGAACAAAAGCCAAATATGTCTTAGGTAACCCCTCTCTCTCTGGGTTTCCCCTCTGGTTTTTCCTGAGTATTCAAAGTTTTCACGCCCTTGCCAATCTTGCTGGTGAGAAATACTCTTCTAAACTCATTGACCCAGAGGCTAAAGTGACCAATGAGGCTTTAAAAGTTCAGATGGTAGACATTGGGGCATCAGCTGGCTGGCAGAAGAGGGGCTAATAGAACCTCCTCTGAAGGACATCACATGGTGGCCCTGCGTCCTGCTTCCTAGGTTTGTCATCCTACCCTGCATCACTTTTCAGAGGCCACCTGACAGGGCCACTTCACAGCACCTGTAAGACTCAGCCAGATCCCCCTCCCCATTTCTCACAGAACTGTGATGAGGATGGGTGGGACTTCCTTCACATTTCTGCTGTAGGCAGAATAGGTCATCCACCTGTGGGGAAGACTGCCCTCAGGACCAGGGCCTTTCCCTGAGATGACGTCAGAGCCACTTAACAAGAGTGTGTGCGAGCACATGCATACCTGAACACACCAGCTGTATTCACTGCGTCTTAATATGTTTTTAAAACTAAGACTGTGGTTTGATTCAAAAGTTTATATGTGTGTGTGTGTGTATATATATATATATATATATATATATATATATATATATATATATTATAATACATGTGCAAACCTCTAGTGGAAAAAGCTTAAAATCACCAATAATGTAATCATAGTATTGTGGTTATATGAAAGAGCCCTTTCAGAGATAACATTTAAAAATATTTACAGATAAAAAGATGGGACATCTGGGATTTGTTTCAAAATAATCCAGTGGTGAGGAAGGAAGTAGGAAGTGCAGATAGATACAATGAGCCATGAGTTGCTAATTGTTGAAGCTGGGTGATGAATACATGGGAAGTTCTTATACTTTTCTCACTACCTGTATGTCTATATTTATGATTAAAAATTTCCATAATTGAAAAGAAATTTAAAGATTTTCATCTTCCTTTTGTACCATATGTATCCTCCCATTAAACCTTCATTCACTTCTTTGGAAAAAAAATCACCGATAATCCCCCCCTATATTCTTCCAGTTCTTTTTCTATACATAGATATACATAGAGAAAAATTGTACTCTATTGGGATTTATAACGATGAGTTGAAAATAAGACCTTATTTATTTGATCAACATTAACATTTTGCACACTCGGAGGGATTTCAAAATTATGCTTTGCACTATTTTTTTTGAGAAATTTCTAAAAAGAAAAGAAAAAAAGAAGGGGGTGTTTGTAGTTAAACAATTCAGGAAAAAACTGCATACCATGGCACCCTCTTGGAAATTTACCATCTGTGTTAGCAGTGGATTAGACACTACTGAAGACTAGGGAATACAGGACGCGTTCACCGCTGATCGGCAGTGCCTAGTACAGGGCCTGCCACTAGCAGACACTCAATAAGTGGTTGATGGCTAAAAAAACAAAGGATGGATCTTCAGCCAGGAAACCTGTTAACTTATATTTAATCCAATATTTCCCACTTATATTTCCCAAATATGTTTGTCTGTGTAAGCCTTTTATTGAGGAGCACCCTATAGTAACATCCCTTAAAATTAATATTTTTCGGAAATGGTCTCAAAGCGTTTAATAAATGGTATTAAAACTGGGCTCACAAGGTCACAGTAAGTTGGCAGAGAAAGATGCAGGTTTATAGACTAGGACTACATGGACCATTTCCTTACCTGTAAACTGGGTAGAAGGTCCTAGATGGCTGATCTTAGAATCAAACCCATGCTGACACCCCATTCTCTTTCTTTTTGCCCCAACCCTTCTCTCAGTGTCTGCAGTTGGACTTACCCAGAGTTAAGGTGGAGGATGGAGAAGGGAAGTAATAGGAACTCTTAGAAGATGTAGGCATGCTCAGTGAGTGAACATTAGCTTCGTGTCTCCTTTTTTATCGTTGTAGGTAGAGTAAGCCTAGGGGGAAAGTAAAGAAACAAATACAGAAGAGACCATCTACTTGAAGAACTCTACATCAGGGGAAGAAATTGTGGAAAGGACTCAGAGGAGGAGCCAGGAATGGAGAGAGAATTGTGGCAAAGACCACAGCTGATTAAACTTCATGTTTTCCTTTTGTCCCTGGACTCCCAGCTGGACTCCATTTCCCAGCTTCCTTGTAGTCAGGTGTGGCTGGTAGAAGCCAATGGAATGTGAGTGGGAGTGGGGGTCCCGTAGCAGGCTTGACTCATACAAAACCTCACCAACAGTGCTCCTCCATGTTCTTTTTCCTTCCAACTGAATGGAAATGACGCCAGCGAATCTGGAAGTTATGTGTTGAGAATTTCAGAGCCTCCATCAGCCTGAGCCTCCATTCCTCCTCACCCTCCTATTTACCCAGAAACCCTTATGAGTGTTAGATGACCTAAAAGTAAATTTCTATGTGCTTGAGCCATTGTATATTGTTGAGTTAATGTATTAATAGCTCAAATTAGAGCACAAAATACACTAAGGTAGGATAAAAGATGGGCTAGTGCAGTGTCCATAAAGCCAAGCGAATATAGAATTTAGAGGAAGAATGGATCAACAATAAGAGGAACTACATCTGGATATGAACAACTAGAACTTGAGATGTGAACATGTCGGCTGGGGGATGGTAAGCTTCTGAGAATAATTTTTCTCTTTTGATTAAAGGAGAGAACCATATGATGAAAGACCCTTTTCTTCCTGCCTACCTCCTTTCTTCAGCTTTGGATATTGCTGTGTAAGGATTTTATGCCTGGATCTGTGGCAACTATTTTGTGACATGAGGCAAACAGCACGAGAGTGAAAACTGACAAGCTAAGAGTGATGCAGAAGAATGAACAGATTTTGTGCCTGACACTCTGATTGAGCTACGTAACCAACCGTGGAATGACCTTTCTCTATATATTTCATTGATAAAACAATGAAGTCTTTCTTTAAAAAAATAATAATTGTAATTTTTTGGACCCCACTATATTCCAAATTCTGTTAAGCTAAATAGATATACGGTTAGATTATATACTTTAATTTTCAAAACTAATTATGTAAAGCATTAAATGAGGAACTTAAGCTTAAGCTCTAAGGAGTTGAATAAATTGCCCAAGGTTACACAGAAAATAAATAATGCTCTTCAGCATCATATGACATTGCATTCAAAATGATAAGTCTCAAGAACCAGATAAGTGCAGAGAGCCATTTTAGGATGATGGATGGTGGTGGATCATGGAATGAGAAGAGTTTCAGGGGCTTGAGGTGACCATCTAACAAAACGATCCATCAAGATCTCTCTGAGGTACTCCTTCCTAGAGCCTTTCTGAACTACACCAGTCTCCCTCACTACTCTTTAAACTCCATTACTTACTTCTCCTCATCCAGCTCATTACAAACTGCCTTGGTGGGTCACTGGACTTTCTTCAAAGTTGACTTACATGCTAGATTTTTATTACTTGATTGCATTAAGCTCTTCTCTATCTTTAGGCACATGTAGGTAATGGAGAATTACCCTTCCCCAGCCTCCTTGCAATTAGATGGGGTCATATGACTAGGTCTAGCCAATGGGTTGTGAGCTGTAACAGTATATATTATTTCTGAGCCAAAGCGTTTAATCACTGGTATGAGGTCTTCTACTGTTCTCTTTCCCTGATTTCAACAAGTGTGTTAAAACGGAAGTGCCATAAAATCAAAATACCCGGAATCACTGAGTTACTGCATGGAAGACAGCTGCCTTAAAGAATTGCCTGCACTCACAGCAGACTTAGCATAGCAAGAAGTCACTTGAGTGATTGTGTTAGGCCTCTGAGATTTTAGTGATGTTGTTGCTGGACTGTCCTGACTAATACAACTTAATATTTCATCCTGATCAGAGATGGCAAGTCTCGATTATTCATGTTATCATTGCACCATCCTGAAGATGTGATATATACTGTTAATCCATCACTGAATTCTTACCAATTGAGCTGTAAGGCCTCAGAATCTTTCTCATCACAATGACCTAAGCAACCATGACTAATAACTGGAGCTGGAAAATAAAGAGAAACCCACCAAAATCACCTCACTGCCAACAGCATAAAATGCAACCTTCTTACCATGGCCTGAAAGGCCACACAAGAGCTGGACCTTATCATCCTCCATCATTTTATTTCCTACCATTCACTTTCTCTTTCACTCTGCTCCAGCCACGCTGGCCTTTTCTTTCCCCCCAACCAACAATATTCCCATCTCAAGCCATTACATTTGCTGTGCTTTCTTTTTTGAAAGCTTTTCTCATATTTTTGCAAGTTTGGCTCAAATGTCACCCCTTCAGACAGACTTTTCTATCCATCCCATTACCTCCACTCATCTCCTCATTGATAATAAAATATGGTTCTGTCTTTTCTTTTGCTGTTGTATTCCTGGTACTTAGATGAGTGCCTGGTGCAGAGAGGTGCTTACTAAATATTTCTGGAAATAATGAAGGCCACTGAGCTGCCAACCCTGATCTAGACCATAATATTTTGAAGAGAGAGGGCAGGTCCAGTTCATCTTTGTTTTTTCCTGAGTGCTTAGTCCATGTTGTGTATACAATAGATGTTCATTAAATTCCTGATTGATGGTTAGAAGACTTTTATTTTCCTTCATGTCATAATGGTTTCGTGTCTGTTCCTTTTGTCTTTCTTCCACCTTTCATATGCTCTCTCAAGATGTGTCTTCTTTTCTCTCTCCTTCCCCCTCCCTTGGCACATCCTCTCCTAATTAAGTTCAGTTCATGTCTCTTTCTCACCCACACAATGCCTTCTAAAGCAGCAGTCTACTGTGGCTGAGGAACAGTATCCAGCAATAAAATGGGTTCCGACTTGGCCTCACATCCAAGTTTAGCACCTATTCCCTTTTCTGCAGGAGTTGATGCTAAGCCCCCTCAGGACTTGCTGAGAGCCTCATACCTGTACATTGGAACCCAGAAGTTTTACTCTTTGGATGTTTGGAAGAGAAGCAGCTGTTACCATCCGCCAGCTTAAAAGTTTTGCCTTTGAAATAGACTATAAGGCATGTTCAGACAGAAAGGGGCTTTCTGGAGAAGCCCTGGAAAGACAGAATTCAGAAGACCTGCCACTCATTTGGATTGCCATGCAACTGTGGGCAAACCATCATCAGAGATGTTTAGTTTGTATAACAGTGAAGGAGAAATGATTGCATTCTTTGAGTATAATTGGATGATGCAGGGGAGGGGTTGTAGGAAAGGCCACGTAGTGAAAACAGCAAAGGGACTTAAATTCAAAAGACCTGAGCTTTAGAGTCAGAAGTCTGAATTCAAGACCCAAATGTAGGCACATCCTCCATTCATTTGAGCCTCTCTCTACTTCATTGTAAAACAGAGTGATGCCTTCCTATATTCATCCAATCTTTTTGGCTGCAACAGAAATCAGTTTAAGCTACCACAAGGAAAATACAAAGGGTTTATTGAAGGACAGTGGGGTGCTTCACAGAAGTGAGGGGCACAAAATGAGTCAGGTGTCAAGAATGGACTAGAACAAGGAACCTGAAAAGTATCAGAGCTCAAGTTTTTCTGCTTTTCTCTGAGCTTCTGCCGTATTCTTCTTTTTCCTGTTTCTCCGTTCACAGGGAGGTATATAGGTACTCCATAGGTCCCAAGCGTGTGTCTTACAGGTTCAGCCACAGTCCGGTTCAAAATTTCTAGAGCAAAGACTCTGATTGGCCTGACTTGCATTAGCTGTCCAATCAGTCATAGACATGGGCAGTAGAGGTCGCATATTAAAATTATGGCTGCCAGGAGGCTACATTAAGCATCTGGATGCAATATTCAGAGAAGGATCTACAAGATGTGGGCTGGACCAACAATCCAGAATGTGTCTTGTGAGGAGCATAGTCTCTGAATAAACTCTCAGGTACTATAAACAGAACACAGCATTGAATTCTAGGCAGGACATACAGCTATCTCACAATGATGCCATAAGGTAAAAGGCACAGTCTTTAGCAAATCTCAAATTTCTGAGCAAGTAATGAAGGGCTGAGTCTATGCATTTAAAGTCACCTTATTGTAGGAGTCTGATTTTTCAATGAGAATAAGCTTTCTCTACCCTTGACCTTAGCAACTTCCTCTTCACCTCCTCAACTTGAACAAGAGCTTCCGAGAGAGATCTTTATTCTTAAAAGAAACTGACTGGAATAAAATTCAGTGAAAACTAATTAATTAAGACTCCATTGACTTGGCATTTGTACTAGATCAATAATCAGGAAGGGGTCAAAATTTTCTATTTCTACATCTCTCAATAGCAAAAAGATTACCTTTAAGTAAAATAAAGATGTGACTTTGGATAAGTCACCTAACCTCTCTAAGCCTTGATTTCCTTATCTGTAAAATAGGAATGAGCTTTTCATAGAATTGTTGTGACAATGAAATGTCCTTAGATTTGACATGTACTGAGTACTGGTAATTAGCTGCAATATTGATGACAATAATGGTGATGGTGGTGGTGTTGGTGATAGCAGCAGTCGTGGAAGATCATGATGATTAATTACGACAGAATCAAGAATGTTTAAAATTTTCTCAGCACATAGTAATCACATAGTGAATAGAAAAAACAATTTTCAGACAACCCCAAGGATGTTAGTCACCATTTACGTGTTAGCCACAGATGTGACCAAAACAAATTATGCTTACAAGTTCATTAATGCAGATCTCTTAAAGCCTTTGAAAAGATGTTTAACTAACAAATCAGTTGGAGTGGGGAGAAGATGACTAAATAAGAATTTTAGTTATTACATGTGCTTCAAAGGGCATACGATATACTCTTTCATTTGTCTTCCTCCCAATTAGCTCGCTACATAAAGTCACACATCATTCATTCAAATTTTGTCTTCAAAAATTCACATTTATGTGGCAACATGAAAAATTGGTTACCATCTAATTATGGGATTTGGTCCTATTGGCATACTATTTTAACATCCACAGATCTGTGTAAAACCCATTTTGCAACTGACATGGACATATTTAGACCCTAGAGGCACTTGTCCCCTTTGAATGTCCAGGGTGCAGCACCCATGCCGACTACTTTATTTGCTGTATTTTGAAAGACCTACTAGTAATCCTAAAGTTTCAGCTCCATAGTCGCCCTCGGTTAGCTCGAGACTAATTAGTCACTCAACATCATTTATTTATCATGAAAATTGCTTCCCAAATTACCAGTTTATTTAGACTTCACTAATAAGTATTTCACAAGAGCTTTTTAACCACTACTCATTTGCATGTGTAGAATTCACACTGAGAGGGTGAATTAAGAATGGAGTTTTTGGTTTTTTTTACTCTTGCTAGATTGCTCCTTCCCTGGGATGCAGAATTGAATGTTGTCCCTTTAAAAGAGTCTGGTGGTATGCTGTGTTTATAAACCTCAAATCCATGATTCAGCCTCACATTTCCCATCCTTGCTCCACACGGTCTTGCTCACATTTGGTTTATATTTGACTTTTATTTGCTTAAAAAAGACAAGATTTATTACTAGTCAGAAGCCGGCAGGCCCCGATATTTTAGAAAAAAATAAATACACAAACCCTAGTCTGCCAGAGTGAACCATGCTCTGGCTTTACTGGGTCTTCTGAAAGAGGTCACCCAGATAGGACACTGCTGCTTGCATTTGTCTAGAAAATGTCAAGTAGTCTAAATGCTTCTACCTATTGGCTCATGTGGTTTCTGAAGCCACCCTGTGAAGTGCTGGGAAGAAAAAGCACAAGAATCACTCATGCATTTAAGTAATATGTATTTACTGAGCACAGTACATATGCCAGAGATGCAGGATTGTCTGGCACTGAGAGCTGAGTGTCTCCTGGTGACTAAGACAGACATGTCCTGTCCTTAGGTAGGTGGGCGGGTCACTGAGTCCCACCATGAGGCAGGCACTCCAGGAAAGGGTCTTGATGCCTTCTTTTACTCACTACTCATAACAAACTGTGAGAAAGGTCTTATTAACTTCATTTTGTAGATGGGATAAGCGAAACTCCCAGAGGTGAAGTGACCTGAGTAAAGTCACCAGCTGATAAGAGGGAGAGCCGGTGCTCAGATGTGGGCGTTCTTAATCCGAGGCTGCTGATGACATCCTGGATTCTTTCCAAATATGTGATCTCATGTCAACCCAGATCAATTCAAGCTCTCTTTTTTCAGTTTCCCACATCCCATGCTTTGGCTTAGAAAGGTGTCTGGTGCAACATACAACAGATATTGAGCATCTGAAATTAGTGCTTTAAGGATTTAATCTTTATGGAAGCTCAGAGAATAGCCTGGGAAAGTCTTTGTGAGACCAACGGTGTGGGTGGAACAAGGGTGAGAGAGGAGCTTGGAGAGGTGATCCAGGAATTCCCAAAGGTTTCCCCTGACTCAGGAAGTCATAAGGTCAGTTGGAAATGAGTCAGTGGTGGCATGGGGCAAACAACCTCAGGCCCTCCCTAAACCTTGGGGAAGCAGGCAGGCCAAATACTCTCCCCTGAGAGAAGAATCCTAATTACAATCCCTAGCATTTGCATGCCCCTCTACAGTTTGCAAAGTACTTTCATGTCCATTTCTTCATTTGCTGACTGTTCACTGTACAAATGCAGAAGGGACCAGGGTCCAAGATCACCTTGTCTAGTGATTTTAACATATTTTTTAAAAAGTAAAACCCTTTGTCAAAATGAAATCTCAAATGGTAGTCTAGTGTATAAAATTGACGTGAGTGGAAGTTCTGTGGTTGGGATGGGGAAGGCACAGCCTATGCTGAAGCCTTTGCTTTGACCTCTGTGTCTATTTCTGAGGGGTCTCCAAGCAGCCTCCAAGTGCCATAAAACACAGTAGGACAAACGTGTTTCTAGTAAATACACATCCTGCTTCACTCCCCTCCTCCAAAATAAAAAATGGAAAAAAAAAAGAAAGAAAGAAAGAAAAAAAAGAAGAAGAAGAAGAAAGAAAGAAAAGAAAAGAAAGCTGAATGCCCTGGAAGTAACTTGAGATGTCCAAGGCCGCTCTTTGTCTAGTATACGTTGCATGGAATTCACCAGGGCAGGTTTTTCAGAGGGATAATTTCTGAAGATTTAATTTGGAGCCCGTTTGCCCCCCGGTGTTTCAGGAAAGTGTCCTCTTGGTCGCAGAGAGCAGGAGGGTCAACTCTGCTGCTACTGGCAGCACTTTGCAAAGTGCCTGCTCTTCACGTGGGGCTCAGAGACACTGTCGTCATTTCAGAGAGGCCACCCCTGAGTTATGGGCTGCCAGCCACAGAGTGATTGGAGAGTAGGCCCAGTGATGTTTCAGCCTGATACACTCTCTCTGAAAATGCAAGAGGAGCAGTGTATCAGCATGCAGGCTCTCCCCAACTCAAACTGTACATTAAACTAGATAGTGATTGTTATTGGGTGACTGTGTGTTTCCCTCCAAAATTAATATGTTGAGGGCCGGCCCGGTGGCTCAGGCGGTTAGAGCTCCGTGCTCCTAACTCCGAAGGCTGCCAGTTCTATTCCCACATGAGCCAGTGGGCTCTCAACCACAAGGTTGCCAGTTCAATTCCTCGAGTCCCGCAAGGGATGGTGGGCAGTGCCCCCTGCAACTAAGATTGAATACGGCACCTTGAGCTGAGCTGCCTCCCGGATGGCTCAGTTGGTTGGAGCACGTCCTCTCAACCACAAGGTTGCTGGTTCGACTCCCGCAAGGGATGGTGGGCTGTGCCCCCTGCAACTAGCAATGGTAACTGGACCTGGAGCTGAGCTGCACCCTCCACAACTAAGACTGAAAGGACAACAACTTGACTTGGAAAAAAGTCCTGGAAGTACACACTGTTCCCCAATAAAGTCCCGTTCCCCTTCCCCAATAAAATCTTTAAAAAAAGAAATTAATATGTTGAAATCCTAAACCCCAATGTGATGGTATTAGGAGGTGGGGCCTTTGGGATGTGATTAGGTCATGAGGGTGGGGCCCTCATGTATGGGATTAGTGCCTTTATAAAAAAAGACACACAAAAGACTCTCTCTCTCTTCCTCACTCCCATCCTTATGTGAGGATAGGAGATGACAGCTATCTGCAAACCAGGAACCCTGCTATGTGGGCACCCTAATCTCAAACTTCCCAGTCTCCTGAGTTGTGCGAAATACATTTCTGTTGTTTAAGCCACCCAGTCTATGGCATTCTGTTATAACAGCCTGAACTGATTAAGATAGTGGTGATGGCTGCACAATTTTGTGAATATACTAAATGCTACTGAATGGTTAAAATGGTAAATTTTAGGTTATATGTATTTTAGCACAACAGTAATAATAGCAATAGCACCAATAATAAAACTTGCATTGGCTCCCTATTTCCTAGGGATCAAGTTCAAACTTCCTGGTACAGTTTACGACCTGACCCCTGCTTACCTCTCTAGGCCATGTCTTGCTTTCCCCCTTAAACTCTTCATCGGATCAAATGTTCAGGTCATTCCCAACTGCTCTCCATTGCCTAAACAAGCCACATTCTTTCACTTTTCCATCTTCACTCACAATTTTGTTTTTAGTAATAATAGGAAACATTTATGTATAGTGCTTATTATATGCATATACACACACACATATCTAGTGCTTAATACATGCAGGACTTTTGATTCATTTAATCCTCACAAATTCTGTGAAGTAGATACTGTTAAACTTGAGGAAATTGAGCCTAATTGGCTTATTCAAGTTCACACAACTAGTAAGCAGCCAAGGCAAAGTGTAAAGCCAGGCACTCTGGCTCCTGAATCCCTGCTATTGATCACTACAGAGGACTGCCTGTGGATGCTTTGTCCTCGCAGTTTCTTCTGAAGAATTCCTGGTTCAAATATCACCTCCACTGTGAAGCCCTCGCCACCCCCACCCCCCACTTCTGCGGCATTCCCCAGGAAAGGATGCAGCTCTTTTTTGTAGGATCAACAGCACTCTGCACACACACACACACACACACACACACACACACACACACACACACAGTGCAGTAATAGCCTGCTCCTGAGTCTGATTCCCTACCAAAGTGTGAGGCCCCTGAAGACAGGGCAGGTCTCATTT
Source organism: Rhinolophus sinicus (assembly GCF_057876585.1). Taxonomy (NCBI): domain Eukaryota; kingdom Metazoa; phylum Chordata; class Mammalia; order Chiroptera; family Rhinolophidae; genus Rhinolophus; species Rhinolophus sinicus. The sequence goes on from NC_142514.1 coordinate 166,358,640, forward strand.
CTCCTGAACTTTTGAGCACTCACGACATATTTAATGAATTAAAGATGGCTGAGTGCACTTTCTCTCAATTTCTGTCAATAAATAACAAAATCAAAAGGGAATTACTTTCCCTCAGAAATTTTGGCAAGGCTCCTTCAGGGTTTGGCCACAGTCACTGATAACCACTATCATTTCCTGTGTATCTCACCACACAAGAAAGCCCACTCAGATTTACTTTCAGTAGTTCACATTTACAATAAACACTGCTTTTGATTTCCAAATGTTAAACCACAGGATATTAGAGGTAGATATGTAATTATAATGCAAATAATGATTTTTCAAACTCAAAAGGCCTCCCTGAAAATATGACAATCTCCCCCAACCCTTTTTTTGAGATTTATTGGGTAAGATAGATGGGGAAAAGTGGATCACTATTTGCACAGATCAGAGTATAAATGTGACCAAGAAAGAATGGACGGATGTGTGTGTAGATAAGAATATGGATAAAATGATGGGTGGATATGTAGCTGGATGGATGCAGAGATGAACAAACACATGGGTGGATGGACGGAGAAGATAGTGTATAGATGGGTATGGGTTTGTGAAGAAATGTGAACAAAAATCTATGGAAAAATGGATAAGAAGTTGTACGGAAGGGTGGTTGGATAGATGAATGGACAGGAGGACGGATAGATGTATGAACCCTGAAGGGATGTAAGGAAAGGTGGGTAGATAGATGAATGGGTGGATGGAATATTTGGAGGATGAATGAGAGTGTGGGTGAGTGGATGAATGAATGGTGGATGAATCCAGGTGCCAGCCTGAGACTGGAGGGTGACACATGGGTTAGTGGAGCCAAACGCCAGCCCCATGGCTGCCCATCGTCATCCTGCTGGAGCCCTTCTGATGCGAAGCAAAAATCCACCGAGCCATGTGGCCTCGTTCAGGGAAGAAGAATCACTCTCCATTCCTCCTCGCCACTTTCCCAGCTCCTCTCCGAGAACATCCAGCTGCCTGTGCAACCCAGAGAGAATTATGCCCCGGCCCGGTTCAAAGAGAAACAGCGGAGGGCCTGAGGCGGAACGCAGCGGGGTGAGGTTTCAGGACTCAAGTCATCTTCCTTCCTGAGGCTGCACTCCAAGCTGACGGGCTCGCTGTGGGAGAAGAAAGCCGGTGCGTCCCCGGGCTCACCGGCCCCCCACGGCTCTCCCGGCTCCCGCCCGGGCAGTCCCGAATTACTATTTCCATAGAGAAAGGGTTGGGGGCGCCTGGGCCCACGCAGAGGAGGGCTGGTACGTCTTTAAACCTCTGCCCGCTGCTTAGTCACAGCCCCCCTCGCTTGGGTGTGTCCTTTGCTCGCTCCCTCCCTCCCTCCCTCTTAGGTCATTACTTATAAAAGCCGCAGCCAACTTCCGAGGCGCCCTCATTGCCCATCGGTACCCCAGCCTCTAACAGGTTCGGGCCGCCCTCCACGCCCTGTCCTCCGCCAGTCCCCCGCCCAGTGCGCCGGGACCCTCCAGCTCCACTCGCTTGCTCTCTCTCTGTCCGCTCCGACACCATGGGCAAGTTTTGGTGGCGCGCAGTCTGGGGACTCTGTCTCGTGCAGCTGAACCTGGCGCAGATCGGTGAGTGCCCGCCGGGGCAGCGGGAGGCAGTGACAGGAGTGGCCAGGACAGACCCGACAGCCGCGCAGGCTGAGTTGGCTCTGGGGGCCGGAGTGAAGGGGGCGGCGAGCGACTCGGATTTGGTTAAGGGGGGCTAGGGTTTGCGCTAAGCTGTTGGAGAGTTTGTTGGTGTGAAGTGCCGTTTTGTTAAAAGGAAAAGAGAAAGAGAAGAAAGTTTGCCGGGCAAGCTGCCGGCGCGCAGTTTTGGGCGCAGTTCAGATCCTCAGAAAGTAACTGTACTCCTGGATGCGCACAGCCGGATTCTGGACTAACAGGCTCTTGTGCCCAAGGGTGCCCAAGCCGGACTGGGCTGTGGCTTGGCAGGGCAGGGCTGGGCAGGGCAGGGGCAGGGGCCGTGCACGGGATGGTAGCGACGTGGCCACAGTGGTAGGCACCGTTTCATGTGTGAGAGCTGGTGGCCATGAGCTTTCCAGGAAGGGGTCCTGGCTTCCTACAGCTCTCCACTACGCCTGGGTTCCAAAGCTCTTCCAGTTGGCTCCAGTCACTGACTATCTTACTCAGCGCTAGTGGGAACTTGCACCAGCTCGGTGGTGAGGTTCTGGGTCTCCATGAGTTGCCAGCCTGGGGCAGGGAGTGTGAGTCGAAAAGGCAATGACTGGACAAGGTGCTCATTCCTTGTAAACTTCTGCTTCTGCCAATCAGTTAGGGGAAATCCAGACAGTAATGTGGCTCATATTCCCGCCTGGCAGTCTTGGTTGGCACAGGGACAGAAGGCTGGGCACCAAGGTCGCATCTGGGACCCTGGAGCTGGGGCTGGCCAAAGCTCATCCAGACAGGGTCTGTAACTTTCAGTGGTTGTGGAGGGGGTGGCTGTGTGTGAGGTATTCTGGCGAGGCTGAACTCCAAGCGTTCCTTTTCTTTGTCTATATATGTACAGATAATTACATGGCTGATTTGCTTATCGCTAGCAAAATTAATTTTTCTTTTAAGAAGTGCCAGCTGGGTCATTAAAACCGCTCAGCCTATGGTTAATTCTACCCAGCAAGTATTTATTAAACCTAGCTCTGGGGATACCAAGAACGTAAAAGTCCTACCTGGGTACGTGAAACTGAGAATAAGTGGGGAACCAGGATTTAAATTCCTGAAACACAAATAATAATAATAATAATAATAATAATAATAATAATAATAATTGGAATGACAGCACTAGCCACCATGTATTGCACACGTTTCCTATGCCAGACACTGTAAAATTCTTTACATGTGTTATATCGTTTTACCCTCATGGTGGTCCAGTGAGACGTGTCCTATTATTAGCCCTGTTTTACAGCAGGGAAACAAACTGAAGCTCAGAGACGTTAAGTGACTTGCCAGTGTTCACACAGCCAGAGGATTGGTTCTCATGTGAACCCAGACCCATTCGCCTATGCTTAGTCAGAATATGTTAGACTGGCATGGACAAAATCGAAAAGGATTTCGGGGAAGGAGGGGTTGTAGTGGACCAGAGGCCTTAGAGGAGATGGGGGCTGGAGATCCAATGGCTCTTAAAAGGCAGAAATACTTGGAATGGGAGAGAAGAGGGACAATTAAGTGTAGGGAGAGCCCTGGACCTGGCCTCAGAGAAGAGAGGCCTCTGGGGAAGTTGATCTGTATGTTACCTTCCAGTGACAGCTTCTGCTTTCTGAGGATTCTGACACCCAACTTCTCCCAATTTGTCTGCCTGATTCTTCTGAAGGACCCCGTCTCCTGATATTTGGCACTCGCCTGACCCTTGAGGTTCTCCCGGAGACTGGCAGGCTCACCCCTACCCCACGTCTCCATGGTCACTTTGGGCAGTGTCACTTGGAGGAAGCACAGAAAATGCCAGTAACAATAACTGCCTGGGCCCTGGCTTTCATGTGCTTGTAAAGTTGTTTGGAAGGAACTAAGACTTGGAAAGGAGACATGACTTAACAGTGGTCTCAGAGTGGGCAGACAGAGAGGGGAAGGAGAAAGACGAGGGGGGAAGGAAAGGCACTTGTCCTTGCTCCATTCCAGGGGATGGTGGGAAGACAGTGAGGAAACTTTGGAAAGGGGCAAGGCTTTGAGGAGGAAGAAAGATCCAATGTTCATATTGGAAAGCAAAAAGTAGAGAAATGGCCAAATGTAGTTAAACAACATTGGATCCAGAAACCGTGAGTTGGAGAACAGATATTTTGAACTAGTTATCTTATGTGGGAGGAAGAAAGTGGCCCTGGGTGCAGGATAGGATGAGCTCTCTTGCACACATCTCCTCCTTTCCTCTGTGGGCCAGAGGTCATTGCTAGGGAATCACGCCCCTGGGGTGTGTCTGAGAGCTCTGGGGTTTGGGGGTGGCATGTGTCCTTCTGTTCTCTCTGAGCATTAGAGACCCCTCTTGCTGGGCATTAGAGCTTTGGCCGTGTTTTCCCATGTGAAGGAGCAAGGAAGCAAACGTCCATCACTGCTGAGGTAGCGTCAGTTAATTCGGTTATTCCCCAAATACACATGGGGCATCTACTTCCTGCAAAGGCAGGGTGCCAGGTAGGCATGTTTGAAGCTGGCAGCCAGTAGGAAAAGTTTCCATTTTCTTCCAAATTGCCCCACATGGGAGGGGATATTGGGTAGCCTGAAATTCTTAGTTTATGACAGACCTCCCTTCCATTCATTCAAAAAATATTTCTTGACTCATGGTCATAAACTTAGAGACGGGGATTCCAAGGATCATTCAAAAAAAAACACCAACCCTTTTTTTCCCCTAGAAGGAAACAGACCCTGAGAGAGAGGGAGGCATGGCTTCCCCTCTCTCTGACAGACCGTTAAGGCAGGACACTTCCCACACATTGGATTTCTGAAATATCAATGTCATCAACAACTGGAATGAGTTCCATTCACCTCTATCCTCTGCATTGGATGGGCAAGATGTGGTCTACTGGTATTTCATGCCTTAATACTATCTTAAACACACATGACAATTTTTTTTATTTTACTCCACAATATATCCTGTTGGAGTTTAATATAAGAATAACGACATGCATATTTCTTACCATAAAGCAAAGTTGATGCTCAAAGAAGAATCTCTGTACTGTCCTGCGGCTTCCAGGGCCTCCTGGACCAACACTGGATCCCTTAGAGTTAGAAGCACCGAGTTTTAAAAGCTTGACACTCTGCTGCTGTGCCGTATGCTTCTGTTCAAAGCTGCATCCTAGGTCCCCCAGAAAATATCGTTTACTGAGCCAGGACTCTATGCGAGAGATTAGCATCGGTTATCTTCCAGAAGCCTCACAACAGCCCGATACACACTCAGCACTCCCTTAACTACATTTGCTAGACAAAGAAACTGAGATGCAGGGAGATGGTATGGTACGACTTTTAAGGACACACAGCTGATAGGTAGTGGAGTTGGGGTCTCCCACTGTCTCACATCCCCCACGTTAAACTCCAATGTCTGTGCTCCTTTGATTCATTTCTTTGCCTCTGGCAGACTTTGGAAACTGTGTGTGTTTCTCCCCCGCCCCTGCCCTCTCCTCCCTTACGGCCAGCTAACATGAAGCCAGTTTGAGTGTCTTCTCTCTCCTTGGCAGGCTGTGGACTTTTGGCTGCCCTGCCCTACCCTACCCTGGCCTGTTTCTCCCCAGGTTTGGCCACAGCTGTCAAGAGATGCCAACCTAGTTATTTGTTACTAAAATAAGTCCCCTTCCTTATCAGAGTCCAGCTGCCCTTCTAGACATGCTCTCATTTGCAGGCTTGGAAAAAAGGGAGAGGCTGTTCCTTGTCTAACAGACAAGTTAAGGCAATGCCCTCTGCCTGAAAATTAAGATAGAGGCCCTTCACTGTCTCTCCCATTGAACCTGCAAGCAATTAGATGCATTGACCCAGAAAGCCCCCTTGTCACATGCTCACTGGAAACCCTCAGCATTTAGCATGGTGTTATGTGCCTCCAGGAGGGAGTCTTGAGGACCCAGGCGGTGCGTTAACACAGTTCTCTACAAAAGTCAAGGATCTAAGCCCATGTGGAGCTGCAGGTGACACGTGGCCACCCAGTGAGATTTCAGATCAGCCTGCCAAGTTAGATGGTTCCAGGCTGAGGTCCCCAGACAGAGTAGAGGTAGTAAGAGGGAAGCTGGGCCTGACTGGGGAGGGGACAGGGCTGTGTTTCCCCAGCACCTCCCTTTTAACTGACTCCACCCAGAGCCTGAAAGGGAAGTGGCTCTTGTAAAAGAATGACCAAAGCAGGTGGCAGATGCTGCCAGACAATGCATAGTTCTCAAAGGGGATCTTTTCTGCCTCAAAGAAAAATTCTGGGGGTTTGCACAGCAAGAAGCTGATGACTCAATTTCCTTTGTTGTCTCTGCTTGAACGGGAAGCACACAAGTGTTCTTTAGAATTACCAGGGTAGGCTAATGCCTCCCACCTTAAATTTAAACCCCACTTTTCACTCAGCAAATTGAAATCTTTCTTTAAAAAGTGTACCCACAAGGGTGTAAGAAGCCAGCCCAATTTGCCAGCGTAAGGAAGGGATGCTTTCTAAAGTTTGTGGTTGTGGCTCTGGCCTGGTTTCAGTGATTGTGCAGTCCAGACTTTCCAGGAGAATCAGGATTTTGAATATGCAAATACTCTACCAATTGACACATAGTATATATTTTGACTAAATCTTTATATATTTTTCTACAAATAAATGCATGTCTTCATGTAATTAGAAATAAAAAATTTGACTCTTTACGTAAATAAATTCACATCTTTACAACTCCTCAATCAATCTAGTGTCCAATTAAATGATATTTGGTTGAGAAAATGTGTACTTTGGAGAGAAATATTTAGTATTCCTCTGTTCTCCATTTCTCAATCACCACAATATATGAAGTGCCAGGAAAAGCCACCTATTTGATCCTTGCTTGCTGGATGCAGACGTACCTACATGGGTGTGCTGTAAGTCTGTATGCACCTGAACGCATGTGTCCACACATAACGTGGGTCTTGCTAGTCAGTCGCTAAGCATTTATAAGGTGTTTGCTGTGGGTCCCTCACTGTGTTGAGTACAATGGGGAATCACACGTATGAGATGTAGGCCTTGCGTTCAAGAAGTTGATGGCCCTACCTGCGTGTAAACACAGTACAGGGGACTGACAGCCTGGCCGGTTTAGATGATCAGACTAAGGGCATTGCCAAGCTGAGGTGCAGCAAGGAGGGCTGGAGGAATCAACGACGGAGAGGAGGGACCAATGCGGACAAGATAGGATTTGAATATATGAACAAGAGGGAATGAGAAAGGGGTGTGTATATTTCTGTCATCCTGCTATTGATTTTCCCACCCTCAAATAAGTTAATGAATTAACTAGACAGTATGGTCCACAAATGTTTATGCACTGCCTGCTCAGTGCACCAGGTAGTTAGGCACCGGAGCGGTCATTGTCAGGAGGACGCTGTCCTTGCCCCTGAGTAGCTCACAGTCCAGCATAAGTTTTCCTGGATAATGGCTGACTGTGCGTTCTGGCTTCCACATGCCAGATTCTGGTAGTACATCCCCCATCCCCATTGTGACAACAAAAACTGCCTCCAGACATTGCCAGATTGGTGGGCAGTGGGATGGTTAAAGTGGCCCCCACCTGGGAATCCCTGGTGTAACAGGATGGCGGCCATCCTGGTAACCTCCATCTCTTACAATGAGGTGTGTGGTTTCCATAAGTCACCAGTTAATTAGTCTTACCGCTTCAGAGTAAAATGATGCAGGAATGCCTTTTTATCTTTGGGAGCCACGGGGTGCTAATAACTTTCACACTCCTCAAAGGGGGAAAACTCTAAACATGATGTATCTTTTATCTGTCTTCCTGCAGCGCTGGGGGAACCCCATGAGATCAAGGGTTGTTATCTCACTCATTTTTGTGGTCCCAAATCCCAGTGCTGGCCCCGTGGCTGTTATCAGTAACTGTTGAACTGAAACGAATGTCTGGAATACAGAAATAACTCTATCCACACATATGGAATATCACACCTAAGATGCAAATACGTTTAGGTGTATATAACAGTGGTGATGGCTGTCTTGCTCAGGGCAGATCTGAGGAGGGCACTTGGCTGGCCAGCTGCCCATCACAGGACTCGTGTTTGGTCTGCCCAAAGATGGAGATCACCCATCTGTTTGTGGCTTTGGTGGCTGCTTGCTGTGGCTGGGATGTCTGTCTAAGGACAGGGTTACTAGATTCCTGAGCTGAGAAGGGAGTGGGAGCCAGGCAGGATGATGACACCAACCCTGAAATTTAAACCTCAAAATAAAACACTCCCCAGCAGCTGCCTGCTTAGGGGTCTGGTTATTTTCAAGATGTTGATCTGAGTTTGGACTCCCTGGGTGAGAGGCTCATACCCATCCAACCTGGAACCCATCCATGCCTGCTTCTGGAAGGTGGTGGCAGCTGGGAGAGAAGCAGAAAAGCTTCACAGAGGATTCTTGCCTTCTCTGTGCATCTCTTGCAGCTACTAAAGGGGGACGTCTCCAGGGAAGCCTGGCATCTGATGGGGAGCCACATTGGCAATGACAAAACATGTCTCCTTTCCACAGAGCTTGCCAAATCTGAAGTTGCCTAGCATGGGGGCAGGTCTTGCATACCCATGGATCGTCTGCTCAGTGAAACTCGGAGACAGGGAGTCAAGCACAAAAAGAGGGCATGGGTGTTGTGGAGGAACAACCTCCTGCCACCAGATATCCCCGAGTCTGGGGTGCACTGGCTGCCTGGGTGTGTCCTCCTAAGTACAAGTGTGGGCAGACAGGTCCCAGGTGGGTGGAGAGGGGCTGAGTCATCAAGGAGGTGATGTGCAAAACTCAAGCCCCAAAAATCTTCCTTGAGTCTTCAGCTGTTGAGAGTATAGGTTAATTGGAAAACTCCAGTGGGGAGAGAGATCATTCACACAGATGAGTAACTGTGAGCATATCCTGGGATATCATTGCCAGGTTCCTTTGGCAGTGCCTGAAAATTCATCTTTCTTCCCCACAACCTTTCTCGAGACTTAGAACTCTTGCACCTTTTGCACTTGCATCTTTCAGCTAGTTGTACCGTGTTTCCGTGAAAATAAGACCTAGTCAGACAATCAGCTCTAATGCATCTTTTAGAGCAAAAATTAATATAAGACCCGGTCTTATTTTACTATAATATAAGACCCGGTCTTATGTTATTTTTTGCTCCAAGACGCATTAGAGCTGGTTGTCTGGCTAGGTCTTATTTTGGGGGAAACAGGGTATGTTTTTGTGACACCATCACCACTATTAGTAATAATAGCAAACATTTATAGAGCGCTAACCATGCTCCAGCACCACTCTAAGTGTTTCCTATATACTAACTCATTTAATATATTCTTATATACTAACTTATATTCCTATATACTAATACATTCCTACATACTAACTTGTTTAATCTGTATACCAATCTTATGAAGGAGTGTATTATCATCCCTGCTTATGTATGAGAAAATTGAGGCATAGCGAATTTAAGGAACTTACTTGCCCAAGACCACAAAGCTGGACAGTGATGGAGCTGCGATTCAAACTGGTGGTCTGGCTACTGGGATCATGCTCTTAGTTACTACATCGGTGTTCTTCCTTACTATATCAAGATGTCAGGGCAGCCCCAGAAACTCGAATGATGATTCCTGGTAGTACTCTGGTCGTTTTCATAAACCCCATTTGGAAATCAGGTGTGGGTAGAGTCCTAAGGTCTACAGAGCTGGTTTTGCCCTGCTTTTTCACATGTGATGTTCAAGGAGGGGCCTGGGGCTGCAAAAATAAAAAAGAAGTTGTAATGGAAACTTCTTCCCATTCATATTATGAGTGGCTCATTCCTTCCAATCCCTGGATAGATGGTCTGCTCTCTTCTATGTGATGGGACGTTGGGGAGGGGCTAGGACTGAAAGGGATGGTGAATTGAGTTATTTGTTGATTATCACATCATTACTTGTCACCTGGATGAAAGGAGAAGGTTGTTGATTGATATTTGTCCATAGTCTTGGACTTTGGCTCTTGATTGGACAAAGCTGAGAAATGAACCAATCAAATAGGAGTAAAATGTTTGCCTTCAGCTTAACGGTTCTTGGTACCAGACTCTTCTCTCCACCAGCTCGCATTGATGAGGGAGGGAGGGGAACAGGGAGAAGGCTGTCAGGAATCAAGCTACACTCACCAGGCACAAAGAATTGACCTAAAGCTGGAAGTGTGCTATAGCCTCTTTTCCCAGCCCTAGCCCAAACCAGATGGCCTGGCTTTTGTATGGCCCAAGTCACCATTGCCTGGGGAGGTAGGAAAAGGGCAGGGGGCATGTTTCCTCTGGGTGTCCCTGGCTGAGAAACAAACCACCCAGGAAAGGAGGAGGCAAAGCTCCCGGGGGACATTTGAGTTAGTCTGCAGAAAGGGTCCCAGGCCTTTGGCCTGCAGACAGAGAGTCATCACAGATTCCCCATCTATTTCAATTTCAGTGCATCTCTTTGCACTTGAGCAGGTCTGCAGTGCCTACTAGAAGAACCCATATACTAGTCATGGATCTAGGCAGCATTTTTTCTATTTCCTCTGTCAAAGAGAACCTGCTAAGATATTAGAATGATGATGGTAAAGTTCCTTCACACATGTTCACCATCATGCAGATTGAGATGCCAGGTAGAAACCAGCAATTCCATGCAGTCACTATCTGGTCTTCTGCCAACGACCTAAATGGTCGTTTCTGCTCAGGCCCCTGGCCCCAGTCTTTGTACACTCCAAAAATATTAAATAAGCATCTACTCTGCCAGTCACAACTGTTGCCATTACTGAGTGTGTCTAGTCTGAGAAGCACAATCCAGCAGAGCTGAGCACCATCTTGCAGCCTGCAGAAACCAATTGACGTCACAGCGTTAGCCCCACAGGCACCACTTCCCCGCCTGGTGGACAAAGGCGCAAGTACCCTAAAGAGTGCTAGTCACACAGATGCAGACGAGCGTTTAGAGAGGGAAGTGATGCTGCCACCGAATCTCCTGCCCTTAAGTTTGTCTTTGCAGTGGATTCTCTGCAGTGGGACTAGTTGTCTTCCCAAGGTCAGCCTTCGAGATCAGGTACATCCCTGTCGTCTTCCCTGAGTGACTTTCACTTTCCCTGTTGTTTCCTAGTTATTTCTCCCTGACAATTCATAAACACCCCACAAGCATATCTCCATCTAAAAAGAAGTTCAAGGGATTCCTCTGAGCTGTGTATAGCAATCTGTTCTCTTTTGTCCATGAACACAAAAGCTCCCTAGAGAAAAGCCCATGCTGTGTGTACATTTCTGTATCACCCTAGCCCCCAGCTGTCAACACTTCCCCACTTATAGTAGATGCTCAATAAATATTTGGATGGCTGACAACGAATGAAATTTCTAGATTTGGCTAGCAAACCTATCTGTACCATTTTTCCTTTTGTGATTTAAAAGTTCTGACTAATTCCTTTTCATCCTTTTAAAAACTTTCCTGGCCTATAAAAACCTTATAATTTAAATTTTTTTGAGTACCTCTTGTAGTGATCCTCAAACGTCCTAGAAATTTCTTTTCTCTGCACTCTCTCCAATATGAGTGTATCATGTATCTTTCTTGAGGTTTGACATGTCATGCAAGGCAGGGAAAGTTTAGAGCTCATTAGGTTTTGTCCGGTAGAACAGGGCTCTTGATTTCCTATGGGTCTGTCTGCCTCTATGTGCCAGCACTTACTGTCAAATCTGGCCTCATGTATAAAGAACTCCACCCCTCAAATCATGACACTCAGAGAAAAGATGTCGGCTTTTTGGTCATTACGTTAAAAGAAAAAAAAAGAGGGAAGTTGTTTCAATGGTTTAAAACCTTCCATACCAAAGACCACCTGTGCCAAACCGGGTGTGTAGTGTGGTGGGATGGGCGTGAGGAGGTTTGGCTTCGGAAGAGGGTTGTGTAGAAGGAGAAAGGGCAGTGAAACAAGACAGACCTCAAGCCGAGTACCCTCTCTTTTGCTTAAGAGCTGCATGAGCTCAGACAGGTGCACACATTAGGTTCTAGAACAATGTTTAGCACATAGAGCTAAGTGTCTAGCACACAGACGGTGTCTTGAGAATAGAAATGGCTATTATTAGTTCCTCTCTATTACTGATTCACTGTATGATACTCAGCAATCCTTTTCCCCCCCTATTTGCCTCCAATTTTCCACGTGTAAAACGAGAGAATTGGATTCTAGTTGATCTGTAAAGTCCTTTCCAGGCCTCATGTTCTATAAATCCACCAATCTGTGGGCCCACCATCACCTAAGCCTCATAAGACTTAATGGAAACAATAACATGACTATAATGCAGTGCCAAAAAAAATGACGCCTGGCTTGTATTAAATGTCAGAAGTGAATTATTAATCCAAGTCAGAAACAAGCGTGTGGACCCAGTTACCTCTTAAACTCCAGTGGCCAAGAGTGACTCGTAGGGCCAAGGTACTTCGTTCAGGAGACTCCACCAAATCCTCTCAACCATTTGGAAGTGGGCAGATAAAGAAGCTTGGGCTAGAGAAGTTAGCAAATCTCTCAGTCACACAGCTAAAACTGCAGGAAGCCAGTTCGGGGGTTACCTGAAGGATCAGAAGGCAATATGTAGGGTTTCCAGGCAGGAATTCCTGCCTGTTCTCAGGAAATTTTTTCGCTGTCCCATTCCCGCATTCTGAGAAAAGTTGGTTGGGAAATCGGGAAAATCGGCTCCTTGAACCCACGTGGTTGGTAATATAGGCCGTTACTTTGTGGAAACGATTCATCATGGAGAACAGAAAACAGTTTATATCTCAGGATTTGGGAACGGGAAAGTGAAAAAAATTTCTGAGAACGGGCGGGTAGTCCCACCTAGAAACCTTAGCAATATATTTTACTTTAAACTGCTTTACAAAACATTGCATGACATGGCCAGAAAAATCAGCCCCTGAAGAAGAGAAAAGATGGTATCCTTCACTTTCAAAACTCCATAAGCACCTTGGGAACTCTACAACATTTTAGTGCAAAATGAACCACAATATTCAGCCAAACTAGTGCTTAGAGGGTGAGTGCTACTATCCTATGGAAAATAACTAGGCGGGCCATGGGAATCTAAAAATAAGCAGAACAAATACACACACACACACACACACACACACACACACACACACACACACTGGGGCACTGAGCAAGGCAACCCTTGCTTCTACTCAGAACCTTCCAGACTCCCACTGAGATATGTCTTTCTTTTCCATGAAACCAGAGAAGCTCTTGCTCGGGGAAAAATAAATAAAAAGGAAGTCATAAAGACTGCGTATTACTTAGGAGTTTGCCAAAGTTGGTCAGGGACTAAATCCCCTGTTGGGGTTCTGACCTTCTATCAGTCACCAAAAGTCCTTAGTCAGATGATAGTCCATCTTGGGTGTGCCCATTTCATATCCATCTGAAACCACTGACCAGAAGTTGAAAGAAAATATCAGATGGGTTCAGTTCTCATGTCGTATGCAATGCTCTCAACTGTTGCTAGATATGGTTCAGTCACCTGTATCTCCAGCCAGTCCCGCAGACATAGCCTTCCAGGAGAAGCGAGAACCCACAGAGGTTTATTTTGCATTTCTCTGTCTCAGTCACAGCATGATTGTGGGCAAGATTCTTCCCTTAGTGATTGCCTCTGTTTCCCCAGTTACAAAATGGTAATGAACTTACGAGTTCAATTCATTAAAAAGTGCTGTGTGCCTGGCTCTGTGGAAAGAAATGAGGGAAGTAGAAAATCTAGGTTCTGTCCTTAGAGAGCTTACAGTTTGGTGGGAGAAAAACTAAATAGATGAAAGAACTATGCAAGATTATGTATCATCAGGTGCCAAGATTAGGGAAAGCAGGGACCATGTTTCTCCAAAAATAAGACCGGATCTTATATTAATTTTTGCTCCACTAGGGCATATTTTCAGGGGATGTCTTATTTTTTCATGTACAACAATCTACATTTATTCAAATACAGTCATGTCATCTTCTTCTGGAACATCGTCATGACGTACTAAATGCGTCCGTCTGGCTGAGACCTTAACTGGGGCTTATTTTTGGGATAGGTCTTATTTTTGGGGAAACATGGTATCTCCATGAGTGGTAAATGTATGAGAGCTTCATGGAAGGATGGAATTTGAGGATGAGATGAGTGGGAAAGAAGACAGGCAGAAACAGGAGAGAGGAGAGCAACCCACAGAAGTATAAATAAAGCAAGAGCTGAAAAGTTTAAAGTGGAGAAAATATGTATGACTTGATTGAGGTCAGGAGAGGTCTCAGCCTATCTGAATAAGAGCCTCCATGTTGAAAGACAGTGAAGGATGTTGTTGGACAGAATCCAGGTGATCAAGTAACACTGGTTCCATCTTACAAGGTCCAATTCTCTTGCCCCAGAGACGTTCTCATTACATCCTCTTCAGACAATGCTAGACCGACATCAGAAGCAGACTAGCTCCAACATTGGTTGAGATAGAACTTGGGCAACTTTGCCTGAGTTGGAGAGCGGCAATTTAAGAGAATCCCAAACAAGACCTATAGCAGCAACAACAAATAGATTTCAGCCCATATAACATTTCCCATTGATTACCATGTTTCCTCAAAAATAAGATATAGCCGGACAATCAGCTCTAATGCATCTTTTGGAGCAAAAATTAATATAAGACCTGATATATTATATTTATATTATATTATATTACCCGGTCTTATATTATAGTAAAATAAGACCAGTCTTATATTAATTGTTGCTCCAAAAGCTGCATTAGAGCTGATTGTCTGACTAAGTCTTATTTTTGGGGAAACACAATACTAGAAGCTGCCTGGAGGGCTGTGCTAAGAAGCCAAACTTTGACTTAGCTATAGAGAGTTCTGTGATCTATTAGTGATGTCTGCAATGGGCACAAAACGGAGGATTTAACCCCCATGTATTACATGAAGATCACCACAGTAGAGCAGCAGATTTTTCTAGTTTATGTTTCTGATAGTTATGTGCAATTCTGGGATGTTAGCCACTTGAATCTAGTCAGCTAGCCATACCATAGACTCCACCTCCTTCCAAAACAGTATAAATGCAGTTTCTTACACAGAGGAGTTTAGTTGCTTGAGTCTTGTCTTATAATTCACTACCACTGTGTTTTCCCATCACCCCAGTTGAAGTTAGATGTTGGGAGCCAGGAATCTCCTCTGTGTGAACAAGGGCCAGACTTCTTGGCAAAGGGCCCCTTCTCCACATCAGCTTCTCCATCTGCAAACTGAGAAGACAAAAATGATGCCTCACCCATAGGGGTGATAGGAGGAATTACTAGCTAATGTGAGTAAAGCCTTTGAAGATGAAAGGGTTGTATGTGCACGTTAATTACAACTTTTATCAGCCCTGGAGCCTCTGCATTCTCAGCTGCCACTCCAGGGCTCTTCTGTGCCTCCCAAAAGCAGACAGCAGCGGCATTCCACAGACTGGCCCCTCTGGGGCCTGCTGGTAGCATCCAAATCAAGAAGGCTGGATTCTGCCACTCAGACTGGCTAGCCCACTGTGGACTGCTCAAGTTTCCCACTACTCATCCCCAAGGGAAAAAGTAAGTCCACTACCTGGGCAGGTAAGATAAGGTAGAACCCAGGTATAAACAAAAGGCTCCATCAAGAGTTGACTAGAAATAGCCCCCAGGTGAGATTAGGACACTCTGCTCTAATTCCCACCCTGTCAAAGCCTAATTGTGTGACCTTGGGCTACTGGCTTTATCTGTCTAATGCTTCAATACATTGTGAAACACCTGGGAAATAATCCCTCTGCCTTCCCTAGACCTCTCCACCTTTGCCTGCTCCTGTGAAAGTGTTTTGTGCTGGTCGGCAGAAGCACGTGATGTGGAACTACAAGGTCCTATTATTACCTGAGTTAGCTTTTGCCTTTATCTCTGTCTCCTGTTGCTGGTTGACCCCAATCATTGAAACTGTATTCTTTGGAATGCTCACCAATCTCCTTCCAGCTGCCATCCCCTCCTGGGCAGTGCTTATCTAGGGGCACTTGGTATGTGCTCCGGCTTCTTGGTTCTGCCATTTCCTGAGGCATACAGATGCTGTCGGGCTGGCAGGGGACCTGGGTGCCCTGCCAAGTTGAGTGGCAATGCCCTTGCTGGGGTAATTCAATAAAAGTGCTAGAGGCAAGGATGCGAGGGAGGGTTTTTAAATGCTTTGCTAGGGCTTAGAAGGTGCGGGCTGAGCTGGCTTCCTACAGCAGCACCAAAGTATGGATCCAAACAGGCAGAAGAGGAGAAAGAGAAAAGTGACCCTAAGCGAGAAGTTATCATGGGCTGGTGACAAAAAGCCAGAGATGATGGCATATCAGAACAGGAAAGGGTATGTGGGGACAGAGTCCCAGAGAGCAGTTTCCAGGCTCTTGACCTCACGTGGAAAGGTGCTGGCTCAGGTTGTAGATGGCCATCAGCTGTAACCAGTTAGCCATTAGCCACTAAAATAACTGCCGTGGCTAGGCCGGCAGGTTGGTTGGTTGGTTGGCAGAGAACCAGATGGCAGATTGCGGATTGTGTGGCTCCTGCTTCCTGTGTCTCCAACCCAGCCGCCAGCGAGACTATAGTGGTATGACTCCCCTATCTATGGCTCCCTTGATGTTCCTTTTTGGCCTCACCATATCCTGTGTTCTTGTGCGGGGAGCGGGAGCTGAGACCCTGCATGACAGGGTACTATAAGTTATATAGCCTCCTTGTGGGACAGATAAGAGCAGGTTGTCTCAAAGCCTGCAAGTGACTTGCCCAAGAGGATGCAACTAGTTACCGTAGAGTCTTTTGACTCAGTCCAATGCCCTTTCCATTTCACCCTTTGAGATGATGGAGGACAGGGCATTAAACCAAAGAGGACAATGGGCTGACCAAGGCAAGAAGACTTGGAATGACAAAGCAAGGAAGATAAAAGGGTACTATTTTTTTTTTTGTAGCACAATGGGAAATAGTGTAGGTGGAACCTCCATTGTGTACACTACACTGGAGTCTCCATGGTACTTGGATCTGGTTTCCTGTGTAGTATCTTGTACATCCATATATGGTCTTTGTTTTGATCCTTTTTGACTTAATGAGCATTTTGAAATGAGAAGGCCCAGCATAACCTGGCCTGGCTTTTCCCCAGCCTCTCTGAACAATTCTGTAAGTCAAGTCAGCAACCAATGGTTTTCAAAGAATTCACGTGTTCACTCAACACATATTTATTGAATACATGTGCCAGGTGTTCTGCTAGGCATTGGGAATACAGCTTTAAACAAGAGAGGCACAGTTTCTGCTCTCATGGAACTTACAGTCTGTCTGGGAAGACAGGCAGTAAACAACTAATTATGCCCTTATTTAATTATACTTGAAGTAAATGCTGGGAAGGAGAAGCACGAGGTCTTGTGAGAGCATATAACCAGGAGACCTCACCTGATCGAGAGCATCAGAGAAGGCTTCTCTAGACATATAGGATTAAAAGCAGTAACTATGTTTGCAGGATCCCCACAGTTCATTGGAGGGCCTGCTTGTTGGGTGTCTCGACCCTACCAGCTCTCAGGATCAGGGGACAGTCCGGTGGATTGAGTTCAAAGCTCTTCATGCAAATGGAGCCAAGGCAGCCACTCTTCTGGCTGCCTCACACTCAGGTCATCTGAGTAAGAGAGCAAGCAAAGAAAGTTACTCCTCAGAATTCTGAAGGCAACTGGTTTATCATGTCTGTCTTATGATAGTGGTGGGAAAGGAACCCTTAGCACCTCCAAGCTCACTCAGACTTTTAGAAACACATGCTGCAGCCACAAAGGAACCCAAACTCTGGGGAATTATAATTGTCATATGATGGAATGATTTTAAGCCATGCAGGGAAATCCATCATTTACTTAGGCATCGTTAGCAGGAAAGCCTTGGTTTAGGGTCATATCTCATCCATTTTATTGGAAAGTTCTTGATCTTGTTTGGGGCACTTTGGTGGCTGGAGCTTTGATTAGAGTCTGTGTGTAGCGGGTGGTTTTCAGGATGGCTTCCAAAAGTCATGCAGGCACATCTATTGGGTCTAGTCAGCAGCTACAGGCGAGAATCCTGGGCTATGGATGTGCAACCACTTGGCTACAAGGACCTCACTCCTTTGTCTTCTTTGTTGTGGTAATTGGAGACGACCAGAGTAGACTCTATCAGGAGAGTGGGACAGATGTGATGAGAAAACAAAAACCATCACTTAACATGCTTTCAAATGAAAGCATAAATAATAGTAACAGTATCTATCAGTTGGTAGAAGCACCAGCTAATCCAAATGGTCAGTTATAAACAACTGTGTCTTATAAATGAGAACAGATTCAAGGTTGTCCCCCTGATGCTGATATAACATCCTTTCACTTCTATTCAGATGTGCTTTCTTGGGTAGGAGAGAGGGATGGAGTTATAGCTATCATGGTTGAACTTAAGTTACAACCCATCTATGCATCAAGCCGTGATGTGTCCCCTATGGAATTGTTGTCTGTCACGTGTGTTTTGGTATACCCATATCAATGCATGCCAGCTGAATATCTCTGCAAGTAACAGAGTAATCAACCCTCATAAAATAATATCTCCTACAACAAGAAGTATGGAGGTAGAACAATTTCAGGAACTCAATGATATCATTAAAGACCCAGTTTTCTGCCACTTCCAGTGTCTTCCTACAGTATAGTCCCCTTCATGGTCTGAAACTGATTCTCACAGTTCCAGGCATCCTATGAGAAACAAACAAACAAACAAAAAATCAGTTTCCAGCACCAGAAAGAGGAATGCTTATTCATAAACATCTCTTCTAAAAAAGGGAGGACTAGCTTTTCCCAAAGTCCTGAATTGACTTCCCTTTATTCCTCATTGGAAGAAAGGGGTCACATTCCATGAAATGCCCAGACTGAACCAATCATTGGCAAGGACTCTGAGCAAGGTGCTTGACTTAGACCAGTCACGATCCACACACAGGTGCTGGGATTTGGGGCCTCAGCTCCCATGAAACACAAGTTCGGGATTTTAAACAAAATCAGGGTTCAATTAGATGTTTGTTGCGTTGGTAACAATGTCTGCTACAATGACTAAGGCTCCAAAGGGTGTCCACCCACCTGGCAGAGCTGTGATTTGAGATGCTATACAGTCTAAAGAAGAAAAAAAAAAAAGGCAAAGCTAAGTTTTTGTGTTCCTAAGCCACACCCTCAACCTTCTGAGAAGACACACCTCATGGATCGAGTTCACCTGGGGGACAGGCTGCTTAGACGAGGATCAGATGGTCTGTGGCTTATACGCCATCATAATAGCTATAACGCCATCCTTTTCTCTTCCCAACAAAAGCATATCAGGGGATAACCTTAAATCTGGTATAATTTATAGGAAATAGACAACCTTGTGCGCAATTGAACACTTTCTTATTAGAAACTCCTTGTTGCAACCATCTCAGCCCTGCTGGAGACGTACCAGGCATAAGAAACACTAATCAGCAGTGATCCATTTGAGAAATGATGACCTTGGACAAGCATCTCTTCCTGTAAATCACGAGATGATGACCTCCAAGGGAGATAGCCAGCTTCTTTTTTCTCTAACTACTCCGAACGTGTTTTAACGTGTGTGTAGTGTTTGCAGCTCCATTATCTAATCCAGCCTCACATTAACTTTGGGATTAGCGTTATTATCCTCCTGTGCAAGAGAGAAAGGTAATGACTTTCGCAAGGCCATACAGCTAATTAGTGCAAGTTCAAGATTTGAACCCTAGCTTTCTACCCTCAGAGACGATGTGCCTGTCTCCACACTACGTTGGTTTCCAGTGGACCGGACTTGCTTACAAGGGGTCTAGAATGAACTATTGGATTTTATAGGAACAATTTTCTTTTATAAGCAGGAAAACTTCTTCCTAATAGTTTCTTTGAGTCTGAAACTCGTGTCCAACACTTTAATAAACCCCAAGATGAATAGGAGGGTTTCCTGGGCCAGTCCCCTGTCTCTGCATGGTCAGCTAAGCAATCTAACAGCATTGGGGGGGCAACATTAGGATTCTTTTGTTTGTTTTCCATTCCTTTTTTTTTTTTTAATGGCATTTAGGAATGCCATTAAAAGATTTATCATGACTGCAGTCAGGGAAGAGAAGCCCAAGGGATGTTTAATGTGGACCTCAAGGATATGATTGTTTCTTACACAGGAAGGGGGCTGCTTCTTTTCAGAATCGAATGATGAAAGCTAGAGGAAATGGATTCTATTAAACCAAAATGATTTATTTTGAGGGTGAATTTCCTGACCGTGAGGCTTGCTGAGCAGTGGACTGACCTGCTAGTCCCCAATCCATCCCTTCAGGTCTCAGCTGAAATGGCATTGCCTCCGGGGAGCCATCTCTTGGGGACAGCAAAAGCCCTGGGGAAAAAGGCTTCCCCTCAAACGAGCTGCTCAGCACCTTGGGCTCCACCACGTTTATGCTGCTGTGCAGTGGACTTGCTGAATGTCTGTCTTCTGCCCCGGGCATAACCTTCATTGGGATAATGACCTTGCCTGGTCCCCGCGCCCAGAACAGTACCCAACACGGGGTGGCCCTGAATGAAACCTTATTGAGTGAATGAGTTTGTGACTGGGATTATCTTTTCTGAAGTCCTGTATCCATTTGAATGTTGGAGGGGTTTTGTGAGATTATGACTTCCATGGTGAATTCAGAATGTGATCTCCAAATCCAACTTAAAAAAATACTATCGTCTATCTATCTATCTATCTATCTATCTATCTATCTATCTATCTATCTACTGGAATAAGGGATAAGTGCTAAAAAAGCAACTGAGGGTCAGCAAGGAGATTCTCTCCTTCCTCTATGGCTGTGCTCCACCCCAATTCCCACCCTTTTCCTTGGCTGGCATCACATAAGAAACAGTCTCTTCTGTGGTTTCTTGCAAGGGCACCAAGGGAAGCTGAATATGTACAATGTCTCACCACTCCGAATGGATGTGAAAAACAAGGAGGAAACCTTTCCATTTGGGGATAGGAAAGATGGGACAAGGTTTGGAGGGGCAAGCCTTGCCTACTTGAGACTCTTCTTGCTGGGGGCAGAGGGAGGGGCTCCCTGTGGCTCCCTTCTGGGACATTCCTGAGGCAGCTCTCTCTTCTTTCAAAGAAGCATTATCATATAATTCTTCCTTATCTCTTTCCTGCATTAATTCATTTCAAGTTTTTTTTCAAAGTGTGTCAGAAACTCACAAAAACCAAAAAATTGATGTTTAGACTATTTTATGCATTTAATAATAACTATTTGAGCTGCTTTGTATATAAATGACATTACTTTGATGCATAAAAATTTAGGATATATTCATTCGGATATATCCAACCGTGGCAGCAAAAGGGTTAAGGACTGATTCTCAGAATATAGGAAAAGTACCCTATTATCTGTTTGAGTTTCCTGTTCTTTATACTGTTTGGGAGGCTAAAGTCAACAGCCGCTCTTGTATTCTGCATTGTTTGCATTGTTAAAACCTTTGGGAAACTCATTTGGTTGCTTCTCCAAATGAGCTTTCCACATCCCCTGAAACACATTTAGAAACAGGCCTCCCTTCAAACAGGCCAGGAGGGAATCATGTCTCCCAAAGTCAGGTTGCCTTTCATCTTCTAAAGGCTAGATTTGAGAATGTTCACTCAAGCCCACACAGTTGAGTCTCTGGACCAAGCCAGGCTGCCAGGGGTGCACAAAGGGGGGTTGAGTTTAGTGTCTCTGGCACTCAGAAAGCAGTGTGTGTCCTAGAGTGTGTCCTGGGTTTGAGTCCCCTCGTCAATTACGTGCCTTGAAGCAATTAACTTCCCCGAGCCTCAATTTTCTCATCTTCAAAATCGAGTAATACCTAATATCTACGTAAAGGGTTGTGTAAGGACTGATGTGGTCACGTACATGACAGAATGACTGGCATGGAGCAAGCATTCATCCGTTCCATTGTGATCAGTGTCATTATTAGACCTGGGACCTCTCGCTTCACCCGCCAGCCCTAACTTTGTTCCTGCTGCACTTGAGAAATGCTTCCAGCTGCCTTTGGAATATGTTCATTCCATTTCTGGGCAAAATATTAGCCAATAAAATCTCATTTGATTTGACAGGGAGGGTGCACCAGCGTGCTGACACCCACGTGTGCTTACTGGAACAACTGTTGCTGAGCAGATAAAACAGCATGAGTTGTTCCGGAAACCTTGGCTATTGCAGTAGCTGGTGAAAGCGAATGGGGAAATGCATTCCAGGTCCTGTCTTTACTTGCACAATGACAGTCAATCTCCCAGGCTGCTTGTCTCAGCAGGATCAGCGTCTTCCTGCCTTCAGTCCTGGCAGTTGGTGGTGGGGCCAGAGGAGGAGATGGTATTTTCCTCCCTTTATGGTGACGTGTTCCTTTACAGTGCTTTTCCTTGGCCTCAGAGTCTAGAAGGGCCCTTAGGGGCAGTTTAATACAGTAGCGTCCTTCTCATTCTGGAAACTTGGGAGTTTCCCAGAGTACACTTCCTCCCCAGAAGCCCCAGCTTGGAATTTCCTGGTGATGAATGGGGGACCAGCTTCTGAGGCCATAAAGTGCCCACCCATCCATCGTTGGGGTGTTCAATTCTTTCATCTCCCCAAATACCTTTAATTGCCTTAAACTGCTTAGTTCTGCTCTCCTCAAAGAAAGGAAGCTCTGGGCACTCCCAGCCACACCTCAGTAGTGACTAACACTTTTACACCTTTGAACAGGAGTGTATGACTTTGTGTCAGGTTCTCATTTTGCTTTTAATTTCATGAGAGTGTGTCTGTGGTGGACTGTGTTGTTCAGGCTGAAATGGACGATTATCAAAGCACAAATGATTTTTCCTGGTGTAACGACATTGTAATTAGAAACTAGCATTACCATCGGTATTAGGGAGCGGTGGCCACTCATCAAGGTTTTATCTTCCCGTGGGAGAAGGAAAAGGATTGACATTTTAAAACCACCTGTTTTGAACCCAACTCAAGGTTGGTGCTTTACGTATATTTATTATCTAACTCCCATAAACTTCTCTTTGAGGTACTCCCCAAATACCCATTGAATAAATGAATGACTGAATTTCCTCAGAGCTATTTTACAGGCTGAGACACTAAGTCTCATAAAGATGAAGTACCTTGCCTAAGAATGGCTCAGCTCCTATGTGGTGGGGTTGCAATTCAATTCTGATTTCCCCTCTCCTTTGAACATTGCGAGTTCCCATTCAGCTTTATGGGGTTAACCTTATTCTTCCATCCCCAGAGCTGGAGGCCTTGAAAATTCAAGGCATCTCCTTTACCTAAGAAAATAGATTTTTCTGGCTCCTTGAAAATGAAGGGCCTTGAAACAATTTAGAACGGCTGGGAGTTATCTTCAGGAAGGGAGGAGGTGGGAACGTCCCTGTCTCCTCTTCACAGGGGTAGTGAGGCCTCCAAGACCACCAAAGATCAAGGGAGACAGTTGGGGGTGGGCGTCTGGACTCCCAGTTGTGCAGGTGGGGGCTGCTCAGCAGCTTCTCACTTGAGAATTGTCTCACAACTAAAGAATGGTTTGAATTGGCCGTGATGGGGAAATTCACTGCAGGGAGCAACTGGGGCTGCTTGTAGTAATTTAGGAGAAGTCTCTCTAAGGAAATCAGCGATTCTGCCATTTTTTTCCCCTCTTAATTGAAACCATTCTTTCCCTCCAGCTTCCCTGGGCAGGTTCTAGTCTCTGCGTGCTGGAGGCCTTTATTTGGTGTAATCTGAGAGCAGGGTGCTGGTAACACTCGTGTTTTGTCTATTGTTTCTTTTTGCTGGCCAGTCCATCCTGCTTAATACATTCACACCACCACTGCCTTGATTGCAGAGTGAAATGCCACAACCCTGCAGGCAAGAGTCACTCAGGTTTCTGGAGTGTTTAGAGAGCAAGTCACAAAGAAATGCAGATTTCTCCTTCTAGAGGGAGAGGGCTGGGTTGGCTGGGATCTAAGGATCATCAAATCCAACTTCTTCCTGGTCTGATGAAGAAGTTAGTGCCTTCTCCAAGCACTAACAGCTTATCCATAGAAGCCCAGCGCTAAACCCCAGGTCACTGGACTCAGCCTAACGCTTTTCACACTAAATCAAAGGAACATCCATTGGGCACCCTACTATGTATCAGACACTGGGGATGCGAAGATGAATAAGGCATGGTCCCAATGGAACCCACTTTGATTATACAGATTAATAGCTCTTGAGGCAGGTTTCTTCCTAGAAGGATGTTTTCTAGATAGTCTGTCTGTCTATCATCTATCTATCTATCTATCTATCTATCTATCTATCTATCTATCTATCTATCTATCTGGTAAGAACACATATTATATAGAGTAAGAGCTCATGTATCTGGATAATTAGTCTCCTGGCTCCTAACTGGAGGTCTTGAGTGGCTGTTAGCAATGATATAGCAAGTGGCTGACCGGTTACTTAAGAATTAAGTCACAGTATGAGGCACTTGATATTTAAGCTGCCTTATATGCACTTTCATCTTTGAGGTGCCTGACTAATATTGATCAATACAAGCCACTTTGCTAAGTGTTTCAGGTGCATTTCCTCATTTAATCCTTATAAGCACCTCATGAGGTAGGCCTTACCTTCACTTTATTAATAAAGAAACGGAGGCTTAAATGTTAAGAAAACATGGCGTGCCTAACATTCTACAAGAGCCCAAACTGGGACTATAAGCGTGACCACTACACCGTCTTACAATAGCATGGGGGCAAATCGCTCCAGTAACTGTAAGATAAAGGATGCTAACGATGCCAGGTGGCCAGGAGATTCTTGTGAGCCTTCAGAGGGCTTGTGAGTGCATCACAGTAGCGCTCTGAGGGGCTTCTCTGTCACTTCATCTGAGACCCGGAAGGGGCAGACACACCCCACTTCCATCAACTCTGTACCCAGCTTACGACTCAAATGGAACTCATCCTAGAAACCAGGTCATTCAGTTGCCGTAGGCTTTGCCTTTCAAGTCTCTCTTGTTTCTCTTACTAAGTCCAAGTTCTGGAGACATCCCTTTATGGACACTGGAAAGCAAAAATGAATTCCAAATCTGATTTAATCTATATGTGTGGATGTGTGTGGGGGGACAGGTGGGGGGGGTCCTTCCACAGGGTGTCTGATCTGATCTCAAAAAGAGCTGCATAATAACTAAAATATGCCCATGAGTTCATAGAAGAGTGAGCGTCAGACCACACACTCTGCCTGACAAGGCAGCCCCCGCTAGTTCTCTGTTAGAGCGTCCCCTTTTATTTTCTGCGTGGCACTTTCACTACCTGAAATCGCCTTATTTATATTTAATCATTTACCTGTGTATTGTCTGTCTCCCCACACTAGAATGTAAGCTCTTTGGGGACAAGAACCTTGTATGTCTCCCCAGCAGCCAGAATCATGCCTGACACATAACATCTGTATCTTCTAGAAGGTGCTTTGAATTGATGTCTGTCCCATGTCCTAGGGGGACTACTGGCAATTTGGGAGACACAGATTTCACAGGAAGAGACACAGTTGTCCTCACTCTGATGTTTCCAGAGCACCTCTCAAATGTCGTGGTGAAAAGAGTTTGGACCTTCACCAGGTGTGGTCTCTTGCCATGTTTGATGGCCACTGATCTGAAGGAAAATCAAGACCTTATTGTTTTTGACAACTTCACAACAGGGTCATTTGTAATGGTAACCACTTCCTCCACTTTTAAACCTCCTGTACCTTTGCATGTGTGGGCCATGTTCCTTAAAAGCAGGAAGTTATGCTTGGCCCACTCCAGATGCAAATGAAATGGTAAAGATTTTGGTCCAAACCCTGTGGCTTGAGTCGGATTTAAAAGCTTGTCAGAAATGAGTTCTCTGGAGCCTGGCATTTGAGCCTGGCATCTGTGGTTACAGATGAGATTTCACAGATTGAAAGCTCAGAAAAAAGTGTGAATTACAAGCTATTAGCTCACAGGGCAATTGGAAGTGTACTGATCCTGGAAATCTTTTGGCCCAGATTGTTAAAAATTTCTCCACAACCAGCCTCTTCCTCTGTCGGGCTTCTGCTTTGAGACGTTTGCGTTGCTCTTAAAAACATCTAAAGCATGAATAATGGTAGGTGTTGGGGCTGGGAAGGAGAGCCTGCCTTTTGCATATGTACACACACACACACACACACACACACACACACACTCACATACTCACTCACACTCACACTTCTACACGTTAGCACCTGATTGAGAGGGAGAGAGAATAAGAAAAAGATAGATCTTGAGTTACTAAAATGTGACCTGATGATTTTTGAGCCTAACAAATTCAGAACCAGTGAAAATCTAGAATTCTCCTCAGTCACTTGCAATATTTACTGTTGCAAATAAATACTTTGTAGTAGATCACTTCTCTGCTGATGTATTTGAAGAGGAAAGGTAACCTAAAGGCATCGTTCTGTCTCAACCCACCTGTGGGTCAGGATTGGTGGTAGATGAATTTTAAGTACAGGGTTACTGGCAACCAAGTACCAAGCCTTAAAAATGACTTTCCTTTCTTATAAACTTGTCATACTCATGCCTAGTCCTAAAAAAGCTTGCATGCTCACTCACTTGCATTCAGAGAAGATTTCTTTTGAGTGACAGGGCAAGAGGCCACTGAGGATTTCAAGGTTCCTGGTACCTATCAGAGAGGCATTTTCCCTCCTGTGGCTTGAAGTGACGCTGTGGGAGGATGTTAAATGTTATTAATCTAAGGGGATGTCTGACCAGATACCGCACACCATGGGAAGAGCAGAGGTAGTGACCTGCCTACCATCACAGCTCGGCAGGAATCCTGTCCATTCAGCAAGCTTTTCCTCTTACAGGGTCCCGAGATGGTCAGCCCTGCCTAGGGCACCGGCTTCTTAAGTCCCACTGCAGGACTGAGTTTTCTGTGACATTCTCCCCATCTCATTTGGTCTGTTAGTTACCCCCGGGAGGAGAGAATAGTAACCAGCTGACATCCACTAGCAAATATTAACCCAGTGGTACTCAAATTATCTGGCAAGAGGTGTGATTCTGCAACTGACCTGGAATCTCCCGAAGTTAAGCAATGAGAGAAGTGTTTGTGTGTGGTAGCTAAGAGAGAAGGGGCCCGGCTGCCTGACTCCCAACTGTATAGTCTTAGACAGGTATCTTCACCTCTCTAAACCTCAGTTTTCTTATCTATAAGCAGGTTTGATGATAAGAAAAGCACTTATCTGATTATTGTGGGGATTAAGTGAGATAATTAGTGTGAAGTACCTAGCTCAGACTTCTGCACACAGTAAGTGCTGCTATATTAGTGTTGATATCACTGGGGAGCCCAGCCAGGGACTCATCTTAGGATCTGTAGGAGCTTGGGTGTCCCAACCACATCCTTTACCCCACAGTGCTCTTGCGTTTCAAGCCCCCAGTTGGAGAGCCTGCCTGACGTAAGCGAGAGGTGTGGCTGTGGTAAATTGAGTCTTGGCTAACGTATGTCAGAGACCAGGTATCATCCTAGGGTTTGACTCCCAGCTCTGCCACTTTCACAGTGGGATGCTGGGCCAGTTGTGTTCTGAACCTCACTTATTTCATCTGCAAAATGGGGGTGATAATTTGACCTCTCAAAGCTGCCGTGGAGATCGTATCGTGTAACATCTGGTACAGCATCTAGGCTACTGTCCCACACAGGATAGAGCCTCAGAAATCCCATAGTCTTCTTTCTCACTTGAAAAGATGCTAAAAGACATAGGCAAGAGGAAATACAATTAATGTTGGAGCTACCCAAAGGCTGTGTGGTGAAGTTGGGCTCTGTGGGAATTGGTGGTGGCCCTTTGCACCCCTCTATCTGCATGGCTCTCTCTTGAAGGACAGCAGCTTCGCCTCCATTTCCAGTTCAATAAATCCTGTCAAGCCCACGCTTACCCATCCCCAGTAGAACAGGACTAGAAATTCAGACTTTGTTGTCTCCTTCTTACGGTATGAACTAGGGAAAACCTTTATGGAGAACTTTAAATTCCAAGGTGCTTTTATTCTTGAGACCAAGGGCAAAAAACACAAAAATAATAATAGCAAGCCTGAATCACTGGTAAAGCATTTTTACACAGTGCATTTCATCTCGGCTGCAGCCTTTGAGCTGCAGAGCCCTGTGCTAATTACTGAATGCTCTGACCCTCTTTTTCCACAGCTCTCCCATGGGGTGACTAATGCTTTGGAGCCCCAGCACTACAGCGCTACGCAGGTCTTGCTAAGTGGTGCTCTGATTGGCTCCTACTGTAGTGGTTTCTACAGTGTTCCACTGAACCTTCTAGATCATTGTGGCAAGTGTCAGGACCATTGGTGGGGTGGGGGCTCGGTAAGACTGAGCAACAGGTGGATGGAGGGTCTGGGGTCTGTCTCTCACTCCAGCTTCCACTGGGGCAGCTCTGCTTTTACCCATCCTAAGTATTGTGATTCTGCCTGAGACGTCATGGGCGGTGTGTGGGGGGGGGGGGAGGAAGGGGAAGGGTTGTGGTGGTGAGAAAAGTCTGAGCACCATCACGGTTCTCTCTGAATGCGGCCATTTCCCCCTTTGGCTGTTGGCAACCCAGGATGGAAAGGGCAGCTCTATAGAAAATGGAGAAAATTCTACCTAGGAAATCTGAGTTCAAGTCTGGATTTTACTCAAATTCTGTAAGACGGAGTCTCTGAATTTCTTGTTCCTTAGTTTCTTCATCTGTAAAAGTTAACTAGTTCCTCAAAATGCTGGTTACAGACCTGAGCAAAAGCTGTACATGCATTAGGTGATGTGGCCATAATTGTAACTACCCCAGGGAAAAAAATCTAGTTACGAAGCAAAGTGGGACCCTCCTTCTGTTTCCTACTTGCAATAGGAAAACCCCACATGGGCCCCTGAGATGCTTTTTAATTTAATTTACCACATCCTGTGTTTGCCACTAGTCAATCTGCTAAATGATATGATCCAAAAGAGAAGAAAACAAAGATTGCAAGGCTAGATAGAGCCCAGCGTTTCCTGATTGTGATGGCAGCACGCAGGGGTATACCCTGGGGTTGCTCTCCCTCAGCCATTTTCCTGGGGCCTCGCTCACCAAAGACCACTTGGCCTTTTAGAATCGCACATGGAGGTAACAGTTCTGGGACACACGGTTGGACCCTGTTGAGGCTCCACCTCCCCTCTCCTCTCCCCCAGTTCCCATCATCCCACTAGGAGGCAGGAGTGGGAATTCTCCAGACTGTGTAAACAACCCAAGAACTTCATGGGTTTAGTAGTTTGGAGGCGTTGACTGAAGGGCCAGAGGAGTGCTGAGAGTCCCTTTGGACTTGCCTGTGACAGAGTAAATGTGATGGGCACTTGTTGGTTTAGTGTTGGCCGCTGTGACAGGCTCCATGCTCCTTGGATAAAAGGCTGAGAGGTCAGGGACACAGCCAGGCGCCAAGACGTTGGGGTGCATTTCCTTTCTAAGTGCCAAGAGATGAATAGTACAGTTGAAAACCACCCCGGATACATTTTGGAGGACATTCTCTGGGTATGATGGTGTATGACTCCTTTCTCTGCTCATTAAACCCTCACCCGCCTCCGGGGCAATTCCGGGAGAGACTGAGTCACTCAAGACTCATGGTCTGCACTGGGCAGCCAAAGGCAATCCAGCCACTGAGTGTGATTTTGGCCTCATTCGGAAGTGGATGCTGAACAATAGACCCTTTCACCGGACGCCCATCACATGGGCATCAGGGGATGGGGGTGAGTGATGTGGGGCAGCAGGAAGGCTGCCAGCCTTCTGGACTGGCAGACCTGGGTGGCAGCAGGGGCTATGATAGCTAGGAGGACTCCCAGATGGAAACTTCTGGGCTTCAGGCATCAACAATCAGAGAAATGAAGAACAGGGTGTCTTTTTTATGTCTCATTAAGAAGTGGATTATGACTTTACTGGGAATAGCTTGCTCAGAACTTTTATTTTTATAAGCACTTCAGTAGTCAGAGCAGTAGCCTAAGAGTCAGGAATCTAGCAGTGATGGACCTCTGAGGTCCTGCTTTGCTCATACCTGGCTGGGGGAGCCATGCTCAGTCATTCTGGATTGTATTTTCTCTTATGTCACAGGAGAATTTGATTAGAAGATGTCTTGTGTCCCTCCTGGCTTTAAACACAGATGATCTAATTAGCAATAATGCTTTTATTTTTAAAAATTGCTCTTGCCTTTTCCTACTTCTGATGAGAATCAGTTCGGTTAGGTTTGTGAGTCGTATAATGTTTTTCAGACATGAGCTCAGCAAATCAGAAGACAGAAACCGAATCCTGGCTGTTTCATGATAAACACTATAAGCATAAGAAATGTGGGGAGCTCACCAGTGCTTTTGGCTGCCACTGCTCAAGAGGTTTATGTGGGACAGACTCCCAGGAGTTCGATGGAGTCGGATGCAATCCGCTTAGAAGACCGTGCTCCAGCTCAATCGGCCTGGCACCTTAGCTTGGTCTGTTGAGATTTGGGGTTGGGCCGCAGACATCTCAAAATATCACAAGGACAGCATGTGGACTGGCACCCCCACCCTGACAAATCCTGAGTCTTAGGGTCCTCCATTCACCCTGCCTGACTTGACTCTGCCGTAAAGGACAGAGGAAGGCTGAGGCTGCAGCTCAGGCTGGATTCTCAATTCCCAAGGGATCATGGCAGCGCACAAGTAGAATCAGAGAGAGAGAGAACCAGTCCACTGTTGGGGAAAGCCAGTGAACATGGAGACCTCAGAATCTTCTCCTGGGAGACAGGGTGGAAGTTCCATTCATGAGGATTTTCCTACTGAAGACTTACCAAGTTCTTGGGCAAAGGGCCCTGTCCTTTTAAGACTTACGGTCTGGAATCAAGAGAGCTCTAATCTTAAAGCGATATTGAATAAGCTCAAATTTCTCTCTCCAGAGCTCTCTTTTAATGCTCACCTCTGCACATTTAGAAAACCACGTGGAGAATAAGTGGGTGTCCTGTAGTTTTAGCACCTGTCCCATGCACAATTTAACACTGCGATGTGATCCGCTGGACTGCCCAGCCTGAAACCCTGGTCCACTGCTTACTAGCTGAGGTTACTCATGTCTTCTCAATGAATCAGTTACTTCCTGCATGAAATGGGCATAATAAAAGAGCCTACCACATAGAGTTGTTGTGAAAATTAAATGAATTCTTAGGTGTACAGTGTTGGAAAACTCGTATGGCCCAGAGTAAGTGCTGGGTGAGTACTCCCATTGTTATCATGGCTGGGGGAATTGCACAAGTCATTGAGTTGCAGGAACTGGCTTTTTTTCACATCTTCAAGAAAAACCAACTTCCTCAGACAGATAGTCTACGCTGGGACCAAATCAGTAGGGAAAAAAATCTAATTCGTCTACATCCCAGTGTCTCGTGTTAGAAAAATAAATTAATTCATTTTGGACTCTGGAGAAGTCTGGTTGGAGAAGCGAGTCTCGGGGCGCAGTATGATTGTAGGTCGTCTTATGGTGGTCTTCACTATGTCTGGTGTCCTCTCTCAGGAGATCTGGCGTCAGACACGGCCCAGTGACAGGCTGCAAAAAGGCCATGCCCATCGCTGTCAGATGGACAAAGCCAGTTACAAATGTGATGTGGGAAATGGACCTGAGAGGTGCTGTTTTCGTACCTCATAAGTCTGCTTGTCCTGTTAGGGTGAGGGGAGAAAGAGAATGTTCATTCACTCATTCACTCATTCATTCATTTGTTCAATGTGTGCCTACTCTGTGCAGTACTGTGCTGGGTATTGGGGACACAATGATGAGGGAGAGACATGGCCTCTGCTATCATGAAGCCCACAGGGATGTTGCAAAATTCCAGGATCCTGGAATTTGGTTACTAAAGAGAACGTGGAGATAATCATTTCTTTACATGTTTGTGTCACCGATTTCTTTGAGAAACAAATGAAACCCAAGGATGCTGTTCTCACCTAAACACCTACACACACACACACACACACACACACACACACACACACACGTATCTATGTACACACAAAATTGTACACAATTTTACAGGTTTATAGGTCCCCTGAAGACCCACTCATGGATTCCATGTTGAAAATCTCTTGTCACCCAGCTCCACCACTAGCGAGCTATGTGACACTCCACCCCCACTCCCACCCACCTCTCAGGAAAGTTCATGAAGATGTAGATAATGGCAAGTTGGACGAAAATTACACAGTGCTCTACCCTCAGCAGATCTTGTGATTTTCTACCACTCAGGAAATGACTGGGGCAAACCAAGAAACTATTCATTTCAGGCCCTGCAAACTTGGCAAAATTTTGAAATGTGCTGGGGTGATTTTACTAGAGAGATCTATTTTCCTTGATTTGAGGCTTAGTGGAAAATGTCGTTAAAATTAATGGTGTTATGGGTCAGCTATTTATTCAAATAAGAATGAATTTTCCCAGAACCCTCCATAACTGGCAGCATCATACAGAAGTTAGTGACAGAGAGTAAGTTAAACAATAAGGACACTCTCCTGGAGAGCTCCTTTTTAAAACTCTTCCTAATAAGTCACCCTGGGAGACCTCTTCCCATGTAGGTGATGAAATCCCCCGATGCGAAGCCCTGTGACCCTTCCACCCTCCTGGTGACCCTATAGTAACGAGCCCCTGACAGTCCGGGAAGCATTTCTCCCTCCAGGGAGGCTCTACTTCAAATTTAAAAGTGGCCTCAAACAGTTAGTGTTGCCCTTTGGGTATTTCAGAGGGAGGAACTTGGGATAGTTCATTTATTACATGACACAGGAGATTTATTGGAGACCAGAGGGCTCAACGGAAAACATTTTTGATTTATTTCCAGTTGGAAAGGCTTGTTTGAGAGTTGTTACCAGCCATTTAATATTAGCCTCTTGAGTCAACAGAAGATCCTGAACCACAGAGGTCTCTGTTTCTCAGAAGAGATGGACAGACAGATATCTTGGGAGTCCTGCCTCTCTGCAGGGCTTTGCAGCGTGGCCAGTGCCATTGCCACGGACACTGGTGACTATCCTGTAATCTGTAGTCTATAGCTACTCACGCCTCAGCCTTACCCTAACTTCACTTAAACCTTGGGAATATTCATAGCTATACTTTGGGAAGTTGAGGTCATGAAACGTTACTTAAATCAGAGTTAGGAGTAATAGCCTAGAAGCCTGCTCCTAGGTTAATTAAGCCTGTGGACACTTGCTACCAGACTGGCTGGATTTGAACCTTACTAGCTCTGTGAACCTTGACATGTTTCTTCCCTCCTCTGTGCCTCAGTTTCTGTATCTGGGAAGTGGGTATAATATTACCCATTTCATAGGATTGTTTTAAGGATAAAATGAGTTAGTAATTGTAAAGTGTTTAGAAGAGTGCCTGGCATACGCATAATAGGTGCACAATATGCAGAGGGTGCCAAAAAATGTATCCACATCTTAAGAAAGTAAAAAAGCTGTAGTAAAATTGTAATAGTCAACATGTACCGATAACCAAAGATGTATATACACTTTTTTGGCACCCCCGGTATATTAGCTGCTATTATTGCTGTTGGTATTATTAATACGCTTTGGGGTAATAATTTCGGTTTACTTAAGTGTTAAGGAAGCCTGTTGGAAACTCATCATAAATTGTCAGGACTTGAAGGATCCACAGCCCTGAAGCCTTGGTCCCGTTTAAGGTATGAGGGACCCAGAGGGGAGGAACTGTGAACACTCATGGGATAGTTGACCTGAAATGAAGTTTTGGGCACCATCATTGCAATTCCTAGATGGCTAAATGCCATCAGGGTTAGGAGTTGGCCCTTTTTTCATGGGATTAAGATAAATGTATATTGTGGAATTCTCGCATTGCATAGGATTTCTTTACTCATTTGGCAGTCCTTGGCTGATACCACTATATGTCGGGAATGTTTAAGCCTCAGTCTAGGACGGCCGAAATTGGAGTTTATCTGTTTCTTCTTGTCTTGGCTAACCAGAGCCTACACAGCTACACACTTCTTATTTTCATACACACACACAGACATATTCACACAATGCATGCGTGTATCGTCTATAAAGTTATATTGGCTGTGGCACGAAGGATTTTATTCAAAAGTCTCAGCCTGAAATGGTTGCTATTGCATTTGCA
Source organism: Rhinolophus sinicus (assembly GCF_057876585.1). Taxonomy (NCBI): domain Eukaryota; kingdom Metazoa; phylum Chordata; class Mammalia; order Chiroptera; family Rhinolophidae; genus Rhinolophus; species Rhinolophus sinicus. The sequence continues at coordinate 166,392,261 of NC_142514.1, forward strand.
TATCAGTGTGCCAGGTGGCAAAACTAGAATTAATTTCAATAAGACAGAAACTGCCATTGAGCGCCAAACTGCCATCCACGCCTCAGACTTTGTAACCTGGGAGTGACAGCAGCCACCTGGCTGAGTACTGACAAGCAGTTGGCCTTTCTTGCCATCTGCTGAAGTCTCTGCTATCAGCCTCACCTCCGAGAAGATGATTAGAAGGCTTTGTTTTTCTTTTGTAGGCTAGACAGAAGAGCCCCAGGAAGAGCTGTCACCCAGCATGACAAATTCCCTTTGCTACGATTGGCAGACCAAGGGCAAAGCTGAAAATGTCAGTTAAAAACAAACAGTACTTCAAAAGGGCCTTGTGCATTTCCCTTCTCTGGGCTCCCCTTGCTTCATCAGCCAAGGGCCTTGTGACTGCCTTCAGAAGGACAGACACCATTACACTCAAAAAAGAATTAATCACACAAAAATACATTTTCTCCATTTCACCTAGTTCTGATGTGTTTTTTTAAAGCACCTCATGCTAATGATACAAACAAAAGAAAACCAATTGATATTGGCTTATGTCTTTTCAAAGCTCCATTTCTCGTTTCTTCTTTCACTATTTTCAGAGTCAAGAAAGATCAGACAGAAGTTTAACAGTTATCACCGTTTGCATTTGTCAGACACTGTTTTCTAGTGGTTGGAACCTGCTTCCTGCTCAGAAAGGAGAAAGCAGTTGTAGCTTTTAAAACTCAATACTGACTCTCTCTTTGTTCTTGGGTAACAATTATTTAGGTGTACCTCTCTCCTTTAGAGCGAGGGCTTGCTCTAATGATACGAAAGGATCCTAGGGCAAACAGCAAAGCGGTTTGGAACATGGGTTTGGCATTAAACAGACCTGAGGTAGAATTCTAGTTCTGCCACTTAATAGCTGGACAACCTTGGGACCTCATTTACTTTTTCTGAGCTTCAGTTTTTTCCACTTATAAATAATGTGTACATACATACACTAAACTCACCTCTTAGGGTTCTCGGAAACTAATGCCAGTCCCCCCAAAATAATCAGTTTTCAATGAAGGTCTTTGAAGTCTTTTGAGATCCTTACAGAGGATCCTGTAGAACCAGAGGATTTTTCAGTTCCTTATTCAGATTAATGTCTGCAAAACTCACAGAAGTCCTTGGATTGAATCACTCTTTAACCAGTGGATAGCAGTTAGGTCTCAGGTGAAATGCTATTAACACTTGGGAGCAAACTACAGGTCTTGGGTCTATCTGTCAGGATGTTCAATGGTGTTTTTGAGGAAATTTCAATGAGTCATTCACTCATTCAACATTTAATGAGCATCTCCCCTCTGTCAGATACTGCTGTGAGCATTAGAAAAACAGCTGTAAACCAGTAAAAGGCCCTTGCTGTTTTGGAACTTCCATTACAAAAAGGGCAGATGGATAATAACTAAATGCACATACAAATAAACAAGTTGCTGTGAAGACACAAAGGCAAAGAGAGGTGAGGGAGATTCTGCAAGTTGGTTAAGAGTGTTCAGGGAAGCGCTCAAAGATGAGGTGACGTGAAGTTGAAAAACAACAATGTGATCATCTGAGAACAGAAGATTCTAGGCAGAGGGAAAGGTAGATGTAAATGTTGTAAGGTGGAAAAGAGCTCAGGATGCCCAAAGGAACTGAAGGAAAGCTTTGTACCTGGAGCAGAGTGAGCTACTTACAGGTTACAGAAGGAGCTAGGAGCCAGGCCATGTAGATCTTATCAGCCAAGATAAGGAAATTTATTCTGGGTGCAACCAGAACACATTGGAGATGATAAGCAAAGGAAATGACACTACATGATTGTGGGAAAGTGCTCATAATATAAACAATAAGTGGAAAAAAAGGCTCCCACATCTAAAACTGTATATTTAGTATAATTTTAACTGGAAACATATATACATATTCAGAAAACAAACTGAAAGAAAATATAGCAAAATGTTTAAAATGTGAAAATGTTAAGCTGTAGTTTTCTTACCCTGTTTCCTCAAAAATAAGACCTAGCCAGACAATCAGCTCTAAGGCATCTTTTGGAGCAAAAATTAATATAAGACCTGGTATTATATTATATTATAGTATATTATATTATATTATATTATATTATATTATATTATATTATATTATACCTAGTCTTATATATATATAAGACCTGGTCTCATATTATAGTAAAATAAGACTGGGTCTTATATTAATTTTTGCTCCAAAAGACGTATTAGAGCTGATTGTCTGGCTAGGTCTTATTTTCGGGGAAACACAGTAGTGGTGGACTTGTTTTTCCTTCATTAATTTCCTGAATTTTTTAAGTTTTCTACAAGTTTGTCTTACTTTAATAATCAGAAATAAATTATGTGCTTCTTATATTATTTTTTTCTTATTTATCTATTCACCTACTGAGGGATATCTTGGATGCTTCTAAGTTTTGGCAATTATGAATAAAGCTACTATAAACACCCATGTGTAGGTTTTTGAGTGGATGTAAGTTCTCAACTCCTTTGGGTAAATACCAGGAGTGTGATAGCTGGATTTTACAATAAGTGAATGTTTAGTTTTGTAAGAAACCATCGAATGGCCTTCCAAAGTGGCTGTACCATTTTGCAATGTCACCAGCATTAAAAGATAAACTGAGGCATATTAAAATTTTTAAGTTTATGTGAGCAAAAACCGATTCCAATCAGGCAGTGCCAAACCCAAAGCAGTTAGGCAGGCTCCCAATCATACACTTGTTTAAAACTTTGCTGTGGAGTAATTGATGGAGAGAAAGTAAGTGATGCTGCTTTACTGTGTCTTATCTCGGATTTGAGTTTAATGTATGGTGTTTTGGATGGAGTGAATATTGAAGGCTCTGGCCAGTAAAGAAGTTTATTTGGCTTTTTTGTTCAAAAACGAACTTTTACATTTTCCAAGTTACTTATGTAAAAGAATCTAACATTTCTGTTTCATTCTTTAGAGTTGAATGTAACCTGCCGATATGCAGGTGTATTCCACGTGGAGAAAAATGGTCGCTACAGCATCTCACGGACGGAGGCTGCTGACCTCTGCAAGGCTTTCAATTGCACCCTGCCCACCATGGCCCAGATGGAGAAAGCCCGGGAAGCAGGGTTTGAGACCTGCAGGTAAGAGACCAGTCAGTACCTGCCGGCTGCGGAAAGCTGACAGCCCGGGGTCCAAAGGGCGGGGCTTAGAACTGGGAAGGCTCCTCCCTGACAGCTGATTGGATGACTGCCTGAAGGGTCTGCCCACCTATTAATTTGGGCCAAGTCAAACTGGAACCTGCATGACAACTGAAATTTAAAGCCCTCTAAAGACTCCTTTGTGAATCATAGCCGCGTTGCCCAGAGGAGGCCATTAAGGGTCATCCACTGTAATCCTCTTGCCTGAAGTGCTTCCACAGCGCTCCACTGGCTTTGAAGAAGTGTGCAATATCATTGTCGGTACCACAAGAAAACGTAAACCAAATAACAGTGTTTAAAATAAATATGTGCCTGGTGGAATCTTGGCCCTGCAGAGTTGGCTCAAAGCAGATTTCTCTCTCTCTCTCTCTCTCTCTCTCTCTCTCTCTCTCTCTCTCTCTCATTCTTTTCTATGTTGCTCTAGTATGAGAGGGTTAAAAAAAAGCATGAAAATTATTAAGATATGTTACAAGTGACTAGGAAGCGATCAGAGGGACCTATGAAGACCTGAGAGGTTTCTATGGTTACCAAGGGCTCCATGGAGCCTTTCTCAAGCCCTCCTTCCTTCCTTTCTGCTCCAGGACAATCACAGCAGGCAATGGACTTTTTTAAAAAAAATTTCTAATTTTTTTTGTGTGTGTGTGTTTTGTTTTTTTTTTGAGTTTCTGCTGACCCTGTGGTGAGTGGTGCACTTAAAGAGCAAGCAGTGGTGACGACCACAGTGAAGTGTTTTAGTTTGGTTTGTTTTCACTAAACTGTGGGTTGTCTGCACAACCGCTCCAAAGTTTCCACCCCAGCCTGTCTTTACCGGCTCTGTGCTTTTGCAATGTAATATCATTAGGTAACGTGGTTCCTCTTTTTCTTCAGTGCACTCATGTACAAATACAGACTGCTTTTTAAAAGTCCAGAGTAACTCTTTATAAAAGCCGTTAAACGTAAGTTAAAGACATCTTTCCTCTGTCCTTGGTTACAGAGCAATGCACCCACTTTATGAGCAGTAGCTGAGACACTTGCTGAAAAGGAAAAGGGAAATCTTTACTTTAAAATTGCACCGTCTAATATGGTCACCACGTGTGGCAGTTTACACCTAATTAAAATTAAATAAAATCGAAATCTTCATTCTAGAGCAGCGCTAGCTATAGTTCAAGTGCTCAGCTAGCCACAAATGGCTAGTGGCTACTGTATGGACAACACAGATTATAGAACATTTCCAATATCACAGAAAGTTCTGCTGAGTAGCATTTCTCTAAATCGAAGAGCAGCTTTGTACAGGTATCTGTATGTGTTCAGAGCTGGGTCTGGGAGAACATAAAAGGGAGCTGAGAGCAGCTGGTAGCTGCTCACCCTGAGCTGCAGGCTGCAATGAAGAAAGGCCAATTAGCAGACGCATTTGTTCTATTCACAATGCGATTTGTTTCAATATGGCCCTGTCTAGGTCAGTAGCCTAGTAAAGTGAATTTAGTAAGCTGAATTTTGATTGTGTAATGCAAACAAGGTATACTTACAAAATACAGAAATGCTCTCATTTGCCAAAAAAGAGGGAAGTTCTTACTGCTCCCACTGGCCAATGATCGAGCATTTAGATGCTGTGCCCTACTATTTACTTCCCACAGCCTCACAGTTAATCCTCAGACTGTACTGTGGTTGATGGTATTACCCCACTGATGGATGAAGCAACTGAAGCTGAGAGAAATCCCCCAGCTCACTCAGGGCCACATCACTTGCATGGCGAGGACTCCAGATTTAGGTCCTGCTTCATCTGAGCCCAGGGCAAGGTTTTAATGACCAAGCCCTCCGGGAGGACTGAGAGCAAAAGGGAGATGGAAGTTTGCTGCGTGGATTTGCTGAGTATTCCTTTCCTGCCTGTGAACGGCAACCTACTCATGCAATATACACACATATAAATTTTAATATCCCCAACGCATGTGCGACCCATAAAACTGGCAGTTGCCATAATGTGGCAAAAACTCAGGCATAACTTGGCAAAGGGAATGCAGATTCTAGAAAGTTGGTGTTACACAGACGTGGTACATACGAATATGATGCGGTGGGATGAGGGTAGGCTCACCAAGGAGTATCATAATTTAAAACAAGAAAAGAAAAACTATGCCAAAGAAGGCTGTTGTTCCACACACAGCTGGTATAAGTGTTGCAAAACTCATTTCCCTAATTTCACTCAGGTAGCTATGAATCAGCTATAGGACAGATGGCAGAGTCTCAGGCTATGATAAAATTTGAGCAGCTACTCTCCTGTCTGCCCCACCCTGATTAGTAGCAATTCTCAGATATGTGGAAACTTATTAACATTTAATTGCAACTCCTCCCCCCACCAAGCTAAGGAGTCTTTGGAGAAACCAGTCTGTCAGTTTAGATGAGGAATTAGTCATGAGAGCTGCAATTGCAACATACGTAGACAGAATGAGTTCTATGTGCTTGGAAACTTCAAACTCAGCCATTTCCATGGGTCTTGCAGGGCAATGCACCTGGCAGGAAAGTTTAAAACGATCTAGGCTATGCATTTTAGCCAGCCTTGCATTTTCAAAAACCTGCTGGATTTAGCTTCTCCCTCTCTGCCATTCCCCTGCAATCACCTCTTCCGTTGCAAATGGTAGTTTTCTAAGCCCATATCTCATTTTTTTGTGGCATTTTATATTCAGGAGAAATTGTACAGTGAGTATTTAGCCACCATGATGCTGCTAGAAGAGGCTGAGTGCTGTGTGTTATCACTGAAAGGGGCTCCAGTCCAACATGTTCCCAGAAGCACCTTGGTGGTGGCAGAGGGGTTTAAGCACTTCTCTGGCCATGCTGCTTCTAGAAAATTCCTGAGCTAAATGAGGCACTGATATCTACTTAGTCACTATTACTCCCATCTTAAGGATGGTCCATTTACTTCCACTGGCAGTGAAATTATGCCCGGGATACTCATGAGGCAAAACGCTCTTGTATATGACATGAACAGGCGTCATGTTTAGGGCATTGGAGTGTGGAATGAGGGAATCACAGGAAAAGGTGAGGCAGGGAGAGACGAGTAGGGGACGGGAAATAAGGCAGGTTTGACATTTAGGGACTGAAATGAAGAGTCGCCTAATCCTATCTTCTGGGAGCTAGTCATTTTATGTATTTTCTGAAAAATATGAGGGTAGTGGAGAGCCAGAGTGAATCTCACATCATAAAATGGTCCTTCTTTCGTCTTTTGTGACTCGGACTTCCTCTGCTTGTTCACACTGACTTGACACTGCTGACCACAAATTGATTTGAAGCTAACATTTTCTTTCGTGAGACTTTTTTTTTTTAAAGCTCTGATAGAACCCCAAATAAAAATCACTTGGTTGCCATCAGTCATGTTGATCCCTTTCCCTCTCCCTCTGCTGTTATTTTTGGATTTCATGTAACTCAGTTGTTGAAACCTCTACCGCCCTCGGGGTGAGCTGAATGAAGCATTGCACTGCATGGCATGGCATTCGATGGTATATGATAAAATACCCATCACAGCCTTGCAGGTGGGTAACCTTGCAGGTGGGTAACTGCTGGTGCTTCTCTTGCAGGTACGGGTTTATAGAAGGGCATGTGGTGATTCCTCGGATCCACCCCAACGCCATCTGTGCTGCAAACAACACAGGGGTGTACATTCTCACCTCCAACACCTCCCAATATGACACATATTGCTTCAATGCTTCAGGTTGGTTCCAAGGGGATTGTCTTTGCATTTTGGATTGCATTTTGGGTTGCGTTTTGGATTGCTTTTTGGATTGTTTTGGATTGCTTTGTGGCCAATAGCAGTTCAAGCCCTGCCAAGAGGGGATGCACGTAGCTTCTAGATGCTCACAGAATATCTCTGCAGCAGAGACGAGATCCCTGTCTCCAGGGTGCTTACTTGCTAAGTTGAGAAAGCCAATAGTAAACAAATGAATATTAAACGCCTTATATGAAGTCAGAGAGTGCAAAGAGCTACAAAAAAGAAAGCAGAGCAAAGGGCTTCAGAGTGTTAGGGATGCTTTTTTTTCAGAGAAGGTGGTCAGGGAAAGAGTCTCTGAGGAGGCGTGTCTACAAGAGCCCTGAGTGAAGTGAGAGAGGAAAGCCACGGGCAGAGTAAACAGCCAGTGCCGAGCTAGACCCGTGGGAGCATCGTGGCCTGTTCCAGGAATAGCAGGGAGGCCGGTGTGGATAAAGCCCAGTGATCAGAGAGGAGAATGCCAAGGAATGAAGTTAGAGAGGTAAGCAGGCGCCAGATCACATAAGGCCTCCAAGGCCACAGTTAAGAGTTTGGATTTTGTTCTCTGTGTGATGGGAAGTCATTGCAGGATTTTGAATAGGGAAATGACATTAATCTAATGTTAGCTTTGGAGAACAAGCCAAATGGCTTAGCTCAGAGGTATTTATTATATGTTAGGGCTAGAGAGAAGGCTGGGAGGATATATGGTAGGTCTTTGACCTTGTTGAGTGTCCTTACCCAATAACCGAGAGCTTGACAGCTAGAGAATAAGGAAGCCAAGTTAAGATTTACGTGCTGGGCTGTTGGCCAGGCCCCCTCCCTGTCTAAGGGAGTTACTTCCAACTATTAGCCCAGAAACACATGCTTATAAGTCTAATTCAGGCCCCAGCAAAACTGAAGAATTCTATGCATCATTAAATCTTCAGGGTCTTTTGAGAGGGGTCAAACCCATAAATGGCAAGTTTTTGAATGCCAACAATCAAATGTCTCACTTCTCAAACTGGGTCTTCTGTTCCCCTTAAAGGTTTGAGATTCTATGAAGGGAAAGATGAAGCCATGTGGTAAACTTGACATGTCTTCCTGGCATGTCAGTTTTCCTTAAAGACAGGAAGGGGATGTTAAATCAGCTGGAAAGTGACTTAAGTTATTTTCTGTATAAGGCAAACATAGATATTATATGTGATAGTAGAATATAAACTCTGCATGGATTTTTTTAAGGTACTTTAAGGTAGGGATATCAAAGAAATTGTGAGATTACATCAGTAGTTTTAGGCTACGCTACTCAGCAATAGTTTTCAGAGTGGGAATTCAGAGGGTTTAGGAAAAAGAGAAAGTATCAGGGCTCGTTAGTTAAAAATGGAGTGTGTGTGAAGCCAGTAAAGTATGTCAAATGTATGCAGGTCACTAAATCCATGAAGGGACACTTAAAATAAGGAGAATAAGGAGAAAACTGTAGGATGTTTACTGCTCCCTGTCATATGAACAAAGAACACAAATGGAGTTTGACCAAAAGGAGGAGAGTCCAATTCAGCCTACACCCTTATCCAGTTCCCACAGCCGTACCCAAAATGTCCATTCTAATGACACGATAATAAGAAAAACCACAGGCAAATAAACAGGAAATAGGCACAGAGCTACATGTGGTCTAGCTAGCTTGTCTTAGTGCCAGAACTCATGGAAAATTTGGGAAGACTTGGTGCTTTAGATGAAGGTGTTGGTCATGTGGAGAAGAGCTACCAACAGACTGCCTATCTTTCAATGTCTCTGAGTACTGCTTGTTGGGTCTCCCACTGAATCTTGTCGAGTGAATGTGTGCAATAAATTATGTTGTTGTCTATTCCCATTGTCTCACCTGTTTTACCTGTTGGAATCACTGGTTGGGAAGAATCTTTACTCAAAAAGGTAGAAGCTCACACTTTTGCTACCTGGAAATGAAGCCATCTAGGCAAGCAAGTACTGAGACTTTCCTCCCTGCCCTTATTTTTGCCCATGAGTTTGGGCCTATCTTCAGAGAAGGGAGTTAACAGTACTGATTAGCTTTCCTCTTCTTTGGGAGGGATAGTTCAGTTGAAAAGCTTGAGAAGTCTTGGGATTGTACTGTATACCAAAATAGCTATATTAAAATAGTGAAGTTTGAAGTGACATTTTTTTTCTTTCTCTTTTCCAGATTTACTCAATATGGATAGGCTGCTTTTATCAATTTTTTTAAGTTTTAAGAAGCATATTTATTTATCAGATATATGTGCTCAGTACTGTGCTGGGCAGAGTAGGGTGAGAAAGAACCGAGGGCCATATTTCTTATTTGGGGAGTTAATCTTGTTGAAGTATCAAGACAAAAAGTGAAGGAGCTTGAGAAGAATGTTTAGGGATAAATCAATTCTAAATATCTTGGTTTAGAGTCAGATGATAAGGGTGTTAGGTGAGCAACAGATCTTGATAATCTTGTACTCCATGCAAAAGATCTCATTGGAAAGATCCATGAATTGAATGTAGTCAGAGAACTACCAGCAGGACCCAGGGATATGGTCCCCCCACAAACTGGTTACAGGGACCAAAGCCAGCTCAATCTTAGCAGACAGCTTCTGTATGCTTACAATTTCAGCAATGCTTTTTTCAAACACAGCCTGTGGCTTACCAACAAAAATAAGGCAGACCCTGGAAAGGCTTTGTGCTTTTTATTGCCTCATCTCTCAACGGGAAGGCCCAGCCTGAGCCTGGTGTCTTCTGTGTTAACACAAAGAACTGACTCGAATTAGTTTATTTTTTAAGACTGCTTTGAATAACAGGTCTCAGTCTCTGTTTTTACTATTATTATTATTATTATTATTATTATTAGGTTCAGGTGCACAAACCAACATAATAGTTAGACATTTACACCCTTCACAAAGTGATAACCCCCTCTCCCTAGCTAGACTGCATCATTAACATTTTTCTTGGCAATTTTGGTACAGTGGATGCAAGGGGTGAGAGGCAGCCTGTCAGAAAGCTTACGTCTGAGTCTTTCTAACAAATCTTGGGGTTCAGGAAAACCGTACCAGGCCTGATTCTCCCAGTAGAGCAATTCTCATTAAACAGAATGAAAGGCTGTCTAATGAGGCCCTGTTCTCTGACATGGGAGCATGAATGTATTCATTGCACATTTGGGTCATCATCCATCTTAGTATGCATGCCAGATTTGATGTTCTTTATAAAAGTGAAGGTGAATTAGAGCATGAAGGGGGCCCATTTCAACAAATGCTCCAATCATTTACAACAGTGTCTTAATGTTTTTGACATCATACCCCCTTCTATTGCAACTTAACTTCTAGAAATTCCCAGTGCACTACTGTTCCCTGCAGTTGTGTTTGAATTTGGGGGAGATTCTTCCATCGCTGCCATTGGGAAGTCATCCTCCAAAGCCTGTTTCTGGGTATATGCAACAGGACAATATCAGAAGCATGTCACCAAGCAGGCCAGGTTCTGGTGGTGTCCCCAAAACAGACAAAGTAGATGATCTTTAAGATTGCCCATGTTGGCTATTTGCCTTGATTTTCAAATGAGGGATCCATTGGGAAAATTTTGGGGAAGCTGTAAAAAATCTAAAGAAATATTAATTATTGTTGTCCCCCATGGCGTTATGAATTCCTCAAAAGCAGGGACAGCAACATGTCCAATTTTTGCTCCTTTTGCATTATGTGATCTGTCGTATGTATTGAGTAAATCCTTAAAATGCTATGTCTGAAACTTCCTTTAATAATTTCTTATGGCATTGCCATTTAGGGTTTATCTAAATGTTGTTTGACCTGTTGATATTTGTAGACCATTTTGGGGGTTAACATCTTAGGGTGTTTTCTTTTTCTAGAAGAATGGAACATTTTTCTCCTTTTTTCATTCATTCAGCAAATATTTATTCAGTGCCTCTCTGTCCCCATCACACATAAATGTCCTGGCTAAGACAGATAAAGTTCCTACTCCTCTTGTGGAACTTACGTACTTCTATGGAGGTGGGTGGGAATCAGAGAGTAGGGTTTGGGAGATGTGTCATGAACAGCCATCAGGTAAAATGAAGATCATTTTAGAGAGTGGTAAGCCTGAGGAAGAAATGAGAGCAGATAATATATGATGCTGATGGGTGTAGGGGAGTGATGAGAGGCTGGTTTAGATTGGAAGCTGAGGAATGGCCTTACCAAGGAGGCGATGGTCTCTTTGAAGGATTTCTTTTCTAAGAAATCTTTTACTAAGACTTTGTAAGAATGGCTTTTCCTAAAACCTGCTCTTCTCCAGCTGAATATATAAAGCTGCCATTTAGTTTCACTACGAGGCCAAAGAAATTGACAGGTAAAGGGCATCCCCTTTATCTGTGGGAAAAGATGCTCTTAAGAACTGGGGAGCAGCCAAACCCTATTTTGTTCAACTTGTATTTTTATCCAATGTTATGACTACTCAGTGGTTTATGGCAAGACACTTAAAATACTTGTGATAAATAGACTTCCTTGTGATAACAATCTGTCTGCATCCATCCATCCATCCATCCATCCATCCATCCATCCCTTTCTTCCTTCTTTTTTGCCAAAGAACAACTTTGGGAGAAACCAACATAACAAATAAGTTGCCATTTTACATTAAAGTGGCGCACACACACACACACACACACACACACACACACACACAGTACAAAAGCTGTAATGCACAAATGGATCCAAATTTCCTATAATAGCAAATTCAATTTTAAGCTCTCTGAGTTTTTAGAGCTCAACACAGGTCTAGTTACCAAATAGAGAATTTGGACATGAATGGAACAGTTGGTTGAGACATTCTGCAGTCGTCTTTTAGGACTCAAGGGATGGCATGAACATGGAACTTTCAGGGCCTGTTTTCACAGGGCTTTACACAGTACTTCTCATGGGGCTGCTAGTAACATATGTGGGTGGTCGGACAGGCCCGAGGTACAGTCAGAAATATTTATTCCTGAAGAATGGGATGGAGAAGTAGATGATAAATGGAGGACAAGAGAAAAAGAAGCCAGAGATACCCACAGTGAGATATGCCAAACCAGTAGCCTGAGGAACTATTCTGGGCACCTAGATCAAAGGTAGACAACCCCAGGAACTACATGCCAAGAAGCATTCTATATGGAGCAGTTGCTTACGGAGATCAGTCAAATTAATAAAACATTAATACATTAACAAAAAGACTAACTATGAGTTTGTTTTAAAATTATCCTGTCAAGTTAATTCTTTGTTGATTATTTTAATCTTCAGATTCTCATGCTGTTCATATTGACAAACATTTTATTGTATTTGCCTGTTTTTTCATCATTATGTAGATTATGGGTATTACACATGATTTTCTCGTTATAGTTATACATTTCTTTAAAATTTTTTTGCAACGTTCCTACATTACTTTTATAATAAGTTAAAAAATAAATTTCTAATGTGTGTTTCATTAGAGGAGGACCCTGTGTATCTTACTCACCATTGTACGCCTGGCCTTCCACAACACCTGATATAGAACATCTGTATTTGTTAATGGCTGAATTTGTTGGGGTGGAAAGAGGAAGAAGTAAGCTTCCAAACATGTAGGAAGCTAAATAAAAATGAAAAATGCATCACAAAGGTCAGAGAAGTTCCCAGGAGACCTAACTGAGTTTTAGAAAAAGAAAATTAATTGGGATAAGTTACAATAAAACTCCATGCTAATTAACCAATAGAGATGGGAATCAATTTTGCTCCTATTTGTTAGAGTTCTCATGTCTTTTTTCTTTTCTACCCCATAGCATCGGACAAAATAGAAGACTGTACATCAATCACAGACCTGCCCAATGCCTTTGATGGACCAATTACCATAAGTACGTATCTCTTCTAATCTTGATTGAGCTTCCCCACTCTTGGGGAAAGGATCAGGTGCACTTCTATGTTTTATACTTGAATAGAATAGCAGTCATCCCTACCACAAATGTCCCTAAGGCACTTTGGCCATGATTCTGTGTCCCTTCTTCTTTTCCTGCAATGGCTTGAGACGGCTATCTGGTTTACCCCAATACACTATTCCTCAAACTTCAGTCATTTGAAAACTACTTTCACTTTTTGGTTGACATTTCTGTGTACACAGCACTATTATTGATATTTTTAATTTAATTAACCCCTTCTTTTCTATTTAAAATACATTTGTTCTTTTTAAAAACTTCAAATGACAAAGCCAGCATCCCTGGTCACAATTAGAAGGGAACCTTAAAAATAAATTTAAAGGCAGGGAAAATGAAATAATGTTCTTAAATGGTACCTGCTGAAGGCTCTGAGCTGTGTTCTCTCTTATAGAGGCGGATGAATAAGTGGTAAGGGAAGGGGTATTCCAGTCCCCCAGATGTTGTGTTTAATTTAACTGGAGTATTGAAAGAGAATTACAAAGTTTATGAACTTCCCGATATGTGAGTCAACATTATTTATACCATGTCCACCTAAAATCATTTTGATTATCCCCAAAAGTAGGCATCAGCACTGGAGCAAACAGAATCTCTCAACCAAATCTTTCAAATAGGTCAACCTATTAACTCTGATATTATTACCTCTGAACCTCATTTCTTTGAGAAGTATCGCAGTATTGAGGAGGCCTGATTTCTGTCTCCTAAGAGCCAGATCCCTCAGTGTGCATAGGGACAGCGGTTTGGTGGCCAGGGGGTGAGACTCTTCCTGGACCATACAAATCCCGCCCCCCACCAGTAGGTAGGGCATTGGCCCTGGACTGTGCTTTGCAAAAGGAAGTGGAGGCCTACAATGTAAGATACGCGGTCTCAGTCAGGCCTGGTTTGAAATCCTAGTTCCTTAGCACCTGGATGAACTTAGGAATGACTTACTCTTTCTGAGCCTCAGTTTTCTCGTTTGGCTAATGGAAAAACATATGAGATTTTTCACGATAACTAAGAAAGATAATGTGTAATTCATGCCTGGCCCATATAGTAGATGGTCAGTAAATGTCCCACTTTCTTGGTCCCCACAGATCTCTTCTAAAGTCCAGACCTGTGCAAGTTTGGTCATATTTCCTTACTAGATCCTTATCTGCAGAGACTATCAGGAGGTGATAGAGACTTCAGAATGATTTTAAATTCATATTTTATTAATAGTTCTACTTGGGCAAGCTAGATAGGTAGACAAAAGGACTCGTTAGTCCTACAAATGCAATGCATAAAATCATTTCAGCTTAAAAAAACACTTGTTCGGTGGGGGGCCCAGACTTGAAGGACGCAAATACTTTTAGGGAAGAACAATGAATGAATTCATCCTTGCTTTTTCTCCTGTCCATTCTAGTCATTTGCTTGTTTAAACCAAAGGTTTCAATCTTTATATACATCTGTGCTTCTTAATTTCAAGGTTGAATTTCAGAGAGGCTGCCAGAGGCTCTGTCAATATTTAGGTATGCTAATTTCTTAGCCAGGAGTAAAGGTTCACTTAAACTGACAAAATTTGGCTCTTAGGAAGAAAATCCAATTCTTCATGGATTTACAAATATACGTATCTAACAGCATTTTGTTTCCTACTTCAAATCCTATCTGGAAATAAGCAGAATTAATAGCAACAAAGTTTACACGTTCTTGAGAAGGAAGAGTAGGGTCCAGGAGGGAGATTTATCATGTATTGAGCACTGTCTATCCTTGGAATACTCTGCTCACGCTTTACCTGCAATATCATATAGTGCTCATAACAGAAGGTAGTATTATCTTCATTTTACAAACGACAAAACTGAAGCTCAGAGAATCACTTACCTTGTCTAGAGCCACACAGAACTGGAATTCAAACACAGAGACTCCCCAAACACTCCTTCTTTTCCCCTCCCCATTTCCAAAGTGTGTGTGTGGGCAGCTAAGGGTACTTTTCTCAGTCCTTCAGCCACTTATCCCCCCACTAGCTAGATAGTTAGGTGTTACTTTTCTTAAAGAAGAAAAGAAAAATAGCTTTGAAATCACTGTCTTCTGTGATAATCCCCACTCTTTTGTATACTCAGAAAACATCAGCTGTCAAGTTCTGAAAGTGCCTTCCTTCTTTCTCCCAGGTATTGTTAACCGTGATGGCAGCAGATATGTCCAGAAAGGAGAATACAGAACTAACCCAGCAGATATCAACGCGAGCAACTACACCAACTCTACTGAGGATGAACTTAGTGGCTACTCCAGTGAAAAAAGCCCTTCAATAGATTACATCTTCCACACCGACCTTACAACTGCACACCCGACCCAAGGAAAAGACCGTCCCTGGGTGTCCGGCATCCCAGAGAAAACCCCCACTACCAGTAAGCAGAATGAATCACTGTGCTTTCCAATCGCGATTCTTTTGCAAAAACATCTCTGATCTTCTTGAGTGCTACGCACGCATATGTTGGTGGTCTCCTGTCTCTGGAAGTTGGTGACATCATTTCGGGAGGTGGGCTGTGTGGTTGTCAGTGCCCTGTGTGCATAGAGTGAGAGTCAATGGTTTTTTGGGGTTTTTTTGTTTTGTTTGTTTTTCCATCTGCCACCCTGTCTTTCTTACCTGGGGATAAGAAGTGCCATATCGAAAGATTTTTTGAACTTACCTTGTTCTCTTGTCTCAGGGACGTGGTGACCATTCAAGCCTGATACTGAAGCTATTTTTATTTTTGCATGTTTCCTTCTGGCTCTTCTCTACCTCTGGATAGGGTTGTTTTCATAAGTTGGGATCACAGCAGATGAAGACCATTCTATCTGCTCCTTTTTATCACTTAGTTTTATATTTTTATACTTTAACCTGATTTATCCTCATGTTATTGATTGTATAATATTCAGTCATATTCATTACCCATGATGTATTGAACAATTCCTTTGTTTTTGGTCCAAGGAAACATACCTGAAGGAATTATCTGACCAAATTAAATCTGCTTGAGAATTTTATATTTTAGCCTGTAGGGGAAGGCTCTTAATACTCGCTTGGTTTGTGTGGGTCATTCATTACCTTGGGACAGCAAGAGTGGAAATATGTAAACATTACCTTCGATTTCTTTGGGTTTTGGCTTCGCTTTCATTGGAAAATGATTACATCTCTGTCTTGTCTCCTTTGTTTCCCTCTTTGCCTTTTCCCCAAGGTTTGTTTTAAAACATGTTTCCAGGTTGTCTGTGTTCCTTCTGTGGAGGATTATTCAAACTCAAAGAGGGCATCTGCCGCTTGTGCGGCTTTCCTGGTGTGGTGTGGGCTTGCACTTTTGCTGGCTATGGCTCTGGGGGGGGGGGGGGGGGTGACTGTGCTCTCCGAAGAGTGTGGCAGAAATTGACCGGTTTGTGAAAGCTCAAGATAGGAACCTTTTATATTCCTCGTCACCCAGAAGCGAAGGAAACCTCCTGAGCTTGATGATTTCATGTAAGGTTACTTGATAATCAGTGATTTAATTTTTTTATTAGCAGCTTGCCAAGGGGATGGTACAGATAGGCTTGGAGTTGTGGTCATTCTCCACAGGTTCTTTGAAGCATTTCAAAAAGCAGATACTATCACAGTGCCCACGCTCTCCCAATCATTGGCTCTCTAGAGCCAACTACTTGTAACTTTATTGTTTGTAATCCCACGGACAATCCTTGCTGAGAGACGCTTCTGCAAACCAGGCTGGCAGTGTTGTTGGCTACGTGTTGCTTCTTGAGTACCCTGCCTTTTAAAAGTAGTATGTTGAAGATGCTTATCGTCAGGGCATGCAATTTTGTCAGACGTTAGCAGACAATAATAGTTGTCTCAGTGGGAAGCAGATCAGATCTACCCTAAAGGACTATTTCCCACCAAAGAGGAAAATCGTGATGTTAACACAGAAGCTGCTAATAGCTTGTATAAAACAATGTGTCACGTATGCTTTAGGAAGGACAAAAAGCACGTCTTATGTGCATTTATAGCACCTCTTTTAAGGACTGCACCTTGCCGCCTATTAGTTAGTCAGCAAACATATGTTGAGATCTACCACACACCAGGCCTATTCTAATGCTTAGGACCCAGTGGGAAGCACCATTAAAAAGTGATATTGAAGAGACGTAAGGATTAGGAAGCTAGTCATTCATCCAACTGATATTTGAGGTCTTCTCTGTGGCAGATGTTGCTTTAGATACTGAGGACTCAGAGTTGGACCTACCTTCCCGGAGTCTAGACATCGTACAGAAATCAAGGAAGAGGAGAGTTATGAGGTTTCATTGAAACACAGTTCAGGATTTGGGTTGAGAAAAGAACTGTGCTTTCCTCTTTCCAGAGGACTTAGCTAAATTTCTTCTAGTAGTTAAGGAAGAGAGGGACTCGTTTGTCCACTAGAGTGAGTCCAGGGCTAACCCGAGAGATATTGAAGTGCTATAGGATCCAATTAGGCCAACTGCAACTCCAGATGAATCAATGCAGGCAAAGAAGGGCGTCAAAGGAAGCAATCAGGTGGAAACTTGAAAGTAGCATGTGGTGTACTAGAAAAAGTTAGCACTGGTAAGTTTTTGAACAGACCATATTTTCTAACCCAGTGAGGAGATTCTCAAAACCTCGTGGCTGTTGGGCTGAGAGTTGGGACTTGGTGAGAGGGAGTGTTTGAAAATCCTAACGTATGTGGGAGGGCAGAGGTCAAGAGGAAAACTGGCCGAGTACCAAAAATTGCTCTTTGGCTTCCGTGGCTTGTTCCTTCCTTAAGGGTCCGTAGTGGGTGGCAATGGGGAGAGCCAATAAGAACCATCTGCGGAAGTCTTGAGTTCCGACAGGCTTTTTATTTTAAGTGTTATTTTTGGAAGATCCCTCCTGGAGGCGTGTCTCAGACTCTTTCCGATCTAAAATGTTCTGGAATCCAGAAACCTAAACTAATTCAGGAAGCAGCTCCTGCCTGGGAATACTCTATTTCCTTGTGTTCTGGGTGTCAAAGAAACCGGTTTTTGTTTTTATGGTGTGTGTGTTTTTTTGTCTGGCATGGTCTACTTGGGTGGGGAAAATTGGAAACTCTGCTGGCTAGGCTGTAGCTTTTTCCATTTTCCCAAAATCTCATGCAACTCCTTTAGGGAAGACAGAAATACTGCCAATTTCTATCTTGTTCTTATATGTTTATTTCTTGTTGGTCTCTTTCTGGTGTGTTATAGGGGAGGGTGGCAGGAGCTATGCATCTTTAATAAGTTTCTGAGGTTAGAATGGGGTGTCTGCGAATTTTCCAGTGGATGCTCAGGTTTATCTCAGGGCATCACTGGTGAAATTGGCTCCTATCTCTCTACTCTCTAATTCTGAGCAAATGCGTCCTTTGTAGCATAAAACATATTGTGCCGGTGGTTGACGTCTGGTGTGTATAGAGTCCAAGTTGTTAAGCTGGACTTTGTGGACTTCCCGGAGGTTCAATGACAGGCCATAAGGTATACAAGACCACCTGAAATAACACGCAAAATTTTGAGAATGTGTATGTGAAGCATCACGTTTTTGAGGAGACGCCATCACTTTTATCAGATTTTCAAAGGGATGTGTGACTCAAAACGGGTTTTAAAACTCACAAGTGCTTTTGATGTTTCCCCTGATGATCTTTGCCGTTCTTCTTCTACAGGGAAACATTCTGGACTCAGTCCGACTCGAGAGTCAAATGAGAGATTTCAAATTGTAAAATATTACTGATTATCCTTTCTCTAATTTGAACAGAGTCCAGAACTTCTCTAACTTGAGTAGTTTTGTTTCTTTTCCCGAAACACATTCTGAATTAGAATTAAAAGTGACAGAAAGTGATAGATCGGTACTTGAGAAAGATTTACCTGATTTCAACATGTTGAACACACACCCTTTGCAAAGTTCCTGTTTAAGTATAAATCTTGACTTGAGAGTAATAAGTGTGAGTGGAGATTTGAAATGCCAGTTGTTGTCACAAGCTACCTGGATAAAATGAGAGACCCAGAAGATATAGGCAAGCACCTCTAAAGTGACCTCAAAATAGATGCGTGAAAGCAACTTTATGAAATGCTGTGCTAAAGACCTTCAGTTCACAGCTCAGTCACCCAGGCAAGTGAATATAAAATCTCTTTCCATCATAGGTCATTAAGTTGCTACTTGATTTTGCTCTGAGCCTTGTGTTCAGGGGACCCCGTTTGAAGAATGAGTAGCACTGAATTGATACCCATACAGAATTCGCACTTCTGATGTTATCCTAAGATTCTAGGAGACTTTAGGAGAGTGGAAAGATAAAACCAGGCCTCAATCCTTCTTTTCTAATCTTCATTCTATAATAGATACGGACATTCTATATAGACAGTACTGAGTGTAAAGGTTTTGTAGAAAGAGCTCACTAAACAATATTTTCATAATTGATTCAATTACTTCAACTGTGCACTCAAACAGCCATGCAGCAGCTCAGGAACAAATTAATTGGATATGGTCCTGGTTTGATAATTCACAGCTTAGAACTCAGGATTACACAATAGCAACCACAGGTAAACTGTTATGTCTTCTGCTTATTTGTTGTCCTATGCCAAGTCTTTTAGTGTTTGGGAAAAGGACATCCATTATCATTTTCTACTGATGCTCTGTCAGCACTGTTAATGAGAACAGGCTCTGGTACCATTTCATTTATCAGAGAGGCCTATGGATCTGGGGATACAACTGGATACTCCTAAATGTCCTACTTGTTTTCCTTTTAGAAATGTGCTAGAATCAGAAATATTTTTTTTCCTTTAGGGGCTTCCGTTAGGAGATTCATTCAGAACAAGTCCTCTGGAAAGAAGTCTATTGGAAAAAAGCATGCTCCTACTCTTCCTGCTAATTATTACAGTCAATAATAATGGAGGGAAATATTGATTTACAGATGGAAAATGTAGGCCCTGGACACTTGTTTGGACGTCTGAAACCTGAACTACAAAGTGTAGGAAGAAAGCTGTTGCTTTACATCAGAGTCTAGGCCTCTGACAAGCTCCCTGGATCTTTGACTATTAACCCTGAGTTCCTGCAAAGTCTTTTGACTTGAGAGCTTTTGTGGGAAAAGATTCAGAGTCTATAACAATGGCGGATTACAAGCATACAAGTATCTTCATTTATTAACTTTTGTAGATGGAGGATATGGTCATTTTTCAAAACAATTAGGCATGTTTTTGACAGAAGAGTAATAAAATGGTCCATTACATTTGCTTCACTTGTAAGACATTGAATAAACTATATTCTTTATTTCAACAAATACTCAAGTAAGGAAAACAGTGCTGATGTTATGAGTCCATATCATAGCGATTAAGATAATTCTGCAGAGAGACAGAGAGAGAGGAAGGAAGATAGGGAGGGAAGGAGGGATGAAAGGATGGAAGGAGGAAGGGAGGGAAAGAGATACTGCAGAATAAAGAATATGCTGTTTTTAAATGTTTGCAATGTTTATCTTCATAGGACAAACATTGTGAAAGAAACAATCTTGTCAGTGTCGCATCTTGGGTCATTTCTGGGCTTTCTTGATAGCTGAAAAAAAATGAATATAATTCACCATACTTTTGTATTTTGGGATTTAATGAGGATATTGGTCTCTCTGCTTGAACTTTTTTCAGTTTTTCGTCTATTATCCGATATTCTTCTGATGCACATCTTGGTTACAGAAATGGCCATCTTTAGAAGTTTTCAAATCAGGACTCTTGTTTTTGGTCTTATTAGTGAGATCATTGGGTCACTTTACCTTGGCCTGTCTTTCCTAATTGCTTATTCTATTTTCAAAAGCTGGCACTCAAAATGTCCTATTCTGCTTTGTAAAATACAGTGTTGATCTAAAAAGTGATCGTGGGAAAGGCTGGTGGATGATTTGGACTCTAAATGGAAAAAAGTGGAAAGGCATTTGTTTCCATGTTTCATGTCATATGTCGTTCTTCATGTGTTTGGGATTGCTGGGATTATGTGTCTGGGACTGCTTGCAGAAATATCATATCCTAAATTCTTGGAGGATGATATTGGTTGGCCAAGATAGAGTGTGTAGAAGATGAAGAGCTAGGATTCTGAAGAACTGGGTTTTATTATCATGGACTCTCAATTTGGAGAGGATCTTAAATGGTCTAGTACATTTCACACTCTTAATCATTTAATCTCTTACACGTCTTTCCTCCTACATGATCTTTCTGATGGAGAATATAATACTTTATGAAGAAGCTTGTTGTTGGATAGTTTGGGTTATTACCTTTTTAAATCCAACATTTGGAAAAATAAGTCATCTTGCTGAAATTCTTACTACAGGCCCCAATTTGGCCTTTTGGGAGCACACAAATCTAATTCCTCTTTTACATTATAGTCTTTCAAAGTTCAAAGACAGCTTTCATACTCCCCTTGCGACCTCTCTGTTGTTTAGCCTTCTGACTTCAGACCGGGCAAGTTCCAGCACAATGTTTTTATGTTTAAGGTAAGCAGCATGAACCAGATAATATTTAAGGTCTTTCCATCTCTGACATTCTATGAACTCCAGTTTGGCCTCCGAAAGAAATGGAACTTCTGCACTTTTCCCCTTTCTTTATGCCATCTATATCCAGTATAGATGACTCTCTTGAGTAGTAAAACTGTAAAAGCATATACAGCATTATTTCTTCAGAACTGATTATTAATCTATCAACAATCAATTCAATAATGGTTACAATGGCTTGATGAGCACTAGTGGTACAAGTCCCAAAACAGCAATCAAGAGGAGAGAATCTCAGGGTTGGTTTTCATGGTTGATTCAATCACCAGAGGTCAAGAACCCTCTTCACATAACAACAATAATGGCTGGTAATGAGTTATTATTATCTCATGTCGTATGTTTTCTTGACAGTCTTCAATAATTCTCATTGACCTTGGGGATACTGTCAAAGTCTAAAGGCCATTCTAGTTTCACAAATATGTGTGATGACTTCTGAAAGATCATGAAGTCTGGGATCTATGTGTTTCATTTGATAGCACCATTAAACATATTTCCTCTTCCTACCCTATAGAATGACTATAGCCTGGGAGGAGGCTAATAAGGGGATTGGAAAAGGGGCCAGGTCTTTCTTGATGACAGAACAAAATTTTGACTCTGAAAAGTATTCTAAGATGACCAAAGTCATAGGAAATTTTTAACTTTTCATGAGAAAATAAAATAGCATAGCGGGAGCTAACAAAATTTAGAAAATCTCTCAGTGGAACTATTCTTGGGGTAGATACTAACAGTGTGAAAAGACAGATGGTCATTCCAGAAGGTAGCATGAATCTCATTCAAAACGTAGGAAATGCCTTTTCAGTAAAGAGATGTCTTCCATGGTAACCATTGAGAAGAGCTGGAGAGTTTCCTCCTTTCTTGTGATTGCATCGAAAATGGAAGAAGTGAGACTTTCTCCTAATCTTGGCTACAGCCCACTTTAGTTAACCAAAAGAGTTGACTAATAAATGCCAGGCATGACTTCTCTGTTTATTGATTAATTTTTTATTTTGGTATATGCTAAAGTATTAATATTGTTGAGAATTGCAGTGTAGCTTTCATTTACATTCACACAATAGATAGCAATCTGATACTAGAGAAGATCAAAAAATGAATTAGCAAATTGTGAATACAACTATGAAATTGTAAAAATGACTGACATGTATTTAGATTCCAAGATTTTTCTGAGGGTAGCTTGACAAAACAAATAGTCACATGTGAAAACTTTCCATTCTATTCTAGATGTCCTAGCTTTAATGTTTAATAAGTGAATAAGTGTATCTAAAAGTATGGAGGAGTGTTTACTGATCTTTTTTTCTTTTACTTTTCTACTTGGATTATGTCTATATTTATTCTTTTAACTTCCTTAAAGAGAATTGTTCAGCTGCAAAGATCACAGCCAATTGTTTTTAGATCTACAAATTAGCTTCAGACACCAAGATATAAGAATTGGGGGCGTACACATCAAATGTTTCACTTTCTTCTTGTAATCTTGGGAATTTCATTACACATTCTGTTCCTGGTTTTCTTCCTATGTCAAATGGGTTGCTTGGCATCCAGCTCAGCTACTAACGCAAGTCACCACAACAGGTATGGATTCAAATCTCATCTCAGCAGGCTGGGAGCCAACTGAAGAAGATGAAAGAGACAAACACCCCATTCATTCTGGATCAGGCATTGATGATGATGAAGATTTTATCTCCAGCACCAGTAAGAATAATCGATTACAGTAGAACCATTTATGCAAGGCTTACCAATTTATCAGAGTGACGCCCAACAGTATTTATCCTGGGAAATAATATGAAAAATGAGCACAAGCCTATGATAATACCTTAGTTATATACCTTGATGAGATTATGAAGGAAGACATAGGTTTTGTTTTAATGGAAGCCAAAACATTTGAAGAAGAAATGGGAAAAGTATCTTTTATAAAATTCTTAATGCCTCATACTCTTCCTATTTTGTCCGTTTGTGTGGTCTGCTGCTACAGATTCTCTTTGATCTGCTGAGCTTTGTCAGAGGACGCCATAGTAAGACATTACAACAAATATTCATTGTGTGCCTATTGCGTTAGGTGCTGGGAACACAAAGATGAAAAAAGCCAGAGCTCTTGCCTTCAAGGGACTCACGGCCTATGGAAGCAACGGACTTGAGGATGTGATTTGGAGGATATTAATTAAAAGCAGATGATCCTAAATGGAAGATTAGAATGCCCTAGAAAGGCTTAAAATATGGGAACTAGAACTTCTCAAGAATTGTCTTAATCAAAACCTGGTTGAGGTCAAGGAACAAACCTAGAGTTTTAACAAACAAATCAGGCACCAATATAACACAAAGACATTGAAGCAAAGGGCAAATGTTAGCCGAGATATAACAAAATAGTACCAATTATTAAAAACAAATAGTGAAACCACTGCATAATAGTCTCAACACTTGTGACAATTATAAAACTTTTTGAGAACAGAGATGGAAATTGAGCTGAAAAAAATGTTCTCAAAAAGAAAACATGCAGAGATTGGTCTAATAGTCTACCAAATGACTGAGTTTCCTATTCATACCTGTAATGATCAAAGATATTGCTGAACAGAGATAAAAATCCTGAACCCGATGCCATCACAGCTCTGCTTCTCCTCTAAGTATATTTTCCTCAAAGTATATTTGGAGTATTACATGAGCTTTCCTGGGTCACTGGTGTTCTGTCCGTCCAGTTGAAACCTCAAAGTATTGTCTCCAAATGGACAGAACCCAGGGAGGGAGAAATGGAAAAAAAAAAAAGCTTAGGCCTTGAAGGCATCTAAGTATATGGCATTGATCGGACAAATACTTGAAATGAACTAGATGCTTTACATCTAAATGGTATATTTCTTAGCTTGGACACCTCTGCGGAGCTTAATCTATAGAAATGGAAACTCTTTCTAGTAACTTCTGAAAGAAAAGCGAATAACTGAAAACATTGGAGCTTTATTATTACACTGGCTCTTGGGTTCAGGATGTGATCCCCTCTTCCACGTGGGGCTATCAGTGAGGATGGTGTCTTGATAGTTGAGAAACTAAACTCTCTCGGGTGGCAACCTAAACAGAGCAACTTGAAAACAAATTGTACGATCACACTCCAGGGGAAAACTTCCCTTGGTATTTTTCATCTCTATGGCATCTTTTCCAATTTCAGTTCACTTTTCTGGTTGGCAGCTATGCACCTAATTTAGCAGGATGCCCTCTGTCTTCTGAAGGGTGTGAAAACTGCCACTTTTTCACGCTTATTGCAAATGTGGTCAATGATTTTAAACCCGGTTTTCTTGTGAAATAGAGATGATAGTATTGTAGTTCTGAAAAAGCATTTTGCGTTTTTGGGGGGTATCAAAACAAAGTTTTAAAGAATTAGGATGGATTTGCAAATTACCTTTTCAGAAAAAAACATTGATTCTGATTTTGTCATGATCCTTCTGTCAGGTGTGTCGCCTATTCTAGCTCTATCATTTTCGGTGACAGTATCAGGGCACTGGTAGATGTATGCCTCTTCTTTTTCCCCTGGTGGCTGCTGTGATGGTGGTTGGTTACCTATGGTGTTTTCCTACTGAATGTACGCATCTGGTTTTCCTTTCACTGGCTACAAATGGCTTGCATGTGAAATGCTTTGTATTTGATGAGCATACCTTAGGTATTTGAATAACATCCAGAAGTGTATAGCTAAATCCTACGGCTGTTGTAGGTAGATGTCCTTTCTTAGAATCACCTGTAAGAAAGCTCTGGCTGCTCGGGCTGCTCCTTTCCCCCATCAAAACTGGTAATGAAATAAAGTGATCATCAAGGTATAACTTTCAGGTATCTGCCTCTTCGTCCAGTGGATCAACGCGTAGCACACTTGCCAGCGATGTGAACTCCTTGCGCTTTCAAGTTCCAAGGCTGTTCCAGACTGCATGGATGGGCCAAGCTCTGCCGTCTTTGGTTAACCTCGGTGGAGGGCTGGTGTTTTCAAAGCTGTTCCTCTTCCTACTGCAGCTTCTTTTACTGCTTTCTCCAGAAGATCTCATGTTCTGACTCCAGCGTATTCTATGACAGAATGCAAAGGACACTGACATGCTTACTGATATGACTGAATCCAGCTAAAGGCACTCTCTGCTTTCCCTCCACTTCCACTCAGCCATCTATACAACCTAGTATAGATGACTTACTATAGTATAGCCTAAAGAAGGGGAAAATGTGCAAAACAGGTGATGAAGGCTCAAGAAATAACATTTTCTTAATGACTCCAATCATCATTGTCACAGTTTCAACCACACGACGGGTTTTTGGCTACCCCAGCCCGAATGAGGATTTGCAGCAATGGAGCCCAGACGGTTTAAATCCAGAAATATTACTTCAGACAACTGCAAGGATGACGGGTAATGGGATATGCATTCTTAATTAAAGATTTTTTCCCCTCAAAGTCCATGATGCTGCAAATTGTCAAGATACAGTGGGAAATTTAGGTAATATCTCATCACAGATTCTTAGTAAACTTTTCATGAGGATACTCAGTTGAACTTAGTGGTCCTTCATAAGTCATCCCATCTTCGCACAAGAATTTTATGCTGCATCATTACACAAATGAATATGTTAAAATGGTTTATGGTGTTGCCCTTGAGAAAGTGGAATAACAAACAGGTCGTCACTAAGAAATTCCATGCCTGTTGGTTTTCTCTTGGGAGGAATTATTGAAGTTCCTCAAAAGTGTTGAGAGCAAATGATCAGAGATACTATTTAGGCATAGAACCACTAAATAGCATACACTTTAATGGAAGAACAGAACCATCAAAGGTTGGTTGATTAAAAGTCACAGCGTATATATACCCATCGTCACAACAGATGTGGACAGAAGTAGCACCAGCGATTATGCAGCAGGCTGGACCCAGGAACCACACTCTCCTCTCATTCACCACGAGCATCCCGAGGAAGAGGAAACTCCGCATTCTGCAAGCACAAGTAAGAAGGATGGTGGTCAGCAGCTCTGGGTTAGATGAGTTAGTGAAGTCCTTCCAAAGAATAGGGAAGACTCTTTTTTAGACATTGGCCACATCTTCTATTTTCACACAGCAAATTTTTTTTAATCCCCAGAACATGAAAAGCTGCCAAATCGGCACACAATTTTTAGAAATCGAAAAAAAAAAAAAAATGCTAACTTGTCAGGTTGCCCCCCAAAGCCAAAATGTTTAACAATGTTTAGAAAGTGAAATTGTAAAAAGATCTGAGATACAGTTTTTGTGTTAAAGATTCATAGAGGTTCCACTTGAGTGTTCGTGGAAATGTAGAATGAAGAATGTGTTCTTTGGGTGCTGGGTAGTTGTGTCTGGAAAGAAGGCTTGACTAGTGCAATGACCTTTGGAAACCTCATTTTCTATGAAGATCTTTGATGAATCCAGTTTCTTCTTCATATTCTGTTTCTCACTGCATTGCAGAAAGGCATCTCTTATACTCTTTAGAGGAAAGTCAATAGCTCAGCTGGTCTATATGCAAATTCTATGACTGTTCTTTTTCTGTTTTTAAGCCAAGGACAGCTTGGGGGAGGCTTTGATGCTGCTTTTTCTATTTATGTGCAAACATCTCAGGTTTTCCAAAATAGTCTCAATTCTCACTGCTGGACTATGAGGATAGGACAAAAAAAGTAAGAAATATATACTCTCCTTTGATCTATTTCTCAGAGAGATGCCTATCGTGTTTGGAATAAAAGAAGCTTTAAGTTAGGATAACAACGTGTAGCATTTTTAAAACTAGGGCTCAACCATTATTCTCATAGTCTCGTATACTCCTAAAGCAAAAATGTAAGAAACAGCCACATGGAAGCCAAAGGGAGACCCCAAAGGAATTTGGGAATCCATGGTTTGAGGGATGTCTTCAGACAACAAAAGAAACATTTGCGCTATCAGCTGAGGCATAGGTTAATAAGTCCTAGGCATTGTACGGAATACTTCCAACAGGCCTATGTGTCACTACTTTCCCCAGTAGATTTGCTATGCGCATGAGGATTATGGGCTGAGGTAACAATAGTCTTCTGACACAGGAAAGAAATACAAAGCATAAGTCTCCTCAGAATGCCCTCTTTCTTCTGAGCATCTTGGCATTCTGTACCAATCCTCTTTGGACCCAACACTATAATTCGGAAATTATTTAAGACAGTTTGTACTTAAAAAGCAGAAAGATACTTAAGAGGCTTGGAATTAATGAGTCTCTTGTCTAAAGGTGGTGGTAGGGGGTATCATTAGTGATGGGTAGTTGATAAACCAGACATAAACAGAACCTAAGAGAAGGAAAGCAGCACCAGCGTCAACAATTCTCCTATCAGCACTTCCAAAACATAAAGAGATTCTGGTTGGTGACCTCTGGGCTTTATCAAAAGAACATTACAACATAACAGACACTTCAAAGAATTATGTGACTGTCTCACAGGACTAAGGAAGGGTTCTAGGGAAAATTAATAATGTCCTTGAATATTATAGAGAAGTGACTCTCTTTTTGATTATAGTACAAAACTCAAATATGAAGTAAGGATGTCATAGTTTCATTAGAAAAATTATGCAAAAAACCCAAACACGTAATTTATTCTTGTTCTAAGAATTTACATATAGTTAAATAAATGTAAAAAGGCTTATTTAAAAAAATAATAACTTTCTAGGTCAACCTTCGTATTTTACAATGGAAATCCTATACTCTGCTAACCCATGTATTGAAAATAACAGGGTGTTTCTGGGTATTTAAAGGATCATTGTGTTTATAAAGATAGTGATAGAAGGAGTATAGAGAAGTGTGTGTCTGTACACACACATGTGTGAGTGCATTATTTTTTTCTTTTACTTTTCTGTTTTTTTTAAACTTTGAAAAGGCAGTCTATATTAGGGTTACCTTGCCTTTTTTTTCTTTTTCTTTTTTTTTTTTTTGTAATTACACTCGGTGGTTTTCTAACTTCTTTACTTGTTAGGCAGTTATTTAGTTACTGGGAAGTAAAGCTTAAGATTTTGGCTTTTTTCCCCCTCCCATTTGATAACAAGTTAACCCCAGAATGTTTTGGCCAATGTTACGGGAAAATAACAATAAGTTTTATTTTTTAAAATGTCTTTGCTACTATAAAATAACACATATTTTCTAAAATAATGAAATACATCAATTTTACAAGTTGCAAAATAGACTTCAGCTTGGCAAATGGGTAGCCGCTCTTTGTTTTGAGAACTGAAAATTTGCTCTCAGTTGCTTTAGATGAAAATGTCAGTGGCTTACTGGTTTTTCCTATTGGGACCCTCATACAATTTTATTCCATTCATTTTTTCCTTTCAAAAACTGGACAATTACAGCCCTGTGGTTGACATTTTAAGCCTGTCACACATACATATTGTCTATATAATGCCAAACACTGGCTAGAATCGTTTTTTTCCACTGAATTAATTTTGTTAAAAAGTAATTTTGACCATTTGAGAGGCATAACATCATAACGTGTCGGTGGAGGAGGGTCCTGGGCCTTCCAACATCTTCCCTGCTGGGCAAGTCCGCTGCTGGTGCATTTTCAGTGCATGTGACTATGGGTCACGTGACCACCATTTCAGAAGATCTCCTGCTAGGCTATCTTGTCATCGATGGTTGTGTAATATGTTACTCCCCTCAAAACCGCTGAAGTAAGGAGGTTAATTCTTGGAGCAGTTCTCTCAGAACATACAAGGCCATAAACTCAAGTAAAATAAGAACAATACTGGGAATTCACAGACTGTGGTCTAGTTCTGACTCTGCCAATCTGGCTATATAATTTTGAACTAGTCAAAACTTCTTTGGGCCCCATTTTTCCCATCTGATAATTAAAGGATTGGGCCATTTGATTTTTAATATCCCTTTTAGAATATCAGTGGCCCCTCTCTCTCTCTCTCCTTGCTGTTTTTCTTTTCTACCTTCTCTCCCACGTGTGTATGCTCTTAAAATAGAAAGGTGTGTGTTGGTGAGGAAATTGAACCAGAATGGCTCATAATTGGCATTCTTCTCACAGCCCTGGCAACCCCTAGTAGTGCAACAGAAGAAACAGCTACCCAGAAAGAGCAATGGTTTGTGAATGGATGGCATGGGGAATATCCCCAAACGCCCAAAGAAGACTCTCATTCAACTGCAGGGACAGCTGGTAATGGATGGTTTCACAGCAAACTTGGGTGGAAACTTCCTTTTGGGTTAAATACTGAACATGGAGGATACTGAACAAAAAAGACATCGAAGGAATTTTTGCAAGGTGTTAAGCTTCCTTAATAAATTACACTGTGGTCAACACAGAGCCAAGCCTTCATAGCACATAACAAATTACCTGAACAGAAATGGATATTAGCACATAAAAGAGATGCAGACAATATATATGCAATAATATTGGGTATGTCACTTTCAGACTTAATTTTGGGCATCCCCTGGTGAGGGGATTATTTTGTAGCAGAGACCCTGATCTTATAAAATACTCCCTTTAGTTTTATAAAGGAATTTACTTTTTGATGTGGGTCTAGGATTTACAGCATGGTTCTATAATATACTTGGCTTGTTAGAAAGTGTTTGGTCAGAACCCCAGTGTTTGAACAAATGGAGCCAGACATTTTGAGAAAAATACCTGTTTGATGTCATTTGGCCCTTTTGTCATGTCTGTTTTGATATTTCTCCTTGAATGTGCAAGGTTTTTTCTTAGATTTACAAAAAAACAAACAAACAAACAAACAAACAAACAAAAACACACAAAAAAAAACAACACCTTCTCTACTCTTGAGTTGTGGGGTTGTGGAAATTGGACTCAAGTCTTGTCATCTCTAAGAACTTGACTCTGCAAGTTCCTATGCATGATTCCTCTGTCTGCATGACAGAAACATTGCAATGCATCCTGCCTTGTAAATAAATGTGAATTCCATCTTTTCACTTGGTATCAGTGAAAATTATCCCGATGTTTCCATTTGCAGTATAGAATATAATGCATGACGTCCTTGCAGTGTGTGGCAACTTCTGAATGCATTCCTGGCAGAGCAATGCAGTCAGTGACTGGCTATGTGGTGCGGTTGGTTGTTGCTAAGCGGCTACTACTGTGATCTTCACTACCTGTACTTCTTCACTGGCACAGAGTGAAGCAAAAGCATGTGCTGCATTCTTATGTCATTTATACCATAAATCTCTTTGTTAGCGAGTAATGCTTCTAATGAGTTACATTCATGCTTTTGAGATGAATGCCATTTACTTGCATGTTTTCTCATGGAAGCTGTTACCTGATTCCTTCTCTAAATCACTCGCAGCCTAATGTGCATTTCCCTGGGATGTGGTCTTGGAATGACATCATGTGCTTGGACTCTGACACTTCCTCCTTTTGTGGACGGTGGCAACAAGGTGTGGGTCAAGAACTACTTCTCCTTTCTCTTCATTTGATCTGTCTAGCTCATCTTTTATTCACTGGAGAAGTCATTAATGCTTTTGGTCCTCTAGTTCACATTCTGATTGCTAAGTGAATGAGCATGAATGAACCCATATCTGCTAAAACATTCTGCATTTATGCAACTTCCTGGCCCTGATGCCAGGGAGATGTTTTCATTGTCTCGTCTAGAAAAAAAAGTCTTTTTTAAAAATCGGGTTATCTCTGGTCAAATGTCAACTAATACTTTGACAATTGCTTGAACTGCATGGTCACAACAGCCTCACCCCATGACAACCATCCAGATCATAGAATGACAACGCAGAGTCAAGAGGACAGTTCCTGGACTTATTTCTTCAACCCAATCTCACATCCAATGGGACCAGGTCATCAAACAGAAAAAACAATGGGTAATAGCCTCTGAGCTTTTTTTATATTATGTTTTTGAAAGCCACCAAATGGCTATTTTCCTAGAAATATGACCTTGGTTTTAGACCAGACTACTTTCCTAAGGACCCTGATTTTTCTTCAAAAATTAGTTTTCTTAGAAGGAGTGATTTGTACATTCATCTGAAGTCTTGGGCTGAGAGTGAAGAATTTGTCAGGAGGATTAAAGAAGAATTAGTCCTAAGATTATGGGGGTGGAAGTCATTTCCTCTGAAAAAGGAGCAAAGACTTTTTTTCCAATTACTTCTAAGTGCAGGGTTTTTAAAAGAGTGAAGTGATGGATTCAATGACTATTTCCATTGTAGACCCAAAGATATAACTTCTCTGTGGTAGAGAGATCTTGCAGGTCAAAAATTGGTGAGTTACTCATTCTGAACAAGTAATGAAAAAGCTCAGAAAATTTTTTTTATTCTTGCCACATTTAGAGAAAAATATGATACCCAGTGGCTTAAGATTTAGACCATTCGGCCCTCAGTAAGTGTTCGTGAATTTAATAAATGGACAACTTTTATACAGGCGGCAATCTCTGTTTTCTTAAACGTCATTCTTATTTACCTATAGCATTCAAAAACAGAATTAAATGAGAGAGAGAGAGAGAGAGAGGGTTAAAAAAATATATTAGTTGTAGTGCTGCAAGAATGGAAGATTGTGATTTTACTTGACCAATTTTTATTTTTCAAAGCATTCTTCCTTTATCAGAACAAACGACAACTTCCCTTAGAGAATATGGAAGAGTTGGTGTCAGGTAGTGCCGTTCTTTCCTCAGTCTTGACAAATCGAAGAATCCATGTTCCTTACTATACCCATGAATAGTTACTCAAGTTTTGTTTTGTTTTGTTATTTAACAAGACGACTTGGTCATAGAAATTTAACATTCCAAAAAGGGAGACAAACCAAAAGAACCCATATGAGGATGTGAATTTTTATTCATGGCGTTGAATATATAATCTGGATCCAAACTGCCAAGGAGCGGCATAACATGAACCTTACTGAGACGAGTACTAAGAGCCCAGTGACGATGGCTCTTGGTAGTGAATTGAAAAGTTATCTCCAAAATGAATCCAACAGTTTCTATGGTTTCATTTCTTTAGAACACCCTAACTAACTCATACCGAAATATTAGTGATTAGATATCACCAGATATTGATGATTAGAATCTATACTGGTATTAAATATCTCCCAAATATGCAAGCCATTATGGAGACACAACAATGTACAATTCATGGTCCATGCTTCTAAGGAACTTAAAATTTAATTACAACAAGAAAACATTTAACATCAAAATATATCTAACAATATGGGATAGCAAGTAATAGATACCAAATGAATGTCCACAATAGTAAACACCAAAGAAATTCAGAGAAAGGCGGATTGGATTTGGTTTTTGAAAAATGGGAAAAGAAACAAAAACTAGAGAGTCAGAGAAAGGAAGTCAGGGAAAGTTTTTGTGGGAAGAAAACTCATGTAAGGACAGGCATAAAGGAAGGAAAGCCAGTGAATGAATTTGTCAAAGTGAATGGATCCATTCGTCATAAAGTAAGGCGCGTTTGAATGGCTAGGTTGTGGCCATCACATTGCGAGGCTGACGTGCCACATGCACACCCAGCATATATGTTTAGGCACATGACTGCTGGAGCTCTGATGATATGTGGAAAACCAAGCCAGTAAAATAACGTCAGAAGCAGTATTAAGTATCCATACTGATGAACAAATGGGATTCCATTAAATTGATGAATATGTCAAGGGTGATACAATTGGCTCGCACCGTAGAATGGGTGATACCTTGCGAAGGATTCCATTATACTTATAAAAGGGAAGATGAACAGGAGCGTCTCGAGACCGAGAACAGGCAGGACTTTTTCGGAGGGAGTATCCATTTGGGGTTTTGATTTGGGTTAGCTAGCCTTTTGTCTTTTTTTTAAATCTGGGATAATACAGTCAGCCACGTTTTGTCCTAGAAAGATCTTGGTTTTCTTTTCTTTTTGTATGTAAAGGCTGCAGTGTAGAAGTGGGTGCCCAAATTTCAGTTTTTCCCTCTGGAGTCATCTGGAACTGATTAAATCTCTCCAGAGGCAGCAGTGTGGGCGGACTTGGAATTGGAGAGCCAGCAGTAGTGGTGGTGCTTATGGATGATTTGACCTTATTTCACAGTGTTATTTCAACAGAATTGATTGGTGATAATTTTTTTAAAAAGCATTTATAAATATTTCAGTGAAATTTCTTTACCACTCAATATCGTGTGTGTTAAAATACAAAGATACATCGTACTTGTGTTTATAGAAAGGCTGATTCATTGACATCCACTACGTCTTATTTCTTGCCCCTGAGTACTTCCTGTGGCCTCCACCTAGTTAGTACTGGATGATGAGTTTATGTTTTATTTGTACATTTACTTTATGAAGTGGAAGAAGACCAAATGAAGGAAAAGGGCTGTAAAAAACTTCTTTGGCCAGTTAAGGGTGTGTGTGACAAAATGGTGCCCGGACCACTATACTCTCTCTTTTCTCTGTGTGTTAGAGCCCATATATCTATAAGAAAGGCAATGTGTATGAAATGGGGCAAATTACACGTAAGTTATGTTTCTCTCTTCAAGTTTTGGGAGGCCCATCATATGCCCTTCCAGACTCAGCAGAAATAAACAAAAACTGTAGCTTTCATACAACTCAGCCCTTAAATGAAAGCCAGTTACGTCTTGTGATGTTCTTTTGAAGAAACCATAATTTATTCCAATTCTATAGACACTCCTCAATATGTGCTTTCTTTGATCTTCTCCCGGTTTGAATATAAGAATACTTTGGCTGTAGATCATAAACCACCCTCAAATAGCGGTTCAGGAAATCAAACAATAACACTGCTTTAATTCCTTCAGATATGGACTCCAGCCATAGTACCACACTTCAGCCGTCTGCAGATCCAAACACAGGTTTGGTGGAAGACTTGGACAGGATAGGACCTCTTTCAATAACAACTCGTAAGGATAATGACGCTCAGCCCCTTTATTGACTCACATTCCTGCTTCAGCTCTTGCTCACATTGGCCCAGATTGAGAGCTTGGTGGTGGTGTGGTGCATGTAGTGCTTCGTGGCTCAGCTCAGCCCAGAGTATCAAAGCTGTCTTCATTTCTATCTTTTCTTGGTGGGATTCTTTACATCTGAGTTTGCCTTCATTCTTGGTGCTTTCCAGATTCAGTGACTTTTATATTTTAAAAAAACCAACAAAATAGGTTGTGGGCCTCCATTCAACTTGATTTTCCTTCCTTAAGTAATATATCAGTGACACCCAAGATGATGGCTAGGACAATGATGTCTCCGTTTTAACTGACCACCCCCTTTTGAGTCTTATGTTTTCTTTATCAAGGCAGAAGAGGGGTAAGACTAGTTTAGTGGGAAGACATTTGGGGTTTAGATAATCACAGACAATAGGGAAATCACATCAGCCCACAGGGGAGAGGGCAAGGCATGTTGTTGACAATTGACAAAGGTGGCAGGGCCCAGGGACATCTCTTTATGTCACTAAACATCTGGTAGAAGCAATGCTAAACTTCTAGTAGTTTTAATGTCTATTATACTCATATGTACAGAGCTATGCTAGACATCAGCCTAAAGCCATTCATAGTTTTTTGACAGAATATGAAAGAAATCCAGAATTATTATAAGAGGGCCTCACTTCACAGAGTCCTTCACGTGAGCCCTTTAAGCAAAGGGAAAAAAATCAGTAAATAGCACAGTGTTAAGCATCAAAGGAGATGCAGAGAAGCCGAAGAATGGTCCCTGCCAGTGGAAGGTCTTGTATTTCCACTTTACATCCCTGTTGACTTTCGTTCCGATGTTGGGTTTGGGATTCGGTGAATGTCTCTCTCCTGGTTGTAATGTTTATCACTTGGTGGTGGACGTGGCTGATGGAGTGCTTGCCCCTGTAACTCAGAGGTCAGTACTTTTCTTAGAAGAACACAAAAGAAATTAATTCGAAACTGTCAACATGATTTCAGATACGGGCAATGGTTCAACCTCAAATTGCATGTATGTCAGTGAGGGCCCTGTGTTTGCCCAGGCAAGCGTTTCCTGGCATTTCGGTGCAGTGATGAGAATCCCATCCACAGATAAGATCAAAAACCTAATAATAAAGTAAAATGGTAACTTTAATTTAATGTTCTTCAGGAGAGACTGAAGTATTTCCTCTTATAAACTTGATCTGAGTTACTTGAGCAAGTTATTCTAGATGAACTTCCTCCTCTTTTGTGATTCCAGGTATACTTCGCGCTATCACGTGCTTTTCGTGTCGAGTAGTCACACTTCTAGACACACAGCTAAGTGCTCTTGATAGGAACGCTGGGAGACAAACATGACTTTTTCTGTCTCATGTTCTCTGGTTTCCTGAGCAACTGGAAGCCATGCTACAATTGGGTCAGGATGATCTAGGGTAGACGAATTTTTCACTCAGGCTTCTCATTGGCACGTTACCTTTGTTGATTTTACTGGGGGAAAAAAGTAGTTTAGAAGCCAAGTAGGGACAAAAGAGAATTCTGTTGTACATTTTTATCAACCAGAAGACAATGGCATGCACAAACCTTGGTATTCTTATGCATCTACCTGTCTGACACTCCTACTTGTATAGTTAGATCCTCCCTGTCCGCCGATAACAGGATTTGTTTCATGGCTCCAAATTAATGCTGGATTCATCCCTCCTTTAAACAGAACAGAGCCAAACTCAAAGGTTGGCTACATCACATGAAGGCTTGGAAGAAGACACAGACCATCCAATGACTCCTACTCCAACATCCAGCAGTAAGGATTGTAAAGCCCAGGTGGCTTCAGCTATTGAAAACAATAAATTATGGGTGTTTTTGCGGTGTCTTTGGTGGAGGTACATCAGTTGGCTGCTGTTATGCTGTTACTTCTGATCAGAAGGTGTGCTGGTGATGGTTCTCTGATTTTTCTGCTTTGTAGACCTCTTAGAAGCCATTTTACATTAAGTGTAAACTATATCTTAAAGGTCAGGTTTCTTAAACTCTAGAGTTAGATTGCTTATATATGATTTATAATTGGTATAAAGGTCTGAATTGTGTTACTGTGTTTTTCTTGCATTAATAATATTATTTTGCCATTTATACTCTGGACCATAAATCTACGGTGCTGGTGAGTAAGAAGCAGTGTCCTTCTGGCAAAGGAAAGAATAAAGCTTCAGGTCTTTGAAATTTGCATTGGCTATTTCAATTACAGGCAGCATAATTTTACTTTTCAATTCAATGATATGTTTCCTCAACTTCACCAAAGGTGGGTCTAACCGAGTAAAAGCTCAAGATGATCTAGTACATGAGTTGACGTCAAGGTCAGAGTTGTAGTGGCATAAACCTTATTTTAATAACCCAGGCAGGTGTTACAGCAAATGCTTCTTCTGGGTATTAGGATCATCAAAACCTCTTCTGTTGAGTGGTGTCCAGGTGGTGTCAATTGCAAAATACTAATTCTGTGCAACAGTGTAACAAATCACACAGTCTTTTACTCTGTGTTCATGAATAACAAGTGGAAAGCTTTTGCAGCAATTGCAGGTTCTAAAGACAAGCACAGGATGGATGGTTGTCTTACAAATGTGGGTTTATCACTGATTCCACTTCCACACAGATAGGAATGATGAAGGAGGTGAAAATCTTCCCGAAGACTCAACTGCTTCAGAGGAAGGCTATAGTCCTCATTCTCCAGACACAAACGAGTATAGGACCCTCATCCCAGTGACTCCTGCTAACACTGGGTCCCCTGGCGTTTCTGAAGTTACTGTTGTTGGAGAGTCCATCTCTAACGTTGATAGTTCCTTATCAGGTAATTTGCCCATTTGTATCTGGTTTGCTTTCTCTATGTAGAGAAACAACACATACTTTCATGTTACAGGGGACAGTTTCTGTGTAGGCTGTGGTTAGACTGATTTGTGACATGAGAATGGGTTTTATCTTGTCATTATTCTAGTGCAAGGAAACATATTTATTTTAGACAAAGAATGCTTTCATTTGCTGGTGTAATTTTCATTTATTTTTGTGATTTGATTGTTATGGTAGAATTTCTTTGCCTTATTTTGTGATATATTGTGTTAAACCATATGAAATTGATATTTTTGTAGGTCAAAGAAGTTAAATATTAGCAATTTCATTTGCTTCATCTAATATATGTTGCCTGGTTAGTAAGGTTTTACCCAACATGTGAATAGTTTCCATATACTAATATCTTTGCTCTGAAATTATTATCTTTTATTGGTGATGGATTGGTGAATTTTACTTTCGGTGAAGGGCTTATGGATGAACCTCTCTAGTTATGATGCACACTTAAAGCTTTATGATGTAATCTGCTACTAATGACTAGGCACTATTGCTCTTATAACGGCAAAGAGGTGACTGAAGATGACTTATTCGATTAAGTTGGACATGCACCTAGAATGAGAGTGAGACTTTCCTTCTCAAATATTTCTACTTTTCTTTGTTTTTCCGTTCGCATTAAGAAAATAACGTTGAAGAAGAGGAAACTGGAAAATACCTACTCTGGCTAAGAAAGTAAAATCAGATTCTTTCCTGGTGCCAGTTCTTCAAATACTTCTTACCACTCACCTACTGAGGCATATTAAAGACTAATGATTTTAAAGATAGAGTAGTCCCCCCTTTATCTGTGGCTTTGCTCTCCATGGTTTCAGTTACCCGTGGTCAACTGTGGTCTGAAAATAATAAATGGAAAATTCCAGAAATAAACAATTTATACATTTTAAATGGTGCGCCATTTGTAGTAGCTTGATGAAATCTCATGCCATTCGGCTCCATCCTGCCAGGGATAGGAATCATCCCTTTATCCAGTGTGTCCACCTGTACATGCTACCCACCCCTTAGTCACTTAGCAGTCATTTTGATTATTAGATTGACTGTCGTGGTATTTCAGTGCTTGTGTTCAAGTTACCCGTATTTTACTTAATGCCACAGTCCCATAACTTTTATTATAGTATATTGTTATAATTGTCCTATTTTATTATTAGTTATTGCTGTTAATTTCTTGTTGTGCCTAATTTATAAATTAAACTTTATCATAGGCATGTGTGAATAGGAATAAAACAGTATATATAGGGTTCAGTACTGTTTTCAGGCATCCACTGGGGGTCATGGAACATATCCCCTGTGGATAAAGAGGGATAACTATATGTACTTGTTTTTTGTAGCATACATTCTTTCCCTTCCCTCCCCCCCAAAAAAAGTTTTGTGAGAACCCAATATATAAAAGAGATGACAGCTGCGATGCTCTGACTGATGTGGTGACAGAAAACCCAGAATGCCACACGTGTGGCCTCTTTTCTCTTGGCTGCCCACCCTAGGGCATCAAGGAAAACAGTTTTAAAAAATACTAACCTTGGCAATATCGGCACAACAGAGCCCCTTACACCTTTTGGTTCTTTATTCACATGGTTCTGCCCTCAGTTATCAAAAATTCCAAGTAGCATTGTCAGTATTCTTCTGGAGAAATAAATCTTAGAATACTGACTAATTTCCCTCGGCAAAATAAGCCCTGTTATGC
Organism: Rhinolophus sinicus; assembly: GCF_057876585.1. NCBI lineage: Eukaryota > Metazoa > Chordata > Mammalia > Chiroptera > Rhinolophidae > Rhinolophus > Rhinolophus sinicus. Next base: position 166,430,862 of record NC_142514.1, read on the forward strand.
AACCTAATGAATTTAAATTTTAAATGGAAATATTAATAGTTACAATAGCCTATTTGTTAATAAATAAAATGCTTTCTACAAAATTGATATTCATATAAGCTGATTCCTTACATATACAGTGGTGGTACAGACAGATTTTCTATGGTTCTCCATGGATTAAATGATTAGTAAGTGATCTGACTCTCGTCCTTGGTTTTCTTCCAAAACATTCAGATAAGTGCTCATTTCTCCCCAAACATTTTTCTCAGTCTTTGTGCTAATGTTAAAAACTAAAACATTTAGAATTGCAGTGGTGGTGATGATGGTGCTGGTGGTGGTGCTGGTGGTGGTGCTGGTGGTGATGGTGATAATGATACTGGGGGTATTGGTGTCAGTAATTCAGCAAATGCTGTTTTCTGTTATTCTAACCATCAGCTGAGGAACAAAGCAACCTGTCTCTTCTATACAATTACATGAGAGATTACATGTCACTTACCTCCACTTTATGGGAAATAGTGATGATCAGATTATTGAATATTTCTTATATGTACCTTCATAATGGGTGACTATACCCATTTTACAAAACCATTGTCCTGTTTTGTTTTAAGATTCCAGTATAGTTTTGGAAATGTGTGGGGAGGAGGGAGAAGACCGAGAATTTCCATATGCTAATCCAAGATCTGACCTGTAGATCCAGACTTTAGCAATTTATGAACTTGTCTCAATATAAAGCCTTTTGGTGGTGGATGGTTGAGAAGATGGATTATATTAACTCTTGATGTGGAAAATGCAGATTTCATTTTTTCCAAAATATTACTATTGGAAATGTATTCTAATAACAAGGTATACATTGGTCCCATGTTAGCTATCATCTCCCTATTTCTTTTTCACTTATTTTCAGACTCTCTTTCTCAAAATAAGCAGTTGACTTTTCTCTTCGAATCTTTATATAATTCAACCCCCAAATCCCTTATTGCACACCAAAATCTTTTTCTATTTCCTGCCTAACAGAAATCCTTTTAAATGTCTCATGCCCTAAGCCACAGAGATACTCATTCTCAATGATCACATGTGTCATAATCTAAAGCATACAGTCCTTATTTCAAAGATACAATATCAAATCCCAACCTCAGACCTATGAAGACATCATAATGTTTTTGTTAGAGTGTTGCAGTTATTGGGTTTCTACCAAAGCCATACTTCCTATGGTTATTCTTGACTAACTGTGCTGTCCCCGTTTCCTTAATTTTGATTCAAGTTCTAGCCCACTCATCAGTGGATTAAGCAATGAATAGTAATTAATATTGTGGGCCCATTCAAGGCTCCTTTGCTGTCATTTTGGTTACTTTTAAAAGACTACACTTTGTGATGGCTTCCATGGAAAGGCAAACGTGAGGAAATGCAGATGGCAGTGTAACTGGAATACACAGTCCTGAACCTCCTTTATTTGTCCCTTACAGAAGACCACGACTCATCCTCTGACCCCAGCGGGAAGGGCCACACCACTCAGGGATCTGAAGCAGCTGGTAAGTTTCAGCTGCTTTAGTCATTTGCTGTCATCACTGCTGATTGTTAATGACGTATGAGTCAGTGTCACCGGAAAAGTGGTTCTCAAACTTTCTTCGCATGCATCCCCATCATGGGGAGGGATTATTAAGTCACATCAACGGACTCCATCCTTCAAGTTCCTGATTCTGTAGAGCTGGGGTAGAGCCTGAGCATTTGTATTTCTAATAAGTCCCCTGACACTGCTTGGGACAAGCACTGCACTTTGACAACTACTGATTTGGAGAAATTCCTCCATCTGAAAAGATCAGGAAGAATTCAAGCAGGGTCTCAATGGAACATTGCATTACACCGAGTGACGAAGACCACGGGTTTGGGAGTAAACATGGCCTGGGTTTGATCCCAGCTCCTCCACATACGAGCTGGGGAAAGTGCTTAGCGGATCCAAGATTCAATGTCCTAACCAATAAAATTGGGATAATAATTAATTGTCGCAGAACATCGTTTTAAAGACTAACTGATAGAATACAAGAAAAGCATTTAGCATAACTCCCAGCACATGGCATAATAGGTAGCATTATTCAGAATTTACTGTGTGCCAGTGGCATTGTTCTAAATAAACACTTTATAGGTCTTAGCCTGGACCATATGAAACTGCCATTTCTCTAGGTCAATAAATATGAGTGATTTCATGTTTCACCAATTTTTAACTCATTTACTCAGCCTACAAACCCGGCAACCTATGTGAGTACTATTATTATCCCAGTGTTACAGATGAGGAAACTAAGGTTCAGAGAGACTAAGTAATTTGGCTGAGTTGATGTGACTGGTGAGTTGAGGGTGGGGTCAGGTTTAAAGCCCAGGGGTCTCGTATCGCCTGTCATGAGCACAGTCTGGAGAAAGCATTCTGTAATGGTCATAACTACTGCCAGGCGTGCATTATTAAATGGTTCCTGTTTGCTGTGACTCAGGTCACACCCATGGAAACATTACTCTAGGCGGCAAACTTCTGACATGAGGCGAGTTTACATGTGACCGCAGACGCTGGGGCTACAGAAAGGCTATATTGGTGTTGTCTTACCGTGATCTCCCTGAGATCACCAGTTCAGATGACCCCATGCAAGCCTGGTCATCCACATGAACTACTGTCCTCTCCTTCATGCCTACGTCGGAAGTTGGGTTCTTTCTAGGCTTAAAGGGACATACACTCCAAGCAAAATGAAGATGGATATTTACATGGTGGTTTCAGTAATAACCTTTTAAATAAAGAGAACAAAGATGTGGGGGTTTCATTATAAATCCTTCTAAAATCAAGACAGAAGCCCCAGGCTCTCTGGGGACCTTGGGTAGGGCATTTAGCCTGTCTCAGCCTCAATCTCCTTATTAGAAAAAAGGAGATCCGAACACCAGCCTCAGTTACCTCCTAGAGTTCTTGTGAAGAATATGAGCTATTGGGAATACTAACGTATTTTGGAAATGATAGGGAGTTCTTACCAAAAGATGATGCTCTCTAAAATCAAGAGACCCCAGCTGGGCCAAGTGTGGTCCTTGGATCAGCGGCACGAATTTCACCTCAGGGCTGGTTGGAAATGCAGACTCCCCATCCATTTCAGACCTACTGAATCAAGACATGCACTTTGACTAGGCCTTCCCACTCCAAGTGGCTTGTATATACATTCAAGTTTGAGAAGCACTGTCCCGGGCTGTTTTTTTTCACAGTTGAAACCAGCTGAATTATTTCTATGCACATGTCTCCGATGGGATCCCATCTCCCAACTGCTGCGTCAAGTGTCCCGCTTTGCAGAACTTGCTTTTCCAGCCAGCCCTACCCTGGCTGGATTTGCAGACCTTTAGGCGAGGCGAGACCTGCTGTATCTCATCCATCTTCTTGGCTTTTGCTTGAAGTGAGAATCAGGTGGGCGGGAGCGGTCTCTTTTGTTTGACTCCTGTGCAGGTGTCTATTGTTCAAATGGGAGGTTTCATCTAGTTGTACACACACCCAGATCTTTCCTTGCTAGGAGCACTTTTTTGGAAAACCAAAATAAGGATTTTATGATCCAGGAATGGCCTCTCTTTCAAATATCAAAGGCTGCTGTGAATCAGGGAAAGACCAGCGAGAGTGACTGTACGTCTGAGGGGGTTTCCATGGCCAGAGATCTCCAGTTACGATGGCCAATATCCCATGACCTGTGCAGGTGAAGGCCTGCCAATGACCAAGGGCTCTGGTAAGCAGAGCAAGTGCCTTGGACTCCTCCTGAGGTTTGTAAAGTGAGAGGCCACTGTCAAAATGGCACGAGGTATGTTGAAATGGCCAGACATCGTATGTAAGACTGTTTTGCTCCATTTCGAGTTTAACAAAAATGCTAAATTGCATAAACAGGAGCCATCCTGTCCAAAATAACCACCGTAATCAAGATTTCAATGTCTACCTTACATGGTCTAAAGTCTGACTCTCTTAGGAAAGGTTTTCATTTAAGGCCCAGCCATCTTCCTCCATTGGTTATCCAAGCAGACTGTCCTGTTTTTTTGTTCCGTTGGAGGGCTTTAGCATTCTGCAGTGGGTTCCCATTTGGTAGAGATAAACGCGTTCCTTTTAGTGGGATATTTTCAAGTTTTGTTTTAAAGCAGTAAAGGAAGTTTAAAAAACACACACACAAAGAGAAAAACAGCTTTCATTTGGGTGAATCTCTTCATAAAATGTCTAAGTAGTTTCTTTTAAAACACAGTTCCTCCCTCATTTTGATAAGATGCCTGCTCTGCTTTGGGGATTCTTTGTCTTGCGATGCTTCCTTCCAGCTTGAGATTTTTTTGTTGTTGTTCCTTATTTTGTTTTGCAGCACTAGAAAATATACATTCTTCACAAATAAAGCATGTTTCAGTAATACAGAGGGTGCCGAAAAAAATGTATACACGTTTTAAGAAAGGAAAAAACTGTATTAAAATTGTAATAATATATACCAAAAACAAAAGATGAATGCAAGTCATGTGTACACATTTTGTTCGGCATCCTCCGTATATTAGCGGGGACTCTAACAGGGTGATTTTTCATAGGCAGAAAGGTCCATGGCCCCACCAAGCCCTTATTATATTTATGTTTCCTTTTACTATGACATTGGATGTGTTTTTTATATTTACTTCGGACTTTCTGGCATGTGAATCCCCTAGGGATCTTGTTACAATGAAGATTCCGATTTGGCAGCTTTGAGGTGAGGCCTGAGACTCTGTTCCCAGCAACCTCCCGTGTGACGCTTACGCTGCTGGTCCAGGGACCCCACTTTGAGAAGAAAGGTCGTAAATTAAAAAAGGAAAATAACTACACGCAATTACCATTCTTGTGTACTTCTTTAAACCTCTGTGAAATCATGATAAAGTAGATTTTTATTACCCTACTTACGAGTGAGAAAACCGAGATGTGGAGAGGGCAACTGGACCCAACAGATGTTGTGAGCAAGAGGCGGAGGTGGGACGGAAACCCAGGCCTGTGTTGCTCTACAGCCCTGCACGTGGCTACTGCTGAAAATTCTCATGTGCAAATCTTAGCCTGAATCAAACTGAACTTTTCAAGGGAGATAACTTACTTGGAACACTTTATATATGTCTGGGCTGGAATCTATAAATAGCTTTGCAATGCTGCAGGACACAGAGGCTGGCCCTGTGTGCTGCTCTGTAAGCCAGGTTACGCGTTCCTAACTTTGGTTGAGAGGTGTTGTTTTTCCCCTTAGGACACTCAAGTGGGAGTCAAGGTGGGGCCAACACGACCTCTAGTCCTATGAGGAAACCTCAAATTCCAGGTGAGTTTCAAGCTGTGGGGAAAAAAAGAAAGATGCTAAAAGCAGGTCTCACCGAATGTTCCAGAAAGGAAGAACCAACCACATTCTCCTAAATGTCCACACTGAACCTAATTGTTGCTTTTTATAAGCCAAAGATAAATGAAAACATTACAGTCTCTTGATAAGAAAAGATGGAACATTCTTTTTTTCCTGAGTTCCATAGATTGGCTGAGTTTACATTCAGACTTGTCCCTGGTCTGTCCCAAAGAAGTGCCATGAGAGTTACTAAAGCTTCCGTCCCAGGGGACTCCATGTCATCCCCAGATCCTGCCTATCCTAGACCAGTTTCCCCTTTATTTCTGGGGTTTGGGGTGAAATGTATAATTTTTCTCTCACATTGCAGACAGTATGTTTGGTGGAGTGAAAACATTCTTCTGGTCCTCAACCTACTTTTTCTCAAGGGACAGTCTTCATAATTTATATAGAAGGACATTTCAGACAGTGTTACATGTGTGGTGAGGAGCCTGGGACATGTGGCTTCCCTGAACGTCAAGATTTAAGACATTTGAAGCAAATTCTTCATTTGACTAGGGCTCACAATTGAGTATTTGTAGAGGGGGAGTACAAAAAAGGAAAGGTTTTCCTAGGGTTGTAAATTATCCTTTCAATGCTCCCCTTTTCAGAGGCCTTTAAACTGAGTCTCCCATGGGGCAAAAGAAGAATGTGGCGTGTGCCCCCCAGCTTGGGCATAGCTGGAGGCAGAGCATGTGGAGAGGGAGTGGGCTGCCAGGAAGGAAGGGGGTGGGAGGGATGTAATTTTCTATAATTAGACAGCAGGATGCTTCTCAGCCCTAGTGAGCGTGAATGGGGGGCACCTCAGAGCTAGAGACCCGAGAAAGAACAGAAATGCTTCCCTCCTTTGGCCTCCCTTCCTCCTGACTTGACCTCACTCCCCAAACTCCCCTAACCAGGTAGAGGTCAGGCAAAGGCAGTACTGAGCAGGAAATCAGAGGAGAACCAAGACTCTCAAAGAGGAGAGACAATGAAAGACTGCCCCTCTTTCTTATTTCTTAAGCTCTACTTCATTGCACAGATATACAACCCACTTGGCAACTGAATTTATTCAAGTTGTCAAGTCATGTTTTAGTCCTATTAAAGCTTGATTTAAAAACGTGTATAACATTTTATTAGTCTACATGACACATTAATGATTGGAAACATTTTAGAAAATACAGCTAAACAAAAGCACAGAAATGTAAATGACTTAGTATCTACCTCACCATCCAGAAATACCATGGTTACTATTTTCATATATGTCTTTCCTGTCATTTTTCAATGTAATTTATAAACAAAAATATAATTATACCATACATGCTCTTTAGTGAACTATTCTTCTTAACTGGTTGGCCACAGCTTGCCAATGACACAATGGGTGTACCCTAATTTATTCAATTGCATCCTCACTGTTGGATATAAAGTCTCCAACTTTTACAATTATAAATAGCACAGTAATGAACATCTTCGTAGTGAATTCTGAGGTCCTATAAATTCTAGGTCTGCTAGATCAGAAGCCTGTGCATTTTGAAGGCTTTTGACAAATTTTGCCAAATGACCTCCCTCTTCCCGCCCCCCCCTTGAATATGCACAGTTCCAGCCCTCAACAGGAGTGTCCTTTGCCCATTTACTTGTATGTAGTCTCAGTCTTTGTTCCTTAATGAAATATAGGGCGGATGTTCTTATATAGGAAAGGAATGTTTCCTTCATGGGAGCCACAAGTTTCCTTTAGTCTACTTAATACTATTGCACCAAAGGCATCTACAAGTTTCAACAGGTTATTCTCCACGTTTTTGGAGACATGTTTCTCCTGGAGGGACTTGGAAATCCTGACTGATGATGAGAGATTTAAACAAGAGGCCTGTTGGACAAATACCTAGAACAAAATCGTTCTTCCAGTATTCTCTGCATCCTGGCTGGGTTATTTGGCTGGACTCATCCGTAATACTGACGGTGGTTCGTGTTTGGACCATGTCAGGTTCATAAAGTGCATTTTTGTTTTCACAACGTGTATTTCCCAAGTTCACAGTGTCTTTTGGTTCACTCACACCAGAATGGCTGATCATCTTGGCATCCCTTCTGGCCCTGGCTTTGATTCTCGCCGTCTGCATCGCTGTCAACAGTAGAAGAAGGTAAGGGCTCCTCAGCGCCTTCCACTTTGAAGGGGCTTCATTTAAACTTAGGCTGTATGTCCCTGCTGCTCAGAGTGTAGCTCCTGGAACCCATAGCTTCGGCACCCTGGGGGCTTGTTAGAAATGCTGATTCTCACCCCAGACTGCCTGTATCCTGGTCTGTTTTGACAAGATCTTAGAGATTCATGTGCATGGTACAGTTTCGCAAGCCCTGTTCTGGCACGTTCTTTAGAGAAAGGAAACGCCGGGATTATATGGACCGACACTTTTAAATAGTGGTTGACTCTCTTGGGGTTCTTAATTATTTTGAGGTTAAACCCACAGAGACTCTTTTTTTATGAAAGTTATGAAATATCTCACCAGGAAGGCATAAAAGTATGTACTCATTAATTGATGCGTTAAATAAATATTTATTAAGTGCATTCACAATGCACCACATAAAGATTCAGGGACTGGTCCTCTGTCGGAGGCCCATGGAACTTTCTAGAACCCTTACTTAAAACAGGCATTGAGTTCGTGTGTTTGTTTGGTGTGTTGTAAGGACACTATTTTCTGTTTTCTGAAAGCTGCAGTTGAAAGGATTCAAATTACGGCTAAGGAGAGCTCCCTGACAGTGAGGGCTATGAAACAATGAATACCTTCCCTTGCACAAAGCTGAGGAAAGACAGTGAACTCCCTAGAACTGGCATGGGAGCTGCTTTTGTATCCTCAAAGGTCTCTCTCTTTCCCTACCTCAACCAAGGCTTATTGTTGCAGAAGTTATGTAAATAACACGTCCCTGGTTGAGCGGTGACAAGGCTCCAGAAATAACGCCACCTAAAGTGAAGTGAAGGAAAATAGTAATTTTAGTGACAGAGAAAATGAACTTGGACAGGGTTATTCCATAAGTGTAAGTCTAAATTGCCTGCTTAAGGTGCTTTAAAAATGCATTTTTTTTTTCTGAGCATATGCACAAGAACATTAAACCTTTTGTAAGTGTCTCCTGAGATTTCTTCTTATAAGGTAGAAGAATCTTATTTCCAAGTGGGGCCACCTTTATTGTATTACTAGATCATTTAACAGGTAAGAAAATGCCCCCTCAGTTTAGGAAAAGACCTGGAGAAAATTAAAGAATCTTATTTGTTGGCTTTCGGAAAGCAACAAATACCTAATTCTGTTGTTGTGTACAGCCTGTGCAGTATCTCTAATTATATGAGGAAATCAAATAATGCCATCTTACACTGGTACAAGTTAATAAAAATGCTATGTTAAAGTCAAATAGCTGTGTTGCTACCTGTACCTTTGAGGGCATAATAAAAAAAAATTAGTCATCATAGCTGATATTGTATAAGGAACAAAAACTAGGAAAGAAAATCTGAAAGACCTCCTAGAAGTCTTCTATGACTAAATGGAAAGAGATTTTTTTTTTCAGTTGAATTTAAATAATGTGACTTGAGGGAGCCCTTACAAAGAGTCTTTATACTTTCCCCCCAGCTTCCTTGTTTTCTCTTAGATTACTTTTGCTCAGTTAAATACAGATTTCCTATTGTTGGAAATCACTCCTTTTGTTTCAGGCCATAGAATGCACACATACAGTCATGAGCTGTGCACGTCACCATAGAAACGTTGGCCCCTGATGCTGTGACGCGGGGGAGACCCCCGAGACGCATCTCAGCTGTCCTGGAGAGCAGCTGGAGTCTGTGCAGTGTGGCTGGTTAGCTCACATGTCCGCTGCTCCCCATCATGTCAGCAGTAAAAAGGGGCCCCACTGCTGCGCGCTCCCCCGCTCCCCAAGACCAGCAGTCACCCTAGCAACCGGCAAACAGGGACCTGCGGGATCCAGCACAGCAACTATCTCACTGGGAAAGTAGCTGCCTGGACGCCGTAAATTACTATGTCCTGATCTGATAATCGAAAACAGATTTGCTACGCAGCTAAAGGGTAGTTAATGGCTTCACATGCCCTGTAATGTGCACTGTGCTTCTAAAGCCGCCAGCCATTTTCTAATCCTCTTAAAGGCAGGGGCCTTTGTGCTTTGAGGGGGCCTTTTAGAGAGATACAGAATCCTATTTTCACCAAAGAAAGTTTGTTTGGCGGTACTCCTAGAGATCTCCAACAGGCATTCATTTATTCAGCAAACATCTGTTGAGGGGAGGTTGTGACCATCAGCACAGGTGAGGCGAAAGAGAAGATGAAAAGCGAAAAGGGTACCATGCCTTCCCTAAAAGAATCTTGAGGTTGTGTGGCAATATTGGCCTGTTGGGTTTGAGTCAGCTAATATTTACTGAGCACACACTCTGCGCCAGGCACTTTTAGATGAATTATGGTTACAAGACAAAAGTAGAAAAGTGTTAGTCGCTGAACACTTTTGATGTTCAAGGGTTGATCACAGGCGTCCAGCAATGTGATCTGTGAGCTGGGTCATCTTAAAGGTTCTGATTTAGGGGTCCTATTCTTTATTCAGCTTTTCCCATCCCTCTCATAGCCCACATCACCTTACCTTGCTCTTCTTCATGTAAACAGAGTCCTTGAATTGCAGCTTTTCAGGGGAAATCGTAGTTTATTCACTCTCCTTACGAGCAAACAAAGGTGTTAGGTGTCAATTGGCTTTGTAGCTATTGGATGAGGCCCAAGAGAAGAAGTTAGGTGCCTTTTTCCCTTAAAGAATTTACCTGATTTCTATGAAGAGGAACAAAAAAATGTGACAGCCTGACCAGAGAAGGCGTCACAACACCAGAATGATTAAAGAATGTTTCTATGCTGATTGTGCAAAAAAGGCCTTCACCAGCTTTCACTCTCATGGGAATAATGTTCTTTTCTGTAAACCCCAGCGGGCAGTCATACACCTGCTGCTTGGTAGGTCCCCTCTATAAAGCCCCATGATTTAGAAACGTCTCCCTTAAACTGTGGTCTAGCTCATCATAATGGAGCTCACCCAACCTCATTCTGCCCTGTAGAAGAGAGCTGTCTATTAGACCTTTTTTGTGATGATGGAAAGGTTCTTTCTATACCTGCACTGTCCAGTACACAACCATTAACCATCCGTGGCTACTGAGCACTCAAAATTTGGCTAGTTGGACTGAAGAAGGGAATTTTTAATTTAATTTTATTTTCATTAGCTTAAATTTAAATAGCCACGTGTGGCTAGTTGCTACCATATTGAATGTCACAGCTCTAACATGAAGCAAAATAACTCTCTAAATATCTTTAAGGATTGTCAGGTGGAAGAGACGTAAAATCAGTTTTTAAGTTACCCCCCTTAAGTCTTTCAAGAGCGATGCCTCCGTGCCTTAAATGTACGTTACCTGGTTTCTAAACCGCACCCTCTTGTGTCAAGGCTGGAGTCTACCTTCATCCACATTGTATGGTCACTGTATGCTCAGCTAATGCCTAAGATTTAAAAGGAAAGGAAATAAAGGCAGGGTGCAGTTTGGTGGAGATCTCTGACTTTTGGACTCAGAAAATCTAAGTTGTAGATATGATGTAGGTCCTGCCGTAGCTAGCACTTGCAGCCTTGGGCAATATCCTTGACATTTTGGACTCAGTCTCCAATTTACATAAAGAAAAGTTTGGGTTAGATGACCTCTGAGGTCCCTTCATCTCTAATGCTTCTTTTAAAATTCCTCTAAGAAGAATGAGAAAGTTAGAACTTGTCTTTTAAAAGTACTTACTTAAATGCCTGGAGTACTAAGTTAATAGACTGAGTTGTTTATGAGAATCATCTTACCCTCCTCAAAGAACTCAGGCAGTAACAGAGACACACAAATCCAAAGGGAAGTGCAGGCAGAACAACGCAAGCGCCATATTCCAAAGCCCTACAGATCGAATGTTATCCACTTTCAAAATGAGCTTTGTCTGTATTACTAACATCCATCCCTACTTCACCCCCATGCACAAACATTGTTTTATGCTTGTAAAAATACTTTCCCCCAATATTTCATTCAACTTCTCCAGTACCTATTTGGTAGGCAAATGGGAATTACTTTAACCCGAGAATCCGAAATACCACCAGCAGCATTCCCCCTTTGGCCTTTTAAGTCACCTTCATAGGCAATAGGACAAGGTGGGTGGAGGCAGCCAGGAGACACAAGCAAAGCCCATTTCTTATGGGCTCTTGTATGAACAATTACAGCCAGTGACTCTTGAACATTTACTGTGCTCCAGATACTGTTCTAAGAGCTTATCCACCGCCTTAGTTTCCTCACCCCACAATGTTCATTAAGAGCAACAACGATAGACTCATGTATGCAGTGCCAGGCTCTCTTCTCAAGGCCTTTCCACAATCTTGTGAAACTGGTACTCTTTATAGTCTGATATTACACATAAGAAAGCTGAGGCTCAGATAGGTCAAGTGAGTTGCCTGAGGTCACACAGCAGTTACGATCTCAAAACCAGGCTTTCCAAGCCCCTGCTCTTGTCCGTGTGAATGGCATCCATACTCCCAGCCCATGGATCTGTGGCAGGACTCAAGCATCCTTCCCTCTGCCCCTCACCAAGCAGCCTGCCAGAGGAGATAGGATCTACCTCCTGTCGAGGAGGTATTATTTCTATTTCCCCAAACAAGAGATTAAACTTTATGGCCTTGGCAGTCCTAGTGGGAATGGCCCATGATCATGAATAATAGAGGCTTTGTTTATATTACCCCAAATATCCAGCGGCAAAATGAACAATTCCGACTTCATACAGTTTCCAAATCTCCAGATGGTTGGCAGCATGAACAGAGCTGGGCAGAGTCCAGGCTTTTGGTCATAAATGCCTAGATTTGAATATTGACTCTCTGTCTTAATAGCTATGGGACCTAAGCTAGCTATTAAACCTCCCTAGGCCTCAGTTTCCACTGCTGTATAATAGAAATAACAGCTGCTTTGCAAGACTATTGTGAGGATTACATGAAATTACATGTAAAGAAACCTTAAAGTGACAACGAAATATTTGCCTTGTGTAGTTCAACCTCCTATATCCAGGGTTATGTGGAAGTTAACCAATGTTAGGGAAAAAAATCAATACAGCCTTATGCGTCCAGAGAAATGTTTCATTCTTCTTAGTAAATGCAGTAATAACCCTGATGAGGCCAACAAAGTGTTGAGTGGGAGAGGAAGTAATGGGACTTTCTTGAATACACAAATCAAAATGATTTAAAATCATCACGTTGATGATTAATCTAAGTCTGCAGAAATTGCTACAGTGCTTATCAGAGGCAAACATTTCCATTGCACAGCACGTAGGAAGGAGGATTAGAACTTGGGAATCAGACCCACCAGGGTTTGAATTCTGATTCTTTTATTAATTGCTGAGTAACCTGGGGCAAGTTACTGAATTTTCTGAGTCCCAAGGTTTCTTCACCCGCACTAGGAGACAATAATAGCACCGGCTTCCTGAGTTGTGACCACCAGTTCTCCAACTTGAGTGTGCATCAGAAACCCATTGAGGACTCGTTAAACCACAGATCCTGGGCCCCACTCCTAGAATTTTCTGATTCAACAAGTCTGGCTTTCACAACTGATGCTTTTGCTGCTGGCTCGGGGAACTCACTTTAAGAAGTGCCAATTGTTAAGAGTCAATTAAGATGAAACTGTATTAAGACATTATAAACCGTAGTGATAATGATGGTGGTTTACTACAATGATGATGATGATTGGTCCTTGCACCCTTTTCTCATGATCTTTAAATGATTAGGTGTGGGCAGAAGAAAAAGCTGGTGATCAACAATGGAAATGGAGCTGTGGAGGACAGAAAGCCAAGTGGACTCAACGGGGAGGCCAGCAAGTCTCAGGAGATGGTGCATTTGGTGAACAAGGAGCCCTCAGAGACCCCTGACCAGTGTATGACAGCCGATGAGACCCGGAACCTGCAGAATGTAGACATGAAGATTGGGGTGTAACCCCTACACCATGACCTTGGAAAAAAATGACACGTCACCATTACAGGGAGCTGGGACACTCCTCAGATGCAATGTGCTACTGATTATTTCATTTCGGTTCTTTTTTTAGCATAAAATTTTCTACTCCTTTTTGTTTTTTGTGTTTTGTTTTTTAAAGTCCATCCAATTTATAAAAACAGCATTGCTTTCTGAAATGATGGCCCAATCAACAAGAATTTGACGGTTCCAGTTCCCACCTAGAAGCCACTTACTCCCTGGGGTGTGCTATGGACAGCTTCTAACAAAAACCACAAATCCCTCCTCCCAATCCCAAACTTCTTTCCACCCCACCTCCCAGGTGACAGCCACATGCTAAAGACATCCCCAGGGCTAAGAGGGATTGGTTCCTGGGAGGAAACTTGAATGGGTCCATATTGCCCCTCCAGCAATCCAATCCCTGGGCATCGCTTTCCAGTGGGGTAGGAGATTGGGTGTACTGGTTATACATCCCCTTCTACAGACCCCCTGGAAAATTTTCAGATGCTTCTGGAAATGCCCAAAGGATGAAGCTATTTATCTGTAGTAAGCTATTTATCTGTGTTTTTGAAATATTAAACCCTGGAGGTCCTTTGATCAATATGATTTTTGTTTTGTTTTGTTACTTCGTCAGAAGCATAAAGGGGTTTATGCTGATTCATAATAAACATCTGTACTTCTTTCACTTTAACTTTTGTGCTGTGATCCTTCAGTTTCTTAACCAGCAAGGTCTGACTCCCAACAATTCATCAGGAAGATGTGAGAAGGTCCACCCCGAAAGCCTTCATCTCAGAGGCGCTAAGGCCCCACTCAGGCCCACTCATCCAAATCTCACGGAAGATCAAGGAAGATAGCACTAGGTTATTTCTGAGGCTCCAAAGGCTTTCTGTCCTGTCCTAGACCCAGAATTGTGAGAGCAGGAGTTTCAGCTGCTTTATGTTTTAATGGCCACCTGTTCTCTCCTCTGACAGGCTGTGAAAAGTCACATTACATCTGCAGGACTCACCATTGTGGCGTCCCATTTCGTGAACACTGACCCCATTGCTGATTTCCAAAAATAATATGGAAGTGCCTTTTGACCTCTTGTAATCAAAGGAAAAACAATGGAAATGAAAGAGAGCATAGAGAGTAGCCAACTGATTGGCACAGGCTGGGGAAAGGGGAGAGGGAGCAGTGTAGATCCTGAGTAATTTTATGGCTGTACTTGTTTATACTTTAACAAGCCAGTTGTCTGTCTCCAATGCAGTTGTTACTCAGGATACATTAAGTACCTGGGGAAGCCCTCAAAAGGTTACAGGACTTCCCACCATTGGAATCTCATCACCAGATACCAGAGTTATGGTCAAATAAGAGATTAATGGCTTTATCCTTGTCTTGGCAAGTCCTTTGTCGTCTTTATTCCTACGCTCAGAAGGCCCCATTCATCCTGGAACTTCCAAAGGCTACTTGTAATAGGAGAGATTGAATCTATAAAGTAAGGGCTCCTATAAAATGAGACCTCCTTCCTTAGGTCCCCATAAAAAGTCATCTGTTGCCTAAACTGATATGCTTTGCTGGCAATGTTTCTCACACAAAAAGAAGAAAAAGAAAGATGGGGATGGGAGGGGGTAGGCAACAGAGGAGGAGGAGGAGGAAAAAAAGAAGAAAAAGCTCCCACGAAAATCAGGACTGGGCTTATACAAATGCTGAAGGAGATACGTGAAGGAGAGAAGCCCGTTTTCTGCACTCATTCCCAAATTCTGCTCTCCCCTATCCACCCTCACAACGCCCTCCCTGCCATGGTCTTTGTAAACCTCCTTCTCTTCTTCTGTGAACATTATTGGCAACTGTTATATCAGCTGTGTGGTTTTCTTTCTATTTTCAAGTTGAAAGAAAAGAAAATGGACATCTGGCCACTCTGTATCGCCACCAGTGTTTGAGTGTTCCCTGCTTCCAGGAGCTTTCCTGGCTATTTCACATGAATGCAACAAGTCACCCTGGGATCAGGTTCGGGGGGGCTAGTCCAGCGTCTACCTGTCCCCCAGATTCTCCTTGGGGCCATGGATAGTCACACGAGTCTCATAGGTAGGGATGGTTTTCCACCCCTTCTAGATATTCCCAAGAAATAGGCTGAGATAGGAGATTGCTTTCTATTTTATTTTGGAATTAAATACAATCTTTTTTTAATCACTGTTGCAGTCCCTCACTTGGATATGTTTCTGTGTTCTCAACATAGGAATAGGGGAGGCCTAGAGCTCCCCCCTCACCCCGAGATGCACTACCCCTGCAATATTGCCTGAAGTACATGGGGTAGATTATGTTCTCTCCCATTTGACATAATGGCACAACTCAGGAAGCACAACTTGACTATACATCATTCCTACCACTAACTTGCCAGGTGATCTGGGCTAAGTCATTAAACTGGGCCTTGTTTGTAAAAGTAAGGGGCCAGCATTTCATTATTTTGAAAGCTTAAGAGAGCAAAGCTAAGAGCTTTGCAAAGCTGCAAGCTTAAGATGTAATTTTTTCTACAGTCATAAATCTTTGTGTCTCCTAAGGGCTTCAGTTAAATGAGCACGAGGTGAAAAATAAAATGAACCCCTTCGTATCCATTTTGTTTGCAGATTCTAGCCTGCAGTACTATTCAAAAAGTTTTACATTGAGACCATGATGTGAAGAACCAATTTCATGGCCAATGTGTATTCAATTCTGGTACAATAGGCGTAGGAGAAAGGTAACCTCCGACTTCTCTAGAAGAGTAAAATGTACTTAAAAATAAGAATAACATGGTCCTACACATTTATGGCATAGGTATGCCTTTTGCAAATCACTTTGAGTGTTTCGTGCATTGTTACTTTGATTTTTCACAGCACACCCTTCCTCTGATTTTTGTATATTTATTGATGGACCAGTAATAATGAGGAAACCATGATATGTATATCGCCCAGTTGAAAGCACTTATTGGAAAATATCAAAAGGCTACTATTAAAAGGCTAAAGGAAATGGACGTGAGTCTCTGCTTTAAGGGGGAGACAGAGCTATGTGATTTGGCTATCTGGGTACTTTAGAAGCACAATGTTAAAAGTTTCTGAGGTGGCTGAAGATTCACACTCATATTTTTTCTAAAAGGAAAAACCATCTGGATTTCTATCACCTGAGAATCTTCTTTTGGAGAAAGTTGATGTTTTCATAGGAGGTGTATGTTCCATATATCTCAAACTAAATGAGGTATCGTGAAGTATTAGTTTTTTAAAAGCCAAGAACTACTCTTGGTCTTCCAGATAAAGAGAGTAAACATACTCACTTCCATTCCGTCCCATAAGCCTCTAAAAGAACAATAAATAAATATTTCAAAAGGCAAAACCAGTGGGGTCAAAGAGAATGAAAGAAGAGACAATAGTAACAAAAATATGAAACTGGGAAATGACGGTTCATTGGTAACTGAGTAAATTTGGAAAAGTTAAATGGTAAACCAGCAGTGGGGAAAGTTGAGTAGCAACCAGATTTGTGTAGAACTCCCAAAAACCTCAGGAATTGGCGGTGTTCACTACCATGTTTTCCTGAAAATAAGACCTAACTGGAAAATAAGCCCCAGCATGATTTTTCGGGATGACGTCCTCTGAACATAAACCCTAATGCATCTTTTGGAGCAAGAATTAATATAAGACCCGGTCTTATTTTGGGGAAACACGGTACCTCTGGATATGGTAGACAAGGTAGGGCTAAAATTCAGAAAATGGGTTTAAAGCCTATTGAAGATGCTGCTAGAACCCCAGATTTCCTTCTCCATTCAAAGTAGCTGAGTCACACTATTCTTTCCAAACTCCTGCAAATGACCGGAAGTTTATTCTCTGAAGAGGGCAAAATAAAGTCTTTGATTGAAGGGCAACAAGGCACACACAGTTGACGTTAGAAATATCATACTGAAAAGTGAAACCATGCATAAGAAATGTTGAGACTGCCTAGCCTTCTCCCCTATGTTGGCTTCCAGAACGTCGACAGCCAAGCATGTATGCATCTTCCAGGCAGAAGTTCAGTCTTTCTGGGGAACCTGATAAGCCTGAGAGAAAACCCTAAAGATACTAATATGATAGTTCCCCAAGGAAATGGCCTAGCAAAGCAAACTACAGTGAAGGTCACATCACAAGCATTGCCAGAACCACCCAAGGCTCTTAGCTTTCTATGGCTCACTCCTACACATGAGAAGCAGAGACGATTCACAAAGAAGAACACTTTTAATAATAATGATGATGATGATAATAATAATAATACCATTAATAACCTCAGTAAGTTTAGAGGAAATAATGTATCTATGAAACAAGAACATAATGCTAGAGTAAAAAAGGAACATTCAGAAAACACCTTAAAAAGGGGAGCTCTTTAAAATTTAAATGTGAAAACACATAGTTAAAAATAAACTCCATAGAAGGTTTGGAAAATAAAGTTGAAGAAATATCCAGAAAATAGAGGAGCAAAGTCAAAGCAACAGAAACAGAGGAGAAAAGAAAAGTAGAGAATCATTCTTGGAAATCCAACGTGCAAATAACAGGAGTTACAGAAAAAGAAAACAGAGAAAATGAAGAGGAAGAAATCACCCAAGAAATAAATCCAAAACAATTTCCCAGAATTGAAGAACATGAATATCCAGACTAAAAGAACCAAGTGAGTGCTTAGCACCATGGATGAAAACAGATCCACACTAAAGTACATCATTTTAAAAATTAGTAACAATTGGGTCAAAGAAATTATTCTATAAACTTCTAGAGAGAACAAAATTGATAATGTAGAAGATCAAGAATCAGAATAGAATCAGACTTTTCAACAGCCACATAGAAGATCCGGAAACAGTGCCTTCAAAATTCTAAGGGAAATATTCCAAGCTAGAGCTCTAATTTGGCTAAACTACAAATTAGGTGAAAGAGTAAAATGAAGGCATTTCAAACATGCATTTTCTCCAAACCCATTCATCTATTCTCAGGCAACTCCCAAAGGATGTCCTCCATCAAAACAAGGGAGTTACCAAGAAAGGGGAAGACATGAGATTCAGAAAGCAAAGCAAAGGGAATTCCTAAAACGATGATAAAGGGAGATCCCAAGATGACAGTTGTACGGCAGATAGAGGAAACGATCAGTCCAAATTGAGGTACTGACTAATAAATGAAACAATGAACGTCTTGGCTTCATAGACCTCTAATTAAAAAGAAAATTACATTTTGGTTATATCAATTAACTGTTGATGTGTTTAAAAAAAAAACACACACCAAAATATAATAGCTTAAAACAAAACACATTCGGGGCGGCCAAATGGCTCAGTTGGTTAGAGCGCGAGCTCGCAACAACAAGGTTGTTGGTTCAATTCCCTCATGGAATGGTGGGCTGTTCCCCCTGCAACTAAGATTGAAGATGGTACTGGACTTGGAGCTGAGCTGTGCCCTCCACAACTAGATTGAAGGACAACAACTTGGAGCTGAGGGGCCCTGGAGAAACACACTGTTCCCAATATTCCCCAATAAAAATAAAAAAATAAAAACAACAAAAAACCAAAATACATTTATTCTTTCTCATGAGTCTACCCATTGGCTGGGGGCTTCTGCTGATCTGAGCAGAGCTCGATTGAGCATGACTAGACTCACTCAAGTGTCTGCGGTTAACAAACAGTTTAACTAGCATCTACGATGGCTTCCTCTGGGATCACTGGGATGACTGGAGTCTCTTTCTGTGTGTCCCTCACATGCCTCAGGCTGCCCAGTCCAGGCCTGGCAGGAATCCAAGCGACAGCAAAGCCCACAAGGCTTCTTGAGGCATAGGCCCAGAATTAAGCCCTCTGTCATTCCACCATTTACTGTTGGTCAAAGTCTGAAGAGCAGCCCAGATTTAAAGGATGGGAAATATATTCTACCCCTTAATGGGAGATGCTGCAAAGTCACATTGCAAAAAGTATGACTGCAAGGAGTCCAACGATCAGGGCCATTATTCAATCTACATCAGACGTGTTGAAAGATTCTTGTGCTCCAGGACACTGCTCATGTTTATGCTTAAGATAAACACACCACTTGGCCACATCAGCAATAGCATTAGTTTAGAAAACCATAAATAACTTCGTAAGTGCCATGTTTATTGGAAAAGGAAGGATTGGCACCTTGTGTAAATATATGTTTTGGAGATTATCTGGTATAGTGGAAAGAGCACGGGTTTTGGAAACAGACAAACCTGGCTTTTAATACTGATGCTACCACTGAACTGAGCAACCCTGCTCACGCATCTGAAATACCTGGAACCCTAGTTCTCTCGTCTGTAAAACAGGGACAATGAAACCTTCATAGGCTCGCTATGAGGACTAAATGAGGTAATAAGTATACGGCAGTGTCTGGCATATATCAGGTCCTCAAAAAGATTAATTCCTACCTGAATGTGAATTTATCTCCCCCATACACACAATAGGTACCAAACTTCTCCCTTCACCATCCCTTCCAATTTCCTGAACTCCAACCAGCTTTTCAGTGTGTGTTGCTATTGATGTAAGGTGCCTGGAACCAGGATATTTCAGAATCCAAGGCTCCTTGTGAGGAAGCCCTTTGATTTTAACAGAAATGTGTTTTGCTTTCAAAGCAAGAGGAAAGAGCAAGGAGCCCAGGAAGCAGATTGGCTGGCGTCCCTTGATGAAATCTTGGCTGTATAAGCTGCAGCTGCAGTTTACCCACAGTTGCGGCTCCACCCATGCTTTCTTTGACCATAACCTCAAGGCCATTGTCCCGCTCCATCCCAACCCATGCTGAGCCCATTTCCCTCTCAGTGCCCCCTCTTTGCCTTGTCCAGGTGTTAGTGAAGCCAGTCTTACTCTGCCATTTCATTAATTTGCCCACGAGCCTGTCTCTTCCAGGACATAAGTGAGCCTCTTGAGGGCAAGATTTGGTTCTGTATCTCCAACACACAATTCAACATCAATAATAGCTTCAAAAGTTATTGGCTGACGGCCATCTACTGAATTCGGTGGATGCCTGCATTTACATACCTTTGAGCCTTTTTTCTTTGGAGGGAAGGAGAATTCTTATCCCATTTTAAACAGGTGAGGCGCCTGGGGGCACAAAGAAGTTAATTATGGTCCCCAAGCTACACAGTAGAAAGTGATGGAACCTGGGATGGTGCTCAGCTCTGTCCAAAGTCTCTGACTTAATGTGCTTGTCATGCGGGGTGTCAGCTCCCGCTTCCCGCACAAGACCACAGGACATGGTGAGGCCAAAAAGGAACACCAACGGAGCCATAGATAGGGGAGTCATTCCCGTATATTCTTGCTGGTGGCTGGGTTGGAGACACAGGAAACAGGAGCCACACGACCCGCAATCTGCCGTCCACCAACCAACCAACCAACCCCACTAGCTAGCTACAATCCGTGCTTACTAGCTTAGCCACAGCAGTTATATTAGTGGCTAAGGGCTAACTGGTTACAGCTGATGGCCAACTAGTCACAGCTGATGGCCCACTACTACCTGAGCCAGCACCTTTCCACGTGAGGTCAAGAGCCTGGAAACTGCTCGCTGGGACTCCATCCCCACAGTGCTTTATTGCCTGTTGTCAGAAGTTTGATAAATGGAAGTGGTTGAAGTTAAGCGCTGTCTCTAAATGCTGCAAACCAGGTCAGCATGTCCTGGTTCTCTGTGCCCGTTGGGGCCAAAGGAGGCTTCCAGAAACCACAGGAAGGGTTTGGGGATGAGTAAGCAAAGATACACTTACCATGAAAGCCATATTGGTCATATAATTAATTTAGGAAACTGTAAACAACCTCATAGATGCTGTGCTTATTGGAAAGAGAAGACACAGGCCATGTGTAAATATGATCTTTGCTATGATGCTTCAGGCAAAGGTTCAGGGGAGCAGAAAGTCTGGCTCAACCATACTTCTTTCCCAATTACCAGCACCCCAAACTCCAGCCCTATTCCTTGCCTCTGTCAACATCTGGCCTTCAACACTAGCAGTTGGCCTGCCAGGGCTCCCCATAACTCGCCTCCTCACTCCCACCCCCTTAGGCTTCCAGACTGCTTGTTCATCATGTGATGACTACTGTTTTCCAGTAGTCTATCCAAACCCCTTCCTTCTTCCTCACTCCCTAAAGAGGAATGGCAGGAACCTCAAGAAAGGCAGCTAAAGTTCAGTGAGACAATGGTGGCCTTTAAAATAAGACTCTGAGTTCACATTCAATCCCTGCCGCTTACTCCCTATATGACCTTAAAGAAGTGATTAAATGATTCTGTGCCTCAGTTGCCTCATCTATGAAATGGGAATAGTAATTACTACCAGAAAGACTGCTGGTGGATTAAATAAGACCGTGTATGTAAAATGCATGGATTATGGTAGATGTACACATGTTTCTCTCCTCCTTCCTGCCAATCTTCAATATTTTTCTTGTGTGAATACATAGTAGGGACCTAGATAGACTATGAGCCATGATGTAGAGGAAGTCAGGGCTATTCCAAGAATTTCTGAGCCCCTCCCAAAGAATTAGCCCCTTCTAAGAATCGGGGTCCCAAAAATCTACCCCCTTTCCTACCCTGAGAGGTTCAAATAGCCATCAGAAAGGAAAAGAGTTTCACCTCTCTTTTCTGGGCAAAGGTGGAATATGCTGGCTTATTATTGCCAACGTCTTACTACACAAAGGTCCAGCCAGAGCCAAGCTTCAGGGTGGCTCCCAGGTGGGGAGAGAGAGGAGATGGGGTGGGAATTCCAGCAGTGTAGCTCCAGAGATCCTGGACCCACACCTTGGGAAC
This sequence comes from Rhinolophus sinicus, assembly GCF_057876585.1. NCBI lineage: Eukaryota > Metazoa > Chordata > Mammalia > Chiroptera > Rhinolophidae > Rhinolophus > Rhinolophus sinicus. The sequence goes on from NC_142514.1 coordinate 166,452,919, forward strand.
TCCTTCATGTAGAAGTGGCGAGACAGGTTTTCAGCACCAAAGGCCTAAGGGTAATTCAAACTCCAGGCGAGGTTACTGGAGTTCAGGAAGAACTTGACTTTCTATTTGCTCCTCCTCCCAGGATTCTTTAAATCTCATTAAGAAATGAAGAAAAAAAAGGTCAGGAAAAGCTGTCAGACAGATAAAACTAGAATCAGAGGAACGCAAAGAAGAGCAAGACTTGAACAGCTGTTCTGAAAGAAATTAAGTTAGTACTTATTCATTAAGGACCTTCTGCATATAGCAGGTATATAAATCACAATATGTGTAAAGTAATCCCCAAAAGAGTCTCAAAAAGGACTGCATCTCTCCTCTAATTCTCAGTGATGCTGGCTGCTCTTCCAAGGCAGGGCTGGCCACACTTGGCCTCTCTTCTCTCCCACCCTCTGAAGCCACTTTCACTGGGCCCTGGAGCACAGCACCTTCAGAAGCACAAGCTGTGGCCTGAACTACAGTCATTGGTGACGCTGGGCTCTCCGTGTCTTAGGGCAGCACCAGGCGGGGACCTCTCTCAACAGGCAAAGACTCCTTGACTGTTTTAGATCCATTTCCCCTTCAGCAAAATCTAGAGCTTTGTGTAAAAGCTAACTGAGAAAAGTCTCCTGTGCTCATCTGGCTCGCGGAGGATGAGATCAATGGGGAATTTCCTCATCTAAATTCATATTCTTTCAGAAATCATTCCTTTCCCTGCTTATTTCAACCATCCTGTCGGCCTTCTCTGGCCTGTCGATAATGCGCCCCCTAGTGGCCACTTCAAAATTTCCCCTGGTCCCTATGGAAATGGAGTCTGGCCCCCTGACTTCAGTCCTTGAATCCTCACAGTGAAAACGGAAAGAAGAGGATAAAGGTGGGTGACCTTGTACCAAAAGCTTAGTGTGGAGTGGGTGTGGAACTGGGTTGCCTGTATGGTGGGATAAAGGGTCAGGGGACAACTGATGGTGCACATTTTTTTTAAATCGGTATCTTGTGTTTTAAAACGGATTAAAAAATCTTGAGGAGAAGGAAGTATTAATTAGTTGCCACTTAATCATAATGTTGAAGACCTCCTATGTAGCGGGCACTGTGCTGTGTGCTAGGCTACACGTCCTTGTCCGAGGGACCCAGAGGAGTGCAGCAAGTACCTGTCGTGACAGAGGGAGGTACTGGGTGTTTGCCATCTACCTGACACTGCTTAAAATGTATTAACTCAATTAACTTACTTAACCTCTGGTTAAATAGATCATAGACCCTATCGAGTTATCAGAACCCAACACATGAATATCGTGAAGGTCTTGGAAGACGCGTGGCACAGCCCACTACGCGAGTGTGTGCTAAAATAAGAAAACAGAAATCAGACTCCGAACAACTGTGCGAGAGAAAGTGCCTTATTATTACTGTCATTTTAGTCCCAGTTTTATGCTGGACATGTTTTCTGTTCCAAAAAGTACCCTTTCAGTTTATGAGCAAGTTACACAAATGAGTTAAATTTCAAATAATATCAGTGTGACTGGATGAACCAAGAATTCCTGCTGTTTCCAGGGTTTAGGGAAATGTGACGTGGATGTGATGTTCTTTATTATCCAATGAGAGTAAGGTATCTGATAAATTACCCCAGGAGAAAGATGGGTGTGAGTGCTCCTTTGCCATATTAAGTCTATGGTATTAATTCTGCGAGGACAAGCGTCAAGGTGAGTGGAAGAAAATGGTATTTGTTTTTGAGGTCAGGACAGGAGGTTTCTGAAAGAAATTAATCCTGGAGGTGATGAGATATGTTTGATTTTAGGTAATCCAGGGGAAACCCAGCCACCACCAACGTGGCAATCTCTCCCCAAGTTTTTCCCCCCACATCTCCAATTCCCAGAGACAAGGTCTTATCCCTGGGACTCCAGAGGACACAGAGACAGAGCCACTATTCTCTGTGGAGCAATTATAACTTGAAAGAGGAGAAAAGCAATTGACATCCAACATGGAAGACTGGAAAAGCTGAGGGAAGCAGAAAGAGCACAAATAGGCAGAGATTTGATTATTTCTGTGGGAAGGGTTTATAGATACTAAAAGGAAAGGTGTGGGGACACCAGAGGCAGATGCGGTTAATGGAGAAGAGATGAGGGATGGGAATTAAAAGGAAATGAAAAGCAAATCTTGCAAAGGTACATCTCACATTGTCCACTCCAGGAGGAAACACCACACACCCACACACCAGCTTGTATGGTTTGGGTATAAGGAAGTTAGATCAGGTCTACTAAGTCTGGTGTCCCTCTCCCCACTCCATTCTTAGAATTGTGTAAGGCTTTCAAAGAATCGGTAGCTGGCCATACAACATACCTAATAAGTTTCATGTTCCCTGCAGTGTCTTCTGCACCTAGAAGAATACCTGGCACACAAAAGGTGATCAATCACATATATTGAATAAATGCACAGATAAATGCACAAATGCATAGGTGAAATGCACAAATGCATAGCAAGCAACACGCCTTATGTGGCAGAAAAGGAGAAACCTAATTCACTGGTTGTAATTTGGAGGTTTTTCCAGGGTATTTGAATACCGGTATGATGTCTGGTTACTTCTCATCCAAGTCATAACCTAGAATAAAGCTAGGAACATATTCCCCAGGCTAGACGCTAAACAGGAGAATGTCACCAAGATGTCAAAGTGGACCTAGCCAGCTAGCGGAGCAATGGTGTATATAAGAACTTCTTTTACTGTGGTGCACATAAGCAAAGGCTGTGTGGGGGCAGCTAAATATTGGCTGGGCACTGCCAGTTGGAAAAGGGTACAACACTCACCATTGCTCCATTTGAGAATGGGAATTCCCTCTTAGACTTTCCGTTAAAGTCAACAGTTTGCATATTTATATGTATTCCTTCCTAGGACTTACTCAAACGATAGTAAACATACTGAATGAGTGTAGACCCAAAATACAAAAAGGAATGGAAGAAGGCACTTTAGCAGACAAAGAGATTTCAACAAATTTTGGAAGACAGGAAGTAAATGGTAGAGTTTTCCTGTTTTAGCTGGTGTAGGAAGATAGAATCCAAAGTGTGTACAGAATGAGTCTCTGAGAAGAGGTCCAGCAGAACCCTGGGGATTCCTATGACAGAGGCAAGAACTGGACAGAGACTGGCAGTGAGGAATATAAAAGCATGGCTTGAGCTGGAGCTGGACAAAATTGGCCAAAAGGACCCTCCTGCCCAGGGTTATGAATCTGGAGCAAATGACACACAGACAAGCCACAAGGGAAGAGAGTTTCACGGCTATAGGGACAGAGTAGCTGTGTCCAGTGACAGAGCTTGTGTATGGAAGCTGTGATGGCAGCATCCTTGCAAAATTAATCTGCCTCCCAGCCTCCAATAGCCAAGAGAAAAATAAAGGAGGGGTATGTTTTCCACTCTGGTTATTACTTACTGAATGGACATTATGCCCAGCGACATCTTCCTTGTATTTGGGCTTCAACTTCTTCACCCAAGGAATGGGGTTAATAAAATGCACCTATGCCATAGAGTGAGGATATGGATAAAGATATACATAGATTAATGTCTGGCACCTAATAAATGCTCAGGGAATGTTAAACACTAGCCCTCTCTATGTACCCCATTAAGCAGCATGAGCGTTTCCCCACAGAAAGAATCCTGCTGGAGAAAGAAAAAAGGCCATCCTCCTGACTTCCTTCTCTTCAGACAACAGCTAGAGACCCATTCCGTGTGGGAAGAAAGAAAGGTGTAATATTAGTTAGGGATTTTTTTTTTAAATCAACCAATTCATTTCAGCTTCCAACAACACAGCTATTGTAAAATTTTTCACTTCTAATTTGAAATTGGTGCAGAAGAAAAACCATTATTTTGTGATTCTGAAACTCTCTAGCCTCAATCTTAGAAAAACAACTCTTACATTCTGTCAGCCGCCACTGCCTTGATCTCTGCTGTCTTTGCCTTCACCCGGCCTTTGGAGGTCTTTGGTGATTGAGTTTCCCCTTTCTTCCAGGACAGTTAAACATGTATCATTTCCATCAGCGTCATCGGATAGTTACTGGCTCATCAGTGTTTAATTTTGTTTCCAAATGAGGCTACAACAGAGAGGGAACGTTTAAGCTAAAACACCCAGAGCAGGAGATAAATTTGCCTAATATATCAAGGGGTTGTTTGCAGGACAAGCTACAAATTCTCCAGGACCCAAAATAACAACGGTTTATTGCTCATTCATGCTACATGCCCGTCACAGGATCTCAGGCAGACTCTGTCATCATAGCCGTGCAGAGCTCCTGACTAATGAATGGTATAGTTGCCATCGCAAATGTTTTCATTATCTGCCAGAAGAAAAGAGAGATTCTAGAAATGGGAACACTTGTAGAGGTGGAAGAGGCAAGTACTTCTCAACCCCAACACTAAAACATAAAATAGATGCTTTATGCACTAAAAGCCAGCTCAGCCTCAGAAACAAAATCAATTCAAGTACTTGGTCATGATATGTGTTGTTAAAACCTCTGCAGGAACTAATGTGGCATCCATCATATTCTTTCATTTTTTTAAAAAATGGTTGAGGGGGAAAAATACCTAAGGACATGGCTCTCTGCCTTCCGCCTGATGGGCTCAAGGTTCCCGCAATTAAGAGAAAGGAATGTGTTTCTTGAAGGGCTGTGGGTGTGGTTATTGGCATATGAGGATGATTAGAGTCAAACAGATAAAAGCTAGCAGCGATTTAAGAGCTGTGATGACAAAGAAACCATGGAAACAGAAAACTCTGTGACTGATTAAGACTCAAAGGGAGTCCTGAAGCCTAACTTTCTAAAGCAGAAGATGTTGCTGTAGGAGAGCTTATGCCTGAATGCGCTCTTCAGCTACGCAGCAATGGAGTATAACGGGAAAGGAATGACCTTCTCGGAGGTGGAATAAAGGACCATGGCAGGATGGACGGAGGAAGCCTTCCTGGGGTGCTAGATGGGCGGGGGTGGGGATGAGGGAGAAGGGGAGGGGATTAGAAAGCACACATTGGTAACTACAATGCTGCCATGGGGATATGAAAGACAGTGTGGGGAATATAATCACTAATGCTGTAAACATCTTGTAGGGTGTCCGATGGGCACATGTCTTATTAGGGAGACCACTTCGTGGATGGTATAGATGCCTGACTACTGCACTGTACACCTGAAGCTGAAGCTGAATAATGTTGTATATCAACTATAATTTAATATACATAGTCATGGGATATGGAGTACAGCATAAGGAATAGAGTCAATGGAATTTTAATCGATATATACGATGTCAGAGAGGCAATAGATTTGGGGAAGGGGGGTATCACTTTGTGAGGGGTGAAATGTCTAACTATTATGTTGTTTTGTACACCTGAAACTAATAAAAATAAAGAGAGAGAGAGACAGAGAGAGATTTCCCTTAGCTGTGGGTAAGGGGCCCTCTAATATCTGCCCACCAGGATGTCTGAAATGCTGTGGCTCAGTGGCTTTTAAGTCTTCCATTTGTCTCCTTTCCAGATGGGAGTATTTATGGTGACTAAATTGTCCTATTTCACCTTTGGAGCATGTGTGTGGATGGTGGAGGAGAAGGGAGAGGCTGCAGAAAACTTGTATTTCCAGTCCATTGATTTCTGGGCCAACGGGAGCCACATCTGTACGATATGTAGGAACTTCCATGCATCACCTTGAGATCCTGGACTTCGAGCTTGATGCCATGATTGGATGACACCTTGATGTGCTCTCCCTTGGGAAGGAGCTGAGTACATTTTGCGTGTGGAAAATGGAGTGCACTGAATATTAGGTGACCAGAGAAGTGGATTGGGTAATTTATTAGCCCTGTTCAACAAATGTTTCTGGGTCTTCTCCATTCTGAGAATATGGTACGATTGCATTCCATTCTCCCTTGAAGCTGGGTGGGACCATGTGGCCAGTTACGGTCAATGAGTTGTGAGCTGAGGTGACATTTAACTCCTCCCACAAGGACCTTCCTAGAGCTCTTTCCCCTCTGGCATGGCAACACATCTGTTTAAGATAGTAGCTGGTTTATCATCTAGGGTCCCTGAGTAACTACAATGAGCAGAATAACCTCTGCACACCTGAGACAGAACTACTCATATGGTGTGAGCCAATAATAAACTTATCTTGCTGAGGCCACCGAGACTAGGGTGTTATTTGTCAGTCCACTATAACTCATCCTGACTGATACAATGAAAGATGGCAGATATAAGACCAACATGAATCATTCCCTCTTCCCCTTTCCTTTGCAGTCATTGGTAATCAGCTGTGATTCTTTCCTAGTGAGCCCAGATAGTGCCTGAGAATCTCCCTCACGGGTGATCAAAGTTGACATTCAAGATGACACTCATTGGCCTGTTGACTTAGCAAATGTTTTAGGGAAGAGAATAATCTGTTATGAGTGGCTGTGCCAGGTATGCACTTTGGGACTCCAGATATTCTTTGAGGTCTCCTCTTTACCAAACACGAGTTTCATGACTCCAAGGGCTGCTAGTGATGCAGGACCTTATGGGATGACAAGTATGACCAAATCTCTTTGAATGCCCTAAAGTCTCATGCATAATTGGGTTTCAAGATTAGACATCAAAGAGTGTTGCACTCAGCATAGAGGTTCAAACACCACAAAAAAATTGATAACATGGCAATATATTCTGCTGGGTTATTTGGAAAAACAGAGCCAATATAGTAGGAGTCATTGAAACTAGAAAGACCTCCAGGCCAGCTTCTTCTTAGGTGAGTATATTTTTTGAATCTCAATTTCATTGTCTGTAAAATAGTGAGGGTGATAACACCTACTTCACAGAATTGTGAAAACTAAATGATCTAATATACACAAGAGCTTGCCACATGGTAGGCATGTGTGGAATGAAAGTTTTAGTAGATGCGGTTGGTACTCTGCCCAGATCCCCTTCTCAGGTTGGTGCACCCATCCCCTAAGTGATGTATTGACAACTAACAACTCAGCTCCCTCTTTTCTCTAGAGAATTGCTCTCTGCAGATGGGACCTGCCTTACCCTGGAAGTTATGGCCCCCACCCATAAGTAGCCCACATCTAATGACTGACTGGTATGGGTGCTCAAAGACAAGTCTTTCCTTAAGCAAGGACAACACAAAGTTAGACTTTCCTTGAGACTCTCTTCTTGTTCAGCTCTTTCCCTTCCCTATCCGGCTTCCCTCATGTCCGTATGGGGTTTCCTGAAAAGTACTCCCTCAAAGAAATCATGTGAACTTGAATCCTGTCTCAGGTTCTGCTTCTAGGAATCACATGTAAGGCAATAGCTACTATTAATCATAAACATTAGAGATTGTGGTCATGCCCTGAAGCTGCTGAAAACTCTAGAGGGGCACCACTAGCATAGCAATGGATGAGCTCTCCCCAAAAAAACACTCCAAAAATTTTCTTCCAACTTCTGTTCTTGAAACTGTTGAGGGAGAAAACAAGTATCATCTGTGAAAGAAGACAGGCCAGAGGAGAAAGGGAAGCTGCTGGAAATAGACCCAGCCAAGGGAGTTCTGCTGGGTCCTGCTGGGTTGGGCACATTCCACAGAAATAGCCTTTCTCATGACATTTATCTCTTAGTACAGGCAAGGCTGTGAGCTGGGGACTCCCTGAGGGACTTCTCCAGTGAAGAAAAGAATTGCTTCATTTCTGGATGTCCTGTTTCTCATTGGAAGAGCCAGCACAGGCTCCCATCCTGGTGAGAGTCCACTTAGGCAAGACAGAGATTCACTTCCTTTTCTTGAAGAAATCCAGTGTTTTCCTTCGATGCCAAGAATCAGAGCCTTGGCAAATAACAGAAGAAAGTGTAGACGGGCATCTGGAACATCAGATAGTACAGGCTCATTATGTCCAGGAAGCTTCTCTAGAGTAAAGGCAGGGCCATCCCAGGCTGGGTCAGGAGAGGTCATGGGTTAGATTTTTGTGAGGTCAGCTGAGCTCTGGGTTACATGCTGGTGTCCATGTGATATGGTTGGGAAATAGGCTGAAGTGAGAAAGAGGAAGCATGGCTTTTTCTAGCTTCGTCATGAAGAAGTTGATTGATAATGCTAAGGCTGATAACAGCGATGTTGATGATGATGATGATGGCACCAATGAAGATAGTAACTCTCTTCGATTGGGCCCTTATTATGTGCCAAGTACTGTGCTCAGTACTTGTTGGATGTTCTCTCATCAAGTCCTCTATATCACAGTCATGACTAGCCTCCTTCCACAGATGAGGAAAGTGAACCTACGGGTACAATCCAATGGCCCGTTACTAGGAAACGGAGAGAACCAGGATTTAACCTTGGTTTGACATTACATCATCTCTAATTCATTTTAAATTCAGGTATCTATGTCCTCATCTGCAAAAAGGCATGGCTAAACTTCAAATACTGTGTTGCCCTGAAAATAAGACCTAGCCAGACCATCAGCTCTAATGCGTCTTTTGGAGCAAAAAGTAATATGAGACCCACCTTATATTACATTACATTATATTATATAAGACCTGGTATCATATTATATTATAACATTATATTATATCCTATCCTATCATATTATACTATATTATATTATGACCTGGTCTTATATTAAAATAAGACTGGATCTGTCATGCAGGGTCTCTGGTCCTGCTCTGCACACAAGAACACAGGATATGGTGAGGCCAAAAGGAACACCAATGGAGCCATAAATAGGGGAGTCATACCACTATATTCTCACTGGTGGCTGCATTGGAGACACAGGAAGCAGGAGCCACACGATCCATAATCTGCCGTCTGCTTCTCTGCCAACGAACCTCACTTGCTAACTGCAATCTGCTCTTGCTAGCGTAGCCACAGCAGTTATATTCGTGGCTAATGGCTAACTGGTAACAGCTGATGACCAACCAGTCACAGCTGATGGCCGTCTACTACCTGAGTCAGCACCTTTCCACGTGAGGCCGAGAGCCTGGAAACTGCTCTCTGGGACTCTGTTCCCATAGGGTCTTATATTAATTTTTGTGCCAAAAGACTCAGAGCTGATTGTCCAGCTGGGTTTTATTTTCGGGGAAACACAGTATTCACCCTTTGAGGTTCTTTTGGACTCACAGATCTCTGAGTGATCTCTGTACTCTTCACCAAGATGGGAGGAAAGTTTGGGATCAGGAGGGTAAGAAACTGAGAAGGGAGACTCTGTTCCAACTAAACTTTTCATTCAGATGAAGGCAATTTGGAAATTCTCTGGCCCCTCCCTCTGTGAGCAGTATGTTATTCAAGCCTGGAAAACATCTGAGAAATGACAGAAGCCGTTGGAGAATTCCAGGAGAGACAAGTCATGCAATAAAAGGAGTGTACCACTAAAGACTGCCGTTCTATAGTTGCCTTTTTCCCTTAACTGGAGGACGTTAGATATTTTCCAGACAATATTTGGAAGGCTAAAATCTGATTGCCCCAAACCATGGACAAAAATAGATCTTGGGGTTTTATATATTCATTCTGACCCAGCAAAGAGTGTGGAGGGGCAGGGGGGGAACACAATAACATTTCATTTGTCTGCTTTATGGAATTTGTAAGAGTCTAAAGTCGTTGCTTTTAAATGTTTGAGAGTAAGAACAGTATTTACATTGGATGGCTTTATCGTCTTTATACTCTTTTGGGACAAGCAGCATGGACCCAACCAAAACTCCTGAATTGAAGCCCGACTCTGTGGCTCAGCTATTCTTAAAAAAATACACGGAAATTAAATATGGCCTCTCAGTGGGTGGAGGAATTACCTGAACTTAAAAAACTACCAGGCAGTAAAGTGTTATTCTAAAAACATTTGCATTTTTGCCAGGGACTCCAGTGTTCTAGTCTTGCATGGTTCGTGTCAAATGTGTGGGCATCTCCACCCATGCCTTCCTGTCTGGGCTGAGAAGTGACAAGTGGAGAGAACCTCATGAAAGCGTCCCTGAACTTTTTTCACCTGTGGTTCTTTGAAGTACAGAATCCTGGCTTCCTGTTTATGTCGCTGTACCTGGAAGGTGCCCAGAAGGTTCAGTGCCTTTGGTGGCAGCCACACAGATCATCATTTTCAGAGATACTGCTCTTTACGATTCTCCAATTTTCCATTGTGGGGCAAAGGGGTACAATTGAAGGGGATACTCCATGATTCTTGGGGTAGATGGAGAGATTTCTGGTGACTTCCTGTAACGTCCTCTGTCAAGCAACCCACTGAAGTTGGGTGGAGCTTGCCAGGCCTAACACATTATTGTTCAAGAAGAGATTAAAGACTTCATATACCCTGTCTAGCTGCCATCAGAGCTGTGCTCAATGGCCTTACCATGTGAGCCTAAGGAAATAAGTCTTCAGCTTTAAACTTAAATTTCCTTCCTAAAAATGCTCGGCTTTTGCCTGCCTCAGTATCCCCATTAGAGAGATGGACTCCATTAAACAGCCAGCAGTGTGTGGATTCCCAGGGGTTCCAATGGTGGTCCACAAGTGGGCCCACTGAGGGAGCAATGGACAAATAAATAAAAAATTTGAATAGAAATTTTCTGGTTACACTAATGTGCAAACACACACTTTAAAAAAAAAAATACTGTATCTAGGAGTACATGTATCAAAGCCTCCCTAGGTTATATACCAGGAGACATATACAAGGACATTCATAGCAGCACCATTTGACATAGAAAAACAACTGGAAATGAGGCAAATGTCCATTGGCAGGAAAATTAATAACCAAAATGTGGCATATTTTACATACTATATTATTATACAGCAGTGAAAAGGAATGAACCACAGCTACTTGTAACAACATGGATGAACTGAGAAACATAATGCTAAATAGAAGAGACATGTTCAAGAAGGCTACACGCATCCTGATACCCTTTTTATAAAGTTAAAAAATAAGCAGAACTTGTTTCGGCATGCATACGTATGAGATAAAACTATTTTTTGAAAGCAGGGGAATGATAAACACAACATTCCTAGTAGCAGCTTCCTCTGGGGAGTAAAGCAGATAAATGGGATAAGAGAGGAGAACAAGGGTCAAGGGAACTTATTAGTGATGCTCTAGTTCTCGCCTTGGGTAATGGGCTTGTGTGCTTCTATATCATCTGCTATTATAACTTAGATATACATTACATATATCCTATTGGATGTTTGAGAATTATGTTACAATAATAAGTTTAAAAAAAATAAACTATCTGGAGGGAGATCCAAGATGGCGGAATAGATAAACACTGTGCCTGCTTCCTTCCATGAACACATTAAAATGACAACTAAGTTATAGAACAACCAACCTGGAGAACCATCTGAAAAGTGGTTGAACAGAAGTTTTATAACTGAAGACATAAAGAAGAAGCTATGTCCAGACTGGTAAGAGGGGCAGAGATACAGAACTGGCTAACCCCAAACCTCCATGTGGTGGATGAGAATCAGGAGGTTTATCTTGGCCATGTAGGTTCCCCCCAGAGGAGCAAGGGACCCCAGCCCCCACATGGCCTCCCCAGCCCTCAGTACTGGTGCCAGGAAGAGGAACCCCTACAGCATCCGCCTGTGAAAACCAGTGGGGATTCTGACCATCCAGGTAGGACAGAAGGTGGTGAGAAACCCAGGTGACCTCTTAAAGGGCCCTCATGCAGACCCTCTCACTTCCAGGCATTCAACTTGGGCTCCAGCAGAGGGACAGTAAGTTGGGGTTGTTGGAGACACGTGAGGGTAGACTGAGTTGTATGGCTTCACTAGAGCTGGAGGACAGTCGGCGTTTGCCCTGTGAGGTGTCCTTTTCTCGAGCAGTCAGCCGGCTGGCGCCATCTTTCCTATGTTGAGTCCTCAAACTACGCTTACAGTCAAATCTGAATCTGATTGGTCTGTTGAGCTCTGCAGCTCTGCCCAGCTGCCTCACTGGGACCCCACCCCATCCAACACCAGAGGCACTTTCTAGAAGAGCAGCCAGCCCCACCACATTGCACTTTTTCTTAAAAAACTATCAGAGTCTGACAGACCCTAGGCACACAGCGACTGGCCTTGGTGTGCTCTGAGATTTTTGCTGAGTAGCTTCAGGCTCAGCACTGACACCAAACCAGAATTTACATTAACCTGGTGACCACAGTGCTTCCCACTGTAATGACTCCCTGAGACTTTTCCTCACCCAGCTTGGCTACTGCATGAGACTTTACCAGAGGCTGAACCTTAAGGGAGATGGCAGGTGGCAGCAGGCAAATGCCAGGATACCTGAGCTATCTCAGTACTGGTGGCAGACATCCTGGGTTTGCAGTGTGGCCTCTCCCATACACCTCCAGGGTTAGCACAGGCAGCAAACAACCATGGATTGCTTTGTAGCTCTTACCAGGTAGTCCCCTGCCAGTCACAGGCAGTGGGTGACCTTGGCCTGCACTGGAGCCCCAAACAAGAGGCTCCAGAACCAACATACTTGGAGGTTGGCTTCAGACCACAGCAGAGCACCGCACAATTAGCCCCACAAGCAGCACACACAAAGATTTGTCTCAACAGGCACCAGAGCCTGCTGGGACAAATCCCATTCAGTGGGTAAGCCCACACCACCCACAGCAGCCTGTAAACTGTGGAAGTGGTAAAACTCCACAGCCAATCATCCTGAGGGTCACTCTCACCCACTAACATGCCAATAGCAACCAAGACTTAACTATAACAGGAGGGCACACACAACCCACACAAGGGACACTCCTGGAGCACTGCAGGTAACCCAAGAGACTGTGCCATTGGGCCCTGCAGGGCATCTTCTACAAAAGCCCCCCATCCCCCAGGCCAAGACTGAGGGATGTAGCAGATCTACCTAATATTATACATAGAAACAAACAGAGAGGCAGCGAAAATGAGAAACAAAGAAATAAATACCAAATGAAAGAACAGGAGAAAAGTTCAAACAAAGAACTAAACAAAATAGAGACAAGAAACCTACCAGAGACAGAGTTCAAAACACTGGTTAAAAGTATGCTCAAGGAACTTAGTGAGAATTTCAACAAAGAGATAGCAAGCATAAAAAAGGACATAGAAACGATAAAAAAGAACCAGTCAGAAGTGAAGAATAATTGAAAGAATGCACTAGAAGAAATCACCTGCAGACTAGATGAAGCAGAGGTTCGAATCAACAATTTTGAAAACAAGTAGTAGAAAACACCCAATTAGAACAGTAAAGAGAAAAAAAGAATCCAAAAAAATGAGGATAGTTCAAGAGACCTCTGGGACAACATTAAGTGTAACAATATTCGCATCATAGGGCTACCAGAAGGAGAAGAGAGAAAGCAAGAGATTGAGACCCTATTTGAAGAAATAATGACTGAAAACTTTCCCAACCTGGTGAAGGAAACAGACATACAAATCCAGGAAGTGTGGAGAGTCCCAAACAAGGTGAACCCAAACAGGTCCACACCAAGACACATAATTAGAATGACAAAGGTTAAAGACAAAGTGAGAATTCTAAAAGCAGCAAGCAAAGGCAATTGATAACTTATAAGGAAGCTCATACAAACATACAGGAATGGAGACCCTGTCTCCAACAAGAGAAAAGCAACATATGTATAATTTCATTTCCTGAGAATCTCATTATGCTGAGTGTGATCTTATTTTTGAAGACCATATATTTTATTTCTACAGCATGACTGTTAAATTCTTGCCACTTACTTCCGTAGCAATAATTTTTCCAATCCTAGAGAAAGACCTACTGTGTTAGACTTACTAAAAGACTATGTATTTGTATACTATCCTTTATGAATGATTGAAGGAGTTTTTATGGACTGATAGTCATTAGAGCTATTCACCAACTATTTCCAGTTTTCTGCCTGGGCACCTAATAAGGCTGAACTTCCCTGCCCATTTGAAGTTAGGTCGAACTATGTGATTTGCTCTGGTCATTGAAATGTGAGCAGAAGTAAGGTAACATTCGGGAGGATGCTTTAAGAGTCAATATAAGAGTTGCTGTGTTCCCTTTTTCATGTATTTGGCAACTGCAGAAGCATGAAGATGAAGTCTCTCTCAGACTCTCCCAGTGAGGATGGCATGGAGCAAAGTCCCCAAGTCAATACGAAATAAACCTTGGTTGTTTTAAGACACTGAGATTTGGGGGATAGGCCATACTGGGTGATTCACAGGGACAATTTTGATTATACACCATATTTGTCCAACTTACTAACTAGATCATTGGATGTGACTCCAGTCTATATTTAGGCTTCTTAGAAGATATTCATTTGGACACTGCAGTTTTCAATCCTCAAAAGTCTCCAAAAGGAACACTGGAGACTCTTACTAGGTAACCAGTACTAGATTAAAATGGGAATTGAAGGCAAGGCAACAACCAAGAGAAACTGAAATCCATTTATTGATGAGAGATATATATACAAAAGTTAAAACACTTAGTGAAATATTGGATTCACAGATTATTTCCAGTATATAAAGAATATCCAGTTATTTTACACATGAAATGTTACAGTAATCAGTCCACATTGTAAGAAAGCTAAAGATGAAAACAAAAGATCTCAACTACCCAAAATATGCTTTGCCAACAAGGCATTTCCAAGTACCATATATAAGAAACCAAAAAAATTAGTTGAAGTTTTTATATTTTGTCATTCATTAGTCTTTAAACACTATGTACTATAGATGCTCTATGCTACATGACTTTAGACCAATGGGGATTGTGAATGTGAAGGAAGCAATTATTCTTGTATCTTGTTCTGGACACACAAGAATCTTCAAAGAAAATCCTGCCTACAGGCTAGCTTTATTTCAGTAAGGTTTCTACCTTGAATTTGACAGGAGTTGAAGAAGCCATATTTTCAAGGAAAAATGTGGCTGCCCACCATAATCTCCCCTCAATCCAATCATTGGAGAAGCCACTGAAAATTAATGTGCTTTGTGCCCTCAGGGGATCCTTTAGGCTTTACTCCTCTTGTGAAAAGAGAGGAGCACTCAATGTTTCCAACTACACATGGCCATTCTTCTCTGTCCTTGCAGAGAAGAAAGGGGTTACAGGAACTATAGACCCCACAGCATTCTATTTAGTGATAAGTAGACAGAACGTGTGTTTTAGGAGGTAAGTGTGTAATTGCATTAGTTAATCTCATCTTCAATCACTCAAAACATACACACAGAGCCTATTAGTTAGAGATCATACTCCCTTCACATAAGTGGGATCTGTGCTTTATCAGTTGCCTTTCAGCAACCCCAAAGCTGTACACTGACCATTCCTGAGCTTCTAGTGCCCTATCTTTCTACAGACACCTGTGCAGTTTACTACTAGAACTGTGCTTTTGTGGGGTTAGACTGCATGGTAGTTAGTCTATCATCTTTCCTGTACCCTGACTCAAGAAACCAAGTGGGGCAAGACTCTTCAGAACCTTCCAGTCAAGAGCATCATGATCAGTATTTGGCAATCAGAGAGGCAGACACTTACCTAAGGACATGATGCTAACATGCACAGAAGCAGATTAACTTTTTATCTCTCTAAGTCCAATCCACCAAGCCGAGGAGGGCTATAGATAAATGTCCTCATTCTAAACCTACTTAAGCCTAGACAATCAAAAGTTTCACAGTTGCATTTGCCGTGCATTATACCCATGTCAAATGACCTTTCAGTGAGAATCATGACCCACATCCAACCCTCCCTTGCTCTGAATTGCATATTTACAAAGATACTGGACACACGCAGACTTTCAAACAATCATCAGTACAAAGGATTGCTAGATAAGTTCTTCACTGATATACATCCCCAAATCACATTAAGAAAGAGGAGAAATGATTCACTACTAGCTATCTAAGAAGGAAAAGAAGAGTTTTCAAAACACCAATGAACAAGTCTACTACATTTAGATGAACAGCCAAAAATAACATTTAAATTAAATTACATCTATGCACCATTTCACTGAAATTACACATAGATACCTACATCATAGCTACACAAGTGCTTAGGCACTGTTCTTCATGCGTGAACCAAGTGTTACCGTTTATACACAAGAACTTCATGCTTTGACAGCTATCTGTACTTGAAAATCACAGATACAATCATTGCCAGTTGAGGGAACTTCTAATTTATTTGCTTAATGAGGAGAAGTTTCAAATACATCCCAGTACACTTTTTATGTAACCAAGTATGTCTTAAAACATGGCAAAAATACTAGCCCTACAACCATATCAGAAAGTGTGTTTGGCAGAAGAAGGACTCCTCTTATCTTTGAGGAGGCTATTGATTTGCCTTTTGGGGAAATGACATAGATTCTTACTCACCTGAGGACAGAATTTACCTGGGCTACTTCTAAACAATGTCAGTGTGACTTTAAGTCCCCACCTCCAGCCCCAGTGGTACAGTATTGTTTCATAGCTGGTACTAATAATGTTTTTTGTTTTTTTTTTAAGTATGTGCTCAATTCATATAACAATGTGACATTTACTATCAATTTGCTTGGCAAGAATGAACTGTGACAAACCTTTTCTGATTTGCTTCCTAGCACTCTCTCTCAACCTCTGCTATTCAAAGTTTTCCACACCAATTTTTACATAAATTATTAGGATGGCATGAGAAATTCTGATATAGAAATTGATCCTACTATTATCACCTTATTTTTCATCTTCTTGGAGAAAAGCAAAATTAGAATGTTTGTCTGGAAAAACAAGACCTGGTGTCAAAAATAAGAAACCAGCACCATTCCTTGAGTTAAAAAGACAAATTGCTTAAGTGTATATCCTAACCAGCTAAGGAATTTAAGTGATTCCTTGTTCTTTATGGTCATGTTGTTCATTGCATCACAAAGGACTGGGTTCTCACATTTTTCAAATGTGGTTGTATGCTCAGGAAACAACTGATAGCTCTAAATTACTGTAGAAACTCCTTGTGCTCTAATTGGTAATAATTCTATGTATGTGGTTATATAGAAAATACCGTAAGAAAAATATCTGTCTGCAAAATTACAGATACTAAATAGAGTAAATCAGTCTACACTGAGTTCTTTATGATTTATGAAGAATAGATACAAGCCTATAACATTATTCAAGGCTAAATCAATATTAAACATATAACATCCAGGACTATAAATACATTTTCTCGTGCTTTTTATAAATAATCGCAAAGAAGCCCAGGGATTTGTTTTAAAAAGAATGTAAGATTGGGCTGAAGAAACATGTGAGCTTGGGTGCAATACTGATCAGAGGGCAAATGATTGTCCCTGGGAACATAGATTCTTACCGGGAAGCCAAAATATATCTGCTGGCAGCAAAATCAAATTAGATTCACAGTTTGCCAGCTCTCTCCTCAAGCCGTAGAAAACAAATAGAAAAACAATATACAAAAATCCTCACAAAAGTAGTTTTTTTATATACAAGTCTCTATAGTGACCAGATAATCTGATCTGTGCTGTGCAGGGAGATACAATGCTGGGGTTTACCAGGAGAAGGAGAAAGGAGTTAAGGTGATGTGTGGAAAGATCTAGATGAGTTCCTAGGAAGGAATATAAGTCTCCTGAGGCATTAATCTTTCTGATCTTACATCTCAGAGAGTTCATTCCACAGGGAGAAACCTCAGAGACATGCTAGATCAACTTCCTTGGCTCGTGTGTGAATTTCTCTCCTACCAAACGAAGCAGGCTGTTTCGAGGCAGCCTCAATGGTTGCCATGAGAAGCAATGGAGGCCCAGATGAAGCAAGGTGCTAACTGCATCATCCCCATCTCCACAGCGGATGATGACAAGGAGAGCAGTCAGCTGTTACGTTCCAACACTCACCCAGGAATTGGGGGTGTCTCCAGAAGAACTGGAGACTTGTGGCTACCCACGCTCTAGGTCAAGGGCTGGCTCTGCAAAGCAGTGGGGTCTATTTTATTCTCTGCAAAACAGTGGCAGGTTTTATTCTCAGCACAAAAGGGCCCTATAAAACAATCAGGAAAACTTTTTAAAATATCAAAATGGATACTTGGTCCAGAGGTAGGAAGATGAAGCAAGGCTGGACATAGGAAAGAAAACTGACCAGTAATTATTCAGGATATTATTTAGAGTGAATGAGATAAGAACTTGGAGTCTTCTCTTCTTTCCTATAGGTTCCTATATGGGTCAGCTAAGAAGTAGTCTTTTTTTGGCTGCTCTTGCAGCTCTTCTGCACTAAAAATTGAAAAAAAAAAAAAAAAAAAAAGGCAATCCAATCCTTTCAGTCCTAGCTTTATATCTTGCTCCCCCAAATCTAAAGAGCTGAAGTCTTCTCTGGCAGTAAAGTTACTCACGACATCATAAATACCAAACCCATTCCGTATTTAGCAGAAGATTGGACAAAGAGCAAGGATGCATGCAGTGGCCCATTGCAGCAGTAGCAGAAAGTACAAGAGGTTGTTCAAAGGCCACGGCTGGTGGCATGGCCCTTGCAGACAGCCCATGCATTCTATCCAGCCTAGAAACTCCTCAGGCATTGAAGAAGGCAGCAATAGCCATCACAACTCCATTCTTGTCTGGTAGAGCCTCTCTACCTGTGATGTGATGCCCACCATGAAAACAAACCAAGAGGAAAATTGGAAAATGAATTCAATCAAATAGCCCTGTATATGTCCCCCAAGAAAGGACTTGGCCCGGGCTCACCCTGTATGGAGCTGCATGTCTGCGTACAGGCGGAGAGGCAAGGTATTTACAGACAGCTGCTGGGATTGTGCAAGTCTTGCACCAAATTTCATAAGAGTGCTCAAGTTTATTTGCCAAAGGCTCCCAAATTCCCATACTGGGTTGGCAATTAGGACTGTTTGGAGAAAACTGTGTGTTTTGGGTATTCGAAGTGGGCTGTGTTGCTACAGCAAGAATGATGCAAGAGCTTGAGTAAGGCTGTAGACTCATGCAGTCCCCTCCAGGTGACTCTGGCAGCATTTTTCCCTGAGCTGAATCACTGCTTCTACTAGGACAGTGAATCGAGGCAAAGAGCAGTTGTATAAAAGTATGTCTGCGTCCCAAGACACCAAACAGTGGATTCACATGGCCATCTTCCAAGCTTGTTGTTAAACATCAAATGAAGACAGAGGCTTGGATTTAATTTCCCCCAAAGGGGATGAGAAAACTCCAAAGTGATTAGTCATTATTGTGGGCCCTTTTGACTTAAAAATATAAAGGAATATTTTATAGTAGTAAGGCTCTTAGGAAAGAAAAAGTTAAAGCAGAGATCATAATATCATGGATTCTTAGGGCTGCAAGTGGGGAGGGTTAATCATTTAATCCCACCCCTTGCCTTGACATATGGGAAGGAATGAAGCTTGGGTATAAAGTGAGTTGTCTAAGTTATACAGCTAAACACTGACAGGGTCTAAGTCAAACCCTTGCACTCAACTTGTATGGTCGTTTACAAAACTGTCTCTTAAGCAGCAGCCTGGTAAGTGGAATAAAAAGAAAGCAGGAGGAAGAGTGGGGAATTGGGTTTTTCTTTTCGGGAAAATAATAAAGCAAATGTTGCATGAGCAGGTTTCAACTCATTTCACCCAAGAACAATCTGACTATAGTGCAACCTGCCGAGGTTGGCACTCAGTGGCCTTTCTTCCAGGTTTTATCACGAATTACCACAGATACAGAGACCACTAATCTTCTCTGACAACTAGATTTATAAACCTCTCACTTCAGAATCCCTTCAGGCTCTGTGCTTTAACTTAATCTGCCTAGGCTCCCAGGTCCCACTATTCGTATTCAAAGAACAAGCATTACAATAACTGTAAAATCCCATTTGGTCCTTTTTCTTGTCTTGGAATGAATTCATTTGGGGAATAAGCACAGCAAAACCAGCAACCCAGACAACTGCCTGGCCCTGAGAGTTTAAGAGCAGGAAGTAGGACGAGCTACCTACCTCCATGGGGTGTAACTGCTGAGAGCTTTCAGTCATCAACTCAGGCAAGAGCTGCTGAGACTTGTTGAGCAGAGTCTGAACGGTGGAGAACTCTCTCTGAGCTTGTTCATACCTATGGCGAATTCAGGGGAAAATATGGCACAGGCAGAAGCCTTGATTCTGATCAAAGTGAAATATTGTACCCTAACTTCTGCTATTGAGAACATAGGGAAGCGTGGTATTTGCAAAAACATGGCAGGATTGGGTTTCCTTTCAGAGACCCAGCAGATGAGTCACCTAACTCTGAAAGGGCTTCTTGACTTTCAATACACTTGAAAATGATATACTTTTCCATACATGGTGGAAATGACCTGAGACTCTCTAATCAACCGCTCATGGGATTCCTGGCATTACCTACCAGGAGTACATCGCCCGAGAACTGTATTCTTCCTAAGTCTTTCTCAGCTTCCCAGCAGTCTAAATCCAGGAGCTAGGCATTTTGGTATCCTTTAGGCTTTCACGAACATCCAGGCTAACTAGCAGCTAGAAAAGAGAAACATTTTCCTTATACAGGACACGGTAGCTTCTGTAGGAAATGAGATTATAGACTGTGTTTCCACAGTGAATAGCAAGTAAAGAATTGAATCTGATAGCTACCTGCCTCAGATATCATCACCTGAATCCTATACAGAGGATCTATGCGACCTAGATGATTGCCTTGATTCTCTGATGTTCTTTGCATGGGAAGCACACCCTCAAAGATGTAAGATAAAACCTCACCTTGAGAGATAAGCCATTCTTCTCACTGACTGGATTTACTCTCTTGAATTGTAAGTAGGTAATCTAATGATGATTCCACTTGGGTTTTCCAATGGGCCAAAATGAGCTAGGGAAGGACTAAAGTCTGCTTAGTTGGTTTTCTTCTGAAACAATTCGGATTCCTAAAAAGAATGAATGAGTCTATAACAGAAGAGTGTTGCCAAAGCCTTGAATTTCAGACTTTAGAGGATGCAGTGTATGTATCTGGCCTGCCACGTCGCTACATAAATATAACATTTATGTCATCAATTATTAATGGATGATTACAAGCATTTACATATGTATTGGACCTATTAATATAAATCTATGCATATAACTGACAGATCATACATATCCTGTTTAGAAAAAGTTATTAGAGGTATAATCTGGGTCTATTTGTTCTGTTTATGGCACATGTACTGGGCAAGGAAAGCCCCCATGGGCACGGAATGAGAAGAATGAGGCCTAAAAAAATGAGAGGACACAGTCCTATGTCAGCTCTACATGCATCCTGGATTTTCAGACTTGTCTTGAATCTGAGAAAGTGTTTATTTGTAATAATGATCAGTTAAACCCAGATAAGTGTGATCTCCTAAGTATATTCTCATGGAACTTACTGCAGTCTCAAACCAGAAAAACCTGCTTTGTTAAGCTGTGCACTTTGTTTCTTCTGAACGCACTGTCCCCTTCTATAGTTACAAGCTGAGTCACTAGGAAAAAGCTGAAGACAAAGCAAAGTGTGAAGCTGTTTAGGCAGAGTCTTGGGAAGATGATCCCGAGACCACTCCTTCAAGAAACACGTCAGCGTGCCCAAGTGCTAAGCTGACCCTAAACAGCCCAAACCACAAGCTCCTACATGCCTCGCCTAGATACTTCTCCTCACCATAAAAAAGCTCTTGGGAGCACCACTTACAGACAGACAGCCCTCCGCAGTTCCCCAGCTGAATCCAGGAACTGGCCCCTGGGTCCACAGTATCTGTTAAAAGGATTTATTTTGCACAACTTCATTCCAGCACATCCTGGTCACCCCGTTAACTATCCATCTAGTGAAAATGAAGACCAACGCCCTTTTTTAAAAGAGCAAAAAATCTGCTTAATACTGTTCCATAGTGATCCTTATCCAAAAATAACTAGGATTTTAAGAGACAAAAAACAATTGGAATCTCATGTATCTTGTATGTCCCAAAGGTGTCTGATTTGGAAAAGTCTCAAGGAATAGGTGGTAAAAGGTATGTGATGTTGATAAACATCCCCTCCTTAGAGAATTTGGACCGTATGACTATTCATGAGTATCTCAGCATCCACCTGCTGGCCTCAGATGACCACCTTACTCCCATGCATGGACCATGGTTCTATATACTCCTTAGGGTCAAATGTGCTTTATTTCTCCATGATTCATGTTCAAGTTCTCAGCAAACTCCCAAAGCCCACAACCTTAGGAAAATCCTGTGGATTATTCCATAGAAAATGGTAGTGAAGACACTGGAAAATGTAGCTTGCCTAATCAATCTTTCAGGATTCATTGGGTGTCTACAGCATGAGATACATGGTGCTACTCCAATTCTATTATTTATTCCCCTAAATGATCACAGCCTTGAACGGTTTTCATCTGTGAGCTGTGTAGAGCCATCTTTTGTCCCCACTTCATGGTTTCATGGCTGCCTTGACCTTGCGATAGGAATGTCACCTTTCCAGGATTTTTGCACACGTTTGTTTTCTGGTCCTATCCACAGAGAAGCCTAGGGAGGAAGGTTGGCTCTGCTTCAAACTGTGTCCTGTTATCGGCTTTTTGTGCTTTGATATGATATAACAAAAAGCTTTCTACATATTAGATAAATGACAGTCTTTTGTTTTTATCAAGAAACAGTATTAAAAAGAGGCACAGCCAACACAACTGTTCTCCATGTGTCAGGAAAGTAAAATGGTTAGGCCTGCTAGTTGGATGAGAGTATGATTAAAATAATTAGGAGATCAAAAATGTCTTTGTTTGAAACCCAAACATGAATTTTATGGATGAAACAAAAAAAGAGAAGCAGAGATCAAAATAATCTGACATGATTTCACGATGCCAGGTGAATGCAAACCAAACATAAACAAATTTGAATATTTGAATCTAGTCAAAATTTATGTTGACTGTGCACCCTTACTTTTGTCAATATATACAGTGGTTATATGTGAATTACATTCACATCCATGATTAAGTTTAGAGCCAATTATGAAACATACTCTGAATTATCAATAATAAATTTCCACAGACTAGACAGGGTCGAGCAGAGACTCAATGGGTTCCACAATCAGCTCTTTCAGAGTGTGGCCCCCACCACAACTCCCTTAGAAACATTTAGCTACAAGAGTACACAGGAAATAAATGGTCACAGTTTCCGAAGACAGGTACTTGGTTTTATCAACACATGGGCAAACTCTACGAGACATTTAAGGAGAATTACTTCTAGAGGCTTCTAACAGAATCTTTTGTGTGTAACAAGGCGAAGCACGGAGAATACTTGAAGGAATAACACACTGAGTGTCTGCTCATTACCCCACACCCCTGGAGTGTACCACACTGCTCTAGTCGTGTCTCCTGGGGAAAGAGCATCCACGGTTCTGCATCTTGAGAGAAAGGGGAAGCTGGCATGAATGTGTTTTCAATTCAAACTGATTCCTCCAGCAGCATCCATTCAGACAATAATACAGGTGAGAAAATTAGATGGTTACGAAGCATTATTTGGCAAAGACACAGCACCATGCCTATCACTGACTCACAACAGATCCTCTAAGCCTCAGCTAACAGAGTAAGTAAACATAGAAATAGACGTATTTTTTTTTTCCTTTTTAAAGAAAGCTTGTTTATATCCTCTTTTACCATAAGATGTGCTGGGGAGTTTATGCAAGAATTTGCTGAGAGTCATATCCTTATTTTTCACGTTTCCAAAGTTCTTCTTCAACACTGCAGTCTGCCGACTTCCCGTTGGCTGCCAGAGTGACCTGGAAACAATTATCATCAACATCCAGCTTACAAGGCCATGAACCGGAATACCACCCTGGGGGTTATGTGGAGAGCACCAGATCTGGGTCATAATGCATGATTTAAATATTAGTTTTAAATGTCGTTCCTCCCAAATTGATTTGGAGCTGGTCTTGGTTTTCCACACTGACTTGTGAACATTAAAAAAATACATGTTTGCCTTGGGGGGTAGTGAGAGACTAGAGAGGCACTTCGCAATTTGGGGGATAACTTCAACAGTGCTTAGAGGGTTGTGGGGGTGTCTAACTACCCGTAGCCCCATCACACAATAATGTCCTTAAGAACCAGGGCCCGTGTGCTACTCCATACAACCACAGAGAGAAAAACAACCCAGAACTAGGCAGCTAGTTCTACTCATGCATGGGAAAGGTTCAGTTGCAAAGAGGCCAGGTGAATTTTATACTTGTCCAACTTTGAAATCAGAAATCATGATGGTTTGTATACCAAATAAGCTATCCAGGTTTTAAAATTAAAAATTAAAGGGGGATTAAAAGCCTGAGATCAGTGACATATATGTAGAAATTACTTCAATGCAGACATTTAATAATCCAATATAATCAGCAGACTGTCTATATTATGCTTCCCTGCCCCGAAGCAAACTGAACCCTTCCACGGAATGGGAGGTTTTCTTCCCTCCACTTCTACACAGTTTTCCTAGCTTACCTTCCTCTCTGTCCTCAAGGTCATGTGCAAACTTAAACCCACGATTGATATTCCACATAATGCAGAGACTGGATTTATGGAAGCATTAGAATATGAAGACATGACAAACGCAGCAATGTTTGAAAGAAATCTGATCTTCTTACCCAAGTGGAGGTGAAACGCATGCGTTATGAACACACACAACATGCTAGGAACAGAAAACCAAGTGCCCTTCATGAACCAAGCAAATGAAAAGAAAAACTAGTCTTTCCTCCAATCCCCATCAGGCTCCCAGTGTTTTAGAAAGACCATGCAACAAGCAATGACCGCTTCACATGCAGTTACTATGATTAAAATAAAAAAGCTATCACATAAGTTTCAAACTACTATTACAAGGCAAGGGTTTGAAAATAGAGAGATCAACGTGACATAACAATGCTTATAGTGGTTAAAATTTTGACCAGAGCTGCAGCAAATTTGTTTCCCATTCAGTGAACTGTCAAGAGAGACTTCCAGGAAGGAACAAACTGTCTTCCTGGAGAAAGCTGTCTGTTCACTCTGACCTTGAATGTGCCCATCTGGCTTTCAGTGATGAACCAGATCAATAGCTGTGCAAAATTATAAATCACAGTGTGGTGCCTTTCGAAAATCAGACAGCCCTTGAGGATAGGGGTCTTTCTTTCTTATTGTGCTTTTTTTGTTTGTTTGTTTGTTTGTTTTTAATACTGGGGCCTGTGTTTCAAATGTAGCTGGGAGAACAGCATTTCTTTTTTTTTTTTTTTTTGGCATTTCCTTTTTCGGCTGGGTTAAAGGAAGCTGGGACTCGACTTCCCAATCCATTTTACCCCTCTCTACTCCAACCGCCTTGGTAATAAAAAAGCAAAAAGGGGAGGGAACTGCCAGGAAGCACTGATGTCTCCTGTCTCAGTTTCTAGAAAGCAGTGAGACTAAGAATGAACCAGAAGGAAGTTCCAAGGCATGAACAAATGTGATTCAGATAATCTGGGAAAGTGTGCAAATTGATCTCCATAGCTCTGGCTGCTTCCTTTACACATCAGTGTCACCTCAGTTAGTTGGTCTAGAGTGAAAAGAGTCCATTTGCCTCATCTAGTGAAGGCTGAGGCCCAACGAAAGTTCACTGAGCCGAATCTAATCACTTCACTAAAAAAATGCAAAGCGCTGGAATAGTTATTAAACCAATATGGCCGTTTCATCATTTCTATGACCTGTTCAGTTTCACCATTTGACCATCTAAATGCTAACTCACCAACAAGTTTGCAGGTAGTTGGTTGGGTAGTCAATTATAGAAAGAGACTGAGCCACTATCTCTATGGAACTGTGCAGCAAAAAAAAAAAAAAAAAAAAAAAAAAATATTCTCTGAATGATAGCATAGGGTCAAGATGCTAAAAGGATACATTCAACAAATATTTCTAGAGTGCCTACTGCATGCCAGACACTGCTTAGGTGCTAGGACACAGCAATGATAAATGCAGACATGGTATCTCTCTTCATGGGCTTACTTCCTACAGATAGGAACAGTGACAAACATCTCCTTTTAGGGTTTGAATTGTTCTGCTTTAAAAAAATGAAACAAATGTCTCCTGATACTCTTAATATCCTTTAAGGGAAAAAATATCCATGACATCTGAAATCTAAAGATGTCTCCATGCCTGTACACCTTCTTCTTCAAAACCAGTCCTAGACGATGCTGTTAAGAAGCCTCTTGAGACACTCCAGAAGGGCCACGACATAGGCAATTAACCACGAGGATTCTTTTGACATATAATTACAAAATTAAAAAAAAAATACGTGATTTCATTTTGTTTCATACTAGTATGTTTTCCTTGTAAATTGGGACCAAGCCTTATCTCCACTATAAAATTGTACAGTCACCTTGCCCTCCTCCCATGCCTAATTCAGGGCTTCACAGATAATGGCCACTCAATAAACACTTGGTGAATGATTAAAATATAGGAGGTCATAGGAATGAGATGAATGTGCTCAACTAAACCTCACAAGGCACACAATAAATACTTATTAAATATAATACAGAATAAAGCCATTCCTTGGGAATACTGACCCTTGTTGACCCAAACTAACATTTTAATGGGGAATAATCCAGCATATCCATTTAGATGTGGGAAACACGAACTTCCTAGGAGAATGGCGTATACCCTTTAGGTACCTCTGAATTTTTTATTATTGGAATCATTTTCACGGACTCAACTAATTTACATAATTGCCTCTTGATGGGTGAGGTTCCCCGCTAATTTGTATCAGATTCCTGGTTCACCCACACTTGATATAGAGAGGATGGACAAAAGCTGTGGCTTCTGGACCTATACTGCAATCCAGGATGAAGAATTACTCCTGTGTTATCCTTAGTTGCCTGGCAGAAACTGTTGTGTATATTTAGAATGACCCAGAAATAAGAAAGAAAGAAATTAATTATTAAGTGAGCTCTTGTCTACAAGAGTCAAAAAAAGGTATCCGAAATCTGTGTTGGTGCCTGGAACCATTCTAGCAACCCAACTCCCAACTCTGCTCACCTGCCAGGGTTTCTCCAAGTTTGCTTCACTCTGGTCATGACACACTGTCTTTGACAACGTCAAGTTAGTTACAATGAAGGCTAGACAGAGCCCATGGAGCTTGAAGACTTAGCACCCAACAGCTTACAAGTGTCCAGAACATCCATGCATCAGGAAAGATGGTACTGCCAGGCAGAGTGTGAAGTTCAGTGTCTTGTAAAAGACATCAATGGATGATTGTCCTGAAGGATAGTTAACCTTTCCTTGAAATTGTTTCCCCAGTTTTGGAGCAAAGTGGCTGACGGGTCAAAACTCACCTTCCCACAAAAAATAAGAGAAGGATACCTGCACAGTAATGTGGGCACATTTTTGACCAATACATGAAAGAAACACAGCAAGGAGGAATATTTGTTCTGTATCAATCAAATGATTCTGGGTATTTCTCTTGGTGTTTCACTTGAGGGATAAAATATTTTGCAGTCACACTGAATGCCTGCAAAGCCCCAGAGACCAGGGATTCTTGGGCAAAATATTCAAGAAAACCAATCAAATTTGTGGACTAGGTAGATAGGGGGATCAGAACGACTGTTTTACGTCATATGGATGAAAGAAGGAACTGACTGGCTCTTTCACTGGTAGACCTTTTGATTTCTAACCATGTTAGACACGGAGTTAGATGAACTGAGACTCACAGAAGCTTGGGTTACATGATTCTTCAGAAAAAGAAATACGACAATAATACATGCAGGGCGTTGGTGTTTGTTTTAAGAAACTGAGCATGCATGATTATATACAGGTCTCAATATCCATGAATGGGAAAAGTACCTTGCACTCATCTACTATGACAGAGTTGTGTGCGGCATAGACACACTGATTAGAGTTGCTTTCCCTGTGGTTCTTCATGTCATCGTAAATGGACTGAGTCTTGGTCATTTCAATATCTTCATGCACTCGATGCTGGGAGTCAATGTTATCCAGCTCAGACTTGGAGAGGTGATAGACAATCCCAGCCCCAAAAGAGTCACCCACAACATTGACTGAAGTTCTCATTCTATCCCTGGGGACAAAGAACAGAAAACATTTAGTGAGGAAGCAGAATGCTATGGTGGCTAAGAGTTCCGGGTCTAGAACCAGAGACTTAAGGCTGACTTCTGGCTCCATCTTTCCCTCTGCCTGATCTGGGGCAAGCTAGTTAACCTTCATGAGCCTTGAATTCCTTAAGCTTGTGTGAAAATTAAATAAGAAAACATGTGAATAGCTTAGAAAATTGTCTGATGAATGGTAAGCACCCCATAAACAATAGCAAAGCTAAAGAAGGAAGAAGGGAGAAAGAATTTGAGGGAAACAATGCATCCAGATCTCAGAATTAGTACCCAAGCTCTAGCTGTGCCCAGCCATTCCTCTTGATTTAAACTGTTCTTCAAAGATTCCACTGTAAAGATTACTTCCACTCTATTTATTAATTCTACAGGAAACAATAAGTACCTGTGAATTCTCCCAAAATAGAACATTGATATTTTTGTAAGGATTGAAACTAACACTGCCTTTCCCCCTGCACCCTAGTTCCCCGTACATGTATACAAAGACGCAACTGTTGGTAAGAAACGAGCCACAATTTTCTCCTTGACTAACATGTGTAGTGACTATGTGTCCTAGAAAAAGCAAAGCATTTTGTCTTTATTTATTAACCTAAAAAAATTAAATCTTCCAGAGTGCCTCTTGATTAAGGTATTAAGAAAAATCCTTCCTCAAATCTTGTTTTTCAAATTCTGATTTGACAAAATAGGGTGGTTGATAACTCTTCCTGTTAGAAGGTCAGCACCAGCAAAACTAATTAAGTTCTTAAAAGTAAGCTGTGTTCTCTCATCTTTCAAAACAGTATGAAGAGTCCTTTTGACCATGCTGATGAGATAATCAAAGTCCTAAAGAGAAGGATGCTGGAAAACCACACACACACACACACACACACACACACACACACACACACACGGAAGGATTTTCGGTAAAGATGATGCTGAGACATCTTAGTCCAGGACACTCTAGCCTTCAATTTGAAAAAATATAAGGATACTAGAATTAGTTCAAGTCAAAGTAGAAACCTTAATTGGTTCTTGGAACAAAGGCTTAAAATAAATTCTAGTTTCTATTGTCAAATCTATTTCTCATTAGAGAATAGCAGTAATGAAGCAGTACTAGAAGGCGTCTGGCCTGCCTGGCTCCCTTGCAAGGAGCTTGCGAGCCAGCTGTCCTTCTGGTTTCAATTGGGAAGATGCTGTTCACAAAACAACACAAATCAGAGCCTGACTTCAACTCTCAGGGGCATCTCTCCACCTGAGAATTTTCTTCTCCTCCCTTCTCCTTTGGAGAATCTGCCTCAGGGTGTACTTGACTGAAGACTGGGTCTTGAGATCATTCACAAAATCAGGCACTTGTGGAAGTTGCTAGAAAGCCCATGGGTATGGAAAGGAATAGTTGATCATAGTTAAGAACAAGCATGGACTCTAGAGGCCGTCTCACCTCCATTCAAATGTCAGCTCTTCCCCTTACCTGGATAAAGGGATAACTCTGATCAGACTTAACATTTGTAAGCCTCAGTTGCCTCATCTATAAAATGGGAATAATAAAAATGTCTACTACATAAGGGTTGTTGTGAAGATTAAATAAGGTAACAAAGGGCTAGCAGCTCCAGACATTTAGTAAGTACTCACAAAACATTAATTATTACTTGATGTATACTTTTAAAATTACTATGAATTTTATCAAGTCAATTCCAATATATTTTTGGAAGCTCCTAGGTACAACATCCAAACATGCCTGGTTAAGCTACTATCTCCCCCTGGAAACATAAACTCTGCTTATAGGACAGTTCCTCTGGCAGCATTTCCAATTCATCAGCTGAGTTATTTGTCCACCATATACATAGCCATAGTCTATTTTGCTGCTTTTCAACTGTACTTTCTTTTTTGGTTTTTTCTTTTTATTTATTTTTTATTAGTTTCATGTGTACAAAACACTGTAATAGTTAGACATTGATCATTTATACCCCTCACACAGTGATAACCCCTCTCCCCCCAATCTACTACCCCTCTGACATCGCACACAGTCATTACATTTCCACTGTCTCTATTCCTAATGCTGTACTCCACTTTTTGTATAATTATATACATCTATATGAATATATATGTAATTATAGTTGACATTCATTATTATTCAGCTTCAGGTGTACAGTGCAGTGATCAGGCATCTACATCATCCCTGAGGTGGGCTCCCTAATAACACAAGTGTCCATTGGATACCCTACAAAATCTTTACAACATTATTGATTACATGCCCCAAATTGACTTTTGTATCCCTGTGTCAATCTTGTGGTTACTGACTGTGCTTTCTAATCCCCTCACCTTCCCCCTTATCCCCACCCCCCTCCTCCCATCTAGCAACCCTCAGTTTTCCCTCTGTGTCTCTGAGACTGTTTCTGATTAGTTCATTCATTTTTTCAACTATACTTCCAATCCCTCCTGGCATGTGTTATGAGTTACACACCCTACACCCTTGACTAATTGTTAAATTCTAAAGGGTGCTAAAGTCTTCAGGAGGAATGTTCCAAGCAGCCATTTATCTCATGACTTAGAAGAATCTGCCTTATCAGCAATTAGAGCATTCAGAGGTGGTGGTGGTGGTGATGATGGTAGCTGATATTTAGATCACATTTAATGTGATAGGAATACGCATTATAGATATTACCTTATTTAATGCTCACCACAACTCCATAAGTATGATTATCCACATTTAAGAGAAAATACTGAGCCCCAGAGAGATTAAGTGGCTTCCCAAAGTCACACATTCTAGTGAAGCCATAGAACCACATTTGTACACAGGCAGTGCGACTGCAGAATTCACTGTCTGCCACATGATGCAAACTACCTGGTGCCATGCAGCTAATTTTGAACCTGGCTCAGTCACCTACTAAGTTATCTGGGTGACTTTCTCAACCAGAATTTTTCTCATGCAGCCAAAATACCTATTTTATAGGATTGGGGGAAGATAAAACCAGTTCCTGACCCATGGTTGATACTCATTATATGTTCCTTACCCCTTTGGGGACAACCATCATTCATACCCCATCATGTGGACAACAGCACAAAATTCTATGTTCAAGGGTTAATGAATTTTTCAGTTTAATAAGTCCATTCCCACTCAAATGGGTACTACAAGTTTACAAACTCTTGTTTACACAACACTTGACTTTCTTTGATATCAAATCTCTATTCTCCTGAGCAGCCACTGAACCAAGTTTCGGGGAGAGGATTTCTGGGTGAGGTTTCCTCAAATTCACTCACTCCTCATGTCTCTTCCATACTGTCATATCTCCTTGAATTTGAAAAGGAACTCTGGCCAATGGAAATAGCCATCAGGACAGGATTAAATGAAAGACAGATTTGGGTAGAATCAAAGCATACTGAAGTTTGACACCAAAATCAAGATGGAAAAGACCCTGAACTTAGGGCTAAAACTCTAACCCAGGTCTTCTGACGCTCTTACCTTGAGTAAATCATTTCTCACTTGAGCATGAAATATGGAATGGGTCTAATCCCAACCTCAGAGGAGTTTGTAAGGGTTAAATGATATGAGAGGAACACTGGGCCTGCCTTAAGTGCTCATTAAAGATTGCAGGAGCACATAAGCATGAAAATGGCTAAGTGGAAATAAGAAGAGAGCATAGGCTCTAATACTTGCTGAGTTCTTTGTTAGTCCATTCATTCATTCGACAGATGTATAATGAGCATCTTAGTATGTACAGGGCAGTATGCCAGGTGTCCAGGCATTAAAGAACAAGAAAAGACACTGCCCATGTTTCCTTTTCCCCAAGAATCCACCCTCTTTACTTGTCTATGTCACCCACTAGAGTAAGAGAAATGTTCTAATAGGAATAAGTGTTGGATGATATGGGGCTTTGTAGATAGGACATTTTATCCACACTTAGGCCCCAGGAATGGTTTGAGTAGAAGTGTCTTAAGTTAGATCTTAAGGATAAGTCTGAGATAATGAGCTAGAAAGAAGAGAAAAATAACAGGTGTGCCATCTAGGGGGTAAGAGCACACAGCAGTATTCAGGATGGCTAGTGAGTGCAGTGAGAGGCAGAAAGTAAGAATTGACCAAATCATGTGTGGCCTTAGCAGCCAAGTTCAGGAGTCAGTACTTTATCCCAGGTGTAACGAAGAGTCACTGAAGAGAAAGAGCATGATTGTTCCATTGGGAAGAATGGACAAGAGGGAAAGAGCAAGATCGACTTAGTGAAGAGGTGGTGAATATGGAGAAAGATGAATTTGAGAGAGATTTAGGAGTCGTAATTACAAGACTTGAAAACTGATTGGTTATAGAGAATAAAAAAGAGTCAAGGATTCCTCTCAGGTTTCTGGTTCAGGCAAGCGGTGGACAGTGCTACCATATTTATGGGGCATCACTGGTTCGGGGGAGAAAGCTTCTGGTGTCAGTACTGAGTGTGAAGGCTGTGACCCAGCAAAAGGGAGATGTTCCACAGTGATTGGGAATTTGGACTAAAAAGTCAAGAGGGACTTCTGAGCTGCCGGTAGTGAATTAGGAGTAAGAACACCAAGAGAAGCCACGGGAGGGGAAACAAAGGCATGTTTTATTAATCCTTGCAGAGAAGGAAGAGTGAGAAGAGCGGGCAATCTAGTCTAGAATCCTGGGGGTGAACAGCACTTAAGGAATGAGCAAAGGAATAAGAGTCAGCAAAGGTGGAAGGAAAGTAGAAGAGTTTGGGGGAAGAGTGTTTCAAAAATCAGGGTTTGGAGCACAATGCCCATTTTGGCCTAGAGGTCAGAGTACATAAGGAAAAGAAAGGTCTCTTGGTTGTAGCAACACAGAGGTCATTATTGACCGGGCAAAGGCAGTTTCAATGCAGAGGCAGAGAGAGATGTCAGCTCGCCATAGGTTGAACACTGAATGGGAGGTGAGGAAGTGGAGACATTACATATAATCAACTTATTCAAGAACATTGACTGAGAAGGTAAGGACAGGGAACGGTACATGGAAGGGGAGACAAGACAGAAGAATTTTGGGTTTGCTTTTAAAGCCACCAGGGGAATGTCTGATCAACTCTGGGGAAGTCCCACTCTGGCCAAAAGCAGGAGTTTATGGTTCACATGTGGAAAGTTTCTTCACAGGTAAATACTTTCATTTTCTTTCACAATGAGCCCGACTGTTAAGGAAACCCTGTTGAGCTTAGGAGTTTTAAGGCTACTTGGTACCGGGTTTCCCTGAAAATAAGACCTAGCCGTACAATCAGCTCTACTGCGTCTTTTGGAGCAAAAATTAATATAAGACCTGTTCTTATTTATACTATAAGACCCGGTCTTTAATATAATGTAATATAATATGATGTGATGTGATATGATATTATATAATATAATACAATATAATATAATATAATACCAGGTCTTATATTAATTTTTGCTCCAAAAGATGCATTAAGAGCTGATAGTCCAGCGAGGTTTTATTTTCAGAAAAACATGGTAAAAAGAATTATAGAGTGCTTCGTGTGATCTTTGGGTCTGGATGCTATGAGTCAGGACTGTGAGATGGGGACAGAGGTGAGAAGGGGACAGAATGTTTAACTGAATGGGATTCACTACAGATGGCATAGCTTTGGGGGCCACCGGTAACCCAAAACGAGAGAGGTGCTTGACTACACTGGTTCTCACAGAGGCACAGGGTCTGGTTCCCTAAAAGAAAAGCCAAGGTACTGTCTGTCTTTTCTATCTCTGGATCTAAATCCTCAAGCAGGGAGAGGGTGGGACTGTCTAAAAGTCCTGGTTCTCACAGAAGAACAGAGCTGAGGAAGCAAGGTCTCGCAGAATCCATCTGGTTCCTTCTATTGGGTTGAACCACATGAGATTGCCATTTCTATTAGTCCCCGCACATCAAATATTGGAAATGTCATATGATTCAACATAACATTCATAGAACCAAGCCATCCTGTCTGCCTCTCAGAATGCAGGGTGCACAGTATGGCCGAGGGGGCACTGAGGCCCCCAGGCTGAGAAGGCTGGCACAATTCTGGGCATCCAAGGGCTAAAGTCACATGAGGTTGGGAAGGGAAGGAGAGCCCACAGCAGCACTGGCTGGGTTTGAACTTTGGATTTGAGCCTGGATTGCAATCCTGGCTGCAGCACAATAGGTACTTAGCCTTTCCTGCTCACCTTCCTCATTTGTAAAATGTAGAAAGTAATACCCACCTCCAAGGGTGTTGAGAAGGTAGTTACTGCTAACATGTATCAAGTGCTTGTTATCTGAGCGGTCCTTTGCCAAATGCTGCATATAAAGGGCCTGACACAAATTCAGTGGTCAGCCGTAGTTGTTCATCATTGTTATTACTAGTTCAAGTGAAAAGAGGAGATCCCTTCCTCTTTTATTCCTCCATCAAGTCTTATACATTCCGCTTTGTACACCTAGCATACTCTGTTGGGAGTTTTTGACCACACGTCTGTCTCCCTTCCTGGACCATAAGCTCTCTGAAGGCCAATACCTGTGTTTTATCTGTTTATGATACAGAAGAATCAGGGGAAGGGGGCAGGCAGGTATGTGAAGGAGAGAGGCGGGGATGGCTCGTTAGTTTAAGAGGGCATATTAACTCTAGAAAGAGAACTGTTTTTTGTTCAGCAAACATCAGTCGGATGTTTTGGTGGTGAAAAGGTAGGACTCGAAAAGATCTAGAAGGAGGAAGAGGGAGACACAGAAAGCCAAATTATGTTGCCTATGAAAATGAGAGACATGTCCTGAGAGCTGGGGAGAGACACAGAAATGGAAGGCAAGCAGCCCAGCAAGGTGGGGAGAAACAGACTAAACAGGTGTAAGGAGAGAAGATTCCTGGGGGTGGGGAACCCCGAAGGATTTTTTTTTGTTTTTAAAGAAAAGGGAGATCGAATATGAAACTTGAACTTTTTGTGCTACCTAAAGTTATGAACAATGATTACTTCAGAGAAACAAGACTTACGATTGTAGGGGTTGGAAAAATGTTCCCTTCTTCCTTCCTAGGTTCTGTGGCTGGTCTAATAATTAAATCAACATAAGACAGAGGAACAGGAGAAAAACAAATTTAAGTCTGTACATTTGGGAGCCCCATAAAAATATGAGACTCCCAGCAGTCAGGCAATTGAGGCTCAGGTACCATCCTGAGCTGAGGAGAAGGGGGTACGGGCCTGGGGTCTCCAAAGGGAAGGAAGACAATTCACAGGGAGATGAGAAGGACAGAAGTTTGGTATACAAATGTTTGCTCTGCCATGCAGACAAGTTTCTCAGATGAAAAAGTTATCTCTGGTAATAGCTCACTTCCTTCTCAATTCTTTCAGGCACTTAAGATGGAGGTGAAAAATTTTTCCTGAGTCTGCTAGGTCCTGATTGCCTTCAGCTCAAAATAATCCACATGCCAACTGGCATATTTTGGGGTGGCCTATTCTGCTCCTTTTCAAGATTCAATTGAAGGTAAAGGGAGATTTATCTTTTTCTTTTTCGTCTTATAACTCTCCTGAGCTTTGTCCTTCCCCTTGCTTTTCTATGAGCACATATTTCTCTTGTGATATATTAAAGAATGATTTTGCTATGCAGAACAAGGGCCCCACTCCCACCCCACCCCCATGACCTGCAATTACACTGGGATACTTTGGTGGGTGGGGGGAGGACTGAGTAGAAAAGGGTCACATTCCATGCTGAGGTGGACATAGACTGGAAATGAGGTAAGATGCAGGAAAGAATTCAGTGGTAGTGGGAAATCAAAGCAAATGACTTCAACATTAGCCGTTGGAATCTTCAGAGATATGGTGGGTGTAGGAATTGCTTTTCTGCTCCACCAGACATAAAAATGAACATTAAATTACGTGTGTGTGTGTGTGTGTGTGTGTGTGTGTGTGTGTGTGTTTCTATGCATGCGTGTGTCTTAAATAAGGAAACAGGAACCCAAATTGCCAGGCCTGGGATCCCCAAGGAACAAGATCATCTGGGTTTGAATCCCAGTTCAGTCATCTAATAGCCACTAAATTGGGATAAGTTACTTTTCTCTGAGCCTCAGTTTCCTCAACTGTAAAGTGGGGATAATACTACTGTGTTTCCCCAAAAATAAGACCAGGTCTTATATTAATTTTTGCTTCAAAAGATGCATTAGTGCTTATGTTCAGGGGATGTCATCCTGAAAAATCAAGCTAGGGTTTATTTTCCGGTTGGGTCTTATTTTCGGGGAAACACAGTATTAGCTGCTCCATAATTTGCTGTGACTTTTAAACAAGTCCATGTAAAGTGCTTAGAACAGTGTGTAACACAAGTATTCGCTAACTAGTAGCTGTGTCCTTTTGATCTATGTTCAGTGAATGGGTGCATGAGCTGACTAGGGCTGACTAGGGCTCAGAAAAGTATAGAGACGCTCAAATACCGACAATCAAGAACTCTGCTCCCCCTTTGCTACCTCTAGCCCTTTGCTTCTAGAAGTGAGGTCCCTGGACTGCCTCATCAGCGTCACCTGGGAACTTGTTAGAAGTGCCAACTCTTGGTCCCCACCCTACACTTCCTGAATTTATAGGAGATTTTGGTGCATGTTCAAATTTAATAATCATTGTTCTGTTCTCTCCACGGGGGAGCTTCAGAATCCCCCCCTGCAGGGTGGGTGCCCTTTAAGGCTTTCCTTATAAGTGCCATCTCAACTATATTCAAACTAGCAAATGCATCCCCAGAAATTATCTCACCAGCAGGCTCATATGATAAATGGGCCATATACCCACTTGGCTTTCACTTTATTGTGGCTTTCCTTTTCACACCTCTAGCCAGTCCGTTATTTATCACCTCTCCCTGGTCCTGGCTCCCAGTTTTCACTCCATCCTATCTCCTTTGGAGATAGAGGGGTGTCAGCGAGGTCTCACAAATATCTGCCAAGGATTCCTGACACAAAGGGCTTCCGGGACCCCAAGGAAGGTTCTGGTTTTGTCAGCCCCACCCATCCGGTGTTCCAGGACTCAGGCACTTTTCAGGGCCCAGAATCTTGGTTTTCACCGTGACATTTACAGAGCAGCTAAGCCTGCCCTTTGAAAAACATCCAGGGCTTGGCGGGCAGTAATGAGGCTGGCTAGTCTCCAGCAGTTGGCAAACATCGTGGCACATCAAATGTCACTGCAGGCTTTGTTTGGTTTTAAATTGAAAAATCGCTAGAGTTATGAAAGCTTACAAATCTTGCCTAGAGGAAAACAATATCCCACCATCACCCCTCTTTTCTTTTACTGTTTTTCTTCCATAGACTCCTTTACTAGGGAATGACTGGCCTTGCCTTGCACCCCTATCTCAACTCATCTCCCTGCCCCACTCAAACACTAAGGGCCCCAACAGCCATGGAGCTCGTGACCAAGCACGCGTTTCCAGAACTCCTCTTGCTGGTGGGAAAGAATGTGGCACCATTATTAATTCAAAGCAGATCTGACCTAGCTACAGACCTCTACGCACATTTTCCCAGGATCCTCTACCCTGCCCTTTTCTTCTCGTCTTAAAAGGAACATTCATGCTTATTTGTATACAAACATCCATCACCTGCAGAATCCTAGTCCTGGCCTTAAAACTAGAAGGGCACTCAAGGACACTGGGTCTAGACTCTGCTTTCAAGCTGATAAGTTATTGTCCCCATTGAACACATGACACAGTTGAGGTCCAGAGAGGAAACAATGTACCTGAAGTCCTACAAAGAGTAAGTGCAGAGCTCACACTCAGGGCACCTGCCTCTTCGCCTCTCTTCCCTCGATGACCAGAGTCTCCCTCCATCTGAGATCAGACCCCAGAACTAGAAGACATCTCTTCATTCCCGCCTTCCTTTCTAGCGCCAGCCTGGGATCAAATTTTTCTCATACACAATGTCATCAATATAGTTAATCCCAATGTATCATCATTTTCTTTGTTCAGCCGACTCCCTTCTGCTGGCACGTTTCAGCGGAGTTAGGACACTCCATTCTCCGTGCAAGCGTGAGCATGTGAGCACCTGTGTGGGGTGATCGGGGAGGACCTAGCCCTCCTATCCCATTCGCTAACATTTAGGTCAGAAGTAGGCAGGGTGTGGGATGTTTCATGATGTGACTCTCATCCAACAGGCTTGGAAGCGAATGACAGCCAAGAAGACCAGGCCCACAATGGGCTGGAGGACTTGAATTCTAAGAGTGGCTGAGACCTTGATCACACCCCATTTGTCCCCACTTAGGCTCTTTGCTTTGTTTTGTTTTAATCCTGGGAGGGGGTAAAAAAAGTAGTTCAAACAAAGAATCCTCTGGTTAGTATGTAGAACCAGGGGTGACCCTAATGGCTCTGTCTTCCCAACCTTTCCGACTCTGGGCCTCTCTCCTTTTCCTCCCCCTCTGTTAGATCTGTTTGGTACTAACAAGGGAGCTGTGTGGGGTGGGGGTGAAGGCCACACAAACTCTCCTGGGCCCCAGGCGGAGAGACTTAACCCTTCAGGTTCCAGGTTGCATGGGTGAAGCACACACTAGGGCTCTTTAGGAGTAATTAACACCAGATGTGAAGAACACTGTGGTCCCCACCAAATATCAGCTTCCTGTCTTCATGACATTACTGCATTTTTCCACTCAAAGGCACTTGCATCATAATGGGAGAGGCAGCCTCTATAATAATAATTTTTTTTAGAGAAGAATCTCTAATGGTGAATTTCAGGCCTCAGAAACAAGCCCAAGAAAAAAACTAGGCCATGTTGTCACCGCAGGCAAGGGAGGCTTGATCACAACACAGGTGTGAGAAGCTCGAGGGGCAAAGAGGTGGAGGACTCAGTAAACAAAAGTCACAGAAGTAGACGCGATTTTAGTAGCTTCCTCTGTCTTTCTTCTTGTGTGGAAAGGCCCCTGGTTATCATGCAGCAGTTCTGTAGTTAACGTTAACATGCATTTATTGAGCTCCTACTGTGTGCCCTGTCCCTTAACTGTTGCCAATGTCTTCATTTCCTCTTTCTCCTCCTCCCCAACCAAAGGCTACCCCACTCTTCTGTCTCCTGCATCCTATTCTCCTCCAATCCTTCCAACCCATCCCACCAGCAAGTCTTAGCTGCCTCAAGACTACCTTGTTTGCAGATATGGTGAGAAAGGCTGCCCTTGGGGGCCAGCACAGGGCCCAGAAAACAACCACACTAGCACAAAGGACCAGCACCAGCACCAGCTGAGAGATTGGCAGATCAGACAAGAGGTTATTTCATGTGCTCTTCACCCACCCCCTACAGGCATTTCCAGAGCACTTCTCTGGTGATGAAAGAACGAGTCAGGAAGATCCCGGACTTTCCTCAGAGCAATCCTGAGTCGAGGAGATTATATCCAGGGAGCCACTTCTCATTTCTAACCTAAACCTCAGGGCAGGCATGTTTTATGGAGAGACCAGGCTTACTTCTAGCTTTCACAGATGCCTTTCTTTCCTTCAGCCACTTGCATGCTTCTCTCTTTGGAAGGGTGAATATAGCAGGAAGGAATTTATTTCAGCATCGAGGAAAATCAAGTCCATAAAATGTGGCTTCTGGCTCTTAAAATTTGGGCCAATGAATGCCAGAAAAAAAATGTCACTGTCATGTGGGGCGGTTTCACAAAATGTGTGGGTACTTTGGCCTTGGACCTCTGTACCAGCACTTATTTTGCATGTCCAATGCTGAAGTCAGTGGAATTCTCCAGCCCCTGCCATTCAGCTCTGAGGCTGGACAGGAAGCATCAGTGCACATCCCACAGAACATCAGAGCCCGAATAGTTCCTCAGCAAGAATCATTTTCAACCTCCATATTGGGGACCATCTTGCTAGACTGGCCCACCTTTATGAATGGGCAGTGAGTGTCCTACACTAGGAAAATGTCCTGCACTGGAAAAATGCAGCTGGGCTATGTATACAGTCAAGTTCAAGCTTCTCTGCATGGCATTTGAGGCTATCCATCTTACCGCACCTTTCACCACTCCCTGCCACACTTTGTGCTCCAACAATATTAAACCATCCATAGGTCCCTGCACGCTTGCCTGAGTGCCTTTGTGCAGGTTGGCCTTGTTTGGAATATCCTGTTTACCCCTCCACCCAGGTATACCTGGGTAACTTCTACCTACCAGTTATAATTCAACTGCACTATCACTGCCTTTAGAAGCTTAACTATGGCCATGATTATGAATGTGGTGGCCTTCAAAACCAAGCAGACCTAGGGTCAAATCTCTGTTCATTTTCAAGTCACATTACCTCCCTAACCCTTAGTTTCCTTATCTATAAAATGGGAGTTATAACACGAAACTTTCAGGAAGATGTACAGAGCTCAGTATAGTAGCTGGCACATAGTGAGTACTCAGATTCAGTAGCCGTTCTCCCTGTCTCCTGATTTCTCCACGCTGTCCTCCCATCCTAGACTGGGATGGTACTTCTCTCCATCATAACCCTTTTATGTGTGTGCTGTCTTTTAATCTAGTTTATCAAAGAGTAATTTACACACATGTACCCATTTTAAATGCATGGTTCGATGAGTTCTGACAAATGTAGACATCTGGGTGTACCTGTGCATATAGAAAACTTCCATCACTCCTAAAGATTCCTTTGTACCACTTCCCAGTTAATCCTCACACCTGGACCCCTGGTCGGGCACCACTGATTTCTTTCTGCTGCTAGAGATTCTGTTGTTTTTTTCTAGAGCGTCCTATAAATAGAATCATACCCACTATACTCCTTTGTGCTTCATTCACTCAACGCAATGGTTTGAGGTCATTTGCATGCATCAGTAGTTGGTTCCTTATTGCTGGGCTTTTAACTCTATTGTAACTTAGCTGATTCCTCCACTAGACTGTGAGGCCCTCAAAGATTCCATCTTTTCCTCCATTGGTTCCCAAGTAGGCCCTCAATAAATGTTAGAGAGAAGAAGGGAGGGAGGAAGTGAGGGAGTTACAATGAGGATTGGCTAAGATCATGGCTGCAGCCTTGCATCTTGTCCAGCCCTGGGGGCAGTACTCACGTCCCCAGCAGAACCCCATCCGCAAGCACTTACAGCAGCCAGTCCACAGCCACCAGCAGGCTGATGTCCTCCGTTGGCAGGCCCACAGCTGTCAGTATGAGGAGCATGGTGACCAGCCCAGCACTGGGGATACTGGCTGCGCCGACACTCGCCAGTGTGGCTGTGAGACTGTGAAAACAGAGAAAGCCAGGTCATGGGAAGAGAAAGAGGCCTTGCCAAAACCATCTCTGGGAATGTTAAGCTCTAATTTTCCCGGCAGTCACAAAATCCCCTTTCCTTCCCAAGAAATAGAGAAACCTAGAGAACCAAGACCCAGGAATGAGGATCTATTTGGATACTGCTCAACTGTGATAGAGGCTTATAATTTCATGGATTGGAGCCTATCCCCATCGCCATATCCAGACAGGCTAAAATATCACAGGACTCAACTAAGGGAAACGTGGCTCTAAAAGCAGGTCAGGAAATATTAAAGAAGAAAATCAAATCAGCCCTAATCCTCCCATGGGAACACCACTGCATTCGTTTCTGCTTAAGCCTTTCTGCCTCTGTGAGCACCAAAGACTTTTGGACTATGTGGCAAGAGTCTGAGAAGGCCATAGCCAATATTAACATGAGAACTCAAAATAGCAAATATCCAGACCCAACTGAGTGGACATCGGGGGAACAAATCAACAGATCCCAAATAACATTAAGCTTCAGACACCTGGACATTTCATCACGAACCTGGAAAATCCATTATTCAGACACAGGGTGCCAAGAAATGATAATGAAATACTGGCGGTTTTCTTTTTGAGGAATCTCATCATTTGCTTTCCAAGCAATATCAAGGGCACACACAGCCCCGTTTTGAAGTTGTCTCTGGAAGAGGGTTTAATCTAGGGTTCAAGCTCCCTGTTGAGACACCAGGGGCCTCCGTGGCCCAGCAAAGGGCAGTGAGTTTTTCTCCTCCTTTCTAGACGCCATTCATAAAAGCTGTCATTTCTAAATGGATGCTTCCGAAAAATACAGATTCTCAATTTGCTTTTGTGTGTTGAAAAGAGGGGCTGACTTCTTTGCAGTAATAAAATTCTAGCGTTTTAAGAGTAGCTCCTCTAGCTCCAAACTAAGAATCAGGCTCCTACGCTGGTTTAACTAAGTCCAGACCATCCGTATAACCAAGTACAGAATGCTGGGGTCTTATAGTTGGAAAGAACCTGAATGTATCTAATCTCACATATGAGGAAAGGAAAGCCCCAAGACGTTTTGTGGTTTGCATTGTTTTTCCACGTTGCCATCTTTCCAGACTTAGGCCTGTTACAGTGAAGACACCTCTCCCAGATGGGATCTACAGAACCTATCTGTGTTCCTCCCTACCCCACCAATATGAAGCTGGTGTCAGGGTTTAGAGAACTCTATTTTCCTTGGATCCATCTGGGTCATAAGGAGACAGCAATGTACTGGGATTATCGTTGAAGGTTCCGGAGTTGAACGACCGGGGTTCAAATCCCAGCTCTGCCACTTATTAACCACATAACTTTGGACAACTTAAGCTCTTTGTGCTTTGATTTCCTTATGTGTAATGAAGGAGATAACAACTGTGTATCACTCATGGGGTCCTCAGGAATGAACAAATAAAAAACACTGAGAAGAGGCCAGGCACATTGTAACCCCCTAATTAATGTTAATTATTATTCTTATGAGAACATCTCCACAGGGTGAGCCTGCTCTGCAATGAACACTTCTCTAAAGCCCCAAGAGCTGGAAGACGGGAATTCTCAGTAATTTCTCTGACATGGATAGAGCACCGGGGAAGGGGAACTTCCCACATTCCAATGATCTTGGACTCAACCGTTTTATTCACAACATCAGTTGCTTCTGTTATGAGTCATTCTTGCACAACCCTTTGCACTGTGGCCACATTGCATGGTTACCTCTTGGGTTTGTATGACAAATCCTATAAAGAGAATGCTTCCTGGCAGTTGGTTCCTCCACCCCAATCATGCCCTTGAGGGCAGTGTCTGTGCAATTCTTAGTCCTGCAGTAGCTCTGTGGGCAGTGATCTCCCCTCCACCCTTTTATCCCTTTCTGCTTTTCATGTCCTTTCCTGCCCTGGCTCACTTCTCTAGTGGTGGTTCTTGGCTCCTGTGCAAGGTACTGAATATATGTGAGCACAGAACCTCATGGTAGCCCAGCAAGGCTCATAGGGTAGTACCTGCTTTCCACACGAGAAATCCATGGATCGGATGGGTAGACACATGTAGGATCACACAGCTTGAATATGGTCTGCTGGGATTTGAACACCTGTCAGCTTGATTCCAATACCATGTTGGCTGCTGGTGTCCCCTGATCCCTCCTCCCCACATTGAAAACTCTATGAATCAATGAATCCCAATCACTTGGTCACTGGTGATTGAGATTCATTTTCCCATTTCTAAGCTCTCATCTAACAGTATGAACTTGATGGAAAGTGTGGTTGCCTTCAAGACCAAGAATTCAGGGACCAGAAATTATCTTTGCTTGGCTTCAAAGGAAGGGACTTCTTTAAGGAGCCTTTTTCAGTTTTAAGTTTTAAAGCAAGGAAGGTTGGCAGTCTGGCGTGGCAATCTGTTAGGACATGGTTTAGAAGGCTTGATCCTCTGACCTGAAGCGTGTTTTCCCTCACTGCATCACGGTCACATTTTTCTTTCATGTTCTAGGAATACTGTATTTTATTGAGCATTATTAACAGTAGCACTATTTGTAGCTCACATTTATTGGCAGGCGACTGTGTAGCAGGCACAATGCTCTCAACTCCCCTAGAATGTGTGATTATTGTCCCCATTATACAGATGAGCAAACTGAGGATCCTCTGTAGTACCGCTATGGGCTGAGTTGTGTCCCTCCACAATTCACTTGGTGAAGCCCGACTCCACATGGCCTTTGGGAGGTAATTAGGTCAGGAGAGTGGCGCTCTCATTATGGGATTAATGCCTTTATAACAGGAGACAGAAGACAGCGATCTCTCTCCATGCATCAAGGAAAGGCCATGTGAGCAAACAGCGAGAAGGAGGAGGTGATATGCAAACCAGGAAGAAGGCATTCATCAGGAGCTACATTTGCCAGTACCTTGATCTTGGACTTCTCAGCCCCCAGAACTGTGAGAAATAAAGTCTGCTGGTTGAGTCATCCAGTCTATGGTATCTTGTTATAGCAGCCTGAGCTGACAAAGGCAAGTATATAATTCATAGGGTGGTTGTGAGAAGTAGATAAATTAATATATGCAAGTAGGTGTGATATTTAAGTTTATGGAGCAGTAATGTGTTTTTAATGACTTCTTGGGAAAGTGTTCTCTCTGAATTTTTTTAAATGATGAATACATATGGTAAAAATAGCTTTAGTAAAAACAAAAATACATGCTATTTATTTGTAATGAAATGTTTTATGTTGTATTGAGGAATCTCTTCCTTCCAGTATTTCATCATTTCTGCCATCACCCCCCTGGAATGCTAAAAGGAGCATATTTTAATGAAAGGAAAACTAGATCCAGAGTCAGATGACATCGGCCCAAGTTACAGCATCGCTGGTTCATTACTAATGGTGTTAGTCTTGGATAAACTTCTAAGCCCTTGAAGCCTGTGCTTCCTCGTCTATTAAATGGGCATAGAAATAACTGCCTTGCAATATCACAGGGTTGTTAAAATTCAAATAATATCAAGTTTCCAAAGCAATTTCATATGTGCAACACAAATAGAAGGCATGAGCATGAGCCCGCTTGCAATCTTTTCCCTTTGACACTGCCAACGATTCCTCTACTCTGTTATTTACTTCATCATTTTTCTGCCAGAAGAACTGAAATTCAAGTGGACCCTGTCAAATGGAATGAATGTGGAAGGGGATAGGTTAAAAAGTTGTTTCAGTGCTTCACCCCACCCACTCCATTCACCTCACAGTCACAATCTGGCCTCCATCCAGGACAACACCATTCATTTGGGCAATAAAGATGGCGGCCACTGCTTCATAAAG
The DNA here is from genome assembly GCF_057876585.1 of Rhinolophus sinicus. Classification (NCBI taxonomy): domain Eukaryota; kingdom Metazoa; phylum Chordata; class Mammalia; order Chiroptera; family Rhinolophidae; genus Rhinolophus; species Rhinolophus sinicus. The sequence goes on from NC_142514.1 coordinate 166,497,653, forward strand.
GGCTGTACCATCCATGTTAATGGTTGCTCCAACTGGGAGGACAAATCTGGTCACGCGTTTATCAATCCCTAGATTTTCTTCCAGGCAACGGAAGGTGACAGGCAAAGTTCCAGCACTAAGGGACAGAGAGAGAGAGAGAGGGAGAGAGAGTTAGGTCCATGGTAGAGGAACAAGACAAAGCACCAACTGGAATGCTACCACAAAGCTTTTCTTCTTTCATTCCAATCAAGCAATGTGACATGCAAAAAAGCAGTGTCTGGAGCCAAATTAAAAACCAGCAATTTGGAGGCTCAAATTCAATCATTTTAAAATTCTAATAGGCATCAAAACATTTTTGTTGGTTCTGGTTTTTGAGATCTACGCAGCACTTCAAGCTCTCTTTCTCCTTTGGTCACTGTTTCCATCTTGGATTAACATTGAAGCCCATCTAATTGCCCACATTAATTGGGCTATGAGAAAAAAATGCGTCAGAAAAGAATCCGCTGTCAACAGTGAAATGGAATGAGGAATTTTTGAATGACCCATAATTCCATGCTAGAAATGCTGTTTCCAACAAGATGACTACATGGGTTGTGTCTAGCCCCTGGGAACTGCCCTGAGCTGGGCCTGCTAATTTTGAGAATTCTGGACAAACATGTTAAGCACCGCTCAGCCTGAACCAGCGCTTTCAGCAATTCACTGGGGACCCTAACTGACAGTCTAACTCCCTGATAAATGGACATTGGCCAACTCTACAGTCTCTCCACCGACATAACGACAGAAAAGCATGTATGCAGTAGCTAATCAAACACCCAATATGAAGTGACTTCACCACCACTCCTCCCAGATGTGGGATGTGAATTCATGACCACATGACCCAGCCTCAAAAGTCAGAACTCCTGACATGCTCATGTATCTTCTAAAACAGGAGACCTGTAAGGACGAGGGTTACTGAATGACAGAATATTATTTCTGTGTGGGTAGAGGTGCATGGGAGGGTAGGTAGATTGGCTTCAAAGTTTAAGTAACATGGAAAGCAATGCTGAACAGTCAAACTGTCATGGGAGTGCTTTGTGGTCCATTCTCTTGTTTTTTTACTTTTCCTATTCAAACCAACAAAGCATATTTTTTCTCTTGCATTTACATTCTTAGTCATAGTTTCTCCTTCTACAAGTCAGAATTAGGGCTCCAGCCAAGCTGGACATATAGTCACCTGCAGAGTTTTGGTTTCTCAGAGATGGGGAGAGGACCATCAGTTTCAGGGAAATTAAATGAAATGCAGAACCAAGGAAATGGAAGCTCTAAAATCAGGGTCACCTAAATCTGCATTTTATCAAATGCTAATGGGTCAAAAAGGTCCTACTACAACCTTAGGGAAGCCAGAGTCATCTTACAGAACATTCTTTGTGCTATCAGGTCAGGGGTCTGTCTCACTCCTCCTCCTTGGTCTTAGGTTGGTTGAAGAAATGAGTGTCTGGAGAACTCTCATTACTAAAACTTTATAAACCCAAGGAAGGAAGTTGGGGTCTGGCCTCCTTCGTATGCGGGGATGCAGTCATGACCGGCTGGCTGCCCCATCTTTTTCAATGAGAAGTTAGTGTCCCTTTATTCCTCTCGCCCTTCCCTGCCCTTTGCTAGGACCTGCCCTTTGCCAGGACACCATGCCTTTGTGGTTTTTGGCCGGGATTCTCCATGGTATGAAGCTAAGGACAGTTCTCTGGGAGGACTGGAATACATTAATTTTTATTATTGTATCCATCTTCCCTAAATGTCATCACAGGGGTCTTTAAACAATTAAATAGATTGGGGAAAATAACTGAAAAGGCAGGAAAATATCCTCAGTTTCTACATTGACCATGCTTTATGTCTTAAACATCCATATACACCCAACCAATTCACACTGGGACTTCAGCATTTTAACTCTTTCCTGTCCTTCCCACATTCTGACGTTGTTCTTTTTTTTGACTCCTGCCTCAATGGCCATATGACTGTCTCCAGATGCTGCTAATAATAACTACCAGATACTTGAGATTCTTTTTATTTTTTTCCAGATGTGCTTTAATAGCATGCACTGAAGTCAGAGGGAAGCAGAGACGTGTGTCCCAGACTATTCTGCCTTCATCTGCCTCCCTAACACCAGCCTCCGTGCCTACTGAGAAAAGGAGGTCAACCCCTCTCCACATCCCCATTCAGTACAAGGTCAAAGGAGGTAGAAAGGATATTTAGCTGGCTGTCGCGGGACTTTGCATTTTTTCCCTCAAGTCTTGATGGCACAGTTATTTCTTAGTACGTGACTCCTACCACATTGACTTTTTTTCTTAAGTTTTTTCTTTTTAAAAAAAAAAAAAAATTCCACATTTTAACTGAAGATTAAAACCACATTTTTTTTTCTTCAAATGAAATACAGGGTAAAGAGGATAAATGGGCTTAACGTTTGTGGCCTTGGTCAAAAAACACAAGCATTTGCCTGATTTAAATACGAATTTAGGCCATCCGTATGCCTTTAAGATTTACCTTGTCTATAAAGGTGTTGGGATAATTACATACTTATCCAAAGAAAATAAAATAAAAATATTTTTGAAATAAAGATCAAAACCATAAAGGTATTGGAAGAAAATGTAAAGTAATATTTTATAATGATGTTCCTGAGCAAAATCAAAATTCTAAATACTAAAGGAAAATACTGACAACTTCAACAACGTACAAACTAAAAACCTCTAATGGCAAAAAGTATTATAAATGTTTAAGACAAATGTCAAGTAGAGAGGGACATTATTTTTAACATGTGACACATGAGATAATATTTTGATACACGAAGAAAGCTGAGAACTAATCAGGAAAGGATGAATACCCAACAGGAAATTCAGATCACAAACATTCACAGGGTGGGGGAGGAAAGGGCAGGATGGTCAATAAGACAAAAAGATGCTTCCGCTCACTCATAATCAAAGCAATGAAAGTTCAATGAGATCATTTTTCACCCCTAAGACTGGAAACTATTCAAGTGACTGATACTAGCCAGTGCTGTTGAGTAGGTGGTGAGAGGCCCATCTCATACCCACATAGTGGGGACTTAAACTAATGTACTTTCCTGAATAGCAACCTGGTGATACGTTTTAAAACTGCCAATGTGCTTACCATTGGATTCAGAAATTCCACTTCTAGAAATGTATCCTGAGGGGCTCATCAGACAAACTTGCAGAGACATATTTACAAGGATGCTTGTCACAGCTCTGTTTCATAGACATTCTTTAAATGTACATCACAGGGTGGAGATGGGGGTTGTACTGTAATACACATGGTGTATTATACAGTTTTAAAAATAGAAAGATCTCTATTGACAGATATAACTTTTATGATATGTTGATCAATGAAAAATAGCAGTTTACAATATCCTTACATAGTTAGAACTGGACAGATATGTAACTGCAAAGATGAACTAAAAGGATACTATCAATTATCACTGGGTGATAGAATAACAGGTGATGTTCATTTTCTTCTTCAGAATTTTGTTTGCCGTCTGACTTTTTTCACAATGAGTAAATACCATGTTCATAATCAGAAAACAAAAATAAAACTACACATAATTGTTTTTATGTTTGGAGGGAAAAAAGGTTTAGTTTTTTGCTATAGAGAGAGGATCTTTGTGGACAGAGATACTTAGCCATAGGAAATTGATAGGCCCCAAAAAAGAAAAAGCAAATTTTGGAGTGTTTCTCTTCCCCTTGGGAAACTGAAGGCAGCATCTTGATTCCCAGGACTGTATACATTTCAGATTTTTTCTGAAACCCCACATTCTACTAGTATCAAATTCTCATGAATTTGCAAGATGGAAATGTAATTTGGCTTCCCCAGGCAGTCACCACTACTTGCCTGTTAGGTCACTTAAGCAAAACCTGACGGCCTGCTCAGTCGCCTTGGAACAGCAGTCACCCTGCGTCACGGAGCGGCCACCTCCCTGGCAGTGCATGGTCACAGGCTCTGTCACAAGAACCCGACCACCTGTGACTCCAGAGATAACACTGAGCTAAGGGTCTGCTTGCCTCCGTACTTTACGACCTCAGTCTTAGTCTGTGACTCAAGGACACGCGTGCAGAAATACGAATAACTATTGCACACTGAAAGAATAGAACTCTTTCAGTCTTTGAAATTCGAAATTGCTGGGCATTTCTTAGGTATTTGTTTTTGTTTGTTTGTTTTTGCTAAATTCAATCCAAGGTAATATCAAAAAAATTTTTTTCACTGCATATCTCTGGAGTCCTTGTTGGCTTCTGGGGCACCAGAGCTAGGTAATGAAGAAGGAACTGACTTCCAATCAATGTCAAGTGAAATCCATGCCAGCCTGATTTTCTCAAAATCAATGAGGCAGAATGATCCAGTAGAGGTTCATGCATAGGTCAACGATTGACTCATTTCTGGTTTCCTTGAAAAATCTCACCTAATATACCATTTATCCTGTAAAAGCTCATTCTCCTACTTTTGAAACATTACAATAGACTGATATTTTGTCAGAGCACTTTTCAAATCACAGGTAGGAGACTTTCTTAAATAGGAGAACATCCTGTTGTACCATTTTGGAAAACATTTAAAACTAAACTAAACTAATGCCGTATGTAGCAAATTAGGCATGTGAATTTAATATGAGATCGTATTTCCAACACAGTTGCATACCAGCAAAAATGTTCATCAGAAACATCAGAAGTTCCTAGAAGGACCCAAAGATACAAAGGATTCACCTTTTTCAAAAATATTTTAATACTAGGTGAAAAGTATTCTCATTGAACTTTGTGATTGGAGGACTTTGAAAAAGATTAAGTGGCAAAGAGGGTAAAAGAGTGAGCGGAGAGAAAGAAAGGTAATTTCTTGTGTCCTCTACCTGGAAGCGGTCCCCAGAGCAGTGATCCAAGCTTGGAAAATGCCAGCAAAAAAGGAGAAAGGGTTTTTCCTGGTCACTAGAAAGTAAATCAAGGGGAGGAAAATGCCCCCATGGATGATGAGACCTATAATCACCGTGACCATGTACATCCCCAGTTGCCGAGCAACCACTTCTAAGTCCTTGATCGCAATGATCTTCCCACAGATTAGGCAGGCAATACCCAGGGGAGAGTACCTGAAAAACATAAAAGAAAAAAAACAAAAAAGAAAAAAAACATTGAAGTAATCATTATGGGATTCAGAACTTAAATCTGGGCCCTCCTACGTTACTGCACCCTGATGAAAACCCTTTGCATTTCTGTACAAAGAGTTTTGCTGAAAGACAGCCATCAGATCCAGCAGATGCCACATTGTACTTCAGTCTAACTGCATTATCTGAGATCTGTCCCAGGCATCTGGTGGCCCCCGCTCTGATAAAAAATCCAAAGGCAAATTTTGTTGTACGGGGGATTTTTAGGAATAGGGGAGACAAGCTTTACCACCTCTTAGGCAAGCACCAAGTTAAAAGTCTTTGAGAATCTTGTTTTGTCTTTTCACAGTTCCTTTGTTGAAAATTGGGAACAAATTTTGAGTTTTTCAGAAGACTCATTAGAGTTTTGCCAAGCTATAAACTGGTGGGTGTTTTGTAAACTTGCTTTGTTTTTGCCTTGGAAGACAGGAAATACATTTAAAAGGAGAGAGAGAGAGAGAGAGAGAGAGAGAGAGAGAGAGAGAGAGAGAGAGAGAGGAAAATAAGAAAACCATACGAGCCAAAGAGTACATTTAGAGAAATGTGGTTTTATCACTTCTAAGTCTGAAAGTATTTCCTTCCATACTTACTCTAACAATAATGCTGTCTCTCTAATGAAGAGCTCCCCACACTTCGCCTCATTTCTTACCATAATCGTAAAATCTAGGCATCATTATTCCTATTTGGCAAATGAGAAAATTGAGGCTGGGAAAAAGTTAAATAACTGGCTCAAGACCACAAAAGCAATCAAAGGAGAACAATCTCAGATCTGTAAAACTCCATGACTGGTTTTTTTTCTCCCCTACCAAGGCAAACCACTTCCCTTTAATTAGCAATTGTACCTCTAGGTTATTTAATAATATATAATATTATATATATAATATTATATAATAATAATATTTCCGTATTATTATTATTTTATAGAGAGCTTGGAAACAATTTGCTGTTGTCCTCACTCTTAAGTAAGCTAACCACATTCTCTTTCAAGTGTATTTTTTGCAAGTTTGGCAACATCCCTTTTTTATTGCCCAATCTGGTGTTGTTGGAGCATAAACTTGTTCAGCCTGTGACACTTTCTGACTGAAATGAAAATGTTTGTGAAAAGCTTGATACTTTTTTGAGAATTATGAATGTATTTGAGAGAATGACTACGGGGAAAATGAAATCCCAGGATAAGGCTCCCAACAGGAATAAGGGAGTCAGGAAAGGGAGAGGGCACCTGTGCCAGATTTGTTTTTGTTTTTTTGTTTTGCAATTGTGCCTGAAACAAGCCCTTCCCAGACTAAAAAACTATGAGGAGTATATTAGAGTCCTGAATATACAATTACATAAGACAGAGAGATTGTCCAGCCACTTACCAGCTGTATGTCCTTGGTTAGTGACTTATTCCCATTTTACAGATGCACAAATCAAGGCTTAGAGACGCCAATTCCAATCTTGTGGGGTTGCTGCCAGGATTACATTTTTGAGCATGTATATGCACTGTCAGCCATCCCTCTTCCCCCATCCCTCTTAGCACTATTACTTCTCTGACTCCTGACAAAGGAATCCACCTCCTCTCATCACCCATGCTTAAGGAGTCAAGTCTGAGTTAATGTCTTTCTAAAACATCTCACAGGCTACTGCCACCCAATTGCAAAATATTTTCTCAAGAAGAAACTTCTTCACCCAGAGTCAGTCACCTCAATAAATTTAATAAAATAAAAAAAAAGAAAAGAAAAAAAAAAGAAAGAAAAAAAAAAAAGAAGAAACTTCTTCTGAAAGGGGTGATTTGTAACTGACACTAATCAGTTAGAACATTAGCATAGCTGCTCTCATCCCTGATGAGGACCTAGTCTGTCGACTCCTCTTCTCCTTTCCCTCGGGCGAAGGCTGGCCGATGCTTAAGGACTACTTCCACAGGCATTAGGGAGTCATGTCATTAAACCCTTGGCTTTCCACCATTTTACATTTTCCTGGTGGGCCTGTAGTCACAACACGTCATATAGATCAGTGTGGTAGTCTCAGGGGCCAGCAATTTGTTCCGTGGGATTATAAATAACTAAGCAGAATGCAGCTTCCGATAAAGCCAACAAAACATTTATCTTCATATGCTGAGAGATTAATTCTTTCCGAAGCACCAATCACCCTTTCAAGATATCCAGAAAAATACAAATATGAGCTGTTTTGGGTGCTGTCCAATTTTCCTGCTCTTTTGGGACAAGCAATTGGTAAAACGGAGAGAAAATGTTTTCAAGTCTCTTTGCCAAACTAGACCAGCTATGAAGTTCCACTGGAGAACACAGCTGAACCAGAGCCAAATGGATAAGAGAGAGGTTAACAGGTTACCGCAGAGCACTCAGCTGGCTGGGAGAAACATGAGTTCCCACTGTTAATGGAGAGTGTTAGTCAAAGGCCAGAGGTAGAGTGTGAGGAGGCAAGCAGGGGCTCTAGTTAACCCAAACAACTTTGTTTCTGGAAATAGAATGAGCATTAATCAGGAGGAGGAAAGAGTCTTTGTTCTATGATGTCTTTTAGGGCCATGACTTTCTTCCACCTGTTTTCAAAACAAGTAACTTACGCCTCCACTCAGAAGCTGAGTTCCTGCATTTCCATATTACTTAATTATCTCATTGAAAATGACACACCATGGAAAAGAACGGGCAACTAAACAGGGTCCAAGGTCACCACTCAAAGTTTCTGAGCTGAAACGATCAAAGCCATAAAGCAAAGTGCACGAAGAGGCTCAGGGCTCCAGTGAGCGTTCTGAAGCCAAATGGTGCCCAGCAATTGTTGGACCAGTTTTTAAAAGGACACGACTATAGAGTTAGGGGGAGGGAATGCCTTCTGTGTTGCTTTCAGACTCGTTGTATCCTCAGCTCTGTGTACTGTTTTCAAAGCCACTGATTCATCCAGGACTGGCCTGTCAAGCCTTTTTCTTACTGTTGAATCATCTCTTCTTGCCTCCGCCTACTTTGTACCTCAGTGTTTGTCACCCTAAGATTCCCACCAAGATGCCCCTCATAGGTCTGCTCTCCACTCCACAAACTCAAATTCATACCCAGCACTTAACATGCCCAGAACTCAGCTGGGGTTCCTATGTATTCAGACACCTGCTTCAGAATCACCTGGCATGCCCGGTAACAATATGGATTCCCTGGGCCCACCATGTACCTATCAAGTTAGAATTTCCAGTAGTTGGCTGTGGGGCATCTATGTTTTAAATACATTCCCCAGGGAATTCTGACATGTTTGGAAAACCAGTGTTTTAAGGATTAAAATCGGATCGGCATCTGATGAAAGACAGACATTACTTGGCTAGCCTTTGGAAACCATTTACTTCAGCTCCAATCTATTCAAGGCCTTTGGTGTTAAAACCACGAAAGTAATTAATTCAGGACTTCCAGGCACAGGACAGAGGATGGACCAGACACCTGGAGTGGAGGTCAGTGGAGGGACTTTCTCAGTCCTTCCATAAAGCCATCCTGGTTCTGTCCCATACACATCCAATAGCAACGCCAGTCTGCTGGTTTGGGACGGATCCCAAGAGAACTCAGAATTGGAAGAGTCTATCTGCCAATAAAGAGTTAAAGATACATTCCAATTACTTAAAGTTGCTGTCTGTACTCAGGCTTAGGAAGTAACACAAATCCCACTTTGTCCAATCCATTTCGGAAGAGGTATTCTGGCTATCCAAGGAGTGACTTTTGCTGAGAGTTATATTATGTGGATTAGAACTTTTCATCAGGATAGAATAAAAATCAGTTTGCAGAGCCTCCAGGCTCCTAACCCTCTAAGGACTTCCTTTTACAAGTAAATAAAACTCCAACTCTTCACAGTGACCTACTACAGGGCCCTGTGGGATATGCCCACCTCTCCAACTTCACCACTTGCCACACCCCCATACCACCCGACCATTTTCCAGCCATTCCAGACCTTCCTTCTGACCCTCAAAAAACTTTCACTTGCTCTTTGCTCCCCCTGGAAAATTCTCCTCTTGGTTCTCCTTCTTGGTTCATAGAGCTGCCTCCCATTCATGCTTTAGGTCTTCATCAAAAGACATTGCACCCGGCCACCCCCACCAAAAAGGTCACTTTCCCCGACAGCCCTCCCTGAATCTTCCTGGTAGAGTTCATTCCTTACTTCCATCCCCCCATCACTCTCTATGCTGTTTCCCTGTTTATTGACCTTGTAGCACTGGTTACTATCTGAATTCTTATTTGCTTCCTTTTACTTTTTTCCTTTCTCCTTTCAATAGAATGTAAGCTCCATGAGGGTCTTATTCACCATTGTATCGTCAGTGCCAAAAATTGTTGTTGGCATCAAAGAAACGCTCAAGAAATGTTTGTGGAGTGAAAGAATGGATGGATGGATGGATGGATGGATGGATGGATGGATGGATGGATGGTTATGGTGGGTTTACTGGGAGGGAGAATCGAAAGAGTGAGCAGAGGTTTCACTTCTCTCTTTATGTTTCTACAGTGATGAGATTATAAGTGCTACTTTCTGTTTAGGTATTTAAGATTAAAAATATTTTAAATAACTTTGCAGAAAATGAGGATATGAAAATCACACTGAAATTAACAGTCTCTCCTCTCTCTCTCTCTCTCTCTCTCTCTCTCTCTCTCTCTCTCTCTCTTCAAATCAGAGGGCCTTGCAGGCTCTTTAAAGAATTCATGAACACAAAGAAACGAAAAATATGGATTGAACTCATGATAGTAACGGTAACCACAACTTAACAACAATAATACTAGTTCATATAAAGTGTTTGGAAACACAGAACATAGAAATCCCCAGAACGTAGGAAATACTCCACAGTTGTTGGTCACAATTTCACTTATTTCTCACAGCAATTCCATGATGTGGATTCTGTGATCAATCCATTTTACAGATCAGGATGTGGGGTTTAGAGTGTGTCTAACTTGCCTCAAGTCACACAGCTAGTAATAGGAGATCCTGGATCCAATCCAGTCTGAAGTCAGATGGAAGTTGAGTTAGGTACCACTTTCATACAACTCCTATTACTTCGGCTTTACAACACTGGGCAAGCTAACCTCTGTGCTCTTCTGGAAAATGGGGCTAACAAAAGTACCTATTTTTGCTAGGTATTACTGTAAAAAATAAATGTGAGTTAATGCATGTAAAGTAATTGGAATAGCAGTAAGCATAATGCAGGAATGTGGCTAAGTTTTAGTTATGATTTAATAATGATTGTAATAATAATAATAATAATAATAATAATTACCTTCTCAGTAATAAATACATACAGTACAGTAATCAAAATAGTGCGGAGCATACAGCAAGAATTTAATAACTCTAAGTTATAATTTAATAACAATTATTAGAATACGAGTAATCGCCGCAATATTACATTTTGCTATTATCACTATTCTTACTAGCACACAGTGGGGAATACTCAAGGACTGTGACTCTTTAAGCTTTGAGGGGGTCAGTTAAAGAGTGGCTGCTTGTTTTACCCAGAACTTTCTCACACATTTGATAACAAGGCAGCTAAAGAATGAAAGAAATGCGTAGAATTGGCATCTTCGGTCATGCAACACCCTCCTCCTGACCGCCTGCCTCGATGAGGTAACTGAACAGCTGTCAGAAATCATTCCATAGACCTGACTTCTGACTCACAATTGCTCTTCATCTCCTGGGATATGATGCTCAATCTTCAGGAGTGATGGTTTCAGTGACTGGGATACTTCTTGATCCAGCCCACCCTCTATCCCTGAGAAGAAAGGCTACATTTTATCCCATGACTCATCTGATTTCCTAGAAGATTCCCTTTCTTTCAAGGGCTCCGTGGAAATGACGTTGGTGCAGATGAAGGAGGGAGCTTTCATACATTGCCCTCATTATTGGCATCATAACACAGAGACACGACCTGCAACCATGCTCACTCTGCTAGAAATTCTAGGAAACAAGAGCCTTATTGTACTTCATGTGTTATCATGTATTAAACTCTCAACAAGCTCCTCAGAATGGGTCTGAAAGACTTTAAAAACTGTTTACAGCATCACATGTGTGTGGCTTTAAATCTTCACACAAAAGAAAAGTTCAGAAATCTAGCCTTGCCTAGAAGTTGAAGAATCAGTGCAATAATCAAAAAGGACACATTATTTTACTAGCATCCTTTCCGTGATTTGAAAGTACAACAAAGCAATGATCTAAACAAGCCAGGTCTATTAAATACGGTTCGTGAACACATGAGGGACATCTTCTTGATCTGAGACCCTGGGGCCTTCAGCTAAGCCCACTCATTCCTGAAGTTTTAGGAAGAATTTACTACAAGTACATCACCGTGTTCCATTTGGTGGAGATAAAAAAATAAGTCAAGAGAGTTTTGCCCTTGTAAGGTAGGAGTAGGGGCCAAGGGAAAGAAGAAGCGAGAGCGAAGGTAGAATTTCAGGGGAAGGCACCCAAACAAGTGGAAGAGGATCAGAGGGGGGTTGGGGAAGAAGGTGGTGGGTGGGACTGGGACACACAAACGGGGAATTTGTAACCCAGAATTCCTGTGGCAAAGAGAAAACAGATGTGGTTTGGTCTAATAATATTTTTTCGGTTTTTTGGTTTTTTTCCTAGGCAGGCATACTGGACCATCAAAATGGTCTGAAACAAATGCACATAAAAATCTTTCTGTCAGATATGGGACACGACAAGGTTCCAGGGACTGAAGATGGCACAGCTTCCTTGATGAAGGAGTAAGCACATATGATCTCCTGGGCTACCCAAGATTTCAGAACCACTGACCATAAACATACATGACATGAAGTGGAGACAATGTTGCTTAGACAATTCAAACAAACGAAACCATCCCACCTCCACATACGCATCAAGGATTTCGACATCAGTATGAACTCCAGCGCTTCCTCTTCCTAACTATACAGTCTTAGGCAAGTTAATTCACCTCAGTGAGCCTCGCAGTTGCCTTTTCTGTAAGATGGGAATAATACCCCATCTTTGCAGAGTTGTTGATACTACATTTGCTAGGTTTTAAGTACCAATCGTGGTTCTTGGCAGATAAAAGAAAAACAATAAATAACAGCATCTATTGCTATAATGATCATCATGATATTAAAGAATCAAGATTTAGTGTGTCTAGACCACAGTTTTCTCTTCTATAAAACTAGAGGGTGGGGCCAGGTTCCCAAGAGCACTTACAGTTCTCATATATTCTCTGTGATTTTACTTTTGCTTGCATGGTCTGAGAACTGCCTCTTTTTTCTTCTACCTGAGTCATGAGTAACCCAGGTCAAAGCTACATTGCTTTCGGATACCAGAATATTGGACCAGTGGTTCTTCCACATGTCCTGGGTCATGCCATGCCCCTGGTGTCTTGGGCTTATCTTAGTGTTTCCTGAGGCTGCTCAGCTTCGGGAGTACCGATTGGTTTTTCCAGCTTGTCTCTGTTTTGTTTGCTTTTTCTTCCAGGGCAGGGAACAGCAAACTCTTTATGTAAAGGGCCAAATAGTAAATATTTTAGGCTTTACAGGCTGCACAGTCTTGGTCAGAACTACTCAGCTCTGCTGTTGGACCCAAAAGCAATCCTAGACAATACAGGAATAAATAGCTGTGGCTGTGTTCAAGTAAAACTTTCTTTATGGGCACTGAATGTGAATTTCATGTCATTTCCATGTGTCGGGGAATATTATTACTCTTTAGATTTTTTTTTCCCAGTAAACATAAATACACAAAACCCCATTCTTAACTCACGGGTCATGCAAAACAAGTGGCAGATAGGATTTGGTCCATGGGCCACAGTTTCCTGGTCCATTTTCTCGGGGAAGCTCCAAAAAAGAGATGTCTGTCCCTTTCTCAAAGCCTTTCCAGAAAGACGTTGGCGTGGTCCACGCCCACCCACTCTTTCCTGCTAGGAGGTCTCCAACGTTTCCTGGGCACCTCCAGGCCTCCTCACACCCCGACCACGAAGAAGGAAGAACAAGCCCACTTACCACATAATCATGATGACTAACTTCATGACTATCTCATTCAGAATGTTGAAGAATTCCACCATCAGCTTGGCCTGCTCGCCCATCTTCCCCATGGCGATGCCAAAAGCAATGAAAAACCCTATCAGACCTGTTGGGTGAATCACATTATACAGAAGGACAAATTACAAAGTATGTGTTTCTTTTCCCTTGTGCGTCACGATGTGTGGAGTCACACGCTCCGCGCCTGTGGCCCCAGGAATGAGGCATTCAGAGACAAAAGCATTAGAGGTCACACTGAAAATACCTTTCCCCTGCGTAACGATGGCTTCCCTTAACACTTTCCACCTGAGCAGGCTGAACTGTCAGCAGTGCTCGTTCCTTGAAGAAAATGAACTCATTTTCCTTCCAAACTAAAAAGTACCCTCTTCTCCCTCCTCCTCACTTAGGACATCATGTATAAACAGATTTTATTAGTACATAGGTAAATGAAAGAAGGCTTGTCGGGACTTGGGGATTAGCATGCGAACTTTGGAGTCAATATTAGAACAGCAGAGACCAATTAACCAGTAAAGTCTTTGCCAGGGGTATGTCTATATTGGTTTGGTGTTTATCCCAAATTCGTGCATCACTGGTTGGTTTCACTCTAGGAAAATCCTAAACGTAAAATAATTTTTCTGTGGCTACATGTCTAACGTGAGAAGGAGGAGGAATCTCGAGAAATCAAATGGAAAGTAAAGAGAAATCTAAAACAGTTGGGAAACCCCAACTGACCCAGTTTATTTGGATTTAACCTTTTATTTATTAATGTACCACAATTCTTTTCATGGTCAAAATGATTAGAATGCTTTTTCTTTCAATTGTACTTTTTTTTAGGCTCTTAGAACGTAGACTTGGTGACTTCCTAGCCCCTCAGCCCTCTTCTTTCATTTAACATCGCTCCACTTCCATCCAAGTCTAGCCCCACTTTAGCCTCCAGGATCAGCCCTAACCCCAGGCCAGAAGGATTTGAGGAGCTCTGTCCCCACTTTTCATGTCAGCATCAAATTGCACGAGGTGGGTCCTGGACCAACTCCAACACTCAACCGTGGGTCTTGTAATATTTCTGTGTTGACTCTGGCCTCACTCCCTGCACCTGAGTTTTTAGTCCTGGGAACGTACCCTATACTTTAGTTCCTCCAAGGCCTGGCTTTTCTCTCCTCACCAAACCCCTGCCAGGCTTGGAGTCTCACCCAGACACAACCGGGGGACTGGGCACACTACCTGGCTAGTAGATGTCCCCAGGACTGCGCAGGGGCTGTCTGGATTTCTGATTACTAGTCACTGTGTGCCCACCACCCTCTAGGCCCATTACCTTGGGTCTCCAATTCTGAGGACTTGCTTGACTATAAATCAATATTGTTGTCCCCTTGGCTACAGGACTTTGTTGCTACAGGATTTTTTTTCTCTGAATTGCAGTATAAGCCAGTCTCTCTTCCTTTTCTCTCTCCCTCCTCCTCTTCCCTCTGCCCCCGTCCCAGTTTGGCAGGCTTAATTTCCAGTCACTGTCTTGGATGTCCAGTTTCCTATTGTGTCCAGTTATGCCTGGAGTCTTGAACTGCATCAGGTAAATCACAGCATTGTAATCTGATAATGGAATAAAAAAGTGCCCCTTGCAGGGTCAGCAGAAATTGGCCAATGAGTACAAGAGAAAGAGAAATGTTTAAAGAAGCAATCTCTCAGAGGAGTTGATTTAAGCAGTTGGGATGAGAGTGGAGCCCAGAAGTGTTCTGGAGGTTTTTCTGGCAGAGAAATAAATCTTGAGAGAAATAAATGAAGTGGGAAGCCAGAACCAGAGTTTTATCTTTGCTCATTGCAATGCTTGCCCCTCGGGACTTTCCAAAGCCAAAAACAAAAAAACAAAGAAAGCTACCATCTTTGCCTTTGGAAGACCATGGAAAGAACCTTTTTTCAGTTGTGATTTGTAAATGGGAAGTTTCTCAACAGTCTGACTTCCCTTGGCTTTCCAGAGCCTAAAACTGAATTTGGAAACCCAGGTCCAGCTTGTCATTTCCCTCTGTAAATATTGCCTCATTGAACTTACTGAAACAGTGGCGTTTCATTTGAACAAAGCTCTCTTAGACTTGGTCACTGGGCTTGAGAGAGGAGTGAGTTGTGTTGAAACTCCCCAGCACAAAGGTCGCAATGACTTCCCAGAATTCACCAAGAATTGGGAAACGACCTTGAAAGTCTTCTGAATGATTCACTCCAAAGCTTTGGCCTCATTACTCATGGTTTCAACCTCTTCCAGAGTATAGGGATAACTGTGGAGGCACTTGTACCACAGGGTTTGGGAAACCAAGGGGAGTTGGGAAGATCCTGAAGCATCACAGATATCTGGGCAGTGAGAGACAAGAGCTGCTCAAGAGCAGCTACTGAGGATATTTGCAAACTCTTCTTCTAAGAGGAACTCTCCCATTCTCCGCTCTCTCCTTCCTCCTCTTACCTCACACTGATTGTAGACAGTGTTTACTGATATTCCATTGCCTGGCAACCTAGTGGCTCATCTCCTCCCTCACTCTCACTTACCCTAACCTACTTCCTGCCAGGCCAAAAAAACTCCCTCACTGAAGCTCTGCTTTTTAATAGCTGAGCAATCCTGCTCCTCTACCTCTTTTGACCGTTCTGGATGAGTAAGAAGTAAGGTTTCAAATTTAAAACAAACAAACAAAATACCCAGTTAAAATTTGATTGCAGATAAACAATGATTTTTTTTATAAGTATATTGCATGCAATATTTGGGACATACACTAAAAAATTATTTGTTGTTTATCTGAAATTCACAGAACTGGGCATTCTGTATTTTATCTGACAACCCTACTAAGGAGATAAGTGTATTCCATCTCCTAGATGGCAAAGTGGAAGGACCATTGAGCTCATCCATGTTGAAACAGCTCTCACTCAAATCCTTAGAAATCCCGCTTGCGTGGATCACATACTTCCTCTACCTAGATTCCCCATTTTTCCAAGCTTATGGCCAAATGTCCCTCTTTCTTGTCTTGGGGACACCATTCCAATACTTGATGGGGGTTATGATGGGGAGTGGACGAGGGGGTGGGTGGAGTAAACTGAGCAAACTGCAGTTACCCACGTGATGGGGAGTCTGTATCCTCTGTGGAAGGTGTTTTCTTATTGAGCTCCTCAGCTCTCCACCCACTTTTAATAATGACAGTAGCTCACATGAATTAAGCCCATGGCATGTACCACTGTGTTCCACACGCATGATCTCATTTAATCCTAATAATGACCTACAGGAAAAATGCCAATCCCATCCCCACTTTACAGATGAAGCTCAAGAAGTGGGGCAACTTGCCTCTGATCAAATAACCAGTGAGTGGTCCATAAGGGACCCAAACCTGGTCCATCCATCTAGAGAGCCAAAGAACGTCTGGGATGGCATGCTAAGAAGGCTCCAGGTTAGGAGAAAGGGCTTATTGGAATTCCAGAAAATTAAACAAGATAACTCTCTTTGATAAGCTCCTTTTGGCACCAACGTCAACATTTTACACTCTGATAACACTGCATTTGTTTACAGACTGTGAGAGCTGGGGTGGGACACCCCAAAAGCCTCGCACTAGTACAAAAGGGCGGCTCAAAAATAATAAAAGCTTGAGAAACGTAAGAATGGAACATGTAACTTCATGAAACGGAGAGTCAGAAAAGTGACTCGCCAATACCACACAGAATGGGAATGTGCCCAAGGCTAGGTAGTCCCGCCTCTTTTCCCCATCTGACCTCTGGTTATCATGTCCATCATGTCCCCTCACGGTATTGCATCTGCCCATCTCACTGTTCCTTAATCTCTTAGCTATCAGTCCTAGTGACCTTCAGGCCACTCCCCAGACAGCCTCCTGCCCCATCTAGAGAGAGGACAGCAGAGCGACTGGTTTCCTGGGAGACCAATGAGGGACGCAGAGGTACTGAGATGTCAGAAAGGCTGGCCATTGTCCCAAAGGAAAGGCGCCTCTCCCAGGGAGATGAGTACTGGGTTGCCTACCTAAGACATTCATGCCATCCTTGAACTCCAGGCCCTTCTTGATAACCACCTTCATTTCCTCAGGTGCCTCCGTCGCAGTCTCTGTCAACAGGGAGATGACAGAATTGGTGACATTGTCCTCCTCTTCTGCCTGAGGTGTCACCAGGACTTTCTTTGTCACTGTTTGAATCTAATGGAGTGAAGGGAAAAAAAAAACCAAAAAACACATAAAGATGAGGTTTGGTCTAAAAGGTCACCAAAAGCCTGGCCGCTTACATATTTTTAAGCTTCCCGTTATATTAAAAATAACTAAGAAATGCTAAAACAAGGTTATGAAAATTAGGAAATTTTGTATATGCCTGTGTTTAACAAAGTGATGTCTTATTGCACCAATACAGTGGAATACAACTGTCCTCATTCCCATGATCGTTACGGGATTGATAACATTCGTTTGTGACATACTCTCAGCAGCACGATCTAGTAATGGGACACAAGATTCAAGCTGAGGAATGGCCGTCTGCTTCTTTTATTCCCATGATTGTAGTTCTGTGCCTCAGAGGCAATATCAGATGGGTGTTTTTCATAACTGTAAGACCCAGCTGGATGCCCCGCCCATCCCGTTGTGACGGGACCTGGATCTGGTCAAGAATAGGAAGACCCGGGTCTTGGCGGGGGTTAGCTCAGCACTTGGTGATTCACCTGTTTTGCTCCTCGCTGCCTGGTTCCTGTCAGACAGTCTTCACAGACCAACTCATTTGGGTCCTACCAGTGCCAGGCTCTGCTGGGAATCTCCATGTTGGTGCCAGATGTGCCAGCTTCCAGCAGCCACCAGACAGGGGCATTAGCTTGTATTTCAGAGCCAAATGTAAGGTGGGAAGACACCTGCTTCTTCTCGGCAGTGGAGCCAAGCCTTATTCAATGTTCCCCAAGCAGCTCTGTGCAAATGGCCTCCCAAGTACCTCTCATGCTATTCCTCGACATCTGTGGCAGGCGTCCTATTTTTAAAGGTGCCAGGCACCCTGTATGCAGAGTGCTGTGAAAACTCACATCCGAGCCCAGAGAAACACTACCTCCAGGGGCATTAAAATAGAACTCTTGTGGAATCCTAGAATGTCAGTGTCGGCATGTAGGAGGCAACAAATGGCTGAACTCTGAATAGATACAGAAGAGGAAGCATGGAGAAGTCAAGTGACTTGTCAGACATAGATTTATTGGCAGAGTTGGGACTTCAATGTAGATGGCCTGACCATCACTGAGTGCTTTCCCCCACATGCACTGCATGATAAACTATAGGGACCCAATCCTACTGCAGCTGGGCCCTAGAATAAGCAGTGCTTCACTGACCACTTATCCGCAATGGGAGACATGGGAGAATGGCGTTCAAGGTGAGGCACGGTGCTCCATGTTCTAGCCTGGCCACGTGCACTTGTGCAGGGACAGTGGAAGGCCAGGCTGAGTGTGTGAGGAGATAACAGGTTCGGTGGACCCCTGGGTCTGGGCAATATTGGCATAAAGAGAGCAGGCAGGAGGGATCAGAAGGGAAGCTTCCATGAACAGCAGAGTCACACTCCCGGGAACGAAGAGTGATATCTGACTCCAAAATCCATCTTCCCAATAGCACAGGCCAGTGGCTTAAGCTGAAAGTGGGGGAGATGGGGATCCTGAAACACAAGCCTGGTTCTCTGCCCGAGCTCTTGATTCAGCGCCTGTTTGAGTTGGACAACCCCATCTGGGTGGCAACTCCAGTCTACCTGAGTCCAAGGCACCCTGGTCTCTCACCTGACAACACCTAAAAGCCTGCTCAGTGACCTTCCCACTTCTTCTTGTCTAGCTACAACCACCATGTAAGCATGGTTACCTAGAGCTCTTTCTGTATCCATAGCTACCAGGTTATTAGGAAGACAGTCATCTCCCTGCCTAAAACTCTCTTAGAATAAGAACCCAAATCTGAGCCCAGCTCCCAGGCCCTGACTAAGCTGGGTTTTACTTCCTCCACTCACTCCACTCCACACACTGGCCTCCCCTCTCTTCTCTGAACGCACTAACTACTTTCCAGCCTCTGCAGACCTGCGCCTCTGCCAGGCAGGCCCTTCGCCCAGTTCTTCTCAGCCTAGCTCATTCTGACCCTTCAATGTCTCAGCTCAGATGGCTCCCCCACTTCCTGCCTAGCCCATCATTCTGCCTCTAGCCCTCAGAACACATTTATTTAATTTTAAAGTATTTTGTGTGTTTACCTGGCATTTTTTCTGGTCTATGCCCCTCTCACCCAATGTGAGTATCCCCCCACCCACAGGGCAGGGACCCTGACTCTCATTCCCTTGGCATCCTGTACACAGTGGAGAGCCTGGCACCTAGGAGGTGCTCACAGTATCTGCTGAACAAGCAAACACAGATCACTGAGTTCCCAGGAAGAAAAGACCCTGTGTGGTCCCTGTTACTGGGCATGATTGAATGCGGTCAGGCCACACTTTACAGCCATTAGTCTCTTGGAAACGTCACCTTGGTTCAGAGTCAGCCCTAAGCAGCAAGCAGAAGGCCTCCCTGCTCTCAAAGACACAAGCCCTGGCATCTCAGGTAAGGAAGCGTCGGCTCTGGGGACAACGCACTTTCTTCTTTACGTCTCTGGTCTAACTGGTCATGAAACCCGCTGCACCCTGAGATGCGACTTGAAATCACATTCAGCTGTACTCCAGGGACAGAAAGGCATATCTCCAGCACCCTTTCTCTCCAGTAATGTGCTGTCACCCTAGAAGAGCTCCCTTTCTTCTAACTCTCTTTAAGGTCCTCCTAAGCGCATGGGATAGCAGCTAGTTTAAGATTCCTTTCCTCCCAGCTGCCTGAAGTCCGGCTTAAGGAATCTTTACCATCCCTCACCCTGAGGTCAAAGATTCTACACGATTTTTCCTCTGAGTGTCCTAACCCAAAGGGACCGTGACTCTAGGCGCAGCTGGGAGCCTAAGGGCTCATTCTTGTATGAATTTTGCCAGTGGAGAGGTGTGGGCAGGGAACAGCCCAGTCCTTACTTTAGTGCTGTACAGGGTCTCTTGTCACGGGCAGGTGTACGCAGAGAATGCCCATCGACCAGAGATGTCACCAAGCGTGAGCATGACTGATGCCATAAAACTCACCCCAAGACCAGAACAAAGTCTCCGAGTGCCTGCCTGCTGCTCAGACCTACCTTAGAGACTGACTTCTGCATGGACCATGGCCATGACCTGGCACAGGAAGGAGGCCCAAATCTGTCCCTCCTCCATCCCTCTCATGCTGCCCCCACCCCCAGTCTTCTACCCACTCAGCTGCCAGCAGCTATGGTTCCAAAGCGCTCTCTCCAAAATGTTAAGAATAGACTTGGCACTCACTTGTGTCTATCACCCCAAAGCAAGCAAATTCTTCTTCTAAGCAGCCTGGCTGTGGGGCAAGCATATTATGCAGAGAGAGTGTCTGTAAGCACCTCCTTCCCTGTCCTGTTTCTATTCACTCCCCATCCACCTTCCCCTGCCTGGAATGGCTTCCACTAATACAGCTACTTGCTACAAGGGCTACGAAAGTGTCATTGGAAACTGAAGAACATATCTCAACCCAAAGTAAGGGGATCAGCAGTGGTTGGCAACTGCATTTTGGGGGCAGCTGGGAATACACTTAGGCTTTTTCTCTAAGTGACCTGTTTCCTAAGTTCATTCTTCTTTGAGTCCCTGCAATAGCTGAAGGAAGCTTCTTGGTTCTAGTTTAGTTCCCATTTGGGAACTGAGTTGTATTCTAACCTGAACTGGCCTTGGGGTCAGACAGCAGGCTGGTGAGAGGGCCCCAGGCAGCTGTCTCAGTGGTTCCACTCGGCACAATCATCTATTTTAAAGAATCACAAGTTTTTAAAAATAGCTATGCCTGTATGCAGTTGGCAGGAGTACACATTGCTACCAACTTTTGTAGGTCTATTTTGCAACATCCAGAAAATTCAAATATAAAACTCTTTGGCAGGACGTTTTAGCTTCTAGGAATTTACCCTTTAGAAATACTATGCAATCATGGAGAGAGAGAGAGAGAGAGAGAGAGAGAGAGAGAGAGAGAGAGAGAGAGAGAGAGATTGATTTAAATGAAAAAGCAAGGTATAACACAATATGTATAATGCAGCACCACTGGGTTGAATTTATTTTAAGATTATGCACAGAATGACGATATGTATATGGGAGGAAACAAAATTTTCAACTTGAGTAACTCAAGGGGAAGGAAGTGGGAACTTGAATTTTTATTTCACTATTTAAACTTTTTGCAATTCTCATGTATTACTGCCACAATTTAATTACTACCCAATCCCTAGGTCTACCCTGGAGATTTTGATTCTGTAGAGCATGTGTATTTTGTAAACACAACGCATGTGGTTTTGCTTTACTGCCAAGATCAAGAACCACTGGGCACTCTAGTGGGCTGTGAGCAAAGGTAATGAAAATGTGCCCTTGGATGATGCAGAGAAAGGAAGAAACAAGAAGGAAAGAGAAAAGAAAAAAGAAAGAAAAAAAAGGGAGAAGTAGGATCCCAGAGCAAAGAGGTATTAAGTGAGCTGAAAAAAGGGAAAGGTTAAAAAAAAAGCCTACACGACTCAAATCCCCAAATCCTGCCCCAAATCACCTCATACACTCCTAGACAGAGATAATTAAATATTAAGAAAATTGCTCCCCGGAGCTGGTTCATTGAAACAGACTCTAAGTTATCACCTGGATAACTTAGGAGGTTGGAGAGGTGAGACTATCAGCACTCTGCATTACCTGTTGAAAGCAGGCTTGGACAAGGTTTTCCGGGAAGAGATTTCGGATAAGGTCCAGAAAGGCATCCAGGCTGGACACTTCATCATTCTTCACCCCAGGCCCCAGCTGCTTCTTGAGTTTGGGGTTCCCTGGGTGGATAGCCAAGACCAGGATGACCCCCAGGACCGCGGCGATGATGGTCGTGGACATGTAATACACCATGGCTCTCGTGCCTAAGCGCCCACTGGCTTTAGCATCCAAGCCTGACAACCCTGGATTGAAAAGAAATCCAGAAGGATTAACTCTGTGACATTTCTGTTAATTACTCATCTTTGCATACCTATAACTTGGCTTCCTATTGTTCAAATGCATTAATGCTTCATTAAACCTCTTCCTACTGAATATTTGGTCAATCCTACAGTTTGCAATTCTATTTTACAAGGACATTTTTGAGATTCTAGAGAACTGAGGAGAGTTGGAGATCTCTGGTTCAGAGTTTATAATCTGGTCGGCAACTACATTTTGTTAGTCAGCGATAGTGAGTTAAAATAAAGCTGAATAAATTCAATTTTTGGTTCTGAGATTATGTCCTTCCCACCTGGGGTCAAAATATCCTTTCTTTTATGAGTGGATGGCCCTGGTACATGACAGCTTTTTACTTGTTTTCTCTGTTGTTGTTGCGGTTAATGTCCTCATGTTTGAAAATAAGAAGCTGGTCGCCCTATGTCAAGCCTCAAAACTTTTGAATGTATTACTGGCCATTGAAATGGAGTCTGGAATAGTGATAGAGCACAGCCCTTTCACTTTTCACGTGCAAGGAATAAAGTACACAGGCAATAAAGCACCCAGGAAAGGGGGGTGCTTCATCTATACTACGGGAGGTTCTATGATTGTTAAAGGAAATTCCAAGCAAGTCACAAAAACTCCAAGCCTTCCTTGGGTTTTTTCCAGTTGTTTCTTCAGTGTTTCTACTTCCTGGTTTCCGTTCCTGCTTTTACAAGACAGAGAGATTGCACCCCCTTTTTGGCATGAGGGAGGAAGTCATTGATGGTAACTTTTCTGAATTTAGCTGACCCATATGTGACCCACTTCTCCTTACACCCTAAAGTTTAATTCTAGCCAATGGAAGCAGGTTTCCTTACCAGCTTGGCCAGTGTACAATCTGTTAAACAGGCATGGAGAACATATTATTTGATTTGGAATGAAGCATTTAAGGTGAAAGCACAGTTTCCTTAAAGTGAGGCTGAATGATAAGACTTTCCTGACACCGAGTTCCAGTATTTCCAGTCACTGGGTTCGCTGGTCGACCAGCTCTGAGGTTGTAGAACAACCTGGCTTAGCATCTGAATCTCTTGGAATTAGCAGAGCTTCACTTCCTTCATAAGGTGGACTGTCCAGAGGGACAACTTTCTCAAGGTCACCCATCTTCTTGGCACCCAAATATAGAACAAAGCTCAGTTTCTCACCCTTAACTCAGAGCTTAGTCTCTAACCTACAATTTATACCCTGTTCCAGCAATATCGCTTGGTAAGGAGGAAACTACAAGTATAAAACCCTGGAGGGGGAAAAAAAAGATCTTTCATACAAAGCAATTCTTTCAGCCAAAAACAAGTGAACATGATCTACACATTAAGGATAACTTTCTTCTAAAAAGTCAAAGAGCTTTATTATCTAGTATTTCATTTATTTTTAATACTTCCCTCTACACCCAATTAAATAGTAAAGAAAAAATTTTCTTTTCTATTTATTACCTTTCTTGGTTTCTGAATAAAGTATAAATTGAAAAATGAGAAAAGTATACATTAAAAATTAAAATCACTACACATATCTTCGTTTTAAACATAAGGCTCTTTCCTCTTGGGTTTTGCTGCTAAACAGACAGATGGACTGACCAATAGATGGCAAACATTTTTTTTTTTTTTTTTTTTGGTGTTGATTATCCTTATTTTAGAGATAAGAAAACCAGGGCTTTGAAGTAAAATGACACAGATGATCACATTCATTCCTTCAACCAAACTGAGATTCTACGGTCAATCCAAAAAACCGGAGCTAGAGTACGACCCACTTTGGCCAGGCACCCGAAAGGTGGTCTTACCTGTGATTAAACTGGAGATGATTAGAGGGAGAATGAGCATTTTTAGCATCCTCATGAGGATATCCCCTGGGAAGGCTATTAACATAACCACATCAGGGGGGATCGGAGATGCCAAGCGAAGAAGCCCTCCACATACTGCTCCCAGGATGACACCTATAAGGAAGGGGGAAAAAAATCTGGATTTATTTTTTACCCTAGTCAAAGGAATAGCTGTAGGGACTTGTTTCAGTGACATGGACCTGTCTCATATTTCTTTATTATCAGATGAGGAATAACATGTAACAAAAGATGATGTTGGTGACCAGTAAGACAATATTCTGTGCTTCCAACTATTCTAACAGGCAGAACCGGAAGGGTCAAGGAGAGCCTTCTCAAGGCTTTATGGGAAGTCTGACATGGAGACTGGACTCTACCATGTTTGAGGATATTGTCCACGTGTAGAGTCAGAGATTGTCAGTAGAGATCATCCACAGTGCTTCTCCCAGTCTAGGCCTGGCCACATGGCATGGTGTGCAATGTATTTCTTCCCTTTTTTTCACTGGAACATTTGATTGACCAAGCTGGTATGAGTTTCCTTTTTGCTTCTATTTTCTTTGGCTTCCAATAATTTCCCCGTGGCTTATCCTCCAGAAGTTTTGTGCTTGACTTCTCTATCCTCGAACATAATCTTTCGACTTGCTGATCTTATGGAAGATCAAGGAGGGTTTCTAAAAGTATGTAATTTGGGAGGAAGCAATTTGGGCAGAGATACCGGCAGGAGCCTTCCATTTTGCATACTCAGGGATTCCACAATAAAAATTTCAGATCTCTCCAAACAGGCATCCAATATAAACAATCTTTGTGGAAACCACAAATCAGTACATAGCACCATAGGCTGGAAGGAAGGGAGGGAATTCCCAGGTTGGTGTGCTATAGGGTTAACTCCAGGGGCGCAAAGGGAGTAATGTGGCCAAAAGCCTGATCTGTTCTTCTACAGGTGAAAAATATACTTCTTCAAGACCTATGATGAATGAAATGCGCTTAAGTGTAGCGTAACCCTTGGAGAAACCTTACCATGCCTGTGGTTTCCTTTCATTAAGCGAAATGTGCTGTGGCAAGCTCCCAGGGCTGACCCTAGTTCACTGACATCCACGATGACTGATGCAAAGCAGAAGTCACAGAATGAAGGGTACGGGTATGCGTGGAGGGGTGGATGGGTGTGTGTGTGTGTGGGGGGGTTGAGCTGTTCATTGCTTGTGTGCCGAGCCTAAGTGAGTAAATGGGATACATTAATCTAAGTGAATGCAACGTTCAGAGAAGGTTAGACCCTGGGAGCCGTCTTAGTGGGGGTTTTTGCAACTATTGCCTTTATCTTGATGCAGGTATTTCTCTAAAGGTGGCCACTTGCTTTGGAATCGCCAAGGTTTGTTAAGCTGCAGATTCCAGGACCTCATTCCAGGAGGCCCAAAGCAAAGTCTCCACAGTAGGCAGCCCTGGGAATCCCCATGCTGACACGTCACGGGCAAGCCTGAAATTTGAGAACCACTAGAATCCTAAGGAGTAAAACACATCGCTAGTGCACGTGATGGGGAAGTTTACGTCGTTGAGGCAGCCATGCCTGGGTAAACTTGACCTTAGGCAAAGTATGTGGGGAGGGCTGGCTGCTGGCCAGGCTTCCCCACAGACCCAGGAGAGACCCAGAGAAGAGGGCCAGCTGGGGTGGCACTTGTCACCTACCAAACACCGTCAGAGTGAGCAGGAGGTTCTTCCCCAGCTTGTCACACACCCGCAGCCCCAGATTCCGGTGCTTTGGCTCCTCCGAGCTGAGGTGGCTGTCATGCATTCGCACTTCGACCTGCTTGGGCATGTTGTTGGCACTAAAACAGAAGTGAAAGCCATGGTGAGAGACCGCTGGGCACCTTCGCTCTACTGTTTGAGGGGCTCCAGTAGGAGGAGGAGAAACAGGCCTCCCCCAGGCAAGCTGGGAATCTGGAACCTTGGCAAGAAAATAAAAACAAAAAAAGCAACTCAGGGTACCGTGAATTCGGTTCACTTATAAGCAGGACACTAGGACACACTGAATATCCACGTGCTGGGTGCTTTTGTCCCTATTATCTTCGATCATCACAGTAAAGAAAAGAAAGGCCACAGGCCGTGGTAGGGTTTTTCCAAGAGTTGCCTGCCCCCTGATTCTGAGGAAACTATCCCTGCCCCGATTTGATGGAAAGTAACTTGCCAGGGTCACAAGGCTAAAAGAAATGGAGATCAATCCCAGATCAGTCTGGCTCCCAAACCTGAGCCCTTTTATCCTGTAACAATAGCAAAAGGGGGGCTGTTGAATAAGGCTAATAGAGTCAACCTATGTCATGCTCAATTAAAATGCCTCTGAGCTCAAGTCTTCCCCATCAGGACACAGAAAAATCATAAATGCTGGCCCAAGTTTTGTCTCTCTTCTGGAAAAGATGGTTTCTCCAGTTTTTTAAAAATGTGAATCCTTTGTGGTTTTTAAAAGATTACTTGCATGGTCAAGACTCTGCTATGCTGCCCAAGAGTCGCTGCGACTCAGCATCAAAGAAGTATGCATTTAAGAGGCATATGACCACCTTCGTACCTGGCTGCAGATGCACCCCATGCGATCCCAAGCTGGGCTGAGAGTCTGCAGTGCAGCCCTTGCCAGGAAAAGGAGCGTCCGCCTCTTTTCCCAGCTTTGTCATTTCCAGGCCAATGAGATTTCAAATTTCATCTTGAGGATTGACATTGGGATGCCAAATTTTTACTTTGACAACATAGGACACTTCTGTTAGCTGCCATTTACAATCACCATCGTGTGGCGAAAGAAAAGAAAGAAGTCTTTAACATCTAGAAAGACAGGCCACAGTCTCTGAATAAACAAGTGCTTTCTAAGGAGGTATTAGCCTTCCCCAGATAGTCTCAGCACAGACTGGAGAAAATGACCTCGAGAACCAACACCCATCTGCAGACCAGTGGCATGGAATCACTGGTTACAATGCAAATAGCACTGGTTTTAGAATCAGGGAACCTGGGTTTCAGATGCTCACTCCATCATTTGCTAGCTGTGTGGTGTGTAGAAAGAAGGGCATGGAGCCTATCTTGTGGAAATTAAACATGATGACATATGGTAGTGGCCTGGCATGGCACCTGACACCGCTGGTTCCTTTCTCCAGAGACTATGAAGAAGAGACACACAAAGTTCATCAAGTCCATGACAAGGGTGACATGTCACCCAGCGGATCTCCCCAGGGGCACCACCCTGTCAACAAGACACCACGCTTAGCTCCAGTCTCGGAATTAGCGCCAGGGCTCCAAGTACAATTACACACTTCCTTTTTCATAACAGGCTGTTTAATATACTTGGTACCAGAATGCTTTAACATGGGAAATAATGTTGCATAGTCTGGTAGAATGCACAGATGAAATTATTAGTCGAAATAGAAGCTTCTGGGTCTCCCTTAATGGCCTAATTTTCTACTCACTTGTTAGTTTGGGGGCCACCTCTGACTATCTGACATATTTGTGTGCCAATGATCACGCAAACTGTGTAAAAAAGAAAATAGGGCCTGATTGCTCACAGCAAGCAGATGAGGACCTTTCTGATCAGTGGGCAAGAAATGCCACTTCCTCCTACCACCAAGTGAAACAGACAGAAAAGTTCTTATTACAACACAGCAGGGGAAAATGATCAAAACGATCTTTTCAATGTGGATAGGCCATTTTTCTAGGTTTGCATTGGGATCTTTTTATATATTTTTAAACATTTCTCTAGCCAGTAATCTGAAGCTCTACACCAGAAAATGGCCAACAAAGAATGGAGGTCCTATGTGCTCTGAAATGCTGAATGTATTCCATTAGCCAGCCCTTGGCAAAACTTTCTAATTTCCTTGAGATTCTCATCTCCTGCCTTCTGTTTCATTTGAATCTTCCTGCCACTGAAGTTAGAAGCAGGCAGATGGGTGGTATTTAAGTGAGATTAACAAGTGTTTAAAGCACACATTCTGGCAAGCTCCATATGATGTAACGAAAGAGTCAGGCATCAAAGCACCCATGTCAAAGTGAAAACACACAACTATTAGGTTAACGTATACACCCAATCCAGCAATGTGGTTGGATGCCTGTTGCACACAGTTTCTAGTTGCACAAAATTGTTGCATGTTTAATGGTTTGTATTTTAGGCCACAACAAAATGTCCCCGAAGCCCTGAATCAAAACAGCCACCTCAAAGGGGCAGCATCAAAATGTCCTACACGCACAAGTATGTATTGAGAGGATTCCTGTGACTTGCCCTCTTGGAATTAAACAAATGCTCCAGGCTTATTGGCGTTCCTGACATCTGCACAACAAAAATAGAGAATCATTTTTTAAAGCACATCAGGGCCTCAGCTTGCATCTGGGGACACAGGGAGTCCCCCAAAAACTCTGTGTAACGATTTTCTACCCGTCTAAGTGATCACTGAATCCCCAGAACACCAGGAGAGCCCGAAGTGGGGAATATTATAGAATATAATGTTAGATAATATTACGTAACATAATATAGAGTTACTTCTAAGCCTTGTGCATCTTCAGAAGAACAGATACAATTTTTTAAAATGAGGTTGCACACATACACAGCTGTATAAATGCTGGTTACTGGATGTACATGGCAACACTAGTAATAGCAGGGTAACTGGTACTTACTGAGTCCTCTGCATCAGACACCGTACTCAGCAATGAGTAAGGTGTGATCCTGGCTCTGTGGGCGCTCTTAGGAGGAAACAGAAAGCACATTGTACTGTACTTGTCGACTTTACCGACGGGCCATGATAAAACTCTGCACAGAATGATATGGGAAATAGTAAGAATAGTGCCTAACCCAGCTAGCTTTAGGGAAGAAGTAGAGAGTTCAAGAAAGGTTCCCAGGAGGGGCTGATGCTAGAGCTGGACCTGAAAGGACGGATTTAATTTAAATTCTACATACTCCACCAGTCTGTGAACCCTGGGAGAGAAGAACCGTGATCTCTAATACCTGGTACCAAGTGCCTGATAAATGTCTGCTCAAAGAAATTAAAAGTTGAAAAGCAGCTATCAGGGACACCTTGCTTTTTCCTGGGAATGAGGCCCTTCCGCAGAGGACTGGCAACGTACCACTTCAGCAAACCTCTTACCATTCTTGCATGTGTTCCACAGACTTCTACTGGGCACATGTTACAAGCCCCATGCTATTCTAGGTGCTAAAGATAGCACCATAAACAAAACAGACAAAGCCCTTGCTCTCCTGGGGTGTACGTTTTAGTGGGAGGACAAATCAATGGATAAACATACTTCAAGTGGAGATATGCGCTAGGAGGAAGGTGACATGTGGGGAAAAGGCAGAGCTATTTTGCATCAGGTGGCCAGGGAAGGCTTCTGTGACAGGAGGCCCTTGAACGGAAACCTAGAGGGAACGAGGGGTCTCCTAAATTAATTATGCATTGTATCCAGAGCTTAGCAAATACATGAAATGCACACAGTTTGGAAATCTGTATTTCAAACCAGAGCCTGAAGCTCCATTAGATGTAACTCCTTGCGTCCACGTGTTGGTTTTTAGCATAGGCACTGATTCAAATGAATAGCACATCAGTAATGCTGGCCCCTATTACCACCATGAATATGACAGAGCTTCAGCGACTGTCCCAGCTCCCAGCAAGAGAAAAATGGGCCCCGGGAGCTGTGAGATGGACACAGGCAGGAAGTGGGAGGTCCCAGTAGCCGGCAGTTTGCGTCCCCGACAATGAGCAGAAAGGGCAGGAACTGGTCTGGGTAAGTCCACCAGATAAACATAAGAAGTTATTTCAAGTGAGAATACTTACCCCTTATTAATTCTCCCTTCATACCGCTAAGGAATTTGAAAGCCCAGGTGTGGCTTGGTTATGCCAAGTCCACGGAGTCTGATGCTTTCCAGCACGGTTCACGAGCTCTATTTCTATTTGAGTGCTTTCTGCACGGAAGATTGAGCAATGCAATTCCTTAATCTAGGAAGTTTCTATAAGCCGACACCGTCAGATCTCTCTCCATTGCCCAACAAAGTAAGGCCACGTGATGAGATGGCTGTTTGGATAATGAAAAACCTGAACAATGAGCCTATAATTTCCTTCAGCCTTAACTCCTCCACTGAATTATTGAAACAGCTGTTAATTGTACAGTCGCTGCCCCATTCTTTCTCACACAAATCCCTGAGTCCTGCTTCAGTGACGAGCTTACAACATCCTCTCTGACTGGAAAGGGAACGTGTAATGGGGCCGGTGCTAAGTTTTAAACTATTCTCAGAACCTGCTTTTCATTAACATTCAATTTTCCTCGCTCTGCCAAGAGTCTCTAATAATAGGCTTATTAGATGTGGTGTCGAATCCTGCCTGCACATTTCAGTGTACCCTTAGCTGCCACCAAATTCTTTATTTCTCCTTCTCTGATTCAATGAGGTGGTAACAGAAAATTCCCCAGGGAACGTAAAAGCAACTGGTGTGAGGTCTGCAATGGGCGTCACCCACCGGAGCTTCTGCTGCCCTTGTCCAAGGACCTGCGGGAGGCACAGGGAAGACAGTGTCCAGAAATGGCCCAGATGCGGGATTCTAAGTCAGACCCTCGTGAACAAAAACCATGTTTGTTGAAGGGGCTTTCCCCTAAGGTGACTGGTGTGTTTGCACAAGAATTTTGGAAATACCAGTGGTGTCAGGTCTGAGCACTGGGCACTATGAAATGGTGATTGCAGCTGTGACCGACCCACATCTGGGATTTTCCCAGGTCCCTAACGCATGCCATTCTAGTTGTAAAAGGGGCTGGAACTCTAAGGCAGCTGGGCATTTCCTACATCCCACCTGTGCCTCCACCCTCGCCAGGTCCTGTAAGAGCTGGTGGAACCACGGTGAGCATGCTCATTGACCCACAAGTCAGAATCTCTCTCTGACAGCCACTGTGTCCTCATAGATTCTGAGAAGAAAACCTAGAGGTTCACAAGCTCCAAATCTCCTTCAGTCCCTTTTCTTGTTCATTTTCAGCCACTGTGTCCATTTCCTCAATCACAAAAACTTTCTGGAAAGGTCCTGTCAGCAAACTCCAGACTTCACAAATGATACATCCTTTCTACAGCATGGTTTTTAGTCATCCTGAGTCATGATGGGATTGGACCTAGTGGACAACATGAGACTAAAAGTTACGGGGTCTGGGTGGTAATTCCAGGGCTGCTGCTAGCTGGTTGTGTCAGAAATAGTATGAGTATAAAATGGATGTAAAGTTACTTGACCACAATCAACAGATAAAAGGGTAAGAGCTATGAAATGATAAAAACGCATTCATACTCTAAGATACCAGTAGGGTTTAGGGACCAATTTTGGCTGGTTTTTATTATTTTTCAGGTTCCAGCCTCTAAATCTGTAAAATACAAGAGTTGGATTAGAAATTCTTTCAAGTTCTAAAATTCTGTGATTCTCTAATTCTCAGCGGTGGGTGGGGTATTAAGAATCCTCAGCTCTAGCGATATAGCCTCCATTCTATGCTATCCAGGACTGAATAAGCTTAGAGTTTATCTTGAGAAGAATCATTTCATCATAAGGGGACCGCAGCCCAATCGCACCACAACCCTCACGGGGAAAAGCAGATGCGTGACTTAAGAGACCAGTGACAAACCTACAATAACAATACTAACCATTTATTTATGTCCATTTTTACCTTTCCTATCTCTGCTCTAAGATCTGGCATGACTAAAATTGTTAGGGGTCAAATTCAAGACACAGCTCAGACATAGGCATCTTCTTAACTCCCATCCACGCTAGGCCAGTTCTCAGTCTAGATTTCTCAGACGGGCAGGTCAATGCCATGGGAATATAATCAAACAGGTGACCGGGCAGTGGGACCAGACAATTGCTAAATTCCCCACTAACTCGTCAAGAGGCCACCTATAGCGTTCACAGTCCACTCCTGTGGAAATAGGGAGGTGGCACTCACAGAAACATTCAGATGAAAAACTGAAGGAAAGGAGTCTTTTCTCCGTGTCACTTCCTAGGCCACGGGACCCAAATTGGCTAAGGACATGAAAGGCAAATATAGAGTCACTTGGGGCCTTGGGGTGTCTTCACGCAACGGGGAAGGAAGCAGCAGTAGAAAATAAAATTGTGATGGGATCAATAAACATAACATTTGTTTTGCCCAGAAACAGAAGTTAAAACACCATCTCTGATTAGCAGCTGCCAGAAGGCAACTTGGTGGAATACAACTACGTAATCACATGGCCAGCAGCTTCTGGGTTAAAATCTCCCTCTTCCAGCTATGAGTGGCACAAGGCATTTATTTAACCTCTTGGACAATAACACCCAACTGGCTGGGTCATTGTAAGAGCATGAATAAGCTAATACTTATGAAAGCACTGACAGTATTTAATATATAATTGATACTCAATTTTAGTTTCCTTTCCTCATCTTAAATGACTAAACTGGGGCCAAATGACCATCAAGACAGTTTATTTACAGTTGAGTCTTAGTAAACCGCTTTGGCAATAAATGGTAGTTGTACTTTTTACAAAAAGAAAGTCCCAGAAGGGCCCAAGTGACTGGGGGTCTGGGAATTTCCCCATGCTGTAAGCTTCCACGCTGCGGAGGGCCTGAACGAACCGCCTCTCACAGAGCATCGGGAGTACAGCCTTAAGGAAAACATTTCTAGACTTTTGTGAAATCCTCCCCCAGGGTAGATTCTTAAGCCAGCCTTGACCCAACAGACTAGCCCATTTCCAGAAAGGCTCACCATCAAAGCAGAAAGAAGACACCCAGGAAAAGCGCATCTCCACGCCTGGGTGACGGACTGGGGTGGGGTGCCTGGTCCTCTCCGACTGGGGACCTCTTCTAAAAATACAGATTACAGCATGGCCCAGGAGCACACAGGCCAGCCCAGTCCCCAGAGGATGTCACTTCTGCAGTAATTGCTACCCGCCTGTCTCTGGTTCATGGAACAACATGAAACCGCATTTGAAAACTTCACATCACGCCAAGGAACGGGGGGACATTCACTTGGCATGCACTCCGCATTTGCGCTGCAGGCAAGTCGGCCCCAGTTCCAATTTATCCATCTCCTCTGGGTAAAATGTCCTCCTCACCCTACCCTCCAACTCTGTTCTTAGACCAACTTCTATTACTTCTTCACCACCCAGTTCAAGCATGACTACCCTTGGGAAGTTTTTGTTGACTCCCAAGGTTGCTTTTTCAGATGCTCCCCTGCAGCTTACCTGCGCTTACCTCTCTCAGGGTATTGTTACCTGTGCTGTCCTCACCTGAGGTGTTCATTACAATGTACTTGTCTGTGTCGCCACCAGAACATAAACTCTTTGAGGGCAAGACCTTGACTTATTTGACGCTGTCTCCCCCACATCTAGCCTGCTTCCTTGCCTGTGGTAGATGCTCAATTATTGCATGTTGAATGCATAAATGAATGAATGGGCAACTAGATTTAAAAAACAAAACAAAACACATGATAGTCACAAGTTAGATTAAAAAAAAAACACAAAAACATGTTATAGTCACAGGTTCTGCGCGACAGTTAGTTTTAGCAGACAGTATTCTGACAGACTAGGAAATCTGAAAACAAGTGAGAAATGAGAGCAAAAGCACAAATACCTGCATTAGAAAAACCAGTGGGTGGCTGGTAGGGGCAGGCCAGAATCACGCAGGGCTGGCCCTTCCCTGCTGGTGGCTTTGACCCACCTGCCCAGCCCAAGGCATGGCGGCCCCCAGTGCTCATGGGAAGATGGAGCCAATCTGGGCTCAGCTAGTGAGGCCTTCAGGGGAAACTGATGAGGACACAGGAAGACACCTTAGCACCCAACTGCCAAGATCAACATCTCTAAATCTGGACCCTCCAAAACGTGCTCCTTCTACCAAAGAGCATGAGCACTCCGTGCCTCTCCAGGACTCGGGGGAATTCTGATTTTGAGCTAACAGGGCTCTGGATTTAGCCCTTAAGCCTGGGAGGTTCTTCCTCTGGCCCCTGAATCTTCCCATATTGAGCACTGCCAATCAGTCCCCCAGACAGGGGAGTGGCTGGGATGTTGACTCAGTGTCTTAAGTAGCTGCAGTGCCTCTAGGCACCAGCAGAAACTGGACGAGGTGTACAACAGCTGTAACTTTCTGGGTGTTTGGGTCACGCCTTACATTGCTTTTCTTCAGTGCAGGCCTCTCCCTTCTCGAGTACAGCAATCTGTCTGTGTGCCTTTTCTCTCCTTTTAGACCAAGTAGCCAACCTTGCAATGCAGCGCCAGTACTAAGCAAGAAGACAAGTCACCATCCATTGTAACTATGCAAGGGGCAGGATTTCCCAGGGCTGGCATTCAAAAGGCTCCACTATGCTTTGGAAGGATGACGTTTCAGGACTCCCTTCAAGTTTCTCCAGAGATCTTCCAAAGGTACCCACTTCTGGCTCCCAGGGGCCTGAAATTCCCTCTTGAGAGACCTGTCCCTTCGCATCCCAGCAGGGGCCCCCGCTTAAAGCCAGAACCCCATGGAAAAGCAACCCATTCACTGACACCCCAGTGTGAAAGAGCTTCTCAGATCTCTTCCTAGGAACAGTCGTTGCTGGGGGAACCCCTGGATGTGGATCCTAGCCAGAACCACGCTCAGAAGCCAAATTAAAGGAAAGGAGGTCAGGACATTTGACATAAACTGCCAACTGCATGCTACTGCTCCAGTCAGTTCCAAAGTCAACTGTGTTTAAAATCCTCTGGCCTCGAGAAGGTTTCCTGATACTAATAATATTCATTTTCCTTCTTCTCTGGATGCTAGTTTCACAAGTATTCAATTTGTGAAAATTAACCAAGCTGGTCACTTAAGATTTGTGTGCTTTTTTTTATACGCATGTTAGACTTGAATAAAGCATTTTAAATAAATAGGAAAACTAAATTATGGTGTTAGAAGTAAATACATATAATTTATCGAGTTTTGGATCCCCTTGGCTGATCCCCATATTGGTGGATTTGCCAGCAAAAGAACAGGTGCTAATTTTGCCCAAAAAACAACTTGTAGTTTGGGGACATGTGAAAAATCTCCTTCGGATGAAACAGAAACACTGGGGCTTGGTGATAGCCCAGGTTACAAGGGCGTGCTCTCACCGGCCAAAAAAGAATGTGCAGTCTTGACCTTCCTTCTACTTTTCCATGCCTATAACTGCGAAGTACTCTCACACATTAACCTTCTTTGTTTTCCATAGAAACTGTCCCTGACGGCTCTTCTTTTTGTGTTCACCTTTTAAAGGGTAAACAATAAGTAACATTTCATCAGTTTAACTTATTAACAAGTAAGTTAATAACATTTGCATAGTTCACAGAAGGTTTTCACATCCATTAACGTATTTTGTCTTCATGACATCCCTGAAAGGAAGCAATTATTCCTTCTCAGAAATGAAGAGACTGAGGTTCCAGAAGATTCTGCAACTTGCCTGAGCTCACAAAGCTGAGAAGCAGCAGAGCTGGGATTTGAACCAGGAGGTTGTGTAGCCAGCAGTGAACCTGTCTGTCCCCTGCCTTTGAGTGGAGAATTCTTTGGGTACATCCTTTCCCGGGGTATTTGCAGAGTGACAAGCACATTAAAACTTCCATCTACACCAAGTCACTAGTGACTAATGAGACCTACAAGCCTAGAAACTGGAGAAGGAAAACAGAGGAGCAGGCTGCTAGGTG
This sequence comes from Rhinolophus sinicus, assembly GCF_057876585.1. Lineage (NCBI taxonomy): Eukaryota > Metazoa > Chordata > Mammalia > Chiroptera > Rhinolophidae > Rhinolophus > Rhinolophus sinicus. Next base: position 166,533,223 of record NC_142514.1, read on the forward strand.
AGGGAAACGGCAAAGCAGGCTCTGGGAAGCCATCACCTGTTGCCTGCCTCAGACCATCCATGCCCCCGTCCCCGGGGCCTCAGATGCACTATCGTGGGAGAGTGGCATCCACTGAACTGACTCCTCCCCTCAGGCAACCAGAGCACACAGGAGTCATCCTGTCGCTGCCAACTCAGCACTTGCTGGTAAGAAATAACCACGAGGGTTCACTCTAACTCCAGGTTTTCACCAGGAAGGACTCCTCGCCTCTGAGGCACCCAAATGTCTGGTAGTTGGTAATAAGGATAAAAATGATGATAACACCCATAATGATAGCGGCTAAAATTTATTCAAAGCTTGCACTTTACCAGGCACTTTTCTAAGCCTTTTAGATGTGTGAACTCATTTAATTCTCATAGCAACTTCATGAAGAAAATAGTATTATTAGCAACCTTTTCTGAAGGTGAAACGGAGGCATTGAGTGGTTAAATTATTTGCCAATGTTATAATTACCGTGTTTCCCTGAAAATAAGACCTAGCCGGACCATCAGCTCTAATGCATTTTTTGGAGCAAAAATTACATATTATATTATGTAAGACCCGGTCTTATATTATATTAAAATAAGACCGGGTCTTATATTAACTTTTGCTCCAAAAGACATATTAGAGTTGATGGTCCGGCTAGGTCTTATTTTCGGGGAAACATGGTCGTAGGTGGCAGAGTCTGGATTTGAATCCAGGAAGAACTTAGAAGAACAAGTCAGCCCATTCTCTCGCTCCAGCCCCGAAAAAGTTGCTCTTTTCTATTAGGTAATTTCATGTTACTAGTAAACATTGACACTGAACATCCGTCCAAAAGAGTGATTTTGCTTTGGGGGAGAAAAGTCCAGACAGAAGAAGGCTAATGCCTAGTCCGCACCAGAGCCCAATGCTACACACAACTGTCATGGAATCCTAGGATTCACTTCTATATTATCTTATTGGATGTTTATGGGGCGCCTAAGAAGCAAGGTTGCAGACACTGAGATTCCTACCAACGCCCGCTTTTCTCCTTCTAGAGCTTTATCCAGAGACGCAGTGTCCTCAAAAATTTGCTTCTCAGCCTCCATTACTGAGATGCAGGCAGAATTCTTCGGCACCAGACTTCCTCCTTTCAGCTTTGAGGGAGGTGCTAGATAAACATAGTTAAGGTAACGCAACAGCTTTCTCTCCTTAGCGAGTAACCTTGGCCTGTCACCATCATGTCTCTAAATGATTCCCATCACCCAAGGAAGCATTGCAGGCCTCCCAGAGGACTGTGTCCTTTCTTACTTTGGTTCCTTCTCATGAGCCATTAAATTTGCATCCATTGGTCAGTCAACTGAATATTCAGTCCCTGCTAATGCCAGAAGATTGACTGCCCAATCGCGTCTTAGTTTGACATGTTAATTTTACAAGCGATATACTGAGCCATCCAATCACCACTGGCGGGTAATCACACCAGGAAAGTTCCTTCTTAAGAGAAGAATGTGCATTTCTTGCACTGGTAGTTTCCTGAGACAGTAAGTCTACCATGCTCTGTGCCGATGTGGCAGCCCACAGGGACTACATGCTCTTTCACTAGCCGTTAACCCCCTTTTAATAGCCATTTGCAGGTCATGGTGTTCAAGGACTGCCTTACTTCTTCTGTTACAACCTGAAATCTTCACTGACTCTTGGATGCAGCTCTGTAGAATAATCCTTTCTTGAGCCCCCTACCTACTTTTCATGCCTCTGAATTATGAACCTCACACTTTATCGTTTCCTTACTGTCTGAATGTCTTCCCCACTAGACTTTAGACTCCTGAACCCAATACTTACTAGGTGTTCAGTAAGACTTTATCGAGTGACTGGCAGGTACGAGGGGAACCCAAGTCTACAGGGCCTGGGAGGCACCTTTGGCAGTAAGTGGCAGGAACCTTCCCAGCTCAGGCACTGGATAAGAGGTTCCCCTTGCGGAGAGGGATGTGGAGAAGAGCCTAAATAAACCAGGAGGTAAAGAGGTATGAAACGTCTTAGCCTAGAAGTCTATCAGAAGCTCAAACTAACATCTGCTGACCTTGCCAAAAGCAACCAGGGCTTCTAATTACCCCAGATGGTTGTCACTTCCTGAAGTCATGCTCTTCCTGAAGTCATTCCAGCAGCACCTCTCCTTGATATCCCTGGAAGTGGTCCAGTATGCTGGCGTTGGACCATCAACCCCACTTGCTCTATGGCAACTGAGGAGAAAGCCCTTCATCCCAGGTGCTTGGGAAGAAAGGCTCAATCTTGCTCAACTTGTAAAATCTCTCATTTATTTCTGAGCGTGGTTTCTTCTTGTGTCACGGAGTCATCTGGTTTGCTCTTAAATCATCACATCAAAACAAAGATCATGTCGTCTTCATTTGAATTGCTATATAATGGCATGTCCAATTATAGAGGCATTCAGTAAAAACTAGTAGATTGAACTAAGTGCTAGGACAAAATACAGTAATAGGAGTTAGGTAAAATTTACAGTTTCTTCAGATGAATTCCATGGACTCCAGGGACGTCCTAGGGTTCTGAGTTAACACAGATGTGACAGGCTTTTTTGCCAGGAACAATTTTGCCTCCTTCCTCTATCCACCCCATCCCTGTTTACCCCAGGGTCATATTCAGCTCCCACTTAGCCCTTCCTTGAGAACAGATCCAACTCCACAATCCATTATGGAGACATCACTATTGTATGGAACGGAGAGAAGAGGAGGAGGCTTTGCATCACACACCACCCAGAAATCAAGGAATAAAATTTCATAGTAAGCATCTTCCTCCTCAGACTCATCAAAATTTCCTACTCTCAAATCCTTAGCCCACTGAGCAAAACACAGTATGGCGGATTGTCCAACAGCTGGCCAGCTGTTGACCAAGCATGCTCCTTGTAGCGGGTCTCTTCCCCATCCCTACACAGCTTATTGAGGAAGTTGTGTAGGGAGTTGAAGTTTCTTCCTCAGCCACAAAGTACTTTTCCTATATTGTTACACCAGAAATAATAGAGAGTAGTCACAGAATCCATTCACCCCCTTTAGGTAAAGAGTCCTTTCCTTTATTGCTACGTTTAGTATAAGTAGTAACTCTAATAATGTTAAAGAGTAGGAATTAATTCTAAAACCTTGTTAAATTTACAGTGATAAATTTCAGTAAATTGTCAATTGTTTAAATTCTTCTTAACGAAACACTGATGCTTTGTTTCAACCTTGTTATTGAAAAGTACTAAGGTGTTTGTCCACTTTCCTGTCTTAGTAAGTAGAGTCTAAGGAACGTGACAAAACTTAAATACACAGGTAAGTTTTTCCACTTGGAGAGTGTTGCAATAAATCTATGTACATTTTTTGAGGTGTTTAGTCCACATTTTTCCTCCTCAATTTCATTTTCCCCCACCAATATACTCTTTCAGTCTATATAGGTGCTTACAAACTCAAGGGATAACACAGAGTTCATTTTTTTAATTTGAATTATTGTAACATTTAAGAACTAGATTTCATATTAAAATCCAGATTTCTCCAATCTCTTAAAGTACTGGAAAATCCAGCTATCCTCAAACCTGGATTCTTTAGTGGCAACAATCAGCTAGAACTGAGAAGTGAGTGTCCTTTAGATAGACATCGTTTTTCCAGTCTGCCACCGTCCCCAACAATCCCTATTGCTCCCTGACACAAAGGCCAAGCGTCAAATACCATTTGTCATCATGCGTACACTGTTGTTTTCTTGAAAGAATTAAAAGGAAAGTAAACGATCTCCTAATTTTGTTTACACCCTGCTTGGTTCCTGTTGCGTTGGCAGTCCCCGTCCCATTTAGTTTCATCATTGTATAAATAGGGGCTTTCCTTCTGTGCTTAAATAAAATCCCCAAACAACAGCAAATATTTATTTTGCCAGTCTACGAAGTAGGGATAAGGTGGTTTAACAGAGTGAATCATGCCATTACTAAAGATGCCACATGAATTTACAACTTTGAGCAGTTTCTAGGGGAATAAGGGTTAAAACATAAAAGCCAGAGACCAGCAATCTCGTCTTCCTTGACAGCAGACAGAGATAGTTAGTGCAGTGAGGAATCAATGACTGGCTAGCAGATTACAGAGAGGGGAGTAGGGTTTTCATTGTCTTCTCAGCAGGTCTTGTTATCAATAAGCCCAGGATTAGAACCCTCTAGAGTAATGACTCAGCATGTGCTAAATGCTGAGTGACTTCGGCGTCCTTTTTTTTTTTTTTAACAAGTCAACAGGGTTGGCGTGTGCAGATTTGGTAATTTGGACTGTAGCCTGTACAGTCAGGCTGGACAACAGTTTTTTGTAGCATCTCCTTTTTTCTTTTTTTCTTTTTCTTTTTCTTTTTAAGGAGGGCACAGCTCACAGTGTCCCATGTGGGGATCAAACCGGCAACCTTGATGCTACTAGCACCATGCTCTAACCAACTGAGCTAACCGGCCTCCCCTGCAGCAGCTCTTAAGATAGACATTTTATACAATATGAGAAGTAATTTATTAGTCATTAGATGAGGAAACAAAATTAAGTAACTTGCCTGTTTTAAAATAGCTAGGAAAGGGCAGAGCTGAGAATGATACCCTGGTCTGTCTCTATCGAAAGCCAAATCCTTTTTCACTGCAGCATGGCAGCTGCAAGATCCGGGAACGTTAAGATGGGAATGGATCATTTTTACATGTTCCTTTAGTTACTGCATCACAGGCATGCCCAACCTCAACCTCATTGCTCATAATTTTTCAGACTACCTGTGAAACTTGGTTTTGAAAGCTGCATTCCCCAGAATGTTGAGAATATAGGTGGCTTTAGGCCAAATTGTTTTCAACTTCAGCCATAGCAACAGGCATTTTAAAATCCAGGGCAGCAGAATGAAGTCACTAGTTAGCTGGGATCCCAGAGCCCCTGTGGCCTGTAGTCATTGCGTGCCACCTGATCTTAGACCATGTTCATGATCTGGACCAGAGACAGACCATTTCACTTAACTCTATGGCTAAAGAAAATGTTCTGAAAAGCATATTTCATTTGAGATTTTTCACTGAATGATGTGAGGCCTCATTTTTTTTTTTTTTTTTTTTTTTTGGAGAAAGGAAGATGGTCGGGCATGAGTTAGCACTAGGCTCTTAGCAATAATGCAAAAGAAATTCGATCCAGTTTCAGATTTTCCTCCATAGAAGATGGAAAGTTGACCAAGATGATGACCAAGAAGTTACTTGGTCAAACTATATTACAAAGCTATAGTAATCAAAACAGTATGGTACTGGCATGAAAACAGACACAAAGACTAATGGAACACAATAGAGAGCCCGGAAATAAACCCACACATATATGGTCAATTAACTTGAGGCAAGAATATACAATGGGAAAAGGACAGTCTCTTCAATAAATGGTGTTGGGAAAATTGGACACCTACATGCAAAATAATGAAAATGAATCACTATCTTATACCAAACACAAAAATTAACTCAAAATGGAGTAAAGACTTGAATGTAAGACCTGAAACCATAAAGCTACTAGAAGGAAATATAAGCCGTAAGCTCCTTGACATAAGTGTCAGTGATAATTTTTTGAACTGACAACAAGAGCAAAAGCAACAAAAGGAAAAATAAGCAAGTAGGACTATATCAAACTAAAACGCTTCTGCCCAGCAAAGGAAACCACCAACAAAATGAGAAGGCAACCTACTGAATGGGAAAAAATATTTGCAAATCATGTATCTGATATGGGGTTAATATCCAAAATATATAAAGAACTCATACAGCTCAACAGAAAAAAAAAAAAAAATCCGATTAAAAAAATGGTGGAAGATCTAAATAGACATTTTTCCAAAGAAGACATACTCATACAGATAGCCAACAGGTTTATGAAAAGATGCTCAACATTACTAATCATAAGGGTGATGCAAATCAAAACCACAAAGTTTTGAGGTATCACCTCACACCTATTAGAATGGCTATTATCAAAAAGATAAGCAATAGCAAGTGTCTGTGAGGATGTGGAGAAAAGAGAATCCCTGTGCTCTCTTGGTAGGAATGTAAATTGATGCAGCCACTTTGGAAAATAGTATGATAGTCCTCAAAAAAATTAAAAATAGAACTACCATATGATTCGGCAATTCCACTCCTGGGTATTTATCTAAAGAAAATAAAAACACTAATTCAACGAGATATATGCACCCCATGTTCATTGCAGTATTATTTACAATAGCTAAAATATGGAAGGAACCTAAGTGTCCATCGATGGATGAATGGATAAAGAGAAGAGGGCATTGGGGTAAGTGAAATAATTCAGACAGAGGAAAAAAAAAACACTGTATGAGCTCACTTATATGTGGAATCTAAAAAAAAAAAAAAAACAGAACAGATTGGTCATTGCCAGCAGAGGCCAAAGGTGGGGGGAGGGTGGGTAGGAGAAAGGGGTGAAGGGGGTACAAACTTCCAGTTATAAAAATAAGCAAGTCCTAGAGATATAATGTACAGCATGGCTATAGTTAATAATATTGTATTGCATATTTGGAAGTTGCTAAGAGAGTAGATCTTAAAAGTTTCTATCACATGAAAAAAATATTTTTTGTAACTATGTAAAGTAATGGATGTTAACTAGAATTATTCTGGTGATCATTTTGCAGTGCGTACAAATTATTATACTGTACACTTGAAATTAAAATAATGTTATATGTCAATTATCCCTCAATTAAAAAAAAAAAAAAAAGAACTACACTAGATTATGCAGTTTCCCTTGTTAAGAAGTTGGGGGTAATAGTTCTCTTAACAGGTATTCTTAATAAATGTTAAAAATTTTTATAAAGATTGTTTCTTGGCACTCCCCACTTACTTCTCTTTGAAAATGACCAGATAGGTCAATTCCTTAACTGCATGGTGTTGAATAATTTCTTTTATCCATTGGGTGTATCAATAACTGTGCTATTATCCTTTAGCAAGCATACCCGCTCTGCAGTGAGTGACTTCCTTTGCTTGATCCTCAAAACAAGTCTCTAAGGGAGACTATTATTACCCCCATTTTACAGACAAGGAAACCGAGGGAACTACCATACCTGAAATCACCCAGTAAGCAGTAGTACCACAGAGCTAAGCCTACATTGGTCTACTTCACAGCCCAAGTTTTTAAAAACTACATTCAAGGAACAGAGCAGCCAATTCAAATACTCCATTCTTGGTCTGTTTTTCTGACTAACCAGAGCTTAGAGCAGGAGTCAGCAAAGCATGGTCCACCATATGGACCACAAAACCTAAACTATTTACTCCCTGACCCTATACAGAAAAAGTTTGCTGACTCTTGCCTTAGAGGAATGGTCAACCAACTCCCAAATGCTCTATCCTGTTCGCTGAATTCTTTGTAGAATTCTTTGCAACCAGAGGAGTCTATGGCTCGGTTTTAATTCCTGAAAATATTTTTTTTCGGTGATTTATGTAAATGGCCCTGAGTGATGACAGTTGACAATAAATTTGGGGGAAAAAGAAATCAAAGCTAAAGCACTGTGGTTCTAAATAGTCACCTCCTGGATCTCTGCAGGGCTGTTGGTTAACCAAATCCCAGGGAGGGTTTTGCCAGTCATGAAAAGTTTGGTCAGGTGGTCTGACCCACTGAGTGTAGATAAAAGTACCCACAGGCCTCTCTCTGTCCATGTTGATGGGGGATTTGAGGGGAGCCCTTTCACCGCATGTAGCCAAACTGAAAACTAGCCATTTAGATGGCTGCCAGCATGCCAAGCCCATAGAAACAGTGACAAAGAGGGCAGTAAGTGAGGCGATGAGTAACTGTTCATTTTATTCATTGTTGTCAAACGTAGCAAGAGGTGCTTCATAACCTTTGTGTAAACCAGACTTCTGAGTCATCCCAGCAGCCGGGAGTTCTAATCATAACACACATGGTGGTCCAGAATCAGGTCTTCCCATGTGTCAGGACTCTTACCAAAACTAAGTCACCCCACAACCCAGTTTGGATCCAAAAAAATCAATGAATCTTTATTGTCTGGCTCCACCTATGTGCTCAGACACACTAGGCCTACCATGTGCCCATTAGGTAGAGTCTCCAGCCTGCAGGGGGTCTAGAGGAAACAGCTGCAAATTCCAAAACGGCCACTAGTTGGCTGATGAACTTGCCCATGTGTCGTCTCTTACCTGAGCTTAAGATTCATCTGTAAAACGAGGCATTGGCGTTGGATATCTCTGCGGTGCCTCCTCGCTCTATGAGTATGTGGAGTGGAGGCTACACTCACAGTGTCGGAAAAATCCTGGAATACGTGGCTGACACATTACTCATAATTCATGATAGCTCATTATCCAATTAGTGGTATGATAATGATCAGTGTTAGCATTGTTATTATGCTTACTTATAGCATAAATAATATAACAGCCAGCGTTTGTTAAGTACATGTGCCAGATGTCATTTGTTGAGGTCTCTGGGGTATGTGGGAGAAGAAGATGCTATGCTCTGCCAGTGCATTTTATCTTTTAGGCCAAGGGTCAGCAAACTATGACCCTGGGCCAAATCTGCCCACTGCCTGTTTTTGTAAATACAGTTTTATTAGAACATAGCCAGGCCCATCGTTTATCCATTGTCTATGGTTGCTTGTACACTACAAGGGCAGAGTTGAGTAGTTGCTGCAGAAACCCTAAAATACTTGCTTTCTGGTCCTTTACAAAAAAAAAAAAAAAAACCTGTTGACCCCTCATTTTGTCCCTACTCTGCACACCTGCTGCTCTTACCTACCTAGTATCCACTGACTATTCTTTTGGCTCTAGCCTCTTGACTTCTCTGAGGGCACCTCCCCTCCTGACCCTGTAGTTTGGGTGAAGCGAATCCATTGCTCATCTCAGGCTTGACAAATCAAGATATTCCCTCCCCAAGACTACAAATATTCAGGGGAGGGAATGTGAGATTCCGTCCTAAGAATTTTGCTGGAAATAGTGGGAAGGAAAAGCTCTTTTTATGCTGAGGTTTCTGAGCTCCTAAGATGCAAGTCCAGAGCTGCCAAGAACCTGCATGGAAATGAACTGCCTGTGTTTGAAGACAAAGACAGATGGAGAAAAAATGAGTTCTGATACAATTTTAGCCTCTGGATCGAGCTATGCCTGAAGCTACCTCTAGACTTTTCAGCTAATAAGCTAATACGTTCTCTTGTGCGTCTAAGTCAGCTTAAGTTAGGTTTCTATCACTTGCAACAAAAACAAATCAATCCTTTGAAACAGACAGAGTTATTTTCCCACTAAGACCTACCTGCCCAAAGTCACATAACTAGTGAGTGGCAGAGGCTAGGACCCAAGTCCACATTAAGCTCTGCAAGATAAAGAAACCAGAGTGTAGAGCTCTCCAGAAGATCTGATTAGGACCAGGAACAGAACTAACAGGTTATTTTTCTGTCTCTGAAGTGGGAACCTTGCAAACCACATCACTGTTCATTAGAGGGTGGTTCTTTGGGGATCATCCCGTTTTCTACTTGTGACTATCCCATGACAAGGCCCAGCAGAATATCTGTAATTTGTGGTAATTTGTGAATATGTGGTAATTTGGAGGAAGTGATTGAGAAAGTGGTGTCGTTGCCACTTTTCAGCCCTTCACTCTTGCCATACTTAAGTGGGCAAAGAATTTGCTGGGAAGAAAGCTGCCTTCCCTCAGTTGTTCAGCAAGCAACACGTGAAAAGAGGCAATCTCCATGCAGGGAGCGGGATTGTGGGTCAGAACCCTCCTGCAGCAAGAAATGAGTTAGGGCAGCCGTGGCTGAAGCACAGATTCCGTGCAATCTCACCTAACTGGAGCCCTCCACCCCACAGGGCTTCTTCCTATATTCCGCTTTGACAAGAAGGACAGACTCCAAGAGAAGAAGTGTAGTGCAGGGTGTGGAAACAAAAATCTCTCAGGGAGGTCTCTGGTTGGTGTGTGGCCCAATGCGACACCTTTACCAGCTGGAGGACTTTAAAATGAGGAAAGGGCCTCATTGTAAATGAGACAAGAATCTTCGGTGACGTGCAAAAGTCTTTGTCAGGGCTGTTCTGGTCCCAACACACCCAACCAAGATGAGAGAATGAATTCAGGGATTTCTAACCATTTCCAACCACAAGAGTTAAGCAAAGTTGAAATGGATGGATGGATGGAAGGAAGGAAGGAAGGAAGGAAGGAAGGAAGGAAGGAAGGAAGGAAAGATATAAAAAATACACACTTATAATTGTATCTACAAAGATTACTGATAATATTTCTGGAATGACCACAGGACACTCAGTAGTGCTGGCCTCTGAGAAGAGTGAGTAAATGGCATCTCAGGTGACGAGGAGACACTGTTCCTTGCATACTCTCTAGCACAGCTTGAATGTTTTGCCATGTGTTGATTACTTTTTCAATGTAAGAATTAAAAATAAGAGGAAATTACCAAAATACTTCATTTCCTAATAACCCTAAAAGTTAAATGACCAGAACCCCATTTCTCCAGGCTTCCTGGTTAAGCTTGTTTCTTTGTTATATAGGCCATTGCAGAATTTACCCTGACGTGAGCTCTACTCACGTGTCACTTCCCTGAGCAGAGAGAAGAAGCCATGGGACCCAGCTCGTGCCAGGCAAACATGTTACATGAGACCTGTTGTTTTTGGGTCTGCACTAGCTCAGAGATAAGGGGGAAAGGGCGGCATTAGGGCGTTCAAAGTTCCAGCCATCTGGGCCAGGACAGAGTTTTGTTTCCTGGCATAGAGATCAAAGAGCTGGTTTCTCAGCCTGGCCTCTAAGACACTGGAAGTCCTCGGAAAGGTCTGAGCTTCCTATTGACTTTAGACCAGTCAGTGGGCAAAGTTTACAACTTCAGGAGAATGGGACAAGAAACAGAACTGTCCAGAATACTTCTGAATCACTCCACGTCTCATGCCCCAGACACACACACACACACACACACACACACACACACACCCCACAGGTTCCAGAGGAAGCATATGGATCTGGCTTTATTGAGCGTTGCCCCTCTAGCTGTATGACCCTCAGCAACTCACTTTCATCCTGAAAGCCTCAGTTTTCTTATCCACACAAGGCAAAAGGATTGTAGAAAACATTATACTGGATGCACTAATTTCTGCTAAGTGCGCTCCACATAATAGCCGTACTATCCTTCTTCTTTCCCCGTTCCCTTTCACCTATTTCAGAAACAAGGGAATGCTTTTTGAAGAATTCAACTGACTGCAAGACAACATAAACCTCTGTCCAAACGAACTTTCAAACTTCTTAGAAAACTCTGCAGACACTTCAGTGAGAATCAGATCTCTGTTCTTTTATGTAACAAGTTACATAAGCGTCGCCTTATTCCGCCAGCATCGGATTTCCATGTGCAAGCCAAGGTCAAAGGAAATTATATAAGCATAATCCCGGGAAATCAGCAAACAAAGCAGGGACCAGTTCAAGAAGCAAACCAGCAGCATGTTAACGTGACTCTCTTAGAGACCAGAAACTGGTAAACATCACAAAATATGAGTATATTTGGTTGAGAGTGGGGGAGGAAATTGTCAAAATGTTTTTTAAATGGTACATCACGGTGCCAAACAACCTGAATAGAGGCTGGGACTGCAAGAGAGCAGGGTCTTCAAGGTCACCTGTAGCACTGGATTTTAACCTCTTCATTTGCCACCTCCCAGAGAGGTTAGGCAAGGGACCAGAGGCGCAGGGGGAGGAGTGAGGAAATTGAGACTTGGGGCTGGGGCACTTTACCAACAAGTATGAAATATTTCAATATTTTAACTACCAGCTGCTTATCAGCCCTGAAGGAGAGACAGTTAGTTCTTAAATAGTCCTATTAATGAAAATATTTGAAACCATGTCAAAAACCCACCAACATCTGAAGCATCACGAGCAATACCCAGAAACATTCTCTACCACCTTAGAAATCAGGGAAAAGAAAATTAAAGCAACAATTTCTGCACATTTAATGGACAAAACTGTTTTTTTAGGTTATAACATCTTTGTAATGTTAAAAAGAATGATGTATTGCCATGAGGACTAACATGAGGACTAACCAGGATATAGATATACAAAAATTCTACATGTGCCCAAACATTTATAATGCATGAGGAGACATTCTGGAAGGAGAAGCAAAAAATTCTTTGCAAGGATTAACTCTGAAAATTGAAGAGAATTTTAGAGGAAGGTGTGTAAAGGGGCTTTTTTAAAAATATATTTTTGTAGGTGTTTTTTTTTTTCTAGGTTTTGACTTTTAAACTGCTATGTTTGTGGGTCATGTTGTATAATTAAATTAATTTGATTTTGAGGAATGGTGAATCAGCCATCTAAAATGTTTGGAAGAGAACAGTATTTTTTTAATGCAGGAAAATATTAACTTTTTAAAAGAAAAGACTAAGAAGCTGTCATTTTTTAAAGGAGGTTACAATGGAGGCAATACGCTCTGTGTACTGAATTTCCTTCCAAGCATACCCAATGCAGATATTGATAAAAGTTAACCTTCTGTCCGAAATGATTCTGAGGTTTATGCTCAAGAAACAAAGCAAATAACCTGTCTGGAGGAGAGCAGGGTTCATTTCGCTCAGAGGGGATGTACCTCCCAGAAGAGCATGGTACCTCTTATTCTCTCCTTTAAAAGCAGGCGAAAATGCAGCATCTCTTTTCCTAGTCTTCATTCTACTTTTCCTTGATCAGAAACAGAGGCAGTTGCATTCCACTCACACTGGACTTCTTGCAAGAGCAAACAGTAGCCCCAAGCTGATCCTGGTCACCTAAATTCAACTCCTGGGACATCTTCTCCAGAACGTAATAATAATTCTAGGATGCAAGTGGGACTTCCATCACTGTCCTGCTCTGACACATTGTGAGACCTCAGACAAGGCACAAAACCCACATAGGGGCAGCCAGATGGCTCAGGTGGTTAGAGCACGAGCTCTCAACAACAAGGTTGCGGGTTCAATTCCCACATGGGATGGTGGGCTGTGCCCCCTGCAACTAAAGACTGAAAACAGTAACTGGACTTGGAGCTGAGCTGCGCCCTCCACAACTAGGTTGAAGGACAACGACTTGGAGCTGATGGGCCCTGGAAAAACTCACTGGTTCCCGATATTCCCCAATAAAAAAATTTTTTAAAAACCCACATGGATATGTCTATAATGTCAGTACCCCATTTTCAAATGGAGATAACCCATTATCTGTGCATCAATATAATAATGATGATATAATATTATTATTATCACCAGGGTCTGACCCCTCCGTTTTTACACACACACACACTCACACACACACACACACACACACACACCTGGTGTGTTCAAAAGATTGATGAACTTAATGATAGATGCGCCAACACTGTAAAATCCCTAGAAGGCTTCTGCCTAAACATCCAATGAAGTGCCCAGGTGATCATTTCACAGCAGATGAAATATTTGGGACTCAAGGTACATGGCTGAGAAGTAGCCCCTCTGAGAACTCAGACCCTTATCTTCCATCATTTAAAAAATATATATTTTTACATCTGAGACCCAAATATTAACATGATCAGAGTTATTCATTTGTTCATGTACTCATCTGTTCAGTAGATATTTACTGAGAATCTACTCTGGGCTTGTCACTGCTCTACATAGAGGCTTACATACTAAAGAAGAAAGATAGTAAACAAATAATGTCATACAGTAATAAATACTGTAAAGAACAATGAAGTGATGGAATGATGAGTGGGGTAGAGAGGGATGGGGCACTATTTTATATAACAGGGTCCAGAGAGTGATATTTAATCAGTGGCTTGAGGAAAGTAAGGGGACCATGTGGGATCTTCGGGAAAAGTATTCTGAGAATGGGAACAGGGAGTGCAAAGGCCCTGAGGCAGGAACAAGCTGGTGAATTCTAGGAACAGCAAGGTGGATCTCCTCACTGCTATGCTCAGGCAAAATTCTGTGAGTGCTTAACGGGATTCAGGGGCCTTCTGCCTAAAAAATGCACACACAGAAGTTTTCCCTTACAACTTAAGATCCCTGAAGCCCTTTATCAATGGCCGCTGGTTTAGAACCTCTATTCTACTCCAACCACTGAAGATTGTTGTTTCTGACATAGCACAGGGCTCCAAAAGGCCGAGTCCTGGCTGCTATCCGTCACTCGGTGAAAGAGTGACAAAGAGGGGGCCACATCCATTCTCTACACAGTTGACTGGTTCTGAATTTCCAGAAGAATAGAAGGCCCTGCCCTCAGTTTGGGGGACTGAGAAATTAGCCTGGGGAGATAAACAGCACAATTCTGGGCCACTTGCTGCCCTTTCTCTGTACAAGGAAGAGCATCTTCCTGAGCACGCTGATTAGATCAGATTCCACTATGCTCAGACTTGGAGGTGACCTAGAGGCACTTGCAATCCCCAGAGATAGTCCGAGTATTGACCCATTCTATTAGGCTTCGCTTTCAGACAGAGAACAAATAACGGACAAGTGCTCTGGGTTTGTCTCTAAGTTGAGTTTTGCTCCAAGAGCAAAAAATTAATAATGGTAATTAAAAAAAAAAAAAATAGGGCAATTTAAGCAGCATGCCGGATCCAAGCTACACACACTCCATGACACTTACTGCGCCTGGTTCTCATTCCAGTTTCACTCGTGTCCCCACAGGACTCTCTGTGTTAAGACCATCACACCCAATAATTCTTGTTAAATACCAGGCTTCCAATTACAACTTCACCATAAAACACTTCATAAAATGTGTGAACTTTGCTCCTGTTTCTTGCAAACCCCATCTGGCCCTCCCTGCTTCCTCCCCTTGGCGAGGCGTAGCACCTTCCAGCTCTCAGAGCTCTCTGCTGAGTCCTGAGGAAACCCTGCCCTGGGGCTGGCGACTGCCTTGTCCAATGATCCCATCCACTCTACAGAGGAACCGCTGGGTGATTCCATTCCCTGATCCCAGTGCAAGACTCGCTGGGTGCCAATCATGACACCATCAGAAAGGTTGGAGCCTCCCTGTGAGACTGTTGGGACTGGGAGGGACCAATGAGGACAGGCGGGGGGGGGGGGAGAGGGGCACTGAAAGTTATGTTTCCCCATCTCCATCCCCCACAGGAAGTGCACCAAGAAATACACCCTCAGGACAAGGGGTAGGGGATCGGCGGGTAAACTATGACGCCCTTACCCACCAGACTCTTTCCTTGTCTCTTAGAAAAAAAGAAATAGTTTTAGTGTATGTTTTTCAGATTACGTAAATAACATGCACTTTGTTAGAAAGATATAAAAAAAGAAAGTGAAAATCACCAGAGAATCCCATTGCCAGAAAAGTCTACGTAATAGCCAATGTTAGTACCAAGCATTGTTTTAAGTGCTTTACACTCATTTAAACTCATTTACTCATTTCAACCTCTTAACCATTGTATAGGGGTGACATTCTTTTAAGACCCATTTTGCAGATGGAAAAACTGAGGCACGAAGGAATTAAGTAACCTGCACAGGTCTTATAGTTCTTAAGCTGAGGAGATAGAAGTCAAACTCAGACCCATATTCTTAATGCAATTCAGCTATGACTGCTTTCCATTCAAAGCTCCCAGCTCCTGCAGCTCTGGAGTCTAGCATAGAGCAGAGATGTCTCCATCCCTTAGCCTCCATGGGCTTGTCCTTCTCCTGCCAGCCCTCCAACCCTTGGTGAGCCTCCCCAAGGACCACGTATTCACCAGCGTTTACAGCAGTCCATTCAGGACGTGCTGAGCGTCTAGCAGGTGGATCTAATAGGGCTGTGGGTAAACCATGATTGGGACCCAGCCCTTGACCACAAGGGGTTTGGTCTAATAGCAGAGACGTGACATATAAACCAGAGCAACTAATGACAGAAATGGGACCAGACTCTAGGCTCCATGAGGGCAGGGTCAAATCGTATTCACTGCAGGTTTATAGAAGGTGCTCAGGAACTGTTTGTTGAATGACTGAAAGAATAAGATAGTCAGAACCTCGGGCCTTGACACTTGCTCTCTTCTGAAATAATAAAGTCAGGAATAACTTTCCTGGGACAGTTCAGCAGAGACTCGGAGGCTTGGTAAGACCTGCCAAAGCAGAAAGAAAGGGCAGAAGATGTGCCGAGGAACGGGGGCAGGACTCCCCACGGCTGACTCCACACGCCTGGGACTGAGGCTAGAAGAAGAGCAGGTGCTCATTGCAGAGGTTCTGTAGGCAAAGAGCAGAGAATGCAGAGGAGCTGGAAAGATAAAGAGGCAGATCGTCCATGTGCCCCAATGCAAAGGAAGGCGGTTAGACTTTGGGAAAACCTGTCCCAAGATAAAGATTTGAGAGTTAACTACTTCAAGTGAGCAAACAGGCAAGAAAAAAAGATCTTAAGAAGGACAAGAGTGGCATCTTGCAAAAAGGTACTTCTTGGGGAAAGAGGAGGAAGAAGAATCCTCCAAAATTCAAACAGCAAGGAGCCCTGAGAGAGAAGGAGACCCATGAAGGTGCCCTAAGGAGCAATCGTAGGGGCTTCCCCAACAGCAGGAGGTCTCCCAGCCCACCCTGGACAGAGGGAGCCGCTCAGTACACTGGCTCTTTGGAGTCCCTTTCCCTCCATCTCAGTGGCCTTTGGACCACCTTCAAGGCAAGACTGGACCACAAGCCCATTTCATCCTGGGCAAAGTCCAATCTGGGATTAGGGGCTGCGTGGGGCAATGTGTTGAGAAGGCCTCTGACCCTGAATCCAGATTAAAAATGAATGAGTTCCATGACTGATTAGCACTACCCTCCGTGCACACAAAATTCAGGAGTGGCCACAACTGTGCCCATATTTTCCATCCTTGCTTTCAGTAGTTTGCATTCACTTTCTTTCTTAGACATGGGCTGATTTAGAGCAGAAACTACTATGCTTACCTTTGTGCCAGCCTTGTGTGAGGTAGACACTGGGGAAACAGTGATCACTGTGCTCCGCCAATGTTTGTTAAAGGAATAATCAAACTCATTTGTTCTCCAGAAAAATAAAGACAAACAAGCTGGATACTATGAACTTTAGGAATGCACAAGTGGCAGAACGGGCCTCTTTCGCCGGAGCCAGCTTCCTATTCTGACCCTGCCGACAGCCAAACTCCTTGTGACAGGTCTGGGCTCCACCCGGGTTCAGCTTAGGTCACTCTTGTTTAGGGAAAGTTCCCAGCACACAGACAGTGTCCAGGCATTGCCCTGCAGGAGGCGTTGTGACTAACAACACAGCTAGTGAATTCTGGAATTGATGAACAGAGCCTCCCCAGGGGCAGGCGTGTGGACCCAGGCTAACACAGAAGCATTTCTCAGGCATCTGCTTTTACCAAAGAGAGATGTGCAAAAACACAGAGGCATGCCTGGTTTCACCTCCCCTGGGACTGGTGAAAACATGGTCTAGAATTGGGTTGGGTCCGCAGATTCTCTAATTTCTGAGAATCTCCCCTGAAGTATTTATTGATGAGCAAACCCAATATGCCACCTGGTTGTTCTTCGACCCTCAGCAAGTCCTCATCTGTAGCAAATACTCAGTAAATAAGACAGGGACATTCTATTTAAAGAACTCCTGAGTACATGGGGAGGAAGGCAAACAGGTGAGAAGCTATGGTCCAAGAGATAAATAACGCTCTAGAAGGAGATAAGAGGAAGCACCTGATTAATTGCCAAAGGACGTGAGGGAGACAAACAGCAGGGCTACTTACTGGGTTCCGAAGACGAAGAGATTGATGGAGTAGTTTGGAACAGAGTCCCACAGGAGAAGGATGTGTGCTGGGCTTAGAGACTGTAGGTAGACTTTTCACAGCGGGGGAGAAGGGGAGAGGATACATGAGGCAGAGGAAACAGAGAACAAAAGCTTGGAGACAGGATGGGAAATGTACAGTTTAGGAACAGGCGGGACATATGAAGAGAGGCGAATCTGGGAGCCAGATTCCAAGCAGGAACATGAATCGGGGGTATTGCAGGAGCACCGCAGTGAGGCCACAATTCAGGTGTGGACTATACAGGGAGAATCAGGAAGGAGTCAGAGGTGCAAAGGGAATCAAAGCCCTATAGGCCACAGGGAACAAGAAATCAAAGGAAATGAGGGCTTAAGTAGAAATGTTCCATAACTCCTTAGAAACACAGATTCTTTCTATGGCTTGCAGATCACAAACCTCCTCCAGCAAATGCCCCGGGCCTGGAAATCAATAACTCAGATGGTTGGAGCTCATGAAACCTGTGAAGCTGTCTCCCACATCTCACCTCCTTTTCCTTCCTTCCCTTTGTGGGGAAATAAAGAGAAAAAAAGGCCCTTCTCCTCCCGATTTCAGTGTTCTTCACCCCAGGCAGCCACCCAGGGACCTGAGAAAGCCGTGGTCCCTCCCATATCAAAGACAAGGATCTACTGCCCTTATTCCTCATAGGACACCTACATTTTAAAGGAAGCCTGGCCCAGATGCGTAGAGTTCCAGTACGTTTTTCCACGATTTCCTATTTGCTGCATGCCTGGGAGGGAATGGAGGGGGCAACACACAGTCCTTGGACTCAGGGGTCTTACAACTTAGCAGCTGAAAAGGCCAGTCCAGTCCATTTTGTACCTATTTTTTCCAGCAGGGGCAGAAGTCCTGTATTTGGGATGGTGATGAACATGGGCTCTAGAAGCAGAGAGACCAGGGTACAAATTCCAGCTCCACCACTTTCCAGGGAAGAAACTTGGTGTTAGTTCCCCAGTGTCTCCGAGCCTTGGTGTTTCTCCTCTATGAAAGGACAGCCCCGAAGGGGCTCCCCCATACGAAGGGCTCAGTACAGTACCTGACACAGGGTATATACTCAGTAGCTATCTGCCAGGGTGTGCCAGGAAATGCTGGAGGCTTATTACTGATTTTCAGAAAATGCAGACTGACAATCAAACGACAAGAGGACATCTCCCAGGCCCCGGAAGCTGACTGAGCCTTTAATGCATTAACGTTTCTTGTTCCAGTTCCTTATTTTACAGCTCAAGAAACTCTCTTCTTCTACCTTGTGTTTTTTTTTCTTTTTATTAGTTTCAGGTGTACAAAATAATGTAATAGTGAGACATTTATACCCCTCACAAAGTGATAACCTTCCTCCCCCAATCTACTACCCTTCTGACATCACATGCAGCTGTTAGAGTTCCACTGACTCTATTCCCTATGCTGTACTCCACATCCTGTGACTGTATATATATATGTTCAATTATAGTTGACATTCATTATTATTCAGCTTCAGCCTTCAGGTGTACAGTGCCGTGGTCAGGCATCTACACTGTCCATGAAGTGGTCTCCCTAATAAGACAAGTGCCCATCGGATACCCTGTAAAATCCTTACAACATTAATGATCATACTCTCAAGAGTGCCACGGGGCGACAAAAGACAGTTCTCTTCTCCCTCGTTTTATCTTGCAGGGTGTAGGGGTGGAAGATGGCATCAGCATTTACTGAGCATTACACGGACGCCAGCATGGTGCTAGGCACATCACAGCCTTCGTCTCTTGTAATCCTTACAAACCCCCAAAAGTACAAAGGTTTATCCTGGATTAAGAGAGAGGGGAAAGAGAGGCTGACGTTGTGAAACTTGCCCGAGGTCCTACAGCTAATAAATTGCAGAGCTGGGACTCCAGCCCAGGTCTCTGACTACTTCATGCTTCTTTCTGGCTCCTGACTTGAGCCAGACCTGAACCCCAGGCGCCTGGGATTCCTCCCACAAATGCACACGGCAATAAGATTTCATCCCAGCTTTTCCGTCTGAGGCCCTAAAAAGCTTGGCTGAAGCAACAAACCTCTGGATGATTTATTCCAGAACTCTTAGCTGCCCCATCAAGCCTAATTGGGAAGATGCCTGGCTGGGGCTGGGGTGTCTCTCTGGTCTGGACCCATCCCCTGGGGAGGGTGACCCTCTGCCAGGTATTGGAGGCACCCTCAACTCACAGCCTGGAAAATGCCAGTGGAAAGAGCCTTAAGATTCCATTCTTTGATCACCTTAAACATTGAACCCACTCTCTCTGTGAAAGAACATACTAGAGCCCACCCACATTTTTACTTCCTCTTAGAGATTTTTCTTACAGAGTGAAACCATCTACCTAATATCCTCATATAATGGAATCAGCTGACTCAGTTTCCGTTTGAGAGATTTATCATCATAATACACTAATGATCACGAACACTTATTGGGTCCTTAGGTATGATCCTCCAATGACCCAGTGAAATACATTTTACCATTAGTTCCACTTTATAGATCGGAAACTGAGGTTTTGGGTATTGGGGAGGTTAATCAAAGGCAGGCACTTGGTTAGTGGCAGAGACAGAATGCAAACCAGAGATGCTTTCCTTAGGATCCCACGCTCTACTCACCGTCTAACGCTTTCTCCAGGGAGGCTGGGGTGGCCTCCCACTCCTTCTCCACCTCCCTCAATGACCAGTGCATCTCCGCTCCCACGGATGGCACAAAAGTTCCAGCTAGGACTGTGGCATCCGTCTAAAGAACACTCCAGACCAGAGCACCTCCCTACCTATGTGGACATGTGTGACAGCCATTCCACCCCCTCAGCCCTGGCCACAAGGACATTACTAAGCTACAACCAGTCTGGTCTTCAAGTAATACTTAATGACCTCGTGAGGTACAATAGAGTGTACATTTAAAATGCAGGACAGAAAACTGCATAGGATGACAATTTTATAAAAATTGCACATTGCATCGAGATTAAAAAAAAAAAAAAAGGCACAAAAGGTCTCCAGTGGCCATTTATAATGTTAGGATGATGGATGGTTTTTATTTCCTTACTGATTTTTGATTCATGTTCAAACTTTCTACAACAAACACAAATGAACCTTTATAATAAGAAACAAAAAGGTAACAAAAATAAGCTGACTGACCATAAAAAGCGTCTACATCAATCAGAGAAAAGATGAAGAACGATTTAATCTATAAGAACCTCACGGGCACACGTTCCCTCCCCTTGCTATTCACACATCGTGCCCTGGTTATGAATTTCCACCTCCAGCTAGCTCGCTACTCGGTTTTCAAGCCTGCCTCTGATGCTGAGAGAAGAATGTCAGTGTTGGGAGTGAATTACCTTAACCTGGCCATGGCCCCTTTCCAATCCAAGTCACAGAGGGGAGGTTTCATTAGGGAAAGCTCTATGACTGCAGTCAGCCTACTTTTGGCTGGCAGGCAGAGCAGGGGAGCTCTTTATCCACTGGTGCCGTGACAGAGCCTCAGAGGTCACAGAAAGGAGGCATTTTCATCCTGCCCTGCTGCCAAGCCAGTCTTTCTAGAAGCCACTCCACTGCTGCCACCTAAGGAACAGGCCAGGCTTATTGTCACCCCTCAGCCAGAACTGCAAAATGTCTCGGAGTGTGCTGTGCTCAACCCGAGGGAGAGAGTGGCCCTTGTTTTGTAACACGCCTTAATGGGCACGTTCATGTGAGAATTAGGCTGAGATGGTTGCGGGTGAGCTGATGCTATGACTAAACTGCACTGCAGGAGAAAGAAACGGGAAATTCAGGGGGCTGGGGGGGAGTGATCTGGGGAGGAAAATGGAGGAGTCTGAGCAAGGAGCAAGAGGTCCTGTCAATACATTAGGGAGGCCGCAAAATGAAATGATGGCCAATGAAGACTATCCCAGCTGGTAGGAGGGGCCAACGGACCTGTAATAATCACAATTATAATAATAGCAATAAGAATAACATTGATAGTAATGACAGCTAATGTTTACAGAGTACTTACTACAGGTCTCCTTCCAAGCACTTTATCTCCACAACAATCCTGTGGGGTAGGTACTACTCTTATCCCCATTCGACAGGTGAAGAAACTGAGGCACCAAGACGGAAAATTATCTGCCCAAAGTGACACAGGAAATGGCAGAGCTGGCTTTTAAAAAATCTCATCCCAATCCCAGAAACTTTATTCTTAACCACTTGACAATACTGTCCTTCTCTAAGGACAGAAATGCCAAAGGTTCCATTGTGTTCCATTTGCTATTTTGCTCTGCAGGGCAAGGCACCCAGCTCCTTGGTTGCTCAGACTCTGAGCAGCGTCTGACACATCCACAGCCTTTGAGGCCATGGCACTTTGGGGAATGGGGGATCTAAAGGGCTCCCAGGGAGGGAAGTCAGGGTGGAAAGCAGCCTGAGCAGAAGGTGACCAAATAGAGAGCAGTAATTCACCAGAGGCTGGACTCCGAATGGAAGGTGACTTAGAAATTCAAGCTTCCAGGAATCCCTGGAAATGGAAAGAGATGCTCACCATCCCTCTGAGTGTGGGATAGGGCTTCAAGTTGATTTCACTTAAATCATCGAGGACAATCGGATCCTATGCCAAACAGGAAGATTTGTGAAATTTGAAGACTGACACAAATTTTGATACCTTAATTCCTTGGTTTTAAGATGCGCTTTTTTTAAAAAAAACATTTTCACATTTCTGAAATTGGGATGCATTTCATATTCGATATAGACATATATTATGGTGTTGCTCTTTTTACTTGAAAAACTATTAAACGGTTTGCGCAGCTTACAAGCAAGGGTGATTTAGAATGGAGTAAACGCAGCTGCCTAAGAACCTTCTGACAGAAGCAGATAACGCTGCACTGATTCTCTTGTTCCCTTGTCTCTTTAATATTAAGGTTTCCATTTCTCCAGCAGTTCATCCAAATGCACAGATGCAATGCCCACCTCTGCCTCACGCAGCATGCTGCTGCTCATCCTTCTGACCTTGGCTCAAACACTGCTTCCTCCAGGAAGCCTCCCTGACCTACCAGACGAGGTCTAATTCTATTGGTCTGTGTGATGGGTTAATGTCCAATGTCCCCCTAACCAGACTGCATCCCATGAGGTCAGGATTGGGCTTTTTTTTTTTCCTTCACTGTTAAATCACCAATTAAGACCATAATATGAATTTCAATAATTTTTTGCTTTATTAATAAATTTGAGTCTCTAACATCGAGCTAGAAAACAAACAATTGGTTCCTATTTCAGATGATCAAAAGTTCCTTTCAAGAATCTTTGGCAAATATCACCAACAACAGGGTGGACATGAGCTAGTCCTTTAGCAGAAAAGAAAGTCTTACTATCCTTCTACCATCACCAGAGCGTGTTGATATCTAATCCATTGAATGTTAAATAATATTTAGGCTTTATAATTATTTGTGCCTTTTGTTCTACTGGCTCCCAGTGACTCCTTCTTACTCCTATGTATTAAAGCCAAAGCCTCACTTGAAAGGATGTTAAACAGAGCACATGACCCCAATGTTTAGTGCGTTAATATATATTGTAAACTTTGAGGAAGGAAGACTTTAACAGAGGTATTAGAAGAGTGATACAGGCTGTTATTATTAAATATTCTTTAAAATCCTATAATCCTCTCAACCACTGAGAAAATTTCCACACCTAGAAGGGTCCTTAGAAACGTTAAAATCTGGCCACTCTGCAGGTAAAGGGCCAACGACACAAGTCAGCTACTAGAGGACAGAGGTGGCCTACTGGTGGCCTACTGGGACAAGAGACCTCCTAGAATTAAAGAAAAGCGTGAATTAAAGAAAAGCGTGAGGCCAAAGGCTCTGATATGCATTGGTCCACTTCTCCAGGTGTTCTCCTTTTGCCCTAACACAGTGGCTCTCAACCAGGGCCATTTTGTAATACCTGCAGACATTTTTGGTTGTCACAAGAGAGTGACAGGAAACTACCAGGATGCTACTCCTGGATAGAGACAGAGATACTGGTAAACATCTCCCACAACAAAGAATTATCTAGTCCCAAATGTCAATAGCGTCACGGTGGAGAAACCCTGCCCTAAGAGATGTCAGAGTAGGCAGAAGGACCCAGAATGAGTACTGGGCAGTTCCTCACACTTCTCACCCCGAACGCAGTCCCCTCCCCACTCTCCACCACCCCACAACACATCTAAGGTTGGGCATCCCATGCCAAGGTACATGTTTACTCCCACACATATACGAATATACATCAGAAGACAGGCCCAGCTCCACCAGAAACATGCCGCATCTTCCAGGAGCAGCAGTTCTACTCAGAATTCGCTGAATTATCTTGATTCTAAGATATATGTTGTCCCTGTATTTTAATATTTCTGAAAATGGAATGTGTCATATTTAATTAGTTTTCTCCCCCTCCTCCCCTCCCGCAAAATGCGATTATCAAGCCAATGGAAACTCATAAATGATTACATATTAGTATCAGAGAAACATGGCAGCTTGAAAAATAACGTAACATACAGAAATACACACAAATCAAGGATGGAGCGTGATATAAAATTTGCCTGAATTCCAAGAACAAAAACACAAGGCTTCAAAGGATTTCTCCCATGTGTAGGCTCCTCCGGCCAGTGTGAGTTCACACCCCTCCACCTTGTTAGTAGAAAAGCTTAAAGGGTAGACTTTATTCTCAGGATGAAAAAGGACCCACAGCCAGAGGGTCTGTAGATGAGACCAACCTGGGGCTCACTTTTAACCCTCAACATCCTGGAGGCCCGATCTCCCTCTCCCAGACCCTCAAAGCCTTCCTCCCACGTCTCCACCCCAATCCTCCCCAGGGCCCTTTCTCTGTGCTCTCTCACAGCCAGCACCACTTCCAGTGACTAGTGTGAGGGGCACATTGGGACTCACTGAGCGAGAAGCCCATGGGTCCTGCCTGCTGACCATCTTGTCTCGCTGCATGGGTGGTGCAAATCGGCAGGGAGTGGTCAACACACAGGCTTCGGAGGGAGTGAGGCCAGTCACAGACCCAGACTCAACACCCTCTCTGATTGTCTCCTTGGACAAGCTGGAGAGCTCTGCAGGCCTCGGTTTTCTCATGTAGAAAGGGGCAGGGGATAAATAACAGTCTTGCCCACTACAGAATCGAGTCGTCACTTTAGCTAAAAATATAATAATCATGTGAAATACACGGCTCATGGCCAACTGGCCGGGTCTGGCCAACAGTTGGTTGGGACTTCCGAGCAGTTTGTAAGAGATCCAGCCACAGTGATTCTAAAGATCCCATAGCCTTGGCCTCAGCCTGAATGCACTGAATGTCATCAAATACACCTGAGTTGGGGGAGCCCTTGATTTTTTTTTCCAACTTCATCCTCACTAACCTATAATCAACCCATACAATATCACAAATTGATTTTTAACAGGGATAATTATGGGCATGTGTTGCTTTGTACTATGAAACGTACAAGCATGAGATCCTTGACATGGTGTCCTTGGACCACAGAAAGGCTCAGTTGGACAGAATTCACTCATGTTTGTGTGCTTCTGTGGCCAAGGCTTATTGCCGTAAGCACTGGCGAAGATTGCTAAGGTTCCGGGCAACGCCAGGGCTCATTTGGAACTGAGCAGAACGCCAGCGGGAGGGATGTGGGCAGACAGAGGGTACATCCCTCATGGCCACTTTTGGTCAAGAACAGATTGCATCTGTTCTTTCTAGGGCAACGAAATTCAAGGACCCTTCTCCATCACTTGAAAAGAAATTGGTTCTGAAGGTCTAGAATATGACTTTTCTCTTGTTTAGGCTTGTCTGGAAACATTTAGGGGAAGGAGGTGAATGGCATTGAGAGATGTGACATTTCTGACAATTTGGGGAGAAGCTAAAGAAAAATGAGGAGAAATAAAAATGGAATCAATCCTTGTTCTTTCAGAACTTTTCCCAAGTATAAAGTCACCATGGTAATTTCATTATATAAGTAGAAACTAATTTTCTAATAACATGTTCTGTATATTATTATTACTTATTCTGGTAATAATTAACTTGTTACTCATTTAACTCACACATTTTTATTGCAAGTATTGTATGTATCTCTTATATACAGAGTTTAAAAAGGTTAACTCAAACCTATTTTCGTTTTAGATCTCTATTAAGGCAGCAAATATAAATATAATGACAAATCAGACAGGAGTGGGGCTTTATGCAAACAAATACATTTGGTTATCATTGGTGACAGTATCGATTGGATTTAGTTTTTCTGGAAATAGATAACAGTTATTATAAATCTGTTCATATTCATGGAACCTGTAACCCCATCTTAGGAATACGATGCACGGAACGATAAATTCAATTCAAAGATCGTCATTTGCAGCACTATTTATAAAATAGGGAAATTGGAGGGGCCGGCCGGTGGCTCAGGCGGTTGGAGCTCTGAGCTCCTAACTCTGAAGGCTGCTGGTTTGATTCCCACATGGGCCAGTGGGCTCTCAACCACAAGGTTGCCGGTTCAACTCCTCAAATCCCGCAAGGGATGGTGGGCTGTGACCCCCTGCAACTAACAACGGCAACTGGACCTGGAGCTGAGCTGTGCCCTCCACAACTAAGATTGAAAGGACAACAACTTGACTTGGAAAAAAGTCCTGGAAGTACACACTGTTCCCCAATAAAAGTCCTGTTCGCCTTCCCCAATAAAATCTTAAAAATAAATAAATAAATAAGGAAACTGGAAAAGGCCCAGTTCAATCACTGCAAAAAGGTTAAACAAATGATGCCACAACAATAGTAATGCATAATAGAGCCTTGAGAAGATCCAATTTCCTATCCATATTCCCATAGGCATGTTCATAAAGTAGGTCCTAGCCATGTCCCACACAACATCAGAGTAGACATAAGAAAGGAATTTAGAATACGAATTTATAGTAAAATGGTTTAAGTTCTTTTTCTTGGAAAATGGAAGAGGTTAGAAACCTAAAAAGCCGGTATAAGACTAGAGATATATAACATGATCTCAAATGACTAGACTGAGATGCAGTTTAATAGTGATTATTTCTGGTTGAAAGAATTGCACGTGATTTTCCCCCCCTTATTTATACTTTGAAATACTTTAACTATTATTTCCAATGAGCATGGAGAACTTTTATAATCATAATATTAATGGCCTGTTTAACACATAAAATATAAACAAATGAAGTCTAAGGAATTAGTTTTAAACAGTGAGAAGAAATGGGCCGAAATGTGAACAGAATAAGTCATTTGTATTATTGTATAAAACGAAAATCAATCGAGTTTTTGCAACTTTGTATCATCTACTGTGCCAAGCACACAAAGCAGCCCTTGCTCAAAATCCAGCTTTTCCACACTTTATTTATGCTTTCTGATTACTTGAATTACTGCTATCAGCCGTTTCTGCTTCACTTGACTTAATTTTTTTACCATCTTTTTGAGCTTCTGAAAACAGCAATCAACATGTAAAAGGACAGAGTATTTCAATATTGTCCCAATTCTGGTAAGCCCTAAAACTGAACCTAAAAAAGAGTGAACACTCTATAGATATGTATTGAAGGACTCAATGAACATGAGCCATTTTCTTTACAATTTGGAGGAAAAAAAGAAAAGGAGGAATTAGAAGGGAGTAAATAGCAAGAAGAGCTGAGGATCTTTGTAACATCTACACTGTGCGTTGCAAGAGGAAAGAGAGATACTTAACAGGGCCCTGGAGTAGAACATTGGACTAAATACCTCATGCATTTAGCAATGTCAGAAAATAACTTCCCACCAACAAAACCAAGCCTACAGGCTTTCCCACCACACCAAGCACGGGCACCAGGGCAACACTGCTTAGTTTTGCTTCTCAGTCTGTACCCGACAGCTTTTGCAGCAGGGTTAACTGGGTGACAATGCAATCTTAATGAGGTCATTTATGTCACCCTGCTCTCGCAAGTGGAAATATAGTTATCACACAACAGGTAAATGGCACAGCTGGGATTCATGGATTTTCATCCGGACCAATTTCTTCAGCAATGATTGCTGAAGACATTAATATTAGAACTTCTAGAAAGAGTCTGGGGTAGAATGCAGAAGACACATGCATTAAGAACAATGTCTCATACGTCTTCCTGGGCACTTAAGATCTTCAAGATGTAATCACACATGATGATTTCGGTACAAGGTATAGCTTTTCCAGCTCATCACTAAACGTCTTACTAATGTGCTATTTAAGCAATCATTGAAAGGGGGGAAATTCTACATGGAAAGATATGAATATCATTTACCCATTCATTGATTCATTCAATACATATTCATTTAAAAACCTACCATGCCTTGTTCAGGCACTGGTGTGCGGTGACCTACACATTGTAGTCACCATCCTGAGGCGTTTCAGAGCCAGTCATTTTTCTGATAAACATATTATGCTTCCCAATTTTTACTCTTCTTTCTCTGAATCTTTACATTTCCAGGGAAGACCTGGTTCACAGGAAGAAGCTCACATTACTTCAGCCCCTCGGAAACAGCAAGTGTCTTTGCCAAATACCAAAAGAGGCTCTACTGAGTGTTTTGTAATAATCTACTGCTCCACATTTTCATTTCTCCTCTTCCTTCCTTCCCATGGCTCCTCACAGCCCACCCACCACACCCAAGGTTTCTGACCTGACTGACGACCTCTTGTCTCCAGGAGCCCACTGACCACCACGTAGTGCTGGAATGAGCTGTCTTCCATCACGTCCTGTCGTACCTCAGAGGAGAATCTGTCAGGTGTTTTAAAATTTACCTAGCCAGTGTTTTGATATCAAAGAAGTAACAAACTGTCTATTGACTATTGTCATTTGACTGTGGAGTTCAAGGCCACTCAGTGTTTGAACGTTGCATAACTACGGGAGTTAAAGACCTCATGAGATCATCGTAGGCCTTTGATGTCCCTTTCCTCTCCTTAAGCAAGAACCGCCACTGTTTCCTTCCCAAGTTTTGTGAATTTCCACTGGGCTATCCCAGCAGCTCACAGGTATAGCTCTGAGCCAGTCACTTTGTCACCAATCATCCCTTGGCACTTAACCTTCATTCCTCTGTCACCATCCTCCCAGCCACCCGTGACCATTAATTAACCATTTTATCCTTGGCAGCCTTGCTCCCGGACATTTAACCTGGACTCATCAAGTGTTGTGTCTTTAACTTCTGATGCCCGCTGTAAATGAAAGAAATCCTTGGCTTTTAAGGTCAGAGATGTTCCAGCCTTCCGATCCTTACTCTATGCTTCAATCCTCAATGTCTATAGCTTAATTATTCATGGATTGTGTTGAGGGACCTGTTTTGCTTTCTAATTACATGTAAAATGAAAGATCAACGTATTGTTGTGAGGTGGATTTGAACACCCGTCCTCATGCCACCGTCAATGGCTTCCATGGATAACAGCACCATTTCTGAGAATGTGCCCCTCGGAACACTAATCCCTCAAAGGGTTCCTGCATGCAGAGGTTAAGGGGCCAAAGGAGATTGGAAAGAGAGGCTCACCCTTGAAGGCTCACAATGTGTATTAGGGTATTAAAGGCTTTGAGAAGTTCAGCGGGAATGAAGTGTGCCCAGCCAAGCCGTACCCAAGGTGATTGGAACCCAGAACACGTTTTACGTCCTGTTTTATTTTTCTTACATAAGAATTATATACATATTATAGGTTTAGTGATCCAAAGAACACACTCTGGGACACAATGATCTGCTGTGTAAACACCAAGAGGGACCTGAACCTGTGCTGCATAGTTGCATTCATTTTTATGGTAGGGAAGCATAACTAACGGCTTTTCGTCAAAGACGGGTAGGATTCAGGCCACCACTGAATTAGTAATCTGACCACAGTTTAGCACAGAGAATGGAGCCTCCGTTCTGAGGAGGATGGGTGGCAGTGAGGAAAGGGCCAGGTGGACACCTGAGCCACCATCCACCGCCGACAGCAGACAGCCAAGATGCTTTGCAGGTGGCCTGATGTAGAGCTCTCTCGTGACGGGGTCTTCACAGGGTCCCCATATCCTAGAGTTTTAATCCACAGGACACACCCAGCACCATATTTGTGGCGCTTCCACAAGCTGTCTCTAGCCCTGTCATGGGCCATTTCAATCCCAACTAGGAATTTTCACAAGAGCTATTGCACCCAGGAAAGGATTGCATTTTATTTGCTTCCTAATCGAGGACATAGATAAATATGCAGCATGCAGGAGACATCCTTTGGAGATCCACCTGAGATTTCAACCCTACTTCTACCACTCATGAGCTATGTGATGGGCAGAGGTTACTTAACACCTCTGAACCTCAAATACCTCATTCACAAAGAAGGATAATAGCAATTTAATAATAATAATAATAATAATATCTTACAAGATTGTTGTAAAAATTCAACCTAGAACATGGATAGCATGCAACACATGCTAACTATTATTATCATCATTACTTGTTCATTCCACAAATATTTCTCAGGCAAAATAGCCATTGCCTCTATGAGCCCTGACTGCCTTTGAGCAATTCTGAAGCCATAGCAAATCCACAGCAAACTGGATTTTCAGGTATTAGATCTCCTTAGCAGCATGACCATATTCAGTTTTAGTTGCCCCATCTACATCCTCTTCTGGTGACATTTATTACCATAGGCTATAGACACTAGCTAACCTTCATTGAAAACACTCTGTGCCAGACACATTTTAAGTATTTGGCATGTGTTTGGCTTATTTAAATCTTTTGACAGCCTTTGGGAGGAACTACTATTATTCATATTTATAGACAAGGAGAAGGCACAGAGGGGCTAAGTAACTTGCCCAAGTTCACACAGCAGCTCAGTGTCAGAGCTGGGACCCAAACCCTCAAAGTTGGACTCCTGAGACCCTGCCCAGCACCATCGCACCACCCTGCCTCTCCCTGGAGGGGTTTACTGTCTCTCTAAAGAAGGGGCAGTGTGAGGCATGAATAAGCAGGAAGAGATGGAAAGTGGAGGAGGCAGAGGTAGGTGTGGGTGAGGCATGGAGAATAAAGACGGTGTGGGTGTCCTGCAGAGAAAACAGCCAGCTACTCAATTAGTCAGGCACAGCCCAAGCAGCAGTCACATTCTGCCCCAGAATGTTCTGAAGTTGCTCAGACCCATGGATGTCAGAGGAGGAGGCAGACAGCAGGCTACTTACTGCCTGGCAGCGAGGAAGGGGGCCTAGCCAGAGCCTGGGTCACAGCTAATGAGAGCAAAGCTGCTACAGATGTCTCTGTTTCTGGGTTGCCAAAGATTTCTGTCATTTGTAAAATAGGGGCTCGTCAGAGGGTTTCAAATATCATTTGAGATACAGAAGCACAGGGTGCCTTAAGATCCCCCCATGCTGTGGAATTCTAGGATGACAGTTCCCCCAGGGACTCTCCAACAGGTCTGGCTCCATCTCCAACGACACCATAAGTAACAGTTGGAACACTTGCTCTAAGCCAGGTGCTAGCATCTGAATTCTTCCAGCAACCTTCTGCACAGAATTATTATCTCCACCTTACTGAAGAGGCATAGAGAGGGAAAGTAACTTGCCCCAGGACATGTGTTCATCAAGGATTGGAGTCAGGACTTGAGCCAAAGATGAGAGAAACTCATACCCAGGTGTAGTCTCTGCCCACAATAGGTGGTGTTTGAACAGGACGAGCAGCTGCAACTTTTGTTCACTGATTTGTTTCCATTAAAGTCCCTATGATGGGCCCAGGACGCAGAGCTGCACACGGCAGACCAG
Source organism: Rhinolophus sinicus (assembly GCF_057876585.1). Lineage (NCBI taxonomy): Eukaryota > Metazoa > Chordata > Mammalia > Chiroptera > Rhinolophidae > Rhinolophus > Rhinolophus sinicus. Next base: position 166,564,551 of record NC_142514.1, read on the forward strand.
GTCCATGCCCTCACTGAGTTATACTTTTTTTTTCTGCAAGGAGAGGCCACTAAAGATGGGAGCTTAGCAAGTGCACAGGCAGATGGAGGGCGTCCCTGGGACACTGAGACCTTACTGCAACTCTGTATACAGAGGCTGGATTTAAAAAGAATCTTGGAACAGATTCTGCTCCCTCTCAGAGAACACCATATGTGTCCCGACACAAAAGGAGAGGAGACAAACTCCCTGCTGTTCTGAAGGTGGTGTCCAGTAGGCTGGCAAACAAACTCCCAGCATTTTCTTTCAATAGCTTGGGGGCGGGATAGGGGTGGGGGCTGTGGGGAGATTCAAGCAACTAAAAGTTTCCCTTTGTGTGGTTCTCACAGACATTTCTGGAAGGGGTCGGTTTTGAGTGATTTATCATCTACACAGTAGCCTCTCACTGAGAAGCCAGCTCAGATAGTCTGGTTAAAAATAAGTCTCCACTCATCCATCTTATTAATATTCTATAAGGGTGTTCAGGACCTTCCGCCAACAGTGAAAAAAGTTTATTTTAGCCGATAGCTGCTACCCTGGCTCTAATCATTTGGTACAAGTACCTCTATAACTAAGACCTTAGTTTCTTTTCAAAAAGTGATGTGGAAACGCTAAGTACTAAACAATCCAGGAAAGCGATGACGTGCTCAGACAGTCTGCCGGCGTTTGAATACAACTCACCAAGAGCACATATTACGCTGGGCCTCAGTTTCTTCACAGGTAAAACAGAGATAGTCACAACGCCTGTTGTACTTATAGGTTAATACGTACAGACACTAACGATGGCACCTGGAGCAGGACAAGCACTCAATACAAGTGAGCTATTATTATGCAAACCCAACCTATTTCATAACGTTTATGGTAATGATTAACTGTCACTTATTCCTCTCTGACTGTTTGCCAAGCACAGGGCTGAGAGCGGACAGACATAACATGACGTCATCCTCCAGACAACCCCATAAGGTGGGTATTATACCCATTTGACAAATGAGAAAATGAAGAGCCAAAGAAGTCCACGCCTGGTGCATGTACGGCAGAGCAGAGCGGGAACCAGATCTGTCTGAACTCAACACCCAGGGTATGTACTCTCACTGTCTGCTTAGAGCAAGACTGTGAGGCTGGCAAGAGAGAGACCTGATGAGCTCTGTTTAACAGGCGTGAGAGCTGAGGCAGAGAGGTTAAATGATGGACCCACATCCAGTTTTTTCGCATAACACTATGTATGTGACAATCATCAAAATGGGTGAGATAGGAAATGATACTGAGGAAAACCATAGAAATAACTGGGTTTCTTCCTTAACCAAAATAATAGAGTATTTATACATCATATACAATAGTAAATAAAATACGAATATGGAATACACTAATAAAAGGCATTTCTGGTCTCTCTGAGGGTGGGCTGTAGCCACGCCTTTTGGGCACCTCCTCTAAGAACCCCGAAAGCCCTTGGCATTGCTCCTTACATCTGATTGATCACATGGTAAAGCTGATTTAACTACAGTCCTGCAGCCTGGCCTTAGTTTGAGAGGTTCTGAGTTCAGCATTTCCAACATCCACTATCACAGCATTCCTAAGTCTCCACAATCTTCAAGGATGACATTGAACCTCTACGTGTGGTATCATTCAACTAGAAAACGCCTCTTCATCCTTCAGAACCTTGCTCAGCTGTCTCTGCCTCAGTACAGCTTTCACTGACCATTCCCAGTCCTCAACAGAACTGGTATTTCCCACTTCTGAATTATTTCTGCTTCCTTTACGTATTTCAAATTGCTGCAACACAGAGTGACTTGCCATTATCGTTTGCATGTCTGTTTGTCGCTTCCATTAGGCTGTGAACTGCCCCATTCAGGTACCTATTATGTATTTCAACTCTTTAGCAATTAGAAATGCATGTATGATCTACATCAATGGCTCTCCAGGGGGCAATTTTGCTCCCTCGGAGACACTTGGCAAACTGGAGACATCTTTGGTTGTCACGATTGGAGGTGAGAAGACACTACCGGCATCATGTGGGTAGAGGTCAGGGATGCGGCTAAACACCCTACAGTGCACAGGACGGCCCTTCATACAAAGCATTACCCAGCCTAAAATGTCAATGGTGCCGAAGCTGAAACACCCTGGTCCACCCGGTAGTTCTCAATTAAGCATCACCCACAAGGCTGACTAACGTGTTCACTGTACTTCATACGAGGTCTGACAATTAAGCTCGCGAACTTGTTGCAACGATGTGGCTAACTCTTTTTGCTATCAGAGGGATTATTCATTATGCATTTGTACCAACTGGACAAACAGTTAACCAAGTTTACTATTTGGAAGTGCTGAAAAGGCTGCGTGAAAAAGTTAGACGACCTGAACTTTTCGCCAACAATTCATGGCTCTTGCATCACGACAATGCACCAGCTCCCACAGCACTGTCTGTGAGGGAGTTTTTAGTCAGTAAACAAATAACTGTATTGGAACACCCTCCCCACTCACTTGATCTGGCCCCAAATGACTTCTTTCTTTACCCAAAAGTAAAGGAAATGTTGAAAGGAAGACATTTTGATGACATGCAGAGCATCAAGGGTAATACGACGACAGCTCTGACGGCCATTCCAGGAAAAGAGTTCCAAAATTGCTTTGAAGGGTGGACTAGGCGCTGGTGTCAGTGCATAGCTTCCCAAGGGGAGTACGTCGAAGGTGACTGTAGTGATATTAAGCAATGAAGTACATAGCACTTTTTCTAGGATGAGTTCGCAAACTTAATTGTCAGACCTCCGTATATCAGGGCTTGGGGCCTGCTGCAAATGGTGTTTTGGCCCTCAAATAATCACAGCACTTATGTGGGAGAATTTATACTCCCCCAGCCCTGAACACATGCTGTGCCTTGTGACTTCCTCAGGCCAATGGACGGAGAGCATTTCACAAGACATTCCTGGTGCCTCACCCCCGTCCC